>NC_133570.1:16875000-17500000 GCF_048773025.1 Camelus bactrianus
CTCACTAGCTTGTGAAATTAATGCAGTCATTATTGAGGCAATCTGATAGGTAATGAGTCAATCATGTCTTTATTTCAATGAGGCTAATTGTCTCGGTGGCCCTGGCTGATGGGAAGTGTTCTGCAAAGTGACAGAGGGCTACAAACAGAGTTAGCACCAATTGAGTATGCTAATTTCTGTTTTCCCGCCGAGAAAAGGTTTACCGTGGGGTCGATGGAGTGGTCTTCGTTACAGAAAATAGGTTTAGGGGAATGGAGAATCAATTAAGACCCTTTGTTCCACGTGGAATCAAACTGCAGTTTGGCTTCAGATTCCTGGTGTTTGCATCGGGGAGGAGGTGGCGGGGGGAGGAAATGAAGCCTTGTGCTCATGTTGAGAATAGATGCAGGGCATGAACCCAAGGTTCTGGGTTCAAGTCTCAGCTTTGCTGATCACCAGCTACGTGAACTTGAGTCAGTGACACAGCTTCCCTGAACCAGCATACTCCTTGTCGGGCTGTTCTGGGTATTAAAATGGGACGTAGGAGAAAGAGGTTTGAAAGATATAGATGCTATGCAAATGTTAATTACATTCAGTGATAATTGTAGTCTCGTCTGGAGTCAGCGAGAGGGAAATAAATCCTGGTGTTACCACTCACTAGTGGAGGATTGTGCGCAAATGCCGTTTTTAGCCTTAGTTTCTCCCTCCATAAAGTGGGGGGATCGTCATAACTACTGTAGAAAATTATGCATGTAAAGTGCTTTATCTGCATGTCAGATAGTGAGTTCAGATCCAGAGCACAGTAGGGGCTCCCTAAATGTTAGCTGTTAGTTGACACTGTCACGGATTACTTAACAAGTTCACTGATTACGACAGAGCATTCCCAGTGCTCCTGGAGAAAGTGACCATCTTTAGGGCTGTAAGCCACATCTGGCAAAGAAATGCACAGGGCTGTCCTTAGAAAGAAGCAGCACCAGGGCATCTGCAGTGTGTCCCCTCCCCTGTCACTGACTTAGATCCCATCAGTGCAGCATCTTTCTCTTGCCTCTTGGAGGGGTGACCTCACCACATTGGCTGGAGCAGTCCTGGCCCCAGAGCTCTGGGTTCTCTCTGAAAACCCTCCTGTGTTCCCTGCAGTCTCTTCGAGGGCAGCCCTGCGGGGGGCCGAGCAGGCATTGATCACTTTGCAACAGAGGCCTTCATCCATTATTGATGAGCCACAGCCTGGAAATTGTGGACCTCGAGCTGTTTTCCACTAAGATGCCTGAGCACCTTCCGTGGATGGCACCAGTCTGGCCCCATCCTCTCCTGCCCGAGGAGGGCTGCCCTCCACTCCCCTCCCTCTCTGCCCCTCCTTAGAAGGCAGAACTGAGTATTTTGGGGGCTCTTCTTCTCTCTGATGGCCAGCGGCACTTACTGAATGAGAAGACATATTCCCAGGACTGACACCAAGCCCACTGATTCTATGTTTCTCAGGGTGGGGCCTGGGAATGTGCATTGAATGCATTCCCCAGGTGACTCTGGTGCACAGAGAAGCTTAGGCGGGTCCATCCTGCCAGTGGTTCTCAGACCAGTGTGTGCATGAATTCCCTGGGGATCGACTTGCCAGTTATGCTTCAGCAGGTCTCGGGTGGGGCCGGAGATGCTGCATTTCTACCAAACTCTCGGGCGGTGATAGTGCTGCAAATGCGAGGACCCCACGCTGCAGTAGAGTCTTTGAGTCCTTCGTCGTCTTACCTCTTACTCTCTTCTGTTAGAAAAAGGCAAAGAGGAGGCATCAGGAGACCAGATGCTTTAATCATGTAGAGCTGCAGTCTAGGGTACCTACTAACAGATAACTTGAGGTGGAGGCCAGAGAGCTGGGGTCTGAGTGGCAGCTCCCCCACCCCCAGACAGTTGGATTCGGTGGCGGAGAAGTCACCTGCAGCATCTCTCCTGCCAGGTCTTCCTCAAGGCGGGCGTGGTCTCCAGGCTGGAGAAGCAGCGGGAGAAGCTGGTGTCTCACAGCATCGTCTTGTTCCAGGCGGCCTGCAGGGGCTTCCTGTCTCGCCAGGAATTCAAGAAGCTGAAGGTATGAAGGCCTGTGTGCCTCGTGAACCCGGCAGGGGCGAGAGATCCTGGAAAAGCACCATCCATGCTGGGCCCGGGGCTGTAACCCCTGCTTCTCACACTCGTGCTTATGTGCAAATCTCCAGTGGGATGTTGTTAACGTGCAGATTCTGGTCCAGTGGGTCTGGGGTGAGCCTGGGGCTCTGCACGTCTCCCGTGATGGTGCCAGTGCTGCCCGCCCACAGACCTACCCCGAGTGGTGAGACTTTTATCGATACTCTGTAAGCTGTTACCATTGTTTCTAGAACATTGATGTCAAATTACTGATGATGTCAGCCTTGGACAGGATATCCATGAGGCTGTCCAAGCCCTCCTGGGTTGGACATGGTTCCAGCCTGTTCCATCTCCCTAGAACTTGGCTGTCATGGGTCAGCAGACAGGGCATGGGCGGGACCTGGGCACAGAGTCCTTTGGGACCAAAGAGCAGGTTCAGGATCCGCAGGCCTGAACCACCCTTGGACATCTCTGGGACTCAGTTTCCTCTATGTGGCCTGCACAGGGGAGAACAGGCAGCATGGCTCTGGAGACAAACAAGAACCATGTTTGAGCCCCAGCCCAACATGTAGTAGCTGGCTGCAGATGAGGTGGGGTGATGTGCACTTAGTCCCGTCTGTGGTGCATGTAACTGCTCCGTAAATCCTAGTGCCGTTACCTTAGCATTGTCATCGTTAATTACCACCTCACTGCACATGCCTCCAGCTGATGTGAATTTGTAAATTCAAGTTTATGTACTTGGTAAGAACAGAAGAAGGCAAGTACGTTAATAATTAAAACATTGTGGGCAATCTCACTGGCCCATTGCACTCCCAAGGTAGTTTATGCTTTGGGATGGTTTGAAATAAGAGATTAATTAAGAGCCTGGGCTTTGTCTACAGGAGTTCATGTCCTGACTCGGCCACTGAGAAGCTGTGTGATGCTGGGCATGTGACTCTACCTCTCTGTGCCTGTTTCCCCATCTGTAAAATGGAGATGATAATAATACCTCATAGGATTTAGAGGGGACTGAGCTGAAGTGTGTAAGATGCTCAGGGCAGTGCCTGGCCTGTAGGAGGCGCTGTGCCGGCTGTACAGTCTTGGCTGTTGAGATGCTGGCTTGATTCCCACCTATGATAAGAATGAATTAGGTCAGTGGTTCTCAGAGCATGATTCCTGGACCAGCAGTCTCTGCATAAACGAGGGGTTTGTGAGCAGTGCAGATACTCAGACCCCTCCCCAGACTTAGAGTCAGATCGTCGTGGGTGGAGCCCAGGCCCCTGCGTTTTAACAAGCCCTCCAGGAGATTCTGATGCACACTTAAGAGTAAGGAGCATGGGGTTTGTGTTTAACTGCACCTAAAGTAATTTCTCTTCCTTAAATAGCAACTAACAGCGTAATCCTGGTCACTGTTTCTTGAGAGCATTTTCAGGGATTTTTGAGTATGGTTTTTGCCTTGCACGATGACTTTTGAACTTAATCCCCATGTAAAATGTGGCCCTGTCATATTATATTTTCTACTCCTCGTCCTGTTATTATTATTAGGCTGTGCAAGATTAAATTGTGGCCTAACGCCTGATGCCGAGAGCCTGACTTCCGAAAGGAAGCTTTTTTTTTTTCTTCCAGGCACCTAGCCCCTTGCACTAGGATACAAACCCATTTTCTCCACTGGCTTTGCTGCCCTCTGCCTCCTTTGACAGAGATGGGAAGGGCCCTCAGTTCACTCTCCCCTGCAGATTCACCGGCTGGCTGCACGGTGCATCCAGAAGAACATGGCTGTGTTCCTGGCGGTCAAGGACTGGCCGTGGTGGCAGCTCCTTGGTTCCTTGCGGCCCCTGCTGAGTGTCACCATCGGGGAGGCTCAGCTCCGCGCCAAGGAGGTGGGTCTGTGGCCGGCAGGGTGCTGGGTGGCCCATCCCCTCCCCCACCTTAGTGCTTGCATCCCAACTAGTGCCCCCAGCCCTGGAAATTCTTGATCTAGGAATGCTCCACCCAGCAGCCCTTGCTGCCCCCTTCCAGATGTCCCTCTGCTCCCATGCACGGACGTGCCCAGCTCCTCCTAGGCTAGCGGGTGCTGGTTAGACACCCTCGCTCCCCCGGTGTGTGAACGCTTACTGCTTATCCAGAGAGACTCGAGGGTGGTGGAGTCTTCGCATCCTAAGTCTCCTTACCTCTTACTCTCCCTCCTACCCGATTAGCACCCAGCTGACACAGGTAACTGTTTTGACTGGTTTCTGGTTTATCCTGCCTATTGTTTCTTTCTGCAGAAATTAGCAAATACAGGCACACTTGGGAGATATTGCAGATTTGGTTCCAGACCGCCAAATTAAAGCGGGTATCACACTAAACTGAGTCACACAAATTTATTGGCTTCCCAGTGCCTATAAGTTATGTTGACATTCTACTGTAGTCTATTAAGTGTGCAATAGCACTGTGTCTAAAAGCAATGTACATACCTTAATTAAAAAATAATGCTGGAGAAAGTCGCCAATAGACTTGCTAAACACAGGCTTGCTGCCAACCTTAAATTTGTAAAAAAAAAAAAAAAATGCCATATGTGTAAAGCACAGTAAAGCCAAGCACAATGAAAGAGGTGTGCGTTTACACACACACACACACACACTCCACTTAACTAAAACTTCCTTTCTTTCTTACACAAATAGTAGCATACTGCATATTCCTCTGCAACTTGTGTTTTTTACTTAAAAACATATTTTGAGAATCATGCCATGTCCATTTTCTTGGATTTTCTTTTTAAAAAAAGTTTAATTGAAACACGTTTGACCTATAACACTATAAATTTAAGGTGCACAACATGTTAATGGGATAACATTTATATATTGTCATATGATTGCCATTTTTGTAGACACCTTCCCTGTTCTCTTTTCCTGGCCACGTAGTACTCCTTTGTGTGTCTGTTTCATAGCTCCCCACACCGGCCTGCAGTGGGTGGGCGTGTAGGTTGCTCCTAATGGTGGTGGTGTGAGCCTGGTGCTGAGCCGCTGGGCAGGAGAGTGATAATCCGGGAGGATGAAGAGCCAAGCACCCCATCTCACTCGGGCACCCAGACTCGGGACCAGCCTGGTCCTGTTCTGAGAACTTGTGTTCAGCCTCTAGACTGGGCTGGCGTGGACCAGACTTGTATGAGCACAGAGACATTGATACTCGGAAATGGTCAAAGAAAAAGTCCCTCAGAGGCGCTTAGCATCAGGGCATCATCACAGATAGGCTGGCTAAATAACCTGCTTCTTTCCCAGTCTTAATGAACGTGGAAGCTACCCCCCTGGTCCAGAGTGGCTTCCGTTAAGGTGTTTGTTTTTGCAGGAGGAGCTTACAATGCTGAGACAGAAGCTAGAAAAGTCGGAGAAGTCTCGGAATGAACTCCGGCAGAACACAGACCTGCTAGAGAGCAAGGTACCCCCATCCCTCCTGTGTGGGGTCCTTGTGCAGGGGGAGGTCTGTTGACGGGGAAGATGATGATGAGCCTGGCCTTGCACCATCTGCCTTCAGGCCTCAGAGTAGCCCTGTGAAGTGCGGGCTGTGACTGTCCCCACTATATAGAGGAGGAAACTGAGGCTCTGGGATTTTAGCTACCTTCCAGAGACACACAACCAGCAAGTATAGAGCTGAGAGTCAAACCCATGTCATCTGGCTCCAAAGGGAAGAATTTCTTACGCTTGACTTAAAGAAGCACAAATCTCAGGGGGGAAATGACCAGTGTGACCCCAGTGAAGTAATCAACTTCTAATTGTCAAAGCACAAAATACTTGAAGATGAAATTTGCACACATGTAACTGGCAAAGAGTGCCCAGAATATGTAAAGAACTTCCTCACATCAATGGGAAAAGGCAAACACTGCAGTTAAAAAAAAAGGGCAAAAATTAGGAATTGGCAGTTCCCAGGAGGGGAACTCTTATTCCAAGGGTTCAGATGATCAGGAATTCAAATGGCCAATAAACTCATGAAAAGATGCTCAATGAACTAGCAATCAGGAAATGTGAATTAACACCACAGCACGTATCATTTCACACTTCAGACAGGCAGTTATCTCTGAAAGTCACAGCTGCCTGTACCCTGTGACCCAGCAGTTCCACTCCTAGGTCCACGAGCTGGAGAATCTTTCCCACATATAAATGAAAAGATGAGACGCTTACAGCAGCAGCATTTGTCACGGTGAAGAAAAGTAAACACCCCAATGGGAATCTACTGACAGGGTGGGGGAACACATTTTGTTAATACTAAAAGTTGAATTACCAAGGTGAAAATGAATGAGGAGGCAGGCAAACTAAGGTTCATATAGGGCAAGTCCATTTCACCACCTGTTCTTTGTAAATAAAGTTTTATTGGCACACAACCACAGCCGTTCATTTGTGTTTAGTCCCCATGCTTTCATACCACAAAAGCAGAGTTGAGTGGTGGTGACAGAGACTGAAAATATTTACTCTCTGGCTCTTTATAGAGGTTTCCTGATCCTTCAAGTAGAGATAGATGAACAAACGCAGATTGCCCTTGAAAACATAACACTGAAGGAAAATGATTAACGTACAAAATAATACCTGAAATATGTTACAGTACGTATTTTAAAAGTGTATACAATAATACTGTACATTGATGGGAGCATACACGTACATAGTTACAGTTGGGTGTTCATGGGAATAGTAATTCCAGATTCCGCGTAGTGGTCGTCTCTGAGGGATGGAAGGGGACATGTGATTGGGGTGTGTGTGACTGCATGCTGGCCTCTTCTTTCTTTAACTGGATATTGAGTTCATGGGCTGGGGGTGAAGTCTTGAACCAGATGGCCCTGCCCTCAAGGCAACCATCGCAAATGACAGATTCCTACACATATTCATACAGTATAACGCGGGACGTGGTCAGTGAGCTGTGGGTAGGCCAAGAAAGAGCTGTTCAAGGAAAACTGGCTGGTTCATTCACCTCTCAGGGCTGGGACTAGGGTGAGGGGTGTGAGGCACTTGTCTCAGGCACAATTTAAAGGGCCGCCAAAAAACCCTGCAAGATAAATAATACTTAATACAATATCTTTTAAAATGTAAATGAATTAAAAAAAATCCATGATGGGCAAAATATCAAAATTTTAAATAAATGCAGGATTTGTCAACCAGAATAGGGGTGAGGTGAGTGTTGGTGCACTCTGCATAGTAGGATCCTGTCTGTCTTTGAAATTTTGATATTTTATTCATCACAGATTTTTGGCATTAATTTTTATTTTCTTGAAGATTGCATTCATGTTTTTAATTTATCTTGACTTCTGAAGGTTTTGACGCTCCCTTAGATTTTGCATCCCTGGTGAGTACTTGACTCAGCCTCCGCTGTCTTTTCCCAGGAAGCTCTGGGTACCTCATAGGGTTCTGCTGAAGTTCACATACAGCTGATTTATTCCCTTATTCAACACATAATGTATGGGTACCTCCCATGTGCCAGGCATCTGATTGGACCCCTTGGATACAGCTTGGGACAAGGCCAAGTCCCTGTCCTCACAAAGCCTCCAGGCCAATAGAGGGAGACGGATCACAAGTAAATAAATGTGCAGACTAGTTTCAGATTGTAAAGTGTTGCAGATAGTGAGCGGAGGGGGGTTGAGTAAGGGCTAATGTTCCCTAAGAGGTCAAGGGAGATGTCTGACTTTACAGCTGAGTGATTTGATGTCCCCATCTATGTGCAGTTCCAAAGGAAGAGTAGAAATAGCAGGTGCAAAGGTCCTGGGGGCAACGTGGGAGTGATACCTGTCAGTCCAGAGCAAAACTACAGCTTTCTACACCTGCGAGGCTGTGGGAGTATTTTACGGATGGCATTGCTTGGTTGGGTTGCTGGGTAATGGTGACTAAGTAGATTCACCATCAGGCCAGCAGAGCACGTCCTGCTTCCTACGTTCACAACCTGAACTGAACCTGGCTGGTCACGTGGGGATGTGGAATGAAGTCTGGGTGGGAGGGGCTGTCTCTTTCCCCTCCTCATTCTCTCTGTGATTGTGTCCACCCTCCCCACTGAGGGTCCTCTGTCTGCTCAGTCCATGCCCACTCCCATGGTCAGGAAGGAGGCAGGGCTCCTGGAAGGAGGAGGGTCACATCTGCACATATTGTCAGGGGAAGCTGGGCTGGGATGCTCACCCTGAGCCTGTGCCCTCCTGCGGACAGGACTGTAAGGAGAGGAAATGACACACAAGTGCCTTACTTTCTCAGTGGAGTCTCTGGAGAGCCAGCAGCCTGACCCTTCTTGCTGGAAGTAGCAATGAGTAGAGCAGCAGAAGCAAAAATCGGAGAGCTGTGGGCTGTTGGAAATATCAGTGACTTCCCGATAGAAATTCCTTCCCTCTAAGCTGACGTTTGACAGTGATTCATCACGAGCTGTCAGGTTGGACTTGGGAGTTTGCGATGCATCAGCTGCTGGGGGAACTTGGCGAGAGGGATGAGGTGAACATCTTTGGCATCCAGAGCTACAGCTTGTGGGACACTGGGAGGAGGGGAGCAGGAAGCCAGGCTTCTGAGAGCTGAACCAAGGACACAAGTGTCGGCACCTGCGGAATTCCCACCCAGGCTCTTGTTGTCTTTGTGTCACATGTGGTTGCAAAAAGATGCATGGAGCCTTGGAAAAATAAGATAAAATTTAAAAGCTAAGAAAATCAGAGCAAAGGGAAATAAGAGTTGAAGAGTATACAAAACCAGGGAGAGCGTTAGAATATAGAAATCTACCACTGGCCTCAGACTCACTCTCACTTCACAGGCTTTGCACGTGCTGTTCCCTCTGGGACATTTCCCTCTGCCCTCTTCACCTGGCTCATGTCTCATCATCCCTTTTTTCTTTATTCAGGTGGCACTTCCTCCAAGAAGCCTTCCTTGACCCATCTGAGGGTGGGTTAGGCCCCCACTATAGGCTACAAGCTAGATTGTGAGACCCCAAGGGCAGGGCTATGTCTTACTCATCACATCAGCCCAGCCACCCTGGTGCAGAAGAGACACACAAATGAGTGAGCAGAACCATTAACAGTGGGCTGAAAATTTGACACCAAGCCTTCTAGTGAGGAAAGCAGGATATTCTGTAGACACAGAATATGTCTCGGTTAAACACACACACACACACACACACACACACTGCTTGAGAAAAGAATAACTTTTCAGGGTACTGAGCTATTAAAGAAGTTTTCTCCCATGAATCCTCATGGAAAGGCCACCAAAGGCACTCAGTGGTACTCACAGCAGATACAAGAGGGCTTCTGTGGGAATGCCTCTGATAGCACCGTCTTGAACTGGAAGAATTCAGCCAGGGTCAGAGCCGGGCTTTATCCAGGAAGCACCTCTAAGGACTGAGTGTTATGGTTTCTGCCTCTTCCTCCCCAGCTCCTCCGCTTTCCCCTCCTCCTCTTTTTCCTCCTGTTCTTCCTTCCCTTCCTTCCTTTTTAAACTTTGTATTAAGGCCCAACATACAAAAAAGTGCACATATCTCAACTGTGCAGCTTAATGAATTTTCACAAAGTGGACACTCCAATGTGACCAGCACCCAGAGTGAGACACAGATCATTCCCCGCTTCCCCCCATTCCGCCCCCATGCCCCCTTTCAGCCACTGCCTTCCACCAGTAACCACCAAACTCATGTATAATGTCATTAGTTTTTCCCCCTGTTTTTGAACTTAATCTGAATTCATCAGATATGTGTACTCATTTGTCTGGTTTCCTTCATTTGCCGTTGTCTGTGACATTTCATTCACATTGTGGTGGGTGATTGTGGGCCGTTCACTCTGTTGTACAGTGTTCCATTTGATACAGAGACCACTGTTTTCCCTTCTACTCTAAGTGACTATTGGGTTTTTTTTTTTGAACTGTTATGAATAAACTTGCTGTCAACGTTCTGATACGTGTGTTTCAGTGCACAGATCATGCTTTTCTGTTCAGAGTACACCTAGGAATGGAATTGCTGGGTTTTAAGTTGTTTCTGTGTCTAGTTTTCATAGATAGTACTTAACAATTTACTACAGTGTTTATCAGTTTGTGCTCCCGTGGGCGGGTGAGGTTCTGCCTGCTCCGTGTCTTTACCGGCGCCAGGTATTCTCTGTCTTTCTCATTTAGCGATTTTGGTGGCTGTGCGGTTTTATGACGTTGTGATTTTAATTTGCACCTCTTCACATGTTTTTGGCTTTTGGTCATCCATGTTAGCAAGGTGGTCTTTTAAGCCTTTTCTACTGCTTTTCTTGTTGATTTGTAGCAATTCTTTATATGCTGTGGGTGTAAGGTCAGTTTAATACAAGTAGTACAGATATCTTCCATTCTGTGGCTTGCCTTCTCTGGTGCGGTGATTTGAAGTGTTTTCTGAAGTCCAGCGTCTCTTCAGACTGGCCGAAGGGCGAGGAAGAGGTCAAAGGTTTCCACAACTCCCAAACCTGCATCATTTACGGTAATGCACTCTTTTGGTTTCGTTCTGTGTTTTTATCGATTCTCGGATGCGCATTATTTTCCACCCTTGTGCATCTCTGGGATCGGGCTGCACCCTAACAGTCAGTGACCTCTCACACTAAAAACTGGCCACACTTTCTTTCAAATGTTCTGTAACGTGCCTCTTGCAATCAGTGGCAGCTCAGATGGAGTGAAGGGTAGCATGTTGGGGCCCAAGTAAGATCTTACTTGAAGAAAGGGCTGTAAGTCCTTCTCTGCCCAGCTGCCTCCCCCCTCCCCCCAAAGCTACTGTTGATTTGTGTTGGTTGCTTTTGCACTTCAAAGAGCATCCGAATCACCCAGAGGAGCTGTTAACCCTGTAGCCTCCTTGGTCCCATCTCTCAAGGGTTTGACTCCAGTGGGAATCTTGGAGGTGGGGGTCCTTCAGTGCTTCTTCAACAAGCCTCGTGATGACCCTGATGGAGGGGTTGTGCTGTGGTAGAGCTGTGGTTCTCGTCCAGGAAAGTGTGTCTGAACTGTGCTTTTACTCATCGTGGGAAAGGTTATTGGGGATCTGAGCGTCCTTGAATGTATGAGCCAAGGGCCGAGTAGGGCCAGGATTTGTGGGTGCCCCATCCTTGGTTTTCTTATCTCCCCATCTTGATGGTGGGGTTTTTGAGGGCAGGGCCGGCAGGCCATAGGTACTCCCATCATGAATGGCAAGTGACAGTGACAAGGGACCCCGTGTGTGCTCAGCATTTAACGTTCATCAGACTGTCGCCCACTGTTCTCCCAAACCGCACGTGGTGCCTGCACACAGGATATGTTATTTTCCTTTGACTTTATGCAAAATGTACAGAACATTTATTCATTTCTATCCCTTTCTCTCTGGCAGACCCTTAGGGTCATTGTCCCTAAGTAGAAAGAGGGTTTCTGAATATTTGGCCAAGTGGCGGATCCAGGGAGGTTTTCAGAATTAGTTCTGGTTAACTGATCCTAGAGTAATCTGCGAAGGACCTTTCTGGGTTTGCTGACTGGGCTCTGCCCCTCGTTAAATTGGCTTTCATTTTGCATTCACCTAATCACTCTGGGCGTTGTGCCCAACCCTTACCTCAGGGACAAAACCCCTGGACCCCAAAAGGTAGGAAGGGAGAGGGCTTTGTGGAGACAGGGGAGGGTCAGGGGCTTCTATCTCTGAGAAAAGCATTTGTCATTTCCCCAGTATGGAAGGACTGATCATCCTTTGGGCTTCAGACTTGGGTTCTGTGGAACTCAAAATTAATGTATTAAATCAATTTTGTGCTCCCTCTTCTCAGGCCAATTAGCACAAATTAATTTCACACTAATTGGCCAAGGCAGCGAGAACACAGTCCCGGTGTTTGGAATCAATGCTGATCTCAGAGATGGGGAGTGGGGTGGGGCATGATCAGGGGGTGTGGCTGGGGGTGTGTGTGTGTGATCAGGGGTCTGGCTGGGGGTCACTCCTGGACGGCACTGGCCTGTATTCCATGGCCTTTGCAAGTGATCACTTTTCCAGCTTGAATATTTTTGCATGCCTATAGGCAAGTCTAACCCACCTAAAGCCAAGCAAGGCCAAAATTAGGAGACAATCCTGTCTCTGTGGTCGTAGTTCTTAAACTCTGTCGTGCAGACAAATCGCCTTGGAGTGTGTTGAAATTCAGATTCCTGCATCCCACCTCAGAGATTATGGTTTGGGGGATGTGAGGATCCTGGAATTTTATAATAACCATCCAAGGTCATTGCAGTGAATACTCTAAAGACAACAGTGCAAGGAATAGCAAGAAAGCCGCCCCGCAAAGGCAGCCAGGAGTACGTGGGGAGGGCCTCTCCTTCTTTAACTGGCTTCAGTACTTGTATCTGACAGATCTGGGGTCCCATCCACGCTCTGCCCGTTTACCTGCTGTGTGACTTCCCAACACTCCCCTTGAGCCTCGGTTTTTCTGTTTCTGTTGAAATCTCTGTTCGGCCTGGGCAGTCACTGCTATGGTCAGCTAGATGGGAGGGAAGCAGATGGGCTGCAGGAGGGGAAAAGGTGAGGAGCGGGGACTGGATGAAGCAGCCCCAGCTCAGTTTATTTTTTGGACTATTTTTAAAAAATGTTTATTTTGTTTTATGTCTTTTTCTGATGGCAAAAGCGGTTAAGGAAGTCAACAGGACAGAAATGGCATTACAGGGAAATTGGAGTCCTTTGTGAGTCCACCCTTCTAGGTGGAAAAAAAAGAAATCCCTATGAACACTTTGGGAGTGCCTTTTTCTGTGCAAGTACAAACAAAAATGGGAACATGCCAAATGTTCTGTTCTGCAACTTTGCTTTTTCCCCTTGGCAATACGCCTTGGGGATTTTTTATGTCAGAATATGTAGATCTGCATCCTCCTTCTTTGTGGGGCAGCTGAGTGGTTTCTGAGACAGCCTGTGAGCATAGTACTGATGGAGATGAGCTCGGAGGGGCAGCTGCATCCATGCTTAAAGGGCCACCCAGTGTCCGTGTGAGAGCAGCCCGCAGTCCCCACCCCTCAGTGCCACACAGATGGTCGATGGGAGGGTGTGGCATTTGGACATCTTTATGTGCAAGATTCGTGGCCTAGTATGGGAACACCAGGGGAACAGTAGACATTGGCCAATTCAATGCATTTTACAGCTTGGGTGACCACAGCCCCAGAGAGGAGGAGCCTCGTCCAAGGTCACACCCCATGTTAATTATCACATCTGAACTTGAACCCTGTACCTTGCCTCTATTTTTTTCCCCTTTTTCTTCCCTCTGGACTTTAGCCACTGCCTCGCATAAGGGGTAGCCTCAGTTTCATGAGGACTCTTCTGTGCAAGGTCATTTCTGAGCCTCTTGGTCATAAACAGTCCACTCATACGTTTCTCTCCTCACTTTCTTTGGCATATCCTTAAACCTGGAAGGCTGTATTCTGCAGCAGCCAGACCACAGAAGTGCTGACCTATCTAATGCTTGAGGTTGGTCAGTTGTTTTGAAGAAAAAAAAAGTCAGGCAAGTGGAAATTCGTTTAAAAATAAACATTTTTATTTTTAATTTTAAACACGTTTACTGTAACTCCCTGAGATAGGACCACAGCCTTTTGAGGATGAGTTTCTGACTCAAGATCTACTTCCTTTTTTAAACCACACCCCTAACACACAACTGTATGATTTCCAGTCTTGATTTCTTTAAAGTGGAGCAAATGGCAAAGCAATTTGAATGCAGAGGCCTTAATTTTTACTTCTAGTTTTTTCTTTATAGTTTTTGCACCTACACCTATTTGACAGAATTAAGAAGAGACTTACCTGTATTCATTCCTTCCAAAGCATTCAGCCTAGTTTTCATGAGAACTCTGTCCAGTCATGTTTTACACGTTTATAGAACAGCTAATGGAATAGGTAATTGTGGCACAAACTGGTTGAGAACACACACAGTCGATGCTGGGTGTGCACGGCCATCAACTGGTAGAGGCAGATGGACCCAGGGGAACCACAGAGTGGTTTCCTGGCTGAGAGCATCCCTGGGTGGTGGTCCGTCTGTGAGTGTGTCTTACTGAGGGGGCCTATGGGCTGGTCCAGTGAGATGGCTCACTGAAGGATGGCTAAGCAGAGTTTCTACTAGAATGACTATTTTTTTTTAAATGGAGGTACTGGGGATTGAACCCAGGACCTCATGCATGCTAAGCATGGGCTCTACCACTGAACTACACCCACCCCCTAGAATAACTATTTTTAAATTGAGTGCTTACTACTTGCTAAGCACCGTGCTAAGTGGGTTATCTCACTTCAGTCTTAAAGCAGTTCTATCAGTTATCCCCCACCCATGTAAGCTTCAGAGCATCACAGAGGCATCCTATGTGGTTCAGAGTCACACAGCTAGCGAGTGTTGGACCCAGAATTCTAACACAGCGAGACCAGTAAAATTCTGATGTCCATGCTCTGAACCCCTTCCTTACACGGAAGGGTTGCCTTGTTGTGAGAACCAGTGATTGGTCCCAGGGTGGTCCTGTGGAGCATGTGAGGGGAGAAGGGGTGGCAGCCCCAACGAGTAACCCTGCTTGAACCTTCCTCATCCCAGATTGCTGAGTTAACCACAGAGCTGGCCGATGAGCGCTTCAAAGGGGACATGGCCTGCCAGGTGCTGGAAAGTGAGCGGGCAGAGTGGCTGCGGGCCTCCCGGGAGGTCCAGGAGCTAAAGGTACGTGGTTGGTGGTGGTGGGGTGGGGGTGTTGGGCCTGCTCCACTCTGCTCACACCTGGAATGCACAGGCTGACTCCCATGCTCAGTCCTGGAGGACATTTGGGTCTTCCTAAGTCTTGACCTTGAAGGTGTCCTGAGTGAAGACTGTGCAGGGGGTAGGTGGATGGCCCTGGTTTGGAGGCAGCCTGGGTGATATGGCCAGCCCAGGCCTCTGTCTTGCTCCGGTTTGAAACTTTGAAGCCTCTCTTCCAGAGCAAGCATGAGCAAGTCCAGAAGAGCTTGAGAGAAGTGGAGAAGCGTTTGGAAGAAGCCCAGCAGAAAATTCAGTTGAATGATTTGGAAAGGAGTCGCACTGGAGGAGGTGAGCTGAGGGGACCTGTGGGATTAGACACTGGTGGAAAAAGCCATCCTTTTCTCCTGTCCTTCCTTCCTTTCATTCATTCATTCATTCATTCATTCTTATACATGGAGTGCTTATCATCATCAGCACGCAGCACTGCATGAGGGACTGAGATGTTGGCAGAGAACAGGATCAGTCCTTGCCTTCTTGGAACTGACAGTCTAGTGGGACAAGCAGACAATGAAAGGATAATCCAGCAGTGTCCCAAATAAATTATCAGTGTGACAGGTGCTATTTATTAATAATGCCAAAAAAGATTTTAAAAAATATTGGTGCTATGAGTGGGCAAGGCACCCTTCATTTATATTTTTAGTATAAATTTTGAGGAAGGCAGTTCAGTGGTTAACAAGTGAAATCTACAAAATCCCATTTCCAGATTTGAGTCTAGACTCCATCGCTTGTTAGATGGGTGGCTTTGGGCAAAGACATGATTTTACCTTAGTTTTCTCATCTTTTTAATGGCTATAGCCATAGGTGATTAGTGGGAAGAGTTCAGCCTCGTGCGTGGTACAGAATGCTGACTGTTAGGTACTTTTTCATTATTTCTAACATTACTAATAGTGGGATCATTATTCCTGCTCATCACCTGTGGAGCAGGACTACTCCTGTCCCCATTTCACAATGATGCCAGGCACTTAGCAGTTTTTGAATGGATGGAGAGAAGGGGAGAGGACCCCTGAACTGCCCAATGAGAGATGTACTCAGAGGAGCCAGGAATTCCTGGTGGTGCCCGCCTTAGACACTGCCTAGAGACTCCTGTCTCATGGCTGGATGGGCAGGATGACATCTCTGTCAACTCCGCTCCCCAATCCAAATAAGTCAGCCGAGGAGGGTTCCCAGTGTGTCTGTCAGCTTTTATAAAACGCTGACATCAGCCCGTCAGCGCCCCCAGAGAACTCATGTCCTAGAAACGTCAGGTTCACTGAGAGGAACGGAGGTCAGGAGGGGACGGGAAAGAGGCGGGGCACGTTTGCTGTCTCCTCCACTCTTGTTACCCTCTCACCCTGGCTGCCCCCAGGGTAGGCATCTACCAGGGACGTTAACCCAGAGGAGTCCGAGATTCTCAGATGTAGGAGACCCAACAGGGTGGGGTCCCTGCAAGGAGCGGAGAATGTGTGTGCGCAAAACCAGCGCAGTTTCCCCTGGAGAACCTCAGCCCGGCTCCGTCCTGACTGTGATTCATGTCTGAATGGCACTCCCTGTCCAGTTTTCTCCCGAGGAAGGATCCGGGAGTCGAATGAGGGGGAGATGTGCTTAGTAGCTCATGAGCACATTAGTCATGATGTTCTCCAGCCTTCCAGCTCGGGGTGCCTATTCCAGGAAGCCAGTCCACAAATACTTTGTTTTTCATTATGAAAGGAATACGTACTCATTATAGAGAATTTCTAAAATACAGGAAAGTTGAAAGAAGCAATAAAACACTGTAATCATACCACTGCAGTGCCATCACAGCCTCCTCTGATAATCAAGCTGGAGGATAAATCATGAAAAATGTCTATGTTTTTTCCACTCAGCATGATTAAGTATGTAAAGAGCCTTTTACGGTCTGCATCCAGCAGTGAGCTGGACTCTGGGGATGGGAGGTCACAGGAGAATTTTAGTTGGGCCCTGCTCTCAAGAAGCTTGCAGTACAAATGCGGAAGTCAGACAAACCCAGGAGAGATGCGAGTGTGTAATGAAGGGCTCCTTATACGGACTGATTAGGGATGGTGCCCACGGAGAGGGAGGTTGGAGGCGGGAGTCAACCTCGAAGAATGGAGGACAGCGTCCTCATGTGTTCGAGTGGCCCACTCATACCCCTCGCTCTGTAGCCTAGTACAGCATGAGGTACATGGGAAGCCACAGAAATACTTTCTGCTGCTTCTTGCTTTTGAGGCTACGCTCTTTGCTACTTGAGATTTTTTTCCCAGAGGGGAGAGAGAATTCTTTTCCTACCATAATATTATTCACCTTGATGGAAACTTGAACAAGCTCTGAGTTCTTACAGTTAAATCATCCTTCTGTTTGGGTTCGTTATGTGAGCATCCGTATTGGGGTGACCTCCTACAAGACCTCAGTCCTACCATCCATCCATTTATCCATCCATCCATGTACCCACCTATCTGTGCACCCTCACATCCATCCATCCGTCTGTCCAGTGAAAGTTATGGGGCATTTATGACTCGCTAGGCATTGTAGTAAGTCCTGCAGACACAGTCATGAACAAAACAAGAGTTTGCTGCTTTTCAGAGTTCGAGTCCTCTTCTGGGTTACATTAAGCTTCCTTTATGAGAGTCCTGATCGTGCTAGGTTGCAGCTGTCTTTTACATGTTTGTCTCCACCACTAGGTACTTCTGGAAGACGGAATCGTTTCTTACTCATTTTCCTTTGTGCCTGGTATAGAGCAGTATACTCAGTGAGTGAGTGGATGGAAGGCAGATGAAACAAGGGATGGTGGATGGATGGTCGGACAGGTGGATGGAGAGATGGATGGTCTGTGCCTTAAACTGTCCATTTGTGCAGTGTTTTCCACAGCTCCAGTACCTTAAAGGACATTATTCTGATATTCAAATAGTCAAAAACTATCAAAGCCTAGTCTGTCCTATTCTGTTTTCAGCCAGTTTTTTAATCACATCAGCAAATTTTTTTTTAGATTTTTACCAAATCAAGGGATTGTTCCATTATCACATAGAGATATCTTGTGACCAACATCTCTATTGCTCTGCACTTAATAGACACTTTAATTATTGCTCATTGATTTATTTGTTCATCAGTTCAGCCAACAGTCACTGATCACATACTCTGTCACCCAGTGTGGTTGGCCACTAGGGTGACTCTAATTGGAGAACTTGTATTACCACGTATGGAGAAACTTATGCAGGTTGGGAACCCTTCTAGAGGGTGTTGAGGATCCACAAATGACTAAAACAGCTCCCCTGCCCTCAAAAATAGTGGAATTTCCTTGGAGGGGGAGGGAGAAAGGTATGTGCACACCTGTAGAGAAATTGAACAAAGCAAAACAGCCAAGCTTAAAAAGTGAGCAGTCAGTACCTTTAGACAGCTGGAGGTGGTCGGGCAGCTGCCTGAAGGAAGTGGTGTTTGTAAATTGGGTTTAAGGTGGGATATCCTAATCTAAAGTCCAAGGTTGAGCCTTAAGAATTCAAATTAACATGGTGAAATTGTGCACTAAGAGCTGAGAGTGCATTGGGGAGCACCCTCACTCACCGAGCCTCCATCCTGGCCTCTCTGACTCTGTTGAGCAGCAGACGAGTGGCAGATGCGCTTCGACTGTGCTCAGATGGAGAACGAGTTCCTCAGAAAGCGTCTCCAGCAGTCGGAGGAGAGGCTGGACTCAGAGCTGGCGTCTCGGAAGGAGCTGGAGCAGAAGGTGAGAGACGGGATAGCCTGGGTCACAAAAGCACTCCACCGTTCAGGGTGTTGGCCCAGCCAGGGAAGGGAGAGAGGGCATCCCCCACTTGACATGTCCCCACCTCCACTGATGCTGCAGACGCAGGTCGCTGCTGCACAGGGGGAGTGGTTTTTCAGCATGCGTGTGTTCTCCACTGCAGTCCAGAGGACATGAATGTGAGTGCAGGATAGCTGAGTTCCAGTTCCCTTTCCACTTTGACCTTGGGGAAATCACTTTTACCTTTGGGGCCTCAGATGTCTCATCTATAAAGTGATTATAATATCTCTTAAAATTGTCAAATGGTGTCCATTCCCACAGCCTCTCTTCTAACTTGCCACCTCCATCTCTCATCTAGACCCCAGCAGCAGCCTCCTAACTGGTCTCCTTGCCTCCAGCCTCTCCTCTCACCCACCTGCCACGCTGCAGCCAAAGGCTCTTTCAGAGTCTCTCTCAGGTGGTTCTGTTACCACAGGTTATGCTCTCACTGGGGATCGTTCCCCTGTGTGTTCTCTCGGTTTTGATTGTGAGCTCATCTTTAACAGGTCCCTCTACTCCCGCACACTAGCCCCAAGTCGTCTGCACTGTGGGTGTTCCTTTTTTTCCCTTGTGACTCTCATGGTGAGATTTTTTGTGTATTTAGCTATTTTTTTTTATTGTGAGTTAATCATCTTTTAAAAATTTAAAAAACTTTTTTATTGATTGTGAAGGGAGTCCTGTGTCTAAAGGGTTGCAGATGTGTTCCTTGAGAAGAAACACTTCCGTGCTTTTTTTTCCTGCAGCAGCCCCCAAGGTTATGCTAAATTCTGCCTTTCAGACTTCTGCCACGTGTGCGAAGTGTCAGTTTGAGCTCTAAACCCACCTGAGGCACAGACCTAGGGTTTTGATTTCTTATGGGAATCCTTTCCCCCCTCCCAGAGCCATGATGGCAACAAGCATCCTGACCACTTTCTGGGCCATGAGTGGAGCTTTTCCTGCCTCCTCTCACTGAGGGGCAGCTCCTGGCTTAGTGCAAGGGTCTTCATTCCAGGCTCCCACCTTCCATGGGCCCAAGGCCTTGTCTCCTGTCTCTCTTGGGCATTTGAACACAGCCTGTATCCTTAGGGGTATTTCTGCATCTTTCTGCTGTTCCTATCCTCTTGTCATAGTGTCAGCATCTACATTCTTGTTCCTGTTTTGTGTCCTCTGCGTTTATGGCATCTCCCAGTTTCCCTTTCTTTCTTGAGAGTGCAGCTGGACATTAAAAATATATTATAACTTTGTCTAGCATTTCTAGATGAATGTAGTGATAGCTTGACCTCTTTGACTATTTTGCTTTGCCTCCAGCTACCCCTAGTCTACGATCTAACCAGTCTGCAGTGTAACCCGTGGTGTGCTGGTAAACTGGCACTCTGAAAACAGACAGACAAACACCCTGAAGTGTAGTGTTTTCCAGTTTCCAGTTTCTGGGGTGTAAATGTTCCCACCATGGCCAGTTTCCAGCTGCGTTGGATGTGACTGAATGTGGAACTGGGAAGAGATGTGCAGCGTCAGCTCTCATAAGCCAGTCTGCCACAGCTCCAGCACGCCGCAGCGTCCACCCAGCTCGGTTGTTTAGGCTCACAGCAAAATTGAGAGAAAGGTGCAGAGATTTCCCATCTGCCCCCAACCCCCACACATGCATAGTCTCCCCTATGATCAGAGTCCCAGAGTGGGACATTTGGTTACAATTGATGAACCCTCATTGACACATCATTGGAGACCATAGTTTACATTAGGGTTTACTCTTGATGTTATATATTTTATGGGTTTGGGCAAATGTGTAATGAGATATACCCATCATTATAGTTTCCTTCATAACAGATTCACTGCCCTGGAAAATCCTCTGTGCTCCAGTAGTTCATCCCACCTCCCCCAGCCCCTGGCAACCACCGATGTTTTTACTGTCTCCATAGTTTTGCCTTTTCCAGAAGTATATGGTTGGAATCAGACCATATGCAGTCTTTTCAGATTGGCTTCTTTCGCTTAGTGATATGCATTTAAGGTTTCTCCATGTCTTTTCATGGCTTGATAACCCGTTTCTTTTTAGTGCTGAATAATAGTCCACTGTCTGGAGCTATCACATGTGTCATTTATCCATTCACCCATCGAAGGACCTCTTTGTTGCTTCCATGTTTTGGCAGTTGTGAATAAAGTCACAGGAACATCCATGTGCAGGTTTTAACATGGGCATGAGTCTTCAGTACCTTTGTGTAAATTCCAAGGTGCATGGTTACTGGATCATATGTTAAGACTATGTTTAGTTTTGTAAGAAACCGCTAAACTGTCCCCCAAAGTGGCTGTGCCCTTTTGCATTCCCACTAGCAATGAGTGAGAGTTCCTGTTGCTCTGCTTCCTTGTGAGCATTTGGTGGTGTCAGTGCTCCAGATTTTAGTCATTCTAGTAAGTGTGTAGTGGTGTCTCATTGTTTTAATTTGCACGTGACGTGCAAATTTCATATTCTCATTCACCATCTACAGTCTTCTTTGGTAAAGTGTTAAGGTCTTTGGCCTATTTTTTAATTGAGTTGTTTTGTTTTCTTATTGTTGAGTTTTAAAAGTTCTTTGTATATTTTGGGTAACTTCTTCCTCAGATATGTCTTTTGCAAGTATTTTCTCTGTGTCTGTGGCTTGTCTTTTTATTCTTTATGGTATCGTTTTTTGCAAAGCAGAAATTTTAAATGAAGTCCAGCTTATAAATTCATCCTTCTGAGGGTCATGCCCTTGATGTTGTATCTGAAAAGTCATTGCCAAACCCAAGGTCATCAGGGTTTTCTTCTACATCACCTTCTAGGAGCTTTATAGTTTTGCATTTTACTTTTAGGTCTCTGATCCATTCTGAGTTAATTTTTGTGTAAGGTCTGTGTCTAGATTCATTTCTTTGCCTGCGGATGAGATGACCAGTTGGTCCAGTGCCATTTCTGGAAAAGACTGTCTTTGCTGCATTGTACAGCATCTTCCCCTTTGTGAAGCATCAACTGGTGTGTCTCTGTGGGTCTATTTCTGGACTCTATTCTGTCCGTTGCACTGGTTTGTTTTCCTCCTTCCAAAAAGCCTTATTCTCACCTCTGGGCCTTTGCAAATGCTGTTTCCACTTCCTAGAGCACTTTCTTTCTCTGCCCTATCTCAGTATCTCCAACTAGCCTTAAGATCTCAGCTTAAGTGTCCTTTCCTCCAGAGTCTCCCCTGACACAGACTGGGTTGAGTGTCCCTGAATTATTTCCCCCAGTATAAGCTTCATCCTGCTGTATTGTAACCATCTGCTTATTTCTTGGTCTTCCCACATAAGAGGTAAGCACAGTAAGAGCTGAGGTCTTATTTGCCTATCCCACTACTGTATATGTATTGCTTCATTGTGAGGGAAAAGTATCATGTAATGAGCTTGTAGAGGTGGGCCACGAGGAGATCCCACGAGATTTTATGAACAATGAAAGTGAGGCTGGGTGGTGATGGTTTTAGTGGTCACTTCCAAGATGGACCTTTTGTGGTCCTCAGGAGTCATCTTCAGTTGCAGATAACCAGGGAGGGACAACCGCCCGCAAACAGCCCAGTTCTTTAATAACAAATTATAACGTCAGGTCAGTCTCCCCAAGGAAGAGGGGATATTCATGCTACATTAAAAACTAATGAAACTGCAACCTTTTCTGAGCAGCAGAATATAAGAAAACATCCCATTTGCCTTCAAATACTGAATTTAGAATTACAGGCTTCATTAACTCAGCATTTTGCTTATTTAAAGCGATTCTTTAATGAGGCCATTTCTTCAAAGCGAGTGTGCTGAGTTGCCCTCTCTCCCAGATCTAAACTAGGACGTTTGGGAGGGTGTTTTCTGGAGGAAGATGCAAGAGTCTTTGCTTTTGTGTTTGTTTACAGTGTGTGTGTTCCTATGTAAGTCAGCCCATCCAAAGGGCCACAGACTGCCCTGACCTTTAGCGCCTGTCTCTTGGTTTCCAGTCAGATGTTCTCCATGTGCCATTCTGGCTGCTTCATGGCCAATCATCACACGTCTCCCCAGGTTCTGCCTGCTGATGGGGATGTTAATTACACATGGTACTTGGGGCTGTCGAGTTGAGGCAGGGTGTGTAGAGCATCTGTGGGCACGTTGGCAGGAGGATCACTAAGGAAAATTGATACCCCTAAGGGAATGATAGACACCCCCCCCCCATTTTATCCCTGAGCAAACTGAAGCTCAGAGAAGTTGCTGCCCCAAGGTGACACACACAGAAAGTGGTCCAGACAGGGTCTCCCCAGCCCCAGTGGCCACTCTCTTTCCATTATACTCACACTGGGAACGGCAGTGGTTTGAAATAAAGAGTAGGAGGCCTGTTCAGCACCAGCAGAGCAGGGTGACTCATTCTGTTCCTCCCACAGCTCGGGGAGCTGCAGACTGCTTACGAGGGGGCCAAGAAGATGGCCCACCAGCTGAAGAGGAAGTGCCGCCATCTGACCTGTGACCTGGAGGACACCCGCTTCCTGCTGGAGAGCCAGCAAAGCCGGAACCACGAGCTTGAGAAGAAGCAGAAGAAGTGAGTCGTGTTCCACATCGTTGCCTGGGTGCCCAGATGGGCTGCCTTGGTGCTGGGGTCCACTGGGGTCTGCAGATTCTCTTCCTAAGCCCCTCTGCTTCTGTCAGGGCTCTCCACCCATGGAGCTTAATCTCCTTGTTGTGCCCCAGTTTTCCTCCCTCTCCCCTCACACCTTATTCCTGTATGGGTCCCCCAAGGATGCAGCGAGAAATAATTATTTTCTGTTACCCAGTCTCAGCTCTACCACCAACTGACCATGTGACCTTGGGGAACTTTCGTGGCCTCTCTGGGCCCCAGCATCCCCGTTTTGCAAGTGAAAAGTTTGTTACGAAAAGTTTCTTATGGAGGGCAGAGAGCGCCTCGCATGGTGGGTAGGAGCGGAAGTGCTGGTCCAAGTCCCAGCTGTGCCTCTTTCCAGTTTTGTGACCTTGGATAAGTCATTCCACCCATCTCAGCCTGGTTCTCACCCTTAGGTGGAGTGCCCCCTTGTGGTGAAGATGAGATGATACAGTTGGTATATTCAACAGGATTCAATTCTGGTTCCTGTCCCCATTGTCAAAAATGAGGCCAAAAAATTGAGTCACTGCCCTTTTCACTTAGGGTTTAGACCCACAGACCATGTGAGCAATTCTGGCAGGAACTGGACTTTGTGCACGAAAACATGCTGGTCTTGACTGTGCACACTGGCTCCTGTGCTTGCCTTCTGGACAGTTTCCCCAGTGGTGGCGCCTTGACCCGAGCCCAGGTTCACACTCACAGGCTTCCTTGTGCAACCTTACCTCCTGTGATGGTTTCGTCCCTGGACTCTTTGGCTGGGTCAAGTTCTTCAGCTCACTGGGTGAGGGTAAAGGTATGCCAGGTGAGCCAAATAAGCCCTAATGGAAACTTCCTAGAGGGCAAATAGATGAAACACAGCCTCTTTAAGAAGGTCCAGGATAAATACACAGGAAAGCCTGACTATGCGTGTCAGGACGTGGTTTTGCTGAGGGGGCCTCTTTTCTGAGACATAGCAAGCTAAATTATATTTCCATGGGAGTGGCACAGATTTTGAACTTGGTCTGCATTAAATTATTTCTCTCATTTATCTTTGAGCTTTCCTGAGCTGACTTCTTCATTTGGAAAAAGTTCTTTGGGGGGTTATTAGCCTGCCCCCCAAAATGAAAGAAGTTTATTCTCTTCTTATTGAGATCTGACTCTAGTTCCTTTTCTACCCCCTGGTGGATGCTCTGGTAGTGAGGAAGATGGCTCTGTCCCACCTTGGTCATTTCCTGTGTGACCTTGTCAAATGGGACCACCTCTCTGGTCCAGACAGTGGCTGATGTTTCAGGTCAGTCCTGGGCCTTAAGCAGGCTGCCTGCTGCTGAAGAATGGCTCAGACTGACCCCACCTGGAAATTGAGAGGCGGGCCCCATCATCCCTCAGGTTTCTGCCAGCTGTGACAGTCCTGGTCCTTATCTATGGGTTCCTCTCCTGTTCTGAGGGTCCTTATGCAGGGTTTCAGCTTTCCGATGGGTCAGTGGCAGATTGGGGGCATTCTGCCCTTGGACTTTATGCAGCCAGAAAATTCCATCTCTGGTCTTTCCCTGATGGACTTCCTCAGGCAGAATCCCTCTTTCCAGTCTCTGAAGAGCCTCCCCACTTCCTCACCCTTAAATCTCTTCTTCCGAGACTCCCGTGTCCTGCGATGCCCTCCACTCCACTAACATCTCTTGGCAGAAGTCACTTTGTTTTAATGCTAATTACAAATAGCGGCCATTATGCTTCTAGGCCGACTGGAATTTTAGCAGGGAGCCTGTGAGGGCAGTAGAAGTCTCTTTCTGAAGGCGGAAATGCCGGCAGAATGCCTACAGTGAGGGAGAGATTAGAAGTTAGTGGTACTTCCTCAAACCTCTTTCAGTTTAATCAGGTTGTAGATGCAGCCGCCTCCTCAGTTTGCTGGGCTCTGGATGGAGTGACATCTCCACGCTGATAGAATTTTCTGCCCTTACCATGGCTTCTAAGTTCAGAGTGGTTCCATTTGGGATTGGCGTCTTACTGCCATGGTTACACAAAGCTCAGTTCCAAGGGTGATGGAACTCTCAGTGCTGGAGTGATGAGAGGCTGGACCCCAGGCCCACTGCTAGTGGGGTGAAGGGTGTGAGTGAGTCCATCTGTCCTCAGGCAGTTGATTGTTCAGTGTGTCCGAAAGTCAGGGTCTGTAGGAGCCATTCTTTAGCATCAGGTGCCCATTAAAGACTCCTCTAAGACATCAGTGCTGGCTGGCCCCCACTGTCTTTCCCTTCCTGTCCCAGGGCATGAGCAGGTGAATGGGGACTAGCTAAATCAGCAGAGAAGCTAGCTCCAACTCACTTCATAAATTTGGCTGAATCACTTCACCTCTCTGAACTTCAGTTTTCTCCTCTATAAAATGTTTATAATTTGCTGGATTGTTATAAGGACTCCATGGACCCCAGCTCAGAGCCTGGCATTCTGCAACTGCTGGACCATTATCATCATCACAGTGTTCCTGTTCAGAGGCAGCCAATAGTGCCTCTTGAATGATGTCGCCGACAGCCAATCGGAAAGCTCCTGGGCCCTTCCAATAGTGGGGCTCCCCCATATGACCTATAGCCTGCTTTCTCAGGAGTCTTGAGGCTTTGAATGACCATCTAGTGTTAAGGGGCATTGGATGGGAGCCCTTCTTCTCACCAAGGCCAAACCCCACCCCCAGTTCAGCCATTCTGGCCACACCAAGTTCCCTGGAGCAGGTGGCCTTTCTGTGTGGGCCGAGGGCAGTTGACCAGCGTCACATCTTACTGAGGTGTGGCAGAGCCTTCTGCTGGTTTCCTTCCCTGTGATAGGGGTAGGAGGCTGAGAGAGTTGCTTGGAATGATGTCACATCCAGGGAGGGCTTCTCACTTCGTGGTCACCAACATGGAGGTGCAGGTGGGCCTCAAGCCAGGCATTTCCTCATTCCCCACATGGCCCCAATAGGACTGTCTAGTCTTGATGTTTTCTGCTTAGAAAATGAATGAAGACAAGATCAAATGTGTAACTGTCCAGCATTTCTCAGTAATAACCATTCCCAATATGGCTTATGAGTGCGTACGCCCAACAATATTCTGGAAAACATGAAACGTTGGATGTCCTTTGTTTGTGCTGATAAATGCATTCATTCACTAATCAATGAACATTAGATGCCAAACCTGGGCCTCATAGAGTTAAAAGTCCCTGACATGTATTGGCAAACCTGATAGATGAACTTGTTTTATATATCTATATGTTTTGTGCTGTTATTCTCTACTTGTGTATAGTTTTATTTTGTTTATATCCACATTTTAAATAAGTATCCAGTAGTTTGTGGAAACTCTCTCTGAGCCTGCGGAGCTGCTCTCTGGTGCTCAGGATTCTACCCCGTGTCCACAATCTTATGCACAAGCGCTGAGCACACCCTCCATCATCGAATTCTCTCTCTCTCTCTAGCGGTTCTTGGCAAGCTAACTGCCCCTCTCCAGCCCCGACCCCCGGCCCAGGTGCGCCCACCTCATGGCCATGACATGTGTTCTGCTTGGACAGGTTTGACACGCAGCTGGCCCAGGTCCTGGGCGAGTCCGTGTTTGAGAAGGGCCTCCGCGAGAAAGTGACCCAGGAGAACACCAGTGTGCGGTGCGAGCTGGGTAGGCTGCAACAGTGCCTGGAGGTGAGGGGCGCGTGCGCAGGGCTGCCGGGCCTTTGGTTGCTGGGTCTCAGGACCCCCCCACCCCCGCACACTTGCTGCAAAGGGAGATGGGAGAGAACTTGGTGTGGGTGTCCAGCTGGCTGGACTCACAGAGCCTAGTGTGCCTTAATAAAGCTAACTGTGGGTGGTGGGTGATGGATAATCAGACCTGTCTCCCTCCATGTCACTCATGATCTTGCTTCAGTCTCCTGCATGAGTTTTGAGGTGGTCCCCTGGAAGGGCAAGAGGTTCGGCACAGAATGAGTTAGCTGTAGACCCACCTCGGGGCAGTGCCGTGTCCCCTGCGGGCTCCAGTGTGGAAGGATTTTATTAAAATTTGACACAGGCCCCTCACTCATCTGCTCCTCAGCCTGCTGTGGCTCCCTCTTACCCCAGAAGAACCTTTAAATCCCTTAGCCAGGCGTGTGGCTCCTTCATGACCCAGCCCAGAGTTCTTTGACTCTTGAGCTGACTTTCTAACCTTGAAGAGTCATTTCTGGCCACTTTGCCTCCCTGCTGCAACATTTCAGGCCCAGCCTTGGCACGTACACAGCTTACACGGGGGAACAACATTTCTTGTTTGTGCTTTAAGGTCTTGCTCTAGGGCAGCGGTGCTGCTCTCCCACACACACCCCCACCCTTGCCTGTCTGAGCTTTTCTGGAGAGAGGACCTTGGTATCCCACAGGGGCCACGGTGAGGGGCTGCAGGGCCAGGTGGATGGCATGCACTGAAAGTGGACAGCGCCTACCTGCAGGCTGTAGAGGTGTCCCCAGGGGAGGGTGGTCACGTGACTCCGGATCTCTGCCCCCCTTTATCTCTGTAGCAAAAGGAGCAAGAAACCCTGCAGCTGAAGCGGGAGGTGGAGATGCTGCAGGCCCATAAGCAGGAACTGCTGGGGTCCCCCTCTCTGGGGGAAAATTGCATTGCCAGCTTAAAGGAGAGGCTCTGGAAGCTGGAATCCAGTGCCCTTGAGCAAGAGAAAATCCAGAACCAGCAAGAAAACACCATCAAACAGCTGGAGCAGGTAGGAAAGTCCCGTCCAGGGTGATGCCCTGCTCTGTGGTGACTCCAGTGCAGAAGGCTGTCATTAAAATAGACATGGGTTCCTACTGAGCTGCTCCTTGTTCCCCTGTAGCTCCCTAGTACTCCAGAGAGCCTCACAACACCTCAGTCTGACATTCAGATCCTTTATGAGCTAGCCCACTCCTCCCATCCTGCAAGCATCCATGTCACCTCCTCTGAGAAACTCGCCCTGATCTCTTTCTTGAAAACAACCCCACCCCACGCCACATTCACTTCCCACCCCCCCACCTTGTAGCAGCTGCCGTCATCTTCGCTAGTGTTGTTAGAATGTGCTCAATGCGTCTCTCCCCCGTTAGAGTATAAGTTTCAGGAAGGCAGGAATTTTTGGTTGATCTGGCTTATCAGAGCATTCCCAGAGCCTAGAATGAGAACAGGTACATAGTTGGTACTCAGCAAATAACTGTTGACCCAGGATCTGATATTTATTGAGCACTGTCTAGATACCGGACTCAGCCCTAAGGTCTCCTCATATATCACCTCATGAATCTGCATGAGAAATCGATGTGCAGTTATCAGTCTTCTCTGCACTTTACAGATGTGGAAGCTGAGGCGGGGAGACAGTGGCGGGGATGGGACTTGGAGTCTGCTCCGTCTGACTCCACAGGGCTTTGAATACCTGCCTCCAGGAAGGTTGGGATGGGAATCTTTAGAAAATGCAGCGTAACTAAGGGGAACAAAGCAGGAATCAAATACTGTTGTACCAGTTCCCTCAGCGAAGCGCCAGATGAATATTTTATGTCTGCTTGTTTGTTTATCTGCCCAGTCATTCCACAAAGGATTCAAAGCAGCTTATAAGATGTATGCATAATAAAATAGAAAAAATATAAATAAAACAAACCAAACCAGAAAGACACAAATTAAAGTCGGTGCTAAGGAAGGATGGAATGGTGAATTACTATGCAGACATGCACAACATACACTCTTACACACGTAATAGTTTTAGCTCGAAAATTCCTGGTGGCCAGAGAGAAAAAGGAAATGTGAGTTACGTGCTTTTTATCATCCCTAAGATGAAAATAACCAGTTTTTCAAGGGGAAACAAGTCTTTTCTTGGTGCTTATCTCTAAAAGGAGTTTCATAAAGGGGTAATTATTCTAAGTGGTGTTGAGGTTGGAACTCCTTTTTCAAGAAGGTCTGACCAGGCAGCATGAATATGTAAAGTGGATAAGCTCTGAGCAACTCTGGTGAAAGGGGATGACGGGGTTGGAGGTCGAGGGGAGCCTGGGGTGGCGGCCTTTGCTTCTCACTCACCACTCCCTCTTTTGGGATGGAGCCTGTTGAGTACTGAGACATGGGTGTGGCAGGCGTGGAGGGAGAGGCTAGAACAGTTCAGAATACAGGGTTTCTTTACTCAGTCAAACCCGTATTTATTAATCACCTACTTTGTGTCCGGCACAGTGCAGATGCTAGGGATACAGCTGTG
Source organism: Camelus bactrianus (assembly GCF_048773025.1). Lineage (NCBI taxonomy): Eukaryota > Metazoa > Chordata > Mammalia > Artiodactyla > Camelidae > Camelus > Camelus bactrianus. The sequence goes on from NC_133570.1 coordinate 16,904,182, forward strand.
AACAAGACAGATGTGAGCTCTGCTCTCTGGAAGTTTATCGTCATGCTGAGTGCTATGGCAAAGTTTAACTTGCAGATCTGGTTTGGGGAGAAAGGTTGGGGAAACAGTCAGGGAAGACTTCCTGGTGGAAGTGACATTCACTGAAGCTGAAAGCTGGAGCATAAGTCTGAGTTGGCTGACCAAGAGAGTTCCAGGCTGGGGGAACAGCCCGTGCAAAGGCCTGGAGGCAGGAAAGTCAAGTGACATTTAAGGAACTGCAAGATGGTCACATCTAGATGGTGTCTGTGTGACATTTGGGAAGCCCCCTGTTTTCTCTGGACTCCAGTCTCCTCATCTGTACAGTGAAATCGGAGCCTTGTCAACCACCTAGCTTCCCCCAACCCCAGCTCTGAATCTCTGAAGGTTCTCAAAGGAGGTGGGTTATCTGTGTAGGTCGTTAAGGGTCATAGACGACAGAACAGCACCGCATGGCAGCCCAGGGTGAAGAGTAAAGCAAGCACTTTGGAAAATCGTGTTAATTCTTGAAGATACCAAGAGGGGACCACTCAATGCTCAGAAGCAGAGATGTGCTACCATGACCTCAGGGACCCACAGTGGATGCAGCTTCCCGTTTTCCACCCTCTGCGTCCACAGGAGGCAGAGCTGACTCAACACTGTCATCCACCTTCAGCTTCACCCATAACCCCCTGCTGCACTGGGCTGCTGTAGACATCCGGGAGGTATTTATTGATTACAATAAAGCACTTTTTTCAGGAAATTTTATGTTAACTCATATAAGCTTGACACATAAATGGTATTGCAGATGTCAGGAGTGTCCAGGAGGCTAGGAAAAAATGAAAAAGAAATATTTTATTTACTTGCTTAAGCTCCTCATTTTGGATTATCTTCCCATAACCTCTGTCATTTTAAAGGAGGCGAGGAAAGAAATTGGCATCTAACGTGTGCCTCCTTTATGCCAGAAACTGCAGGAGGGGCTCTGATGCACACTGCTCTTCCTCCTCTTCACCACACTCCTACATAGTAGAGAATATCATCAACATTTAAAAAAAAAAAAAAAGGTTTTTTTCCTCAGCCAAATGTCCCTGTTAGGGACAGTGGTTGGAACCTCCTGCGGGCTTGCTGAGAGGGGCCGGGCAGTGCCGTGAATGGTCAGAGCCTTGCCGTCCGTGCAGTCTAGCTCTCCTGCGGTGTTGGGCTCCGGTGCTGCTCCGTGAGCCACAGCGTGAAGGAGTATAGATCAGTGACAGCTCAAAAGTCCAGGTTCATGGCGCCTGTACCCTAGAGATTCTGATCCATAGGTCTAGGGTGAAGCTCTGAAAGTGAAAATTTTAAAATATGCATCAGGTAATTCTAATGTGCCATGAAATTTGAGAAGCAAGAACTTGAGTCAATCTCTCATTTATGAAAATCAAGAAAGTAAAATTTTGAGCTAGAACCAGATTCTAGACTTCTGCCTCCAATTTTAGAACCTTCTACATAAGATCACACAGTTTCAGCAGCATGCTCAGCTCTTTTCCTACTCTGAGCAGGATTTGGAGGCTCTCATTTAAAAGGCTTGTCTCCTTCACAGGAACACAGGTCTTCGTTACGTCAGGCGTCCGGGAAGGGAGGGAATAGTCCTTCTTCTCCGTTTTCAAAATAATGGGGAAAGAAAAATAAGTACTGTCTTTGTGCCGGGTGTCGTGCTGGGTGCTTTGCATGGGCTGTCTCAGTTAGTTCTCACAAGCGCACTCTAAGAGGGCTGTTTTCTAGAGAAAGGTTGCTTATCAGAGGCAAAATGAATTGTCAAGAGAACATCTTGAGCACATTATCTCCCTCTCCAGGATTTCCTCTCTTCCTACGTAAACTTTGATTCTATCACCTATCCACCCACCTAAAAAACACCGCTGATGCCTGCTCCAGGGCTGACATTCATTTCATCTTAAGAGTGTTGAGAAGGATTCCGAGGTTACATCAGAACTCAATGGAAAAGAGTGTGATTGATTAGTGACGCTTGTGATGACCCTTGGAAGGGCTAGAGGCAGCATTTGGGCTACTTACCTACCACTTCTGCCCTCCCTGTGCCTGAGGGGATAACTTGACTCATTGCACTCCAAAGATGAAAATGCAGCTGAAATGCTAAGGGTGATGCAGTTGGTGTGGGCCACCCTCACACGCTGTCCTTGCTGCCCCCAGCTCCGCCAGCGGTTCGAGCTGGAGATCGAGCGGATGAAGCAGATGCACCAGAAGGACCGTGAGGACAAGGAGGAGGAGCTGGAGGACATCCGCCAGTCCTGCCAGAGGCGGGTATGTGAGCGCGAGCACAGCTGTGCCCCTGCGTCCCGGCAGGTCCAGTCTTGCTGTCTCTTCCCTAGAGTGAGGGCAATTCCAGGGCCTGGGGACAGCCTATTTCTGCAACCACCTGAGACCCTAGCTTCCTAGGTGCTTTCAAGGGTGCTGGAGCAGAAGTCCCTGTCTTAAATATGATTCTGAAACTTCTGGAAGCTTCTGGAACTGTCCAGCATAATAAGCCCAAGATTTCTACCAAGAGCCCATAGTGCCATGTGACTGATGCCCTGGGGAGGATTTATGTGTTTCAAGAAGGGGACCAGTCCTTTCTGGCTCTTTGCCTTGCAGATCTTACATTTTATCCAAGGTCTTTGCAGACATTTCAAACAGTGTTTAAGAAGTAAACAAACTCTTGAAACCTTGCCTCCGGGACTCCATCATTATTCCTGTTTTTCCATGTTCTTTCATCTCTCTCTTTCATTGTACCACACATACGTGTTTGTAGAGATACCGTTTTACCTAGGTGGGGTCATATGATTTTGAAACCTGCTGTTTTCACTTGGAAGTTTGTCCTGGGTCTCCTTCCATATCAGTCAATTCAGATCTAGTTTACATGTTCAAAAATATTCCACCGTAGGCATGGTCTCTAATTTATTCAACAAGTCTACTGTCATTGGACATTTAGGATTTTCTGATTTTCTGTTATTTTAACCAGTGCCTAGACAAACATCCGTGTGGAAGCTTTCACTGATGTGAATGTAAGATGGATCTTTAAAGTGGGATTGCTGCGAAGCTTTAGGTTAAGTGTCATTGAACAGGCTTTGCAGGACTTCTCTGGGCCTTTCATAGCCTCGTGTACATTGTGCATCTCCAGAAAGGGCCGAGTAGCCTTTCAGAAAGGTGAAGTGACCTCCCCCAGGTTACCTCGCCAGGAAGTAGCCAAGCTGGGACTTGAACTTAGGTCTATCTGACTCCAAAGCCCAATTTCTTAACCAAAATAACTAGGTTTAATTTTTTTTTTTTTATTTTGCAAATGTTTGGACTATGGAAGGCCATTTAGGAAGCACTTGACAGAAGTCCACTTTGGGCAGTATCTCATCCTTTAGTGCTTCCTGCACAAGGACCTGCCAAAGGCTCTGATAAGTCCTGCATGCAAGACCTGTTAACTCAGTGATTTTCACACGTATCCTAGCATGGACTTCCCACCGTCCCCCGCACACCCACAGCATACCTGGGAACACCACGTGGGAATGTTCTACCGGACAGACTCCAGAAAACTTTACCTTGCTTGGTATAGAGTTTTAATTATTTTGTATATTCTTCTAAATGAATTTCAGCTTTCACAGTTTTCATTTTAAGCAAGTATGAGCAGAATTCCTAGTGTCTTTCACTTATAAAAGGAGGTTTTGAAATGAAAATGAAGTTTCTTTTGAAACAACCATCAATCAGTACTTTTTTTTCTCTCCGTGGGTCAAGAAATGGAAGCCCCCAGCCCCTGCCTGTGTGCCCGCACATGAAGGTGGCACCGTTTCTAGTGCATTCCAAGAGGGCCTCAGAGCAGCATGAGTGCCCTGAGCCAGGATCCTGATGTGCTGGAGATGTGACCCAGGCCCTCGTGAGGCTTTTCCATGGACAGATTTATAATGGGGGAGAGGAGGTCAGAGAAGGGTGTTTTCCTCCCATGGCAGATGCTAACGTTGACTGCACATCTAGCAACTGCTCTGCTTGGTCTGTCTCTCACCGCGGCAGGAAATCAATTGTTAGCGACGTAGGTGGGAATGCTGATGGCTGTCCGGTGTGGCGGAAGAGCTGGGCCAGGAGACGGAACACTAACGGTTCTCAGTAGCAGTTGACTTAGAAGTCTGTGCTTGAGGACATCTCTCTGACTCAGTTTGCCCACCTGTGAAATAGAGTCATTGATAGCACAAGATGGAGCCGGGGAGGAAGGGGCGAGGCTCCACACATGGGAGAGTCTGGGAGGAGAGAAGGTGTGCAGAGCACGGTGATGGTGGGCACCCACCCTTGTGGGTTCTTTGTGGGTGATTACTGAGAAGTCAGAGCTGACTGTAAATTGCATGAGTTGCTCGTAGCCATAGGTCTCAGTCAGTTTGGGCTACTATGACAGAATATCGTAGACCTGGGGCTTAGACAGTAAACACTGATTTCTCTCAGTTCTGAAGGCTGAAGAGTCCAAAGTCAAGGTGCTGGCAGATTTGTTGTGGGGCAAGGGCCCTGCTCCTGGCTTGTGGATATGTGCTGCCTTCTCATGGTGTCCTCAACAGTGAGGGGCGAGAGACAGGGACAGAGACAGCATGCTCTGGGGTGTCTCACCTTACATGGGCTCCAATCCTCACGTGGTGGCCCCACCCTCATCACCTCATCTAAACCTAACCATCTCCCAAAGGCCCCATTACCAAATAATTGTGTTGGGGGTTAAGATTTCAACATAGGAATTCTGGGGAGAAACACACAATCCAAACACCAAATATTCTCAAATGCGACTTTTTTTTTTTTTTTTTTTGCTGTGTCATACTATATTTAATGAGAGGTGAATGCATTTTGAAATGTTGGGATATAATGTTGTACAGAGTCTTAAAAAGTCAGAGTACCAAGACTTGTAAATATTCAAGCCAGATCATGGCGGAGGAAGAAGACGTGTTAGGAAAGAGGTAGGGAACTGGGGGTGGGGACATCACAGGGAATGGCAGGGGGTTCCCCATAATTGGCCAGCTCTCCCCAGAGTTGTCCAGCTCCCGAGCTTTTGGGCTCCAGAGTTCTTTGACAGAGACACCCCCTCCGAACAGCTACATCAGCCTTTGTGGAACTGGACAAGGGGCTGTGAACTCCACATCCCCTGCCACCAGCCCCCAGAGGGTCCCTGCCTCATGGGACTTGTCCTGATGGAGCTCATTCATCCTGTGCCTGCATCTGCCCTTTGTGCCCACAGCTCCGCCAGTTGGAAATGCAGCTGGAGCAGGAGTATGAGGAGAAGCAGATGGTCCTCCATGAGAAGCAGGATTTAGAAGGCTTGATTGGAACCCTTTGCGATCAGGTAAGAGGGAGACACTGGCAGATATTTGGGGGAGCACATCCCTGCCTCTGGGTCCTATTAGAGCAAGGACTCGGGGTGGGGAGTGGTCTTCAGGACAGGCCAGGGCTAGACCTTTCAGCCGGCCTCCACCAGCTTCTCCCAAGAGCCCTCTTCTCCACCAATTCTGTCTCTGCCGTCACTCACTGCCTCTTCAGAGGGGACCTACTGGGGCAGGGGAGGGTCTACACACAGCAGGGTTCTTGGGAGGACCCTTGAGAATAAAGAGAGTGGGTCCAGCCACGAGTGACAGCCAAGGTCACCTTGCCTCCAGCTGCTGTTGAGTTGGGAGTGATGGCTGCCCTCACTTTGATGGGGTGACTGTGAATGGCCACTGGGCTCACAGCTGGCCTCATGACAGCGAGACTTTGGCTGGAGGCAGAGTCTGGCAAATGGAGCTTTAAGCCCTAGTGGGGCCACTCTGGCTATGTGGCTTAGGGTGATCTAAGTGACTGCTCCGAGCTTCTAGAGAACAGAGCCTTGTGGGCTTGTTGCCCTCGCTGTTATGTACCAGGGTTCTCAGCTGCAGCGCCACAGGTGCTTTGAGCTGCATCACTCTGTGTTGTGGTGGCTGGGGGGCTGTCTTGGGCATGGGAGGTTGTTGAGCAGCACCCCTGGCCTCCACCTCCTAAATGCCAAAAGCAAACCCCCGAGTTGTGACAGCCAGCGATGTCTCCAGACATTATCAAGCATTCTTCCAGGACAGAGTCAGCCTCCTCTCTGCAGAGGACTGCTCCTGTAAATAAAGCAGCCAGCAGAGCCCAGGGCCACTCCCCCAGATACTCCTCTCCCTGAACGTGCTGCTGCTGAAACCCTGACACAGCAGAGCAGTGCCTGGACTCCTGTGGTTTCAAGTATCATAGGAGCATTTGTTTGTTTTACTGTATTTGCTTAACATGTGTTCATTGTCTATTAATTAGCAATGATCTTGCTGTCAGTAACGCCTCCCCCCCACCCCAGGGTTGTTCCTTTTATTCGCAGAGGAAAGTGGGCCCCTTCCAAATAGTCCTGCGGGGCAGCAAGGCCTCAGACTAATAGGTGCTCACTATGTATTTTTTAATTGATTAAATGAGTGAATTCTAGAGCAGAACTACTGCGACCATGAGAGTGACTTGGAAGCTGAGAGCGTCATTGGGAGAACCATATGATCTTCCTTCTCTGGGTTTTCTGGTTTTTCAGCCAAGCAGGTGGGAGGCCACTGAGTGCAGAGCCATGGAGGTTACTCTCTCTTTGGCATCAGCACAAGAGCGCACACCCCAATATTTCATTCTAGAATGACAGTCTGAAATCACTGGGAGGAGGTTGCATTCTACCCAGCATGGTCCGTTTAAGAAAAGAGAGAAGGTAATCCAGTAAAGAAAGGTTTTTATAAATATTGCTAAAATTCAAAATTTTACGTGCAAAGGAAAGGTAACTAATGAATGAAATGCCAATTTTGTGTTAGTCACCAAGCTGGAACCTTTAAATAACTTATCACATTTGATGCTTTTTAAATGTGTTAGTAAGACATTTGCCAAATACATGGAAAAGTAGAACAAATAACGTAATTGATGCTTATGCACCAGGAGTACAGGGTTCACATAAATTAACGTTTTGCTGCATCTGATTCAGACATTTTTAAGGAAGCAGAACATTTCAAAAAGTTGGTGGGCCCTCAGTTTCTGTTCCTAATCTCCCATCCCTCTATCCTTCGGTCTTTTCTACCTTCCTTCCCAGAGGGGACCATTATCCTGACGTTGAAGGGTGTAATTCCCTGAATGTATATTTGAACTTTAACAGTGTACAGTTCATATGATTCTACACATTGCTTTGTCCCCCTGCATGCTATGTTTTTGAGTTCATTCCATGATAATACATGTAGCTCTAATCCATTCCTTATAACTGCCACACCATATTCATTCTGCTGTTGGTGGATGTTTAGCTGCTTCCATTCTGAGACGCAGAACTGCAGTGTGTATTCTTACCTGTGTCTCACTGCACATGGGAAGGCGTTTCTGCAGGGTGTGTAGCTGGGAGAGGAGTTCCTGGCTCTTTGGAAAGTGCCATTCGGGAATTGTTAGATGTAGCCCAAATTGTTCCTCAGAGTAATTGTGGCAGTTTATGTTGTCACCGGCATTTGTGTTTGTTTCCCCACATCCCCCCGAGCACGTGGCACTCTCAGACATTTAAAACTCCTTAACAGTCAATGAGTGTCAGATTGTACGACTTGTCCCTCATTACTAGTGAGGTGGTGTTTTTCATGTTTATTATGGCTTTCTGTTATGTGAGTTGCCTGTTTATAGTCTTCTGTCGTCTCCTTTTTTTTTGTATTCATCATTCATGATCCTTATCCAAGATGCTAATCTGTTTTTGATTATGTATTGTACAAATATCTCCTACTCTGTGGATAATCATTTTACTTTCTTCATAATATTTTTAGATAATAAAAAGTGTTTTAAGTAGTCATATTAATCAGTTATGGTTGTTGCTTTTAAGATTTCTTTCCTTAACAGAGTTCATAAAGATATTTTGCTGTATTTCTGAAAATTCCTAAAGTTTTGGACGTTTTTAGATGTTTAGGTCATTTAGATTATATTTTGGTATGTGTGAGGTAGGAATCTATTTTGTTCCTATTATAGATGATCTTTGTTTATTTCATGAGTAATTTTTTCTATAGTTTCCATATATGTATGACTGTGCTTATGGGCTGCGTATTCTGTTTAATTGGTTTATTTGTCAATTCCTGCACCATGTGGTCTTAATGGCTGGGTTTTGATGACTTATAAACAGCTTATCTTTCTCATCTTTAAAATTGTCTTTTCTATTCATGATCCTTTAATCTTCTTACTGAGATTCTATAACAGAGCCTGATGTGATTTTCAAATGCATTGGTTTGCAAGTTACTTGCAAACAAGTGACATACTTTTTTATGTTGAACCATTGCATTCATGAGCGTGCTATATCTCTTCATGTTTTTATGACTTTCATAAATGTATTTTACTTTAAATTAGTATTTATAATGATAATAAATAAAATAATATTTATTATGTTTTATTACTATTTTCCATGTAAGTTTTGAGCTCTTCTGTTAGATTTATTTCTCAGAATCTTGTGGTTTACATGCCTATCATGAATAGACTGTTGTTCTGTATTCTACATTTCAGTTAGTTATAGTGGTACATGGGGATATTATTGATATATGTTAACTGTGTGTCCAGCAAACTTGCTGAACTCATTATTTTTCATATTCCACCTGTAGATTCCTTTGGTTTTTCTGCATAGACGGTTTTGCCATTTCAAAATAAGAATAGTTTTGCCTCTTCTTTTTTAAGTTTTAGAGCTCTTATTTCTTTTTCTTACCTTATTTCATTGGCTTGGGCCGCCAGTGTAAGACAGAATGGTAGAAGAGATGGTAGGCATTGTTTCCTTTGTAGGGATGCTGCTGGAGCTTCACCATTTACATGACATTTGCAGTGTATATTTGACAGGCAAATTAATCAGGTTCATCAGTTTCTTCTGCTCGTAGTTTTCTAATATTTAAAAAGAATAATGCCTGGTTGTTGAATATTATCAGATGCTTTTTTCTGCAGTTGTTCATAATCCTATGACTTGTCTCATTTATCTATTAATGTAGTCTGTTATAATTTAGATATAAATTATTGGCTTAAATTTCCCAGATAAACTCTAGTTAATCATATATGTTTCACGCACTGCTCTTTTGAATTGCCAACATTTCATTCAGAGTTTTTGAAACTAGGCTCATAAGTAAGATTGGTTTGTAATTTTGTTTTCTTACACTTTCTGAGTCCAGTATTGTACTAACCTCATGAAATGAGTTTGCTTCTATGTCTGAAACAGTTTCTATAAAATTTCAATCATGTTCTTGATTCATCTTGCTTATAAACCTAGTTTCTTTCAGCAGGTAGGGTGAACATTTGATTATTATCTTGAAATTCTGTAATCATAATTGAACACCATTCAGATATTAGTCTCTTCCTTTTTGAGTGAATTTTGGTAACTGATATATTCCTAGATATTTATTATTTCATCTGACTTTTCATATAGGTTGCCATATAGTTTTTTTCATGGTATTGTCTTATGATTTTAATTTTACTGCTCTCAGATTGTCCCATTTTCAATCAAAATAATGTTGAGGTTTTTGTTGTTGATCAGTGTTATTGAGGATTTGTCTATTAATTCTTTGAAAGAAACTGCTTTGGTTCTGTGGTTTCCCTGTTTTGTATTTAGTAATGTTTGTCATTATCTTTCTTTCTTTTTCCATCTCCTTTCCTTTGGTTTACTCATTTGTTCTCTTTTTAGTTTTGATGTTGAATACTTTGGCTCATTTTAAATGTTTCTTGTTTCATTAAATATTTTTTAAAGTACATTTAAAATAATACATTTATCTTGAATTGCGTGTTTCCTTAGCATGTGTCATCCTTATGTGCTGAGTGCATTGTCATATTCTCTGATTTTCTCCTTTAACATGAAAGTTATTTAGAAATTGAGTTTTAAGTTTACTAACGTTAGGATTCTGTGGAGTAACTTTTTACTTTTGGTTTTTAACTCAATGACATAGTAGAATGTCTCTGAAATTGTTGAGATCTCTTAGTTGCTCTAGTTCATGATCAAGTTTAACACATGTTTGACTGAAAAAGAATCTAGCTATTTTTAAGTGTAGGGTTCTTAATGGATGGCAAATGGATCAAGCTTGTTAATTTTGTGATTTAAATATTGTGTTCAAATATAAAAACATAAACCATAAAGGAAAAGTTAAAATATGATTACATTAAAATCACTGCCTGTTAACTTTGGTTTTTGTCTTCTTGATGTGTTTCTGAGAGAGTCCTATTCCCACTATGATCATGGTTTAGTTAAGTTTTGCTTATAATTGTGTTACAGTTTTCTCTTTATATATTTTGAGGTTATATTTTTAGATGCATCTAAGTTGATTATTGCTTTATCTCCTTGGTTCATTGTAGATTGTTCCTTTAATTATTATATAATGGGTCCCTCTTTTCTCTATGAATTATTTTTCCCTTATTTTATTGTGTTTGATTTCTTTTAAGTTAGTTTTCCTACAAGACATTTTTATCCCTTCATTTTCAACCTTTCTGTGTGTGTGTGTATGTATGTGTGTATGTCCTTTAAACAGCTAGATACTTTTTTTTTTAACATTTTTTTATTGAGGTATAGTCATTTTACAGTGTTGTGTCAAATTCCAGTGTAGAGCACAATTAGATACTTTTTAATGCAATAGTTTAGTCTCTAATTTTTCATGGGAGAGTTTAATTCATTTACATTTATACGATGGCTAATATATTAGAAATTATTTCTCTTCCTTTGTGTTTAGTATTTGTTGGCTTATTGTCCCTTTTCTTTGCTTCTTTCTTTATTTTTTCCCTGCTTTTGGATAGATTGATGTTTTCTATGATCCTTTTAGTTCTATTGCTGATTCTAAAGCTAAAAACCATATTTCTAGTCTTTTAGTGGTTATCCATAAATTTTAAGATAAGTACTTGACCGTGTTTTTTTCCAGCATACTTCATTTAATTTTCACAACAAGTCTGTGGAACAGGGGTTATTAGTTTCTTCACATACATGAAAGAAGTGAGGCTCAAAAGGTTTGGCACATTGCCCAAGATCGTATGGTTTCTTAGTAGCCTAGGTGCATTTGAAATAAGGTTTATGTTATTTGAAAGCCTGTATATTTGTAAATCTAACACTAGGCTGCTTCATAGTGATAGAAGTTCAGTTAACTGGATTCGTCCTTTTGTGGACCATCTTTTTTCATGATGTTATCAGGTAGCACAGATCTGCCACTCATTTGCTGTGCAGCCTTCAACTACACACATTCTCTCTCCAGGCCTCAATTTCCCCATCTGTGAGGTGGCTTGGTTATCCCCTAATAAGATTTTTAGATCATATCTTTAAAGTGCTTGGAGAGTTCTGTGATGACGGACATTTAACAACTGCCCCCACCAATTTACCTTGATGATAAATGGTGAAACGATTGAGGTTTGGATTGAGTTCCCCACAACAACACTAAACATCATTTAGATTTATTGGTTAATTACTCACCAGCTTTATCTAAATTTGAATCTTTGTGCTGCAAAATGTGAAATTGCAGGATGACATTTATTTCCCATTAACCTAATGAGTTTTGGGGTTTTTTTCCCCCCTCCTCTCCTATAGCAATTTATGATGAAGGGAAGGATGACTTGGCCTGAGATTTTTGTTGTGAATTTTGTTAGCAGTGATCCCTCTGGAAAGGAGATGGTGCAAGCATTTTCAGTCTTCCTGGCAACCAGGACGGTAGACTCTGAAGCAGCTGTACTGCGTGGTCAGTGCAGTCCCTGATGCTGACTATGCTGACTTGCCCCACAGGAGAATAGACGCACTTCAGGGTGTGTGCAGAGCAAGAACAGATTCAAAAATAAGAAAGGTGCAAAGCATGCTGCTTGAGTGTAATCATGGCAAAGATTCTGGGCTCTAGAGTTGGTAAAGCAGGCTCAGATTTCATTAGGCACTGTGGTGCAGTGGTTAGAGACTTGCCTTCTCGTGCTGAGCTGCCTGGGTCCCAGTCCCTGGGTAGCCCCTTAGGAGCAGTATGACCGTGGGCTGATCACTTCACCTCTCCCTGTCAGTTTCATCAGCTGTACCTCTATTTCTCTGACAGTGCATACTTAGGAGCCCCACATAGCTTATGCAGCCTGAGCTGGCCCCAGGTAACTTCTCTCACTCTGTGACCTGCCCCATCCCTGTGTTTATGCCCTCATGCTAGTCACCCGGAGCCGCGTATGCAGCGTGGTTTCTCTGCCATCTGTCCTTCCTCTGGCCATGGCCTTCGTGCACCTCACCTAGCTAACTCCTGCTTACCCAATAGTCTTTCTGATCCCATCCCAGCCTGAGCTGGGATGCTCCTCTGTGTCTCCATAACACCCCCTTTTTTTAAAAATTAAAAAGCAAAACATACTTCTCTCATCATATATTTTACTAAAACTACCTCTTTGAGTCAGAGAAGCTGGGTTCATATCCTAACTTGTGCCTGACTGTGATCTTGAGCAAACTGTTTCACTTCTGTAAGCTTCCGTTTCATCATCTGTACAATGGACATCGTGGGGACTGCATACCTCGTAGATTTGTCATGAGGATGGCACGTGTTAATACCCGTAAAGTGTTTAGCGCAGTGTCTGACATTTAGCTTACACTTACAGAGGGCTTTCTGTTACCACTTTAATAAAGGCAATAATAATAGCGTGTATTTTTAAGAGACTGACGCAGGAGTTAAATGCAGTAATATGTGACAAAGAGCCTGGCGCAATGCCCAGTGCTCAGCTCAGCAGGTGATGCATATATATATGTGCATATACATATATCAGTTTTAAACTTAACAAAGCAATTTATCTGAGAACTAAGAGGCTATAGACTAAGAACCAGCTCATTTTTCAAAGAACTCAAAACTGATGGTAGAGAAATAGTAATGCAAAATCTAGACGAACACATTCTGAGTCGTCAGGCGATGCTCGTAATCTTTTATATTTGTAAAGCACTTGACAGCGTACAAAGTGCTTTCCGATCCACTATCACGTCTGATCCTTGTCTTATCTCAACAAGGAGGATAGGGAATTTTTTTTTTTTTTAACCTCTCCCTTTATAGACAGGAAACTCAGGTTCAGAGAGGGGGCATGACACAACCACAGTTCCTACCGCCAGCCAGTGGTGAGCCGGGGTTTAAAGCCTGGGCCACCTCATTCTAAATCCCACATTCTTTCTAGAATATCCCAGGGCATTCTGAGCATCCCAGGAAATGGTTGCACTTGTAGAGGCATAGACATCCGCGCCCATGGAAGCGGGGGACGGGGGGGGGTCCCACGGTCGACACACCTGCCTCTCATTTTCTTGACAATTCCCCATCTGACTGATGGTGCCATGTTCTTCCCTCTGGTCCCTTGGAGGGAAAGGGGCTGCGAGTTTCTTTCATAGATGCCAACCCCAGCGTTCTTTAAAGTCAGTGCTGTTTCTAGGGGTTTTGTCAGGCCCCTGAATAGTTCTGCACATTCCTTGGTTTGTCTCAGCCTGTATTGTGGCCCCTGGCAGTTGTCAGCGAATCTCCTTCACCCTCTTGGTGCCAAAGCTGGGCTGTGGCTTCTTCAGGAGCCATCTGACCCCGCCATGCCCTTGAACTACAGGATTCTGGGGGAAAGAAGTGTGTTCGCCTGTGGGCAAGGGCCTTCTGTGGAAAATCACCTCATTAGCATGTGTTTAAACTGGTGAAAGGGACCAGCTCAAGGGCCAGAAAAGCTTGATTCAGACCTTCGAAAGCAGCACAGCTATTTTTAATACTATTTACCGAACTGCACGGAAGCCCATCTTACCCCACTTGTATCGCTCATTGAATTTTCATAAACTCATAAAACTGGCATCCAGATTAATACTATTAATAACCCCTCAAAGTCCCTGTCCGGTGTTACCCAGTCGCTGCCCCTCCAGGGGAACTGTCATCCTGACTTCTGGCAGCAGAGGGCCTCCCCTGACGTGTGGGTTCTTGCAAGGTGAAAAGCACGTGGGCGGCTTTGGTGCGAAGCATGAGGCAGAGGGACTTGGGGTCCGTACAGGCTGTGATGGTGGTGATGACAGCAGCTCACGTTTATTGTGCCTTTATTGTGAGTCTAGCTCTAGGCTACACACCTGTTTAATTTTTACCGCAGCCCTTGTAGTTGCTGCCATTCCTGTCCTGAGAATGGGGAGGCTGAGGCTAGGGAAGAGGGGTCCAAGGTCACAGGGGTGGAGGCAGGATTTGAACTCAGGGAGCCGGGTTCCATAGAACTTGGACCCCAGCCACTGCTTTGCCATCTTAGCTCACGACAGCCTTCCCTTGGTTTCCAGATCGGCCATCGGGACTTTGACGTGGAGAAGCGTCTTCGGAGGGACCTCAGAAGGACTCATGCGCTGCTGTCAGATGTGCAGCTCCTTCTGGGGACCATGGAGGATGGCAGGACATCGGTCAGCAAGGAGGAGCTGGAGAAAGTGCAGAGCCAGGTGGGTGCCACAGGGCCCCTCATAGCCGGGAAGGGGGGATGTGGCAGCCAGCAGGGGAGGCTGCTTCCCCGCCCAGACGTGGACGTGGCCACAGCCCTGACCTCCGCTTCCACAGACCTGCAGGGGGCTGGGGAACGTGACGGGGCTGGTGGGTCACATGGAGATGGTTGATGGGGAGGGGGATTTATAATGACTGAGTCCTCATCTTCCCTTCTTTAGGCATGAGGTAGAATGAGTTCTGAGGCCTTGGGCAGATCAGGGCCCTGGGGCAGAATGCTGAGCTCAGCCCACATGCGCAAGTGCCTGGTGGTCATGGGGCTGGGTACAGAACAGATCGTGTCACTCCTAACAGTGACAGTAACAAGCAGCAGCCATTTGCCTGCCTGTGGGAATGCTAGTGATACTGATCACGGGACGGTGCTGTCAGCAGCTGCTTCCTTCTGGAAGCACCTGTACCCGGTACTTTATACAGGTCGTGACGCTGATTTCTCAGGAGAGCTGACTGAGATGAGGACATCATCTCCATTTCACAAGCCCCAGGTGACTGGGTGGCAGAGAGGGGAGGTGACCCACCCACAGTCACAGCTAGACAGTGACAGAGTCAGGATTCGAACCCAGATCTGCAGGCCCCACCATACCTGGCTGCCTCGGGGGAAACCTGGAGGTGGCTGGCAGGTGAGGCCAGGAAGAGCTGAGGACCTCAGGAGATGTGACAGGCACGGGCTGTGCCAGGTATAGATGGTGCAGCCCAGAGCAGCAGGTGGTGAGAGGTGTGAGTGGGTCAGACCCTGCAGGGTGGTGGCAGCTTTGGGGAGAGAGGTCCCAGAGCCACGTGCTATAGCAGGGACTGAGGATGTGTGACCAGTCCCCACAGGGAGCTAGAAACACCCGGGAGGCTCAGCCCGCTGCTGGTGGTGTTGTGCCCCTGCACGTAGTGTCACCTCGGAAGTCATGCATCTCCCACGAATGAGCCATTCATGCTGAATCCCGGTATGTGGAGACAGAAGGCATTTCCCACTGTCTTCGCTACCTCACCTGCTCAGAGTATTACCATCACTTCTTCCTCCTTCTCTGGCCTCTGTCATGTGACTTCAGCCATGCCGGCTGGCCAGGGGCTTCTCATACCCCCAGAAACTCAGCTGGGTAATCTGCACTTTTTGAACTGACTCCTGAAAAAAATTATATGCTTGGTGAGGATTGTGTATACTCATCTCTGATGATGCCCGTCCAGTGCATTGTGCATCGTAAATACTTCCTGTTGACGTCCGTTGACTCATTCTCCTGGTTTGACAAATGAGGAAACTAAAGAACAGAGAAAGTGAGCAATTTGCCTGAGGTCACACAGCCAGTTAAAGGGAGGGCTGGCCTCGAACTAGGTGCCCTGAATCCAAACATAGTGCTCTTCTCTTTCCCTCTGGAGAAGCTCAGGTTGGGCAGTAGGTACCAGGAAATGCAGCGGGAGGCAGCAGAGTCCAGCTCCAGTTCTGGAACCAGGGCCAGAGCTTCTGTCGCTTCCTGTCTGTAGCATCAGTTTCTCATTTGTGGAATGAAAAGTTCCAGCTAGAGATTATTAGCTAAACTAAAAGAATGTTAAAAACAAAACAAAATTAAATTCCAGACTTCATTTGGATTTCACCATTTCCTTCATTCATGTCCATTTCCTGTTCCGGGATCCAGCCCAGGGCCCCACACTGCACTTAGTTGTTAGGCCTGCCCCGCTTCCTCTGGTCTGGGAGTTTCTGAGCCTCACCTTGTTTTTTGTGACCTTGACAGTTTTGAGGAGTGCTGGCCAGGTATCCTGTAAAACCTACCCCAAGTTGGGCTTGTCTGATGGTTTTCTCATGGGTAGATCAGGTTTGCAGGGGTTTAGAAGGAACACCCCAGAGGTGCAGTGCCCTTAAAGCAGGAGACACTCAAGGACCTCTCTCTCGACCATTCTAGATTCTTAGCAGTTTCCTTCATCAAGTCACTCTCTTCTAGGCTGACCAACCATGCCTGCTTGTCCTGGACTGTCCTGGTTTAGCACTAAAAGTTGCATGTCCTGGGCAAACCCTCCACCCCAGGGAAACCAGGACAGTTGGTCACTCATTTCCCTTTGTGGCCATGTCAGAAAATTAGAATCACCTGTGCTTGAATGTGCCCCCTCCCTCAGTCCTCAAAATACCCCTGGGGAGGGCAAGTGGTTTTGTGCCCGTTTTACAGATGGGAAGGCTCTGCCCAGAGGTGGGAAGCAGTGTGCCCAAGGTAACACAGCAGGTAGGTGTCAGAACTGGGATTCAGATCCAGGGTGGTGATTGTAAGTGCAGAACCTGGGGGTCTTCTGCCTCACCCTGCACCTTCCTGTCTGGCCGACCAGACGGGTGCAAGACCCTGAGCTCTTGCGTCAGGCAGTCAGCCATCACTCAGGCACCTCGGGTTCATGTGGCCCCCTTGGTGGGGGCCGTGTGCTCTGTCTTCCTTCAAAATATTCCTGATGCCATCCAAACCCTCCCCCTCCCCATAGGTGAATGTTCTTGAAAAGGAACCACGGTGGTTTTGTTTCTTTTTCTCTTCCTTTTTCTTCTTTTTTTTAGTATTCATGAGAAATATCCCTCTGCAGGGTTAAAATGTGTGTTCTTAGAAAATAGTGGTATTTAATGAAGGCGACTTGAGCTGAATCAAAGAGCTGCTTTCTTCTGAAAGTCCTTCTTCCCCGTCTCTGCATCCGGCTCCTATCAAAGGGAATTCACAGCCTTGGCTTTCTGTTGCTGTTGTCATGGAAATCGTTACAAGGATGGGATGGCGTGGACCAGAGGTCAGGGTACAGTTGTTTGGCTCCCAGCACACGTGTCCCGGATGCTGGAGTCAGAGCTAATCAAATAAAGCGGTGATGACATTGGGCATGGCTCTCTCTCCTCTCCCACTTACCGTATTTGTCCTTTACCTGAAGGCTCCAGGGACAAGGCAGGGAGCGCACACAGGAGAGGGAAGTGGGAGCGAGCTGACTTTGGTGCTGGCTGCGTCTTCAGGGCGGGTTGTGGGGCTGAACTATTTCATTTGCTCGCTCATTCTTTCAGAATTTATGCAACACCTACCCAGTGTCAGGTGATGTGCTGGTTCTGAGCATGTAATGGTTAGTACGACAAGTGTGGTCCTCTCTCATGAAACATACATCTGACGGAAACGTGGGCAAGCAAACAGTGATACAAATAAATAGAAACATCCCACAACTTAATTCGGGCAATAAAGGAAATCAGCAGAGTTATTTATAAGTGATAAAGAAAATAGGGAGTTTCAAGGGGATCTTGTTTAGCTTGGGTGATCAGCTGCATCTCCCTGGGAGGAGGAGAGGCTGGCAGTACCAGAATGCGCAGGGCCCCGAAGATTTGGATTTGGTTCCAAGGGTGGTGAGAAGCCTTTGGGAGATTTTGAGTGGAGCATGGACAGTCCAATTCACATTTTAGAGGCTCACACTTCTGTGTGGGGAATGGAGTTGAGGAGGGGTGAGTGCATGCCGTTAGGAGGCTAGTGGACCTTCCAGGCCGGAGGATGTGGTCTCCTGGGTTAAGTGGCTATGGAGACGGTGAGGAGAGGCAGACTGGGGGCTGGTTGGAAGCCGACAGGACTTGTAGGTGGTCGGGGTGGCAACAAGTGCATTATTTAGATAATCCAGAATCTAGGAGGTAGCCCTTTCTATTTTTGACCCATTTTACTGAAAAGGAAATAGTCTCTGAGAGGTTGAGTGGTTTACCCAAGGGCACACAGCAATGTAGGTCTTAAAGCTCTCAGTGCCAATAGTTCTGTACTCATGATATTAACATTTTTCAAGCATCTACTGTGTATCAGGCTTTTCCTTAGAGTCTCAGGGTCCCCAAACCTGGCTGCACATCAGATAATTTAGACACCATTTAAAAATCACAGATTTCTGGATTTCCCCCTGCTTTTTTTTTTTTTTTCTGTTGAGACCCAGGATCTACTTTTTAACAGTCACATCAGGGGGTTCTTATGTTGGTCTTAGGACCACCATTTGGGAATCATGGGCCTCTTTTATCCCTCAAAACACCTTTTCAGGTTCAGTGGCACATGTCCATTTTGGAGATGAGAAGACTGATGGTGAAGTTACATTAGCTGGCAGAGCCCAGTTCAGCCAGTTTTTAAATTAATTAAATATTGAGTTAAGAGAAATGGATCCAGGACTTGCTAATTTTGTGACCTTGGACATGTGATGGGGCCTCCGTGAGCCCTTCTGCTAAAGTGAAGGGAACACATTGCTTGCTGTCCGGGGTGCCTGTAGGGGCCGGCGAGGCAGGGCCGGTGCAGCCGCGGGAAACTTGAGCGCCCTCTGCAGCCTTCACAGCTCACTGACTGTGGTGCAGCCAACCCAGAGAAAGGGTTTCCCTACAAGGGCAAAGGTGAGGGAATGTGTTTGCATGCACCTGATGGTGAACTGTGTGTGTTCAGCAAATCTTGATATGGTCTCCACTCTGGACGAATTCAATTCCAGGCCGCAGGGATGAGGAGGAGCCTGTCCTTAGAGGGACTTCCAGTCCAGGCAACAGGCAGGCCTCAGACCAGACTATTGCCAGCGGGGTGATGAGATCTTTATTGGGAGAATGTTGTGGTTTAGCTAAAGAGGATGCCCTTAGTTTAGGTGTGGGAGAGGAGCTGGTGGCCTTAGCTGTCTCTTGAAAGGTGGAAATGAATGGCTGGGTGAGATGCACGTGGGCATTCTAGGCAGAAGTAACAGGAAGTAAGAGGGGGCAGAGGCACGTGGAGATGGTGGGGGTGGGCATGTTCGGTTTGGCGTAGTATTGCTGAGTATGACATTCCTGGGGTATGCGCAGAGAGGATGATGTCAGTAATTGAGGCAGAGTCAGCTCGTGAGTGGTTTGCAAGCCTCGCTAAGGAGTTTGGGCTTTATCCCAAAGGTAATAGGGAGCCATAGAGAGCTACAGAGCAGACGGGCATGGTCAGAGGTGCTTGTGTAAAAAAAAAAAAAACAGGATTCCCAGCCCAGCTGAAGTGGTGATGCCAGGCTCAACCAGAGGCGTGGGAGAGGTCCCTTGGACAGAGCATCTTCCAGTATCCCCAGGTTCTTCCCATGTGGACAGACATCCCTTCTGCCTGTTGCCCCAACATCTGTAGAATCCTGAGAAAAGCGTTTGGCTCTTTCTGCCCAGTTGCCCTCCACCAGGAGACTTGGCTCTGTCTCGGGTAACACCTGAGTTTAAGACCCTATGATAAACCATGGAGGACTCCTGGAGACAGGGTGAAGACACCCACCTCATGGGGTCAGCTCCTGCCTCTGCTGCTTAATTCCTCGTGTGATTCTGAGCAAGTCACCCTGCCTTACAGAGGCTCCTTTTTCTTACCTAAAGGCTGGGCATGATGTTCCCAGCTCCTGGGCCAGTGCACACAATCCTAGGCCGTGGAGGCGGAAGAACTCTCTAAAATGAACATTGTGGGACGATGTTTTTAAAATGTAGAGCTCCCCACCGGCTCCTGCATCCCACACACCGGAGTCGGCTGGTGGAAGACTTTGGATTCCAGGCACACGACTTTACGAGGCCTCGTGGCGCAGGTAGACAAGGCAGGGTTGGGGGGTGCATCTAGTGACACATGTTCTTTAGGAGCAATTACTAATTAATTCCCATGGAATGTTTCCACTGGAAACAAACTAATCTGGAGACAGAAGCAGTTCCAACAACCAAGCTATATAATTGAGATAATCGCTGTGCATAAGTAACATCTGTGAGCTGCAGATGCCGGCACCTGGCTCGGGGAGACGGTGGGAGATCTTGTCTGCTCCAGGGCAGTGGTTGCCTTTTGTTTGTTTGTTTTTTGTTTTAAATTTGATTCATGCCTTTGACCTTTGTCTCCTCCTGAAAGGAAATATGTTATTTGCTTTCTGTTAAATGGAGAGGAGCTGAGCTCTTTCATTGTTTACTTAATTCACGCCGTCAGCGGTATCCCCTCTTCCTGCTGAGAACAAAGCTGTAACCACCCCGTTGTGCCCCCTAAAAAGCTCTTGGGTCAACCCCTCTTTGTTCCCCCCTCTTATTCCATGCCCCCTGGATCTCTCATCTGGAATTCTCTCAGGGTTGTGGGCCTCCGGTCTTGTCTAAGCAATCTTTCTGCTGCTTGATCTTGGGAGAGAGGATTTTTAAAATACAAATGGTGACTGTGGCTCTCTGTGTTTATCTGTGGCTCCCCATTGCCCCCAGAATATAGTCCACATTCCTCAACTTGATCTTTAAGGATGCACAGCCTAGCTTCTACCCTCCTGTCACCTTGACCGGCAGCATAGAGTATCTTGGAGTCCCCCACACCTGTGCCCACCTCTCTACCTTTGCCCAAGCCGTGCCTTCTGCTGGACACTCACTTCTCCCCTCTGAAAGCTCTTTGCCTGATGAACATCTGATTGTCCTCTATACTTGGGTTTGGGCATCATTGCTGGTCAGCCACCTCTGACCTCCAGGCTGGGGGAGGGTCCCACCCACCCGTCTTCTCTCACATACCCTCCTGGGCTCCTCCCCAGGACAGCACATCTCCTTGTGTCTCAGTCACCTCTCTGCCTGCCTGTTTTTCTCATTCACCTCCCCGTGCCTTAAAGACTGTGAGACTTGTCCATGGTCATCAGAGGGTCATAAGAGATCAAGGTGGGATTCAAACCCATGGAGTCTGACTTCAACACCTGGAGTCTCATAGCCAAACCCCAAACCACCTGTGTACCTCCTGTTGGCTTGCTGCCAGCTCTGGGCTCTCACGGCCCTTCTGGTCCTGAGGCCTCCTGTTGGCTCTTCCACAGGGGCTTCTGGCTCAGCCTGCGTGTCCCTCAGGTGAGCCCATCAGGATGGTGTGTCTTCCAGTGGTCCCCTGTGAGAGTATACGGAATACTGGTAACCCCCAGCACCCTTAATCAGGACGTTTGTCACCAGACATCACCCACGCGTCTGTGAGACAAAATTAACTGGTGAGCTCTGAAAAGATGATCCTGGTGGGGCCTTTGTGTGAGTGAGTGCTTTGGGGACACTTCTCTCCGGCCAGGAACCACAGAACAGGTGGCCTGGATGTTTTATTTGAAGAGACTTTTTTTTTTTTTAAAGATTACGTTGGAGTGAATTGATTCAATATTAACATAACCTCCTGTCGGAGAAGATAAAGACCAAACGGTAATTGGTTAAAAACATGGTTATCAGGGGCCTGTTCGCCCCACAAATATTGACACTTCCAAGGCTATGATGAATACAGCAGGGAAAAGGCTGGTGTCCCTGCAAACGGGGAGCACCATCTATATGTCTCCCCAGAACGACCTGGTTCCATTTAGCTGTGGGGGGCTGGGCCCCCAGAGCAGCCCAGCCATCTGCCAGGGTGACAGTTACCGTCTGAATGATAGTATCACTGGCGGGCATCCATGGTTTCTGCAGGGCCAGGCGTGGGGCCACACTCTTAGATGTCATGACCTAATTTTATCCCCCCAACCCACCTGCCTAGAGTGAATTCCATGAGAACAGGGGCCTTTTCTCTTTGGGCCAGAGTATAGAAGCGTGTCTGCCTACAGCATGTGCTCAGCGAGTCAGGAGGGCCTGACAGGATGGGGTGAGTCCCTGTAGGAGGCAGCCAGTATTGTGCCCTTCTTACGTAGGAGAAAACCAGAATGTGGGAGTCTTGCCCAAAGTCGCAGAGTTTAGGGGGCAGAGAACTGGGATTTATTTACATAATGTATTTTGAAAGAATTTCAAATTTACCAAAAAGTTACAAGAATAGTTCACAGGATTCCTTTATATTCTTCACCTAGATCTATCAATTTTTAACATTTTGCCACTGTTGCTTTGTCATTTTTTCTCTCAGTCACATCCTCTGAATTACTTGTAAACAAGTTATAGACACAATGCCCTTTTACCCTAATCAGAGCTGGAAATTTTAACATTGATAAAATACTGTTTTCTAATCCAGGGGTCAGCAAGCTAGGGCCCACAGGCCAAATCCAGCCTGGGGTTTTTTGTTTTGTTTTGGTTTTTTGTTTGTTTATTACAGCCTGAGAGCTAAGAATGGTTTTCATGTCTTTAAATGGCTGCGTTTGAAGTTGGATAAGTACCCACATATCTCTTTCAATTTTGCTCCTTGGCCTGTAAAGCCAAAAAAATTTCCCTGGCTGCCCTTGAAGGAAAAGTTTGCTGACCCCTGATCATTG
Organism: Camelus bactrianus; assembly: GCF_048773025.1. Classification (NCBI taxonomy): domain Eukaryota; kingdom Metazoa; phylum Chordata; class Mammalia; order Artiodactyla; family Camelidae; genus Camelus; species Camelus bactrianus. Next base: position 16,926,732 of record NC_133570.1, read on the forward strand.
GTGCTGACTATTGAAGTTTTGCCGGTTGTTTACTAATGTTCTTTATAGCAGTTTCTCTGCCATTCAGGATCCAACTTAGGGTGTGTGACAGCCTGCATTCAGCTGCGGGATGCCACAGAGCCTCCATCTGTCTTTGTATTTTATGATGCTGGCATTTTGGGAGCGTTCAGGCCAGTTGTGCGGTGGAAAGTTCTTTCACTTAGGTGCACTAGAATTTGAAGCTGCGTGTTTTTAATTTCAGAACCTCTTGCATTTGTGTGAGTCTGAAGGTGTTCCTGGGACACGGGACTTCTGATTTTAAAACCAGAAAGTTCCCAGGCAAACTGAGATGAGCTGGTCATCCTAGAGCCAGTGTCTCACGCCCTAAGGGATTTGGGGGAAGAGAAGGGCCCTCTGGCCTTCCTAGGTAAGGCCTGTTCTCTAAAGGTACCCAGAGAGTTAGGGGAGAGGGCAGTGAGCCAGATGCCAGTTTAAGAGCCTTTTCTTGATTCCTCATCTGCTTATGTTGTTCCTTAGCTAATTTCTCATCGTCCTCTGTTCTTGCCTTTTCTCTTCCATTGATGCACATGAGGCTTGTTGGTATTATTGTATGTCATGGATGGTCTGTTCTCCTTGCTAGTTTATGAGACTCTCACAGTTTAGCCATTTTGCTACTGATGGGCCTGTAGGTTGCATCTAGGTTTTGGTTATTAGGGATAGAGCCACTGTGAACATTTTCCCCGCGTTATCTTATTTGGGAGAGGCACCAGTATGTGCATTTCTTTGGGGTATATATACTTGGAAGGAAACAGGCCCCTCCCCGTATGCAGTGTCTCAAGTAGGGGCTTCAGAGCTTTCTTTTGTAAAGCGAGGAGGGTTTAAACTTCCTGGTGCTTTTCAAGCATGTGAGTATTTTTTTTTTTTTCAGAAAACAAAACAAACAAACAAAAAACAAACAAAAATCCTTTATTAAAAGGAAATGTCATTAGAATGCCCTCTCCCCTGCCTATCCCCCAGCCAGGCCTTGACTGGGCTTCCCTTGTGTACCCTGGACTGACTTCCTTTGAAGAGAAGGACCTACCTGCTTGGTGCCCCGGGGTTTGTTCACCCTCCTGGTGCCGCAGGTCATCTCCTCCTGCAGATGTGGGGGAGCCCACACAGCCCACCCCTTGTCCTTCCTGTAAAGCCAGCTGTCTGGACACCTGCCTGGGTCAGACCTGTGCTGGGGAGGAGCCGGGGGTGGGATGGGAGGCAGCAGGTGGCTTCCCCAGGGGGCGTTCATGGCTCCTGCGGGCAGCACAGGGTGGTGGGCTGCTCGGGCTGAAGATGCAGGCAGCCCGCTGACCAGGGATGGTGCAGTGATGCGCTGGGCTGACCTCTCAGCCTCACTCCCTCAGTGTGTGTGTCTGGAGTCCCTGCCGTGGGGGTCCCAGAGGTGAGCAAGACCCAGTGCCCCTCCAGGAGCCCTCTGTCCAGGGGGATGTGGAGGCACTCAGATGCTGCGCTGTTGAGGGGAGCATGGGGAGCTGGAATATAATTTAAAAAGGGGGGTTGTGAATAGGACGGGGGCAGGGAGAACCTTTTCCAAGTATTTTACCCTGCTTTTCCCAGTTTTTTTTTTTTTTTCTTTCTCTCTCGAGAGCATCTATGTGTTACAAATCCATCATCACCAGAGGGGAGGTCAGGAAGGAAATTCTCACAGTCGGTTCAATCATGTAGGACCTGTATGGTCCTTAGATCCTATAATGCAGAATTACAGAGGACTCTTAAACCCTCCAAGAAATAGACTTAAAACAAGTAAAAGGAGACCTACTTTATTCAGCAGGTGGTAAGCACATGCCACAGGGCTTACAAGAGAAAGCTGTGGATTTAAAAGACCCCTCAGTTCAGGTCCTGGCTCCATTCACCATTTACTAGCTATGTGACCTTGACAAATTAACTGACCTCTCTTGAGCCTCGGTTTCCTCATCCATAAAACAAAGATGAAAAATACATGCTTCCTAGAGTCATAACATGTCACAAATGAACAGGTACGTGGTGAGCATCCAGAGAGAGCAGTATTACTATTCCACTGCTCATAATGATTGTTATTACTCTGAAGATGATGGAAACATTTCAATTCATCAACAAATGATGGTCCTCTAGCACAGTGTAAGGAGAATTATGGAATGTTTAGAATATGCCCAAATAGTTTGAGAGGAAGGACACAGAGTAACCACCATACGGTCTTAGGAAATTTCCCTTGGGGCTGCTGTCATCAGACTTCTGAGTTGGATAGACCACTGGCGGACCTGACTTGGTATTTCTTAAATATTTGCATTTAACAGATTTCTTGGCTATCAGGACTGTCTGTAGCTTGAGATGTTGGAGATTCCCTTCAGGGAAAGCCTTACTGCTGAAGGTGAATTCTTCCCAGTATGCTGGTGGGATGTCAGGGCCTGGAATGTGTCGAGATTAGCCCACCAAAGCCACCGTTTCTCCAAACACTTCCCTGTGGCCTTTGTGATGCAGTATTTTTAAATCCTCTGCGTGGTTCGAGCAGACCCAGAAATCCAGGTTCTAACCGCTCTTGTGAAAGATCAGAATTTTCCCTCTCCCTGCCTCATTCCATATGTCTTGCCAACTCATCTAGTAGTGTAATAAGTCCAAAGCAAACACTTTACCCAGGTATTTAAGGCAGGCAGATGGCTTTGTATCGGAAAGTAACGCTGTTCATCGGTTTGTAGCTGATGTCTATGTGCTGGGAATCTCAATGCCCGCACGCTGAGTGAGAGGGGTTGGGCGGTGGGGAGAGATTGCCTGCGATGAACGCGGCAAAGAGGAAGACTTGCGTGCAGAGAGGGCTGTTGGTGGCCCAGAAATAGCCTGTATTTAGAGTCTTGTCGACTTGAATCTGACCTTAGGCAAGTGACTCCCCTGCCCAGGCAGATGCCTCCCTTGCCGCACTGTTGTGTGCTGCAGTCCTTATAAACATCAACTACCACGTGGTGCCTGATGCAGTCAGCGTTGAAGAATCTCGCCCCCTCCTCCCCACTGAGCAATCGGGAAGGGGGAGTGTTTATTCCCCTGGAAGGAGGGATCCACACAGAGTAGTTAAGCAAGAAGTGGTTGTTATTCTGTCACAGGGTTTTGCCTGGAGCTGCTTTGATCCAACTCCTGGCAGAATAGCATCAACAAACACTGTCACCAGTGTCTCTTCACTTCTCTCTCCCTCAGTTTCCTCAGTCCCTGGCTCACATGCTGCCGTCAAGTTCATGCAGAGCCGTGCCTGGCACAGAGCAAGAGCTCAGGGCAGACCTGTGTTCCTGGCAGCCCCCGGGCGGATGCAGCGCTTTGATCATAGATGCTGCCCGTCTCACCTGGCCCCCGAGGACACCAGGCTGCAGAGAGCTCTGGTGTCCTCCCACATTTGTCTGAGAGTCAGTCAGGACCTACCGGATATCCCTAGGCCGGAGTTCAGGCACCCTGAACTCATGCACCGGGGTGGAAAGCATGTCCTCACCTATACCCGCAGTTTGGGGAGGCCTGGGAAAGGATGCACGTCCACTTCCAGGAGGCTCTGAGCTCCCGGGGCTGAGGAGGAAGGGACACCTGCCTTTACGCGGATTCTGGGGAAGATGCTGAGTTAACTAGTGAGTGACAGAATGGCTGGCAAGTGCTAAGGGGAGATGAGTTCTTGACTAATAGAGGTGTTTTGGTGCTTTGTACCCACATACTTTGGGCCTTATTCTGTTGATTTTGTAAGAAGCAAGATTTGGAAGAGAAAGAAAGTATGAACTTGCAGAAGCATCAACTCAGTTGTCTCATTGAGAGCCTGTTGGGGGTCCTGCCCCACACCCAGTCAGGAGAGGGCTGGAATTCAAGGGGACCTTTCCCTCCCCCAGCCCTCCCCACCCTGTGGAGGTCCTGGTCAACGGGGACAGATGATGACCTGGAGCTGAGAGAGGGTCCCCCTGTGATCCTCTTGGCCACCCCAGCTGCCTGGGCTGGAGCTTGGACCCCAAGAACCCTTCCTGGGGCATTGCTTGTCAGCAGCTGTCCCCGTTGCCCTCAACCCTCTGACTGCTCCACCTGGAACCTTCCAGAAGACACTTTGCAAGCCGTGGCAGCAACTTCACGCTGCTGAGGGATCTGATCTCAGCCTTGACACAACTTGCCACTCCACTTCATAAAAACGCCAGTCAGATAGCCTCAATTTGGAGATAACGTGTGGTGAGTTACTCTTACGCCACGCCACTGTAATGGAAAATCAGCCCAAGATGGCCCTGTATTTCTTCCCGCTCCTGAAAGTGTAATAAACTGAAATTCTTAAAGCTCAGCGTCAAGACAACTGGTCAGCAGCAGCTCAGAGCCTGCCCAGCGGAGGCCGTGGGCTGGGAGTCTCTGGTCTTGCCCATCCAGGCCTGATGAAAACCTGGGCTGGGCCTGCTTGACCCCTGTGCCTCTGTGATCTGCACCCTCCCTCCACCTTGCCCCGTCTGCCGGGATGCTTGCATCTCCTCTCTGAGAGTGTGGTCCCAGGCCCCGCCTCGTCCTGGACCTGGGACCTTGACAGCTCACATGGCCTCTCTGTCACTTTTTATCCCTAAATGGTGTTCAAAGTCCTCACTTCTCGGGCACAGCCACCGTTGCTTCCTCGGCGTGTTCTCCATGCCGGGTGCTGCCCTGGGCGCTCCCGTGTTTTCACTCCTTCATCCTGCATGAGTCCTGTGCCAACAGCATCCCCGTTCTGCAGGTGAGAAAGCTGAGGCACAGCAAGTTCAGTGACAGACTGGAGAGACAGGCCCCCAGGTCTGGCCCTGGTGCCCGCACTCTGACCCCCGCCCTCGGCAGGCCTGGCGCTTGGCAGGGGCCAGCACATGTTGGTGTCCTCTCCCCTTTGGGATGAACTTGCTCATTCCTGGATGGCTCTGGTAATAACGTGTGTTTCCTTGGGGCCACCACGTGGATTCAGACTCCGAGTTCCATCCATTCTTTCTGATTTGTCCTCATTGTCCAGTCCCCACCTGGTCAGGTCAGTGACGCTGCCTGAGTGGCTCCCGTGGTAGCTTCCAGCCACTGAGCCACCTGTTTCTCCACGATTCAATTTCTGTCTTTGGTTTAATCCATCCTGCTCTTTGCAGAGAGTGCCTTTCCGTGAGTGGTAGCGGAGCCCAGTGCCTAAGGGCTTGGGCTCTAATGCTGGACCAACAGGGCTTCTCTCTTACCAGCAGTGTAACTGTGAGCTAGTCACTTCCCCTCTGTGAGCCTCAGTTTCCTAACAGTGACATTTTTCTCTTAGAGGTGTTGTGGGGCTGTTGTGAAGTAGGACAGATAGACTAGTGCAGGTGAAATGGTCCCCAGGCAACAGTAGCAGGTGGGGCCACTCACACCCAAGCGACCAGGGCCAAGATAATCCTGTCTCTATCCCAGCGGGGGCTAAGAAGAATGCCAGCAGCCACCTCCATGGACGGCGTGCTGTCTCTGTGTTCGTCTCTGCCTGGGGATGCATCGTCCCTCTCCCCGCTTGCTCCAGGGAGACTCGGGAAAGGAAGGAGCAGGTCTGGGTCAGGCATCATAAACCGTCTGTAAAATGGGGATAAAAACAGAGCCTTCTTTCCCGGCGGCTCTGAGGACCAGGGCATCATGCTGGTGAAACCCTCTTTCAGATGGAGGAGAGCTCATTAGATGGAAACAGCTGTCACTCTAGTGGCTCTGCCCTGTCGAGTGATGTACACTGGCTCTCGCTGGCCTCCTGGCCCTGGGCCGAGCCACTTGGCCTGGCAGCGGGGCCCTGCGTGACGCCTTCCTTCCTCTGTGAGTTATCTGACATCATCTCCCACGATGGCCCATCTGCTCCTGCCTGCCCGTTTCTTTGTTCCTCAAACACCCACCCACCCTGCCATTTCTCTCCATGTCCAGCCCTTCCTCTCTGGTGGGAGCACCTCCACCACCCCATTCTCGGAGGACCACAGCAGTGCCCTCACTGGCTACCCTATTGCTAGTTATATCCACTAAAGCCCGTCTTCCCATAGCAGCCTGAGGGAGATCATGCCCCCCACCCTCCTTAGAAAGCATCCAGGGTTTTCCAGCAGACTGAAAACAAACCTCGGTTCTGCATCCCGGCTCACAAGCCTCACTGTGACCCCATCCACTTCCTCAGCATCGCCTCCTCTCGGTATGGAACTCTGACGGTCTTCCTGTTCTGCACCCCCAGGTCTCTTCCTGTTCCTGCCTCGGGACCTTTGCACTTGCTGTTGCCTCCACATAGGGCAGCTTTCTCTTGAAAGCTGTACCTGGCTGTCCCCTTTGCATCTTTATGTCTTCATTTAAATGCCTCTCCTTAGTGAGGCCTCTGACTTATGCATGAATCAAGGGCTGGCTTTGCCCTGCCTGCCTGCGGGGGAGCCTTCCATCCCACCTCCCTGCCTTCCCAGAGGCCCAGAGCCACCTGCGGGGAAGATGAGACTGTGCCTGACTTCTCATTTCCTCTGTCAATTATGCTCTAACAATGCCAATTACCTTCTTTGCTCCACATCATTTTTCTCAGTGTGTCTCAAGCCTTCCCAGGCACTGGGAGAAATGGGCCGCCAAGCTCTCCTCCCCACGACCGACCGGCACAGAGCCCAGCTGCAGAAATACATTGTCCTCAGGGCCTTGACAATGGGGCATTTGTGGATTGTGGCTGCTGGTGGTGGGGTGGGGCTAGAAATAGAGGTGCTGGGTGAGGAAGCCGTGGAAATAGGTGGGGGCTTTGGTTTCCTTGCCTGTGAGATGGGGCTTCAGCAGTGCACATCTCACAGATCTGGCTTGAGGGCGAAAGAGCCTTTATCACAGCACTTGAGGTGGGTGTTCAACAGGTGCCTTCTCCCGGCCTCCCGTGTCATTACTCTTCTTCTAACATCTGGGCTGAGCTCCCAGACATTCTATGGAAGACGTTCTCTGCCCAGTTTAGAAGATGAAAATGGTCCCAGTCATGCTCTCTCCTCAGTCCCCCTGGCATCCTCTGCCTTGGCTTGTATTTTCTCCTTTTATAGATCAGTGGGGCCCCTCAGTGGGTGGCCACTTCAATACGATTCTGGCTAGCTTTTTTTTTCTAACCTTAATTTCGTTTACTGTTTTGGAGAAACAGTGGCCTGGCCCTTGAGAAAGCATGCTGTTCTGGGCAATACACAGGGTGTCCTTACTGCTTGTAGTTGTATGACTTCAGACAAGGGACCGCCCCTCTCTGAACACCAAGTGTTTTCCTTGGGTGATTTCTAAGGCTTTTTTTTTGCTCAGAGATTCTAGGGTTCAGAAATCAAGGGGAAACTCTCAGTTGCAGAATGGACTGTGAATGCAAAATATTGTCTGCCATCTCAGTAAACAAAGGATGCGGCAGCCATCAAATCTTCAGCAACTACTGCCACCCCACCAGTGAGTGGAGGGAACTCAGGATGGAAACAAGCAGGCATCCTGGCCTCTGCAGCCAACCCCCAAGGAACAACTTCCTTAGAATGTCCAGGAGGTCCTGAGGGAACTCAGGATGTGGAAGAACAGGGGACTGGCCCTAGAGATCAAAGGAATGATTTCAGTGAGTCCAGAACTAAATTTCTTCACTTGTAGTATCTGATTTTCTTTAATTAACAATAATCTTTTGATGTTCCAACTACCTGGTCTTTGTCAACAAAAACTCACATATATCCTGGTTCCTCCCTTGCCTCTTTGGAGCAGTCTCTGAGAGCGATCTGACTCCTGGGTTTGAGTCCTCAGAAAGTCTGCCGAATAAAACAACTCTCAACTTTTAGGTTGTGCATATTTTTTCAGTTAATAGGACTTAGGGTTTATGCACGAATGTGGTCTCTCCAGTGGGAAATGTCTGTCTTTTGGGGCCATACAGGTCACGGTACCCATCTCAATGGCCCCACTTTGCTAGGGTAGGAGACCTGCTGTGTACAAGTCAACAGAAAGAAGAGAAAGGTGAGGAAGAGAAACGTTAAATCAGTGGCTCTTAACCTTTGAGAATCCAGTGAAAGCCATGAGCCCAGGAAAATTCTCACACGCAGAATATTTTGCATAGCATTTAAAAAGGTGTTCACAACTCTGGTTGAAAAGCTACTCCTGGGCTCATTTTGGGGAGGGGAGTGCTTGTTCAATTTTGAGTGGGCTTGGCACCAGCCTGCCTCCAGTGCAGACACCTCTGCTGCCCCCATTTGTGGATTGATGAATAGTTATGAAGACGTGAGGGTCACCCCTAAAGTATCCTGCTGCCTGAGGGGGGCTGGGCGGGGCCAGAGGGGAAGGACGTTCAAGGAGACAGAGTCACCAGGCCTCTTCTCTTTCCTTGTCCCCCTCCTGCCTGGTCCAGCTGGAGCAGAGTGAAGCCAAGTGTGAGGATGCCTTGAAGACCCAGAAGGCACTGACGACAGACCTGGAAAACATGCACAGTGAGCTGGAGCACATGACCCGCAGCAAGAGCCTGGTACCTGTCCCGTCCCGTCCCCCCCGCACAGGCCTACTGTGTGCTCAGCATTAGAGGAGGGACAAGGGTCTGATTGGTCTGACATCCATTGTAGACCTACTGGGTGCTCGGCACTCTGAGAGCACAGGCATCCTACTAAGAGCCGAGCATTTTAAAGATATGAGGGCACACATGAGCGTCAGCTGTGTGCTCACCTGTGCAGAGATAGGCAGGGAAACCTGCTGTGGACCTCATGTGTGCTCAGCCCTGTGGGGATGCATCTAATACGAGCCTGTTTGCTCAGCACCTGAAATGAGAACACAACTGTTGTGTGGCTATACTGTGCCCACCACTGTAAGTGGCTCCTAGTCATCTGTTGTGGTCCTACTGTGTGCTCACCACCTAAGAGGGCATGTATGTGCTCATCATTGTCAGGCAACTGCAGGCCCATTCTTCTTAGTGGAGACGAGGGTAACCCTGATTGGCCCAGTTAGGCTCACTACTGAAAGGGACCCAGCCATCTGTGTGTCCCTTGCTGATCAGGGGCAAGTGAACATAGATTACGGGTCTGTTACGTCAGCGAAGATTGGGTGTGGGTTTCTCCGTGCCCTGTCTGGGTGTGCAGGGTTGGCTTAAATTTATACGTAACATGTAAAATCCTGAAGTTTAGGTAGAGCTAGAGATTTATAGGCAAAATCTCATCTCAAGATGCCTGTTGGCCCTTTTGTCCCAGATTTTGTGCACTGGATTAAGGGGCACTTGCCCACAAACGTTCACACACACACGCACACATGCAGGGATGAATGTACAAACTCACATACATAATCACCAGGCACACAATCAGTGCCCTCGTAGGAAAAATGGACATCTAAATTTAGCCATATTTATCGAGCATCTGCTATATGAGGCCAAGCGCTGGAGATACATCTGTGAACAGAATAAAGATAATAAACAGATACATCTGTTCACGGAGAGATTACAGATAAATGGCCTATGCGCACTTGAATTCTACATATGTAGATTTGGAGTTGGGCTTTCGCAGACATATATCCACTCACGCACACACGTGCGGAGTTCACACAGTCACGTGCGTGCCCTGTACACACACACACACACACGCGTGTCACAGCCACAGCACGCACTGATGCAACCATGGCCTCCCTCACAGGAAGATCCTCACCCACCTGACACGCTCACAGGCAAGCCTTCCTTTGCTCTTCATCAGCCCCTGCAGCCCCTCTTACCCGCCTCACTCCCTCACCCTCTCCACTGTCCTGCCTCCTCCAGGTGGATGAGCAGCTGCACCGGCTGCAGTTCGAGAGGGCAGACCTCCTGAAGCGCATGGACGAGGACCAGGATGACCTGAATGACCTCATGCAGAAGCACAAGGACCTCATTGCTCAGGTAATGGCCTCAGCTGGGAGAGGGCTCGGGAGCCATCGGCGGGGGGAGGTGGGGGTAGTGGGAAGGTGACGTGGTTGGGCCACTCTGTGGTCTTCAGTTCAGGCCTTGGAGGGATCGATGCCATGAAGATAAGTAGGAATCGTGAATCACACTTATTTTTGTTCAAATTATTTTTGTTTTAGTTACAAAAGCAGCAGATTCATATGCTCATTGTAAATAATTTAAATAATAAATACATGTGGATGATAGAAAGTGAGGGCTCTCCTGCCCTCTGGAATCCTGCTCTTTGGAGATGGTTGTGTTCAACAGTCCGGTTCAGCTCTTTCTAAAGACCTTACTCTCTGTTGCCTCAGTTACTCTCTGGACAAACCTTGTGTATAGGGTCTGAGCAGAGACCATTAACCCATTTTACAGATGAGGATACTGAGGTACAGAGAGGTTCTGTGGCTTGCCAAGGCTGGTATCCAGGTCTAGGCTCCCAGTTACCTGACACTCAGAATAGTCCTCTTCCCTCAGAATTCTGGTCCCAGTGCTTTAGCCAGCTCATTCCGCCTGGGCTCTCTAGGGTGGAGAACGAAGCATGGGACAGGTGGCCACAGCTGTGGGCTTATGTAATGGGAGGGACTCAGTGAACACTGGGATGAGGGATATTGGGGAGGATGAGAGGTACCCTTTTGGAACCAACTGTTGTCACAGGCGATGTGAGATACGCAGGCATCTGTCGGAGGGGAAGATAGGTTTTCCAGGGGTCATTTCCCAGCAGAGCCTGTGGTCTCCAGGTGATATTTTTTTGTCTCACCAGTCTGCTGCTGACATCGGACAGATCCAAGAGCTGCAGCTGCAGCTGGAGGAAGCCAAGAAGGAGAAGCACAAGCTTCAGGAGCAAGTATGTGCTCAGAGCCGCCATGTTGTCACGGGGGATCTTGGAAATTGTCATTTGTTTATTCATTCGTTCATTCATTTATTTACTCAACTTCAGCTGCATGACAGATGAATCGAGAATAATCCCAGCAGACAGACGCACCCTATCCCCCCCAACAGACTCCTGCCCATGCTTCTTGTCAGCATCCAGAGACCACAGCGAGACTCAGCACGCATCAGTGCAGGATTTTCTCCCCCTGAGGGATGGCTCCAAGGAAAAGGGGATGGTCTGTGCAAGACAGGATCATCATCCCTTGTGAAATCTTCTTTTGATGTCGTGGTTCCTTCAAACACCCCTGAGTTTCCCTCTCTACCTAGCAGGTTGCTGTTATCCATGAAATTCTCAGAGCTCTTCTAGAACCACTGCACGAGCCCACTTGGAGTGGCTGTCAGTGACTGGGTCTCGCGCAGGTGCGCGCGGGCGCGGGCACAGCAAGCACAGCAGGGCTCGCAGGGCAGGAGTGGCCACTGGCTGGGTGCTTGCACCGTACCAGACGCTTGTCTCCGCCACCAGAAAATCAAGAAATGGGGCTGAAGGAAGGGCGCTGACTTCCCCAGACTCGTCCAGCTAGAAAGTGGGGGGCCAGGCTTGGAACCCTGATATGTGCGCTTGGCTCCCAGACCCACTCTTGGTGTGTCCTCTGATGCTCAGTCTTGCTGCCCACAGACAAGCTTTGGTCCTGCAGCAGGGCCGGGAGAGGAGGTGGGAGCAGCACTGATTGCAAGGCCGGTTTTAGATGCTGAAGGCACAGGAAACGTCACCTTCCAGCACCTGAGACCCAGGGCCAGGGTCTGGTGTGAGGGTCCTCAGATTGGAATGGGCAGTTCTGGTGTGTGCAGTCAGTGTGTCTCACCCAAGCTGAGCTGAGAAGGAGCGGCGTGGATGGGCCTGGGGCTGTCTCACTGGGACCCCCAATTCCAGGACTCAGGGCCAGCAGGTGGTCAGTGGACCTCTTGGGTTTGCCCACAGCTGCAGGTGGCTCAGATGCGCGTCGAGTACCTGGAGCGGTCCACCGTGGATCGAGCCATCGTCAGCAGGCAGGAGGCGGTCATCTGTGACCTGGAGAACAAGACGGAGTTCCAGAAAGTGCAGATCAAGAGATTTGAGGTACTTGTTGACATGTGGACACTGCTCAGGCCCAGAGCTTTGAGGGCTTCTGTGTAAGCCTTGTCCATCCTCCCACCGTCCACCTGTCCACTCATGTGCCTTGGTCTGGATTGATGTTACTCATCCAGCTCCCCTCCCAGGTCCCTCCCTCCCTCCTTTCTTCAGTCACACTGTCCCACAAACTGCCCATCCACTCAGACTACTCACGTCCTCTCTCTGTTTCCATGTACCACCATTGGTCCATCTGCCATCCTCCCTTCTCATGTGTTCTTCCTCTCTTCATTCTTTATTCTCTTCCTTTATTCTTTTTTTTCTCCTTCAGACTTTGACCTCTCTGTCTTGTTACCATGGATTCAGCTCTGCCCGTCTCCATCCACCCACTCATCCATTCATCCACCCGACACTCATTTTGAGCAGAAATGGATTTTGTACCTAGTATATGTTAGGCTGTTTCAGGTGCGTGGAAGACAGATGTATTAAACAGACTCTGCTTTACAGAAGCACAGAGCTTTCTCTATAGGATATGTGGATACAGTATGTACATAAACACCCATAATCTGGAGGGAGGGCTGTGAAGTTTGGAGGACAGAGGTCCTTTCAGGCTGGGGAATCAGGGAGGCTTCCAGGAGGAGGTGGCATTGCTGCTGGCCCTTGAAGGATAGGTAAGACTTGGGTGGGCTGGGGTGGATTTCTGGGATTATATCCCCGTTTAGCTCTGTACCCCAATGACATGAGATGTTACAGAGGAAACACCATCATCTTCACCTCCCACCTCAGCCGCTCCACTTGCTGTTTACCACAGTCCCCTGGGGCAGGTAGGAGAGAGTGAGAAGATGCCCCCTGAGAGGTCAGGTGACTTACTCAGGAGAAAGCCGGGTCACATCAGTGACAGGAGGAGATTGACTCTTGACCTTGGCTCCATCCTGGTCTAGGTTCTACTCTCTCTGCAGCCAGCCAGCTTACCCCACAGTGTGGTGGTGCGTCTGGACACTGGGAGGCTTTACCCCTTATTCTGAAACATTTTCTCACAACCCCCTGTTGGGCATTTGGTCTCTAAGAAGGCTGGATAAAGAACGGAAAAATTCTTCTTTGCCTTGACCCTCAGTGATTCTCAGAATGGCTCAAGGGATCCCTCAAGGCATAATTGTCTCTGCAGATCACCATGGAACTGTGATCCACTGCATTTTAATTAACTAAGTGTGGAATATTGAGCTATATCATATATCATTTTTTGGCTTGATTCTAGCATGGTCAAGTGATAGAGAAGAAAAGAAAACAACGATAGAATGACTTACGGCAGACTCCATCTCCAGATTCCCTTTTCCCCTCTGCCATCGTTACTGGAAGTTAGTGGTATCTCAGGTCCTGGAGAACTGCTCTTCTTGTAACCCTCCTGCTGCCCTTTGACATTGTTGCTAAACTCCATTTGGAAAGGGAAGAGGAAACAAATCGTAAAGCTTTTCTTTTAGACCATTATTCGGTCTCTGATCTGGAAAGGGGCTCGGAGTCCTTAGCAGAGGCCTGAAATATTCATGTGGGTTCAGTTTTATGTCAACACTTGCGTATTTGCCCATCAGAATTCATTGGTTCCAGGCTTGTTGGCCAACTAATGAATTGTACAGAGCGGCCCTTAGGTTTGTTTTCCGTAGCACTGGTGATGCCCACAGCTCTTCTCTCTATTCATGGTTTCACTGGGTCCTCATGGACTTTCCCCCCACACACACAAAAAGAAAAATGCCATAAAGTATTACAGCTGAGGCTCATGGGAGATTACCTGCTCAAACCTTCTCGTTGTACAAATCAGGAAACCAAAACACATGTTTGGGAAGGGGTTTGGGTCCCCCGGCATAGTGTTCTCTCCACGGCAACACTCCACCTCCCAAACCTGGAGCTGAATGAAGCCTGCTGTAAATATGAATTCCAAACCCTTACCCAGCACATCCTCTGCGTGAGACACTGAACTAAGCCTTCTGCGTAACTTAACGTGTTCAATCCTGACAGCATCCCTTTCTCTCAGAGAGGTTAAATAACCTGCCCAGGGTCACACAGCCAGGAAGAGGTAGAGGTAGGATTTGAACCCAGAGTACGTTGTGCTGCCTTCAAGAGTAACAGCTATCATTTTCTATGTTTTCTTCTTTTTTGTAACAAATGCTCAGAAACTCGGCAAAGGATTTCACTTTCTGTAGCCCCTATTTCGTGCCTCAGACCTCTAACTTTAGGGTGGGCGTGTGCTCTCGGCCCACTCCAGGTTCTGGTGATCCGGCTTCGGGACAGCCTGATCAAGATGGGCGAAGAGCTCTCGCAGGCGGCCACGTCCGAGTCCCAGCAGCGGGAGAGCAGCCAGTATTACCAGCGACGCCTGGAGGAGCTGAAGGCGGACATGGAGGAGCTGGTGCAACGGGAGGCCGAGGCCAGCCGGCGGTGCGTGGAGCTGGTGAGTGCCGGCCGCAGCGCCTGCGTGCCCTGAGTTGAGGGTCTAGGTGGGAGAGCTGTCCCGCCTTCCGGCATTCAGGTGGGAGCCAGGGGGCAGGTCTTGCGGGCTTCTGGGTTAGGCTGGAGGGAGGGACGGGAGAGGCGATGCTGCCATTGGCTGCAAGCTCTGGGGGCGGGTCCCAAGTGAGCCAATGGCATTCACTCCTGCTGAAGGCCTTCCGAGTGCCTGAGTCTCAGCCTCTGGGCTTTCTCTTCCCACCGCACAGACGTGCTCCCCTGTAGGTCGGGGCGGCCTCCTGTGAAGAGGAGAGAGGCGGTGTTCATTAAACGTCTCCCTTGCACGTAGTCTTAACACCCATAATATCATATAACTGTGGTAACAACCCTGTGAAGTTAGAATTGCCATACTATTTTATAGGTGAGGAAACGGAGACTTGAAAGAGGTGAGAGAACTTGTCTAAGGTCGTATGTCTGAGGTCACAGATCTGACCCAGTAAGTGACAGAGCTCTTTCTGAGCTGTTAGCAGCAACCACAATGAGAAAAGATCAGAACGGTCACCTAGGCCACCTCCCATTCATTAAGCACTTGCTCCGTGCCAGATTCCGGGTTAAACGTTCTCGTTTAAATCTTCGTATCAGTGCTGTGAGGTCGGTGCTATTTGTGTCGCCGTTGCCAGATGGGGAAACTAAGGCAGGGGGACACCCATGTGCCAAACTGAGGCCCAGAGGGGTACATTCGCTTGCCCAGGACCACATGCAAGTAAGGCTTTGAACCCAGGACTGTCCAACTCTGTAGTCCCTGCTTTGATTCCCTGAGCCGTGCTTTGCCCCCTGGTGTGGTCCAAGGTACGTGTTCAGATTTGTTTCCTTCCATTGGGAAAGTTTCTCCACAGTTCAGTGAATTTTTCTGAGAAGAGTTTCCTACAGGGATCACAGCATCTGAGAGAGCCTGCTCCTCCTTTCCCGCATGCGTCCATATGTCCCTGAGACTCCAGATTCCTGCTTCTGTAACCCGGGAGGCATCTGGCCCCCACTTCGCCAGCCACCCGAGAGCCTTCTCTGAGATGACCTACAGCGTGCTGTGGTGCGACCCAGAGGCCTTTAAATCACAGTCGTCATCCCCTTCCTGCCCTGTCCACTTGGGTTTTGTGACAGGTCTCACCACCTTGTCCTCCTGCAGCAAGTATATTTTTCGGGCCACTGCCTCCCACGGCCAGTGTCATTCCCATCAGCTTTGTCCTTGACAAGCCAGTAGTGCGGCTGCTGTGTGTGGGGGGGGGAGGGGCTCCGCACAGAGACCGAGGTTCCCAGACAAGGCGCAAGCCAGATGACTGGCAGTTCTTCCTCCCCTCGTGGCCCTGGGAGAGAGAAAGGCTCTATCTTCCAACTGACAGGATGCCTTCCTCATTGACAGCCCTGCTTCTCATGCAGCTGAGTTCCCCTCCTGCCAGCTCCGGCTGGAGCAAGAGAACATCCCCAGCCTTTCTCCTCTGATGTCTTCTTTAGCTGGCCGGACACCCAGGCATCCTGGTCAGATCACATAGTGGCTTTCTTCCTATCTCCTCTACTCTTTCTTTCTCCCCCTCTTCTCTCCTCTCCTCCTCTCTCTTCTCACTTTCCTTATCCTACCCCCATTCCCAGGGACAGGTTAAGATCTTTAAAGGCCCTAAAATACTGAAAAGATTATGATGCAACCCCCATAAATGAACCAAAACTATAAAACACAAAACTTGCATGTATGCTGAAATTAGACCCGCACCTTTCTCTGCTTTCTGGTTGCAAGATTCTGGGTCACTTTCCCAAGGCTGAGCTACTCTTGGTGTGTCTGTGGTTGGGCGGCAAATTAGTTTTCTAGGGCTGCTTTTATAAATTACCAAAACTGGGTGACTTAAAATGAGAGAAATGTGTTGTTTCACAGTTCTGAAAGCCAAGTCTGAAATCAAGATGTTGACAGGTCCGTGCTCCCTCTGAAGGTTCCAGGGTAGGATTCTTCTTGGCCCTTCCAAATCCTGGTGGCTCCAGGCGTCTTTTGGCTCATGGCCGGGTCCCTCCAGTCTCTGCCTCTGTCCTCTCCTGTCATCATTCCTGTGCACATGTGTCTCACACACCCCTCTGCCTTTTTCTTGTAAGGACATCTGTCGTTGGATTGAGGGCCCACGCTACTTCCAGTTTGATTTTGTCTTGGGATCCTTACCTTAATTATATTTGTAAACATCCTTTTTCCAGATAAGGCCATACTGGCTGGTCCTGGGAGGATGTAACTTTTAGGGGCCACCCTTCCCACTGGGCTGGTATTCTCCAGTGATCCTGCTGCGTGTTGTTTTCTCAGTGAGTCTGAGGATGAGCGGGGCTCGGGAACAGGGCTGGGCTGGCAGCCCCGTCCTACCAGCGGGTGTCCAAGTCTCCCTCAAGTGCGCTCCGTGCCTTTGAGCCCTGGGATATTTCCAGTAGGGGAAGAGAGGATATGTTTTCTCATATAATTTATTCATTCATTTATTCATTCAATGCCGACTATGGGCAAGGCACGGGGATGGATATTAGAAGGGGGAGGGGAATCATAAGATCCCTGCTCTTTGCAGAAGCTCACAGCGTGGACACAACACAGCTCAGTGGGAGAGTTCCGTGAGCACAGCCTTTTTCAGGTGAGCCCTGTTTCCATTGGTAGGCATCCTGTCCTCTTCCAGGTTTCCCAGGAGAGGGCCTCTCACCTCTCCAGGTTCATGTCTGTGCCCTCAGTTTGCCTTCCTCCAGCCCACGCCTGTGAGACAAGGGGGCGGCTGCTCTCTCTGTGCAAGGCAGTCAGGGTTCTGCCTCTTTCATTCATGCGATCACTAGGTATCCCTGGCTTTTACTCTGGACCAAACCCAGTGCTAGATGTTGGGGACCCAGCAGGGAACGTGACACACTCTCAGCCTTGAGGAGCTCACACTGAATGGAGAGGTACCTCCAAGGCCACTGCTTGTGTATTTCACACGGTCCCCTGTAATGGGCGTTCAGAGCTTCCACGGGCAAAATAAGAGTCCCTGTGCTGGGATTTGGAGGATTCTTAGGCCAGTTGGCATCATGCTCCCGGTCGCCACTAGAAATCATTTCTTTGAGTAAAAGATTCCCCTTTTCATCTTCCATTTTTAAAGTTCAGATCTCCTTGGGAGGGATAGGATATGAATTTCTCAAGTCCCCAGTCCAGGCATTCACTCATTCATTCATTCCCTGGGCAAACATGTGTTGGCTCACACTGTGCTTAAGCTCTTTGCAGATGTTGCTTCTTTCGTGTTCATGTCGACCCCAGCAGGGTCAGAGGTGTGAGGTGCCCTGCCCAGGGCAGCAGTCAGGGCTGCCAGGGCCAGGGTGGGCTTCCCCGTGTGTCCAGCTCTACGGCTCTCATTTGGATACCATGCTGCCCTTTCAATCCAACCCTGCTGAAAAGCAACTCTGCCATGGGAGACCCCAGGAAAGGATCCCATGCTCTGTGCCCCGATAAGAAGCAGGGAGGATGTTGATGGATCTTCTCTCCGTGTTACTTTCCGCCTGTCCCAGCCTGGACCATTTGTCACTGTTGGTGTTGGTTTAAAGGGCTGCGAGTTGTTTCGGGTGAATGATTTACACCCCAAGCTGGTGCACCGGCACGTCCAGATCAGGATCAATTACCCTGACGATGGAACTTCTCTTCCCAGAAAAAAGAAAAATGAAGTTTTGCCATTAATTTTCGTAAATGTACTATTCCTGGCGACTCCAGGAGCCATTATGGAGAAAAGAATATTCTGGCTGTAAATCATTCAAGTCCCTTTGTCATTGGAGCAGTGAGACAGCTCATCTGTGGATTTATATCCTGTTGTTTTTCAGTAGTTACAGAGCCCAGGGGAAACCACCTCAGACCCAGACAGGTTGGTTGGACAAGAGGTCAAGGGCAGTGGGCAGAGCTGAGGGTGGCAGAACGGCCTGCCCTCTGCCGGCTTTCAGAGGCATCCGTTTCAGAGGCTTCACCTGCTGGCTTTACCCTTCAGCACCATGGCCTGACTCTCAATTCTTCACTCTTTCTGGAGCCTGGTGTCCTTTTCACAAGCTTTCCAGGTCTTCAAAAACTTAGTTGGTGCTTCTGCTCACTCTTAGCGCACTGCACAGTGACCCAAGCCAGAAATCACAGTGGCCTGTCTCTCCGGCTCACACAGATTAATGGTTGTACCTGCTGATTTTATCCTCTGTAGGTGTTTTTCATATCCATCCCTTCCTGTCCCAACCCCGCTTTATCTGTCTGCATTTTAATCTGTAGCCCCTCTGGTCTGGGCCTATACAGTTACTGTGTATCCTGGCTCCCACTATTCCTCCGCTCTCACTCCTCCCTGCAGAAGATCATTCTATAAGGGACACATCTAACTGTGTCACTCTGCTAAGATATCTTGATGGCTCTGTGCTGCCTTCAGCACAAGCCCCAGCTTCTTCCCAGAGCCTCTGAAATCTAGGCTCTGTGGATTTTTCTGCCTTTGGTTGTCAGCGTCACGTCATCTTGCATGCTGGGCTCAAGCATGAAGGGAAGTGTTCAGGACCCAGCGCAAGTTATTTCTTGACTCATCACCTTTGTTCTCATGCCTTCTGCCCGCCCACTCAACCTTTAAAATTCAGATCAGGGCTCACCTCCAGGAAGCCCTCACTGTCAGCCCCGCCTGTTCTAAGTTATATGCCTCCTCTGTGTTCCCGCACCCTTCATGTTCACCCCGTTGGTGTGCGTGACTGTAACTGCTCGTGTTCTTGGCTTCCCAGGCAGGGAGCACCTGAGAGGGGGATTGGGTTTTGATTCTTGGTCTCCAGCATTCAGTTCAGGGTCAGGCATAGGATCGATCTCATCAGTGGTTGGCTGAATGAATAGTTTCCACAACATTTTTAAGTTTTACCTTGTAAGAGATCATCTCCAAAGTTAAAAATTGGAACTTCCAGAGCAATGCACTTCAGTTTGCATCCTATGATGTGTCTGTTCTCGTGTCTTGTGTTACGGGAGATGCAGATGAGAAAGGACCAATGTCTGTGCCTTTGGATCAAGAGGAGGAGATGCATGTGTCTGTAAATAATTCTGATACAAGATGGGATGTCGGGCGAAGGGGGAAGTGGTTTGGTACAACCAGGAGACCTGGAGAAGGTTGTGGGGAGGCTGTGTCACCTGAGGGTCTTAAATGATGAAGCAGTATTGGTGGCTTTGGGAGAGTAGCTGTCCGATCATGGTCATGGTGACCTCACATTTGAATTCGGCAAGTGACTAGGGAATGGCTGCTGTGTGGCAGGCAGTGTCTAGGTCTCTGGGAAGGCAGTGGCAAACCACATGGGGATATAGATACAGAGTCCTCAACTCTTCCTTCCTTTCTGCTCTTTCTGCTCTCCTTTCTCCTTACAGCTCCCCAGTGGGGACGGGACGCCAGCTGCAAACCCCTCCCTCCCTCCCACCCTGTAGCCTTTCTTCTCCGACTGCTTCTCTTGCTAGACAAGTTCTCCCTTGTCTATGTGTGGGCATGTTATCTCTCTCTCTCGCTCTCATTTCCTCACTCAGTTGTTCTGGCTCATTTTGAGGGGAGGATGTGTGTTAGTTTCTTAGGGTTGCCGTAACAGATTACCAAATGCTGGTTGTCTTAAAGCAATGGAGATGTATTCGCTCACAGTTCTGGGGGCCAGAAGTCTGCAGTAAAGGTGTCAGCAAGACCACACCCCCTCTGGAGGGTGTAGGGGAGAATCTTTCCTCCTTCCAGTTTCTGGAGGCTCTGGCGTCCCTTAGCTGTGGTCACGTAGCTTTAATCTCTGCCTCCATCTTCACATGGCCTCCTCTTCCTGTCTCTGTGTCCTCTCTTATAAGAACACCAGTCATTGGATTCAAAGCTCCCCTACTCCAGTGTGACCTCATCTTAACTAACAACATCTACAAAGATCCTGTTCCTAAAAAGATCACATCCTAAGGTTCCGAGTAGGATAAGAATTTTGGGGAGACACCTCAACTCATTACAGGATGGTAGAAAGAGCACTGGACATGAACATTGCAGAGCCTCAGTTTCCCCATCTGTAAAATGGGAGCAAAATACAGTCAGTCTCACTGGGTGGCTGTGTGGAGTAGATGTGATGGTGTATGTGACAGTGCCCAGTGACAGTGCACAGGAGGCACGTAGGAGATGCGACTTTGTTTTGTTACTTCTCTCGTTCCTCTTCTGACTCTCTCTTCCTCCACTCTGACTGCATCATCAGTCTGCCGGCCCACTTCCCTATCAGGTACCGTGTTTGTTTACCGTTTGTCACGTGCTGGGCATTGGATTAATACTTTACGTGAGTTCTCTCATTTGAACCTCACCCTTGGAGGTAATTATCCCCATTTTGCCAATAAAGAAACTAAGATCAGAGAACCGAAACAACTCCAAAGTCCCAGTCCCAGTTAAGTGGCAGAGTTAGAATCCAAATTGAGGTCTCACTAACTCAGACCCATGCTCTTCCTGGTAAGCTTTAGACACCTAGTATTCGGTCATTCAGGTACATTTTTTTTTTAAGTAAGTCGTAAAAATGAATATTGCCAATTCTGTAATCTTGGGTTTCTTGGTCTTGGCATTATTGATACTTTATGTTGAATAGTGGTTGGCGGTGGGGGCGTTCCGTGCTGGGTATTTAGCAGCATCCCTGGCCTCTGTCCAGTAGATGAAAGTAGCCCCCACTCCTGGCCAAGTCATCACAGTCAAAAATATCTGCAGACATGGTGGAATGTCCCCTGGGGAGCGGAGTCACCCATTAATAATTGCTGCTCTGATCTCATCCTCACGGTAACCCTGAAGGTAACACCTGGGATAATCCCCATTTCTCAGATGGTCAAACTAAGGCTGGGGGGGTGACCTGATGTGCCCCAGGTCACAGAAAAACTGGGCTGGGATCACATCAAGAAGAGAGAAATGCCACGGGGGCAGGAGGAGGCAGCTTGACACCCCACCCATGAGGGAGAGAGATAGCCGTTCCAGCCTTTGCGAGACCCAGTGGAGACCTCACCGCAGAACCTAATTCTGAGTGGAGTGGAAGGCCTCACTGCAGACTGTGTACTTTTAATAATGTTTAAATAAAACATGGGCGCATGGGTGTGATCTCCACACCGAGCCCGGCTTGTCAGCAGCCCAGGCAGAGCCATAAATAATTAATCGACAACCACTTACGGCTCTGCTTCTGTTAAATCCAGCATCAATTATATATGGTTCATGAATCATTTATTTGGTGTTACTTTGGGGTATATTTTCCACCTTCGGGGGAGAAGATAAACAAGAATGTGGGGCCGAAAACTGACAAAGGGGCGGCTCCCTTCTGTATGGGTGGATTTCCCTACAAGGCACAGGCCTCCCACTGGTGTGATCAGGAGGGCCCAGTGAACTTGGATTGGAGAGGACTCTGCCAGATCACCAGGAGCAAGGCTTGGGTGGTGGTGTGCTGGCACATGGTTCACAGCCGGCTCTCCAGGCTCAGTGGAGTCTGAGTGTGCAGTGCTTTCCCACCTCTGTGATGTAAGCCACCCCCCCCCACAACCCCTGGGGCTGATTCTGGCCAACAGCATGATGTCACTGAGTCCGGGATTGGGAGGCCGTGACTGGCGGCACATGGGTACAGCCTCTCGCGCAGACAGATGTGATGGCCGTAAATACTTCAAAAGCGCGGGGAAAGTGTTAGTAAAATTAGGAAGCGGGGTGTGTTTGAATATGTGTTACCTTTGCTATTAATGTGATTTAATTGTAAGTTTTTATTATTCAGTTTTTAATCATGTGTAGCTGTGTTTAACACCTGGCTTGCAAAATTCCTGAGGTTCAACAGTCAGCTCTTAGAAGCCCGTAGGAGCTGCTTCCAGCCAATCAGTGGCGTGGAGTCTTCTTGGGGCGGGGTCACCCTGCCCTGGTCAGGAGGCTGCAGAGGTCGGGGAGGGGCCTGAGTGCAGATGGAAGGCTCTGAAGTCAAATTTCATTACTCACTGACTGTCGTTTTTTTAAGCCACATTACTTCACCATGAGAACTCTGTCCTCTTGAGGATTTTCTTTCACCTTGTATGTGAAAGGAGTGTGGTCACGATCTACCGAGAAAGACTGAAGCGAGTGGTCCACTATGCCCTCTCACCTTTCCTGGTACCTGCCTCTCCTGAAGGCGTGCCTGGTCCTCTGTCTCTACCTTGTCCTCTCTCCTGTCTTTGAGAATCCGCCACATCTGGTACGGGCTTCAGGAAGCCCAAAGCCAGATTCTGTTTAGTTTTCATGTTTGTTTTTTTCTTTTGGTTTGTTTTGGTTTTTTGACCACCCAAAGACCCCTATTTCCAAATTCTAGGTCAAAACACAGCCCCTCCCACCACCTGCACAGCCCTCACCAAACCCAGAGTGTTAAGGGTTTCATTTTTAAAAACTCTTTAGTGTTTTCTTCTCGCCAATGGCTCGGAACTTCAGATCATAAAGATGTATTATTTTGGCTGGAAACTGAAGTATTTAAAAAGGCCTTACATATGGAGGGCATTTGGGGCCATGAGCAGAGTGTAAATAATACCTTTTATAGCTCTCTTGACAAGGAGATAGCACTCCTAATTACTGCCCCATTATCTCAGCCTGATCCAGAAAGGCCCGACGCGTTTATAAACTCTCTGTTCACACACTCTCCATTCGGATCGGCCTCCCACGTTCTAGGGGAGCTAGCAGGGAGAATGTGGGCCTGTATCACACCCCTTCCAGGCACCACAGGCTCCTACTTGTCTCCCCACAGAGGTTTCCATACAAGAGAAACTTGGTCCTAAAAGGAGCTTAGACCCTGGTGTCGCCAGCCCCAGACACGTTTCTGAAACGAAGTTCCTTCCAGCTTTCCTGATCCCACACCGTGAATGCGTGGACTGCGCCCGGTTCGAGAGGTGTTATCATCTAGAGAAATGAGTTTCTGTGCATCTGCCTCTGAGATGAGAGATCTGGATAATAAAATCTATTACAGAAAGCCCACCTAGGAATAATTGGGTCTATTACTCTCTGACTTGTGGCTTTGTTTCTGCATGGAAAAGAGGCTCTCCAGTAATTAATCAGAATCTAAAGTTGCTAATACCAATTACAAATAACGCGTGGAGCCTGGAGATGGCAGGCGAAGAGCAAATACTGATCCTGTCCCTGGAGACTTCATCAATTGAACTTTTATCACTTTAGACTTAGTGGAAATTAGAGTAACTTAGCTTTCCAAAGTTAATTACTTAAAAAAAAGAAAAGTGGGAGGAGATACTGATTGATGCAGGTATACATTAAATTATTCAAATAAATCCAGTTGAAATTGTTTAGATGAGATTAGGCTACACTTACCTGCATGTGAGAGAGGCTTGGGAAGGTGAATCTTCACAACCAAAAGCACGCTCATTGTCCCAGTTGGACATCTTCAGATGGGAGCCCCAAGTCAGACTCTTAATGTTCTGAATTCATTTCCAAACTGTAATTTGGTTTGAAAGGTCATTCATCCATTCATCTCCTTTTGGTGCTTTTGTTTTTCGGCTGAGCTTAAACAATGAGAGAGTAGAAGGAAACCTCAGAAATTGAGGATAGACCAAGAAATGGTAAAGGAAATGGCTTTTACTGGGAGATGGGCTGATTTGGAATTGTGAGTGTATGTACGTGAGTGGAAATGGATGAGCAAACTGGTTCAAGTTACGGCTCTTTTGATTGTGACAGAAACAAAACTCAAATTGGCTTAAGCAAAGGAGAGTTTATCAGTTCACCTAATGAACTGATCTTTTTCAGAAAAAATATTTGCTTACCTTTTCCCTTGAACATTACTTAGCACATAGTAGGCATAAAAATGCACATTGAATGACATAGGAGCTTGACAGAAGCGGCAGAGAACTAGGAGTCAGGAGACTAGGTGCCATGGCTCTCAGTGCCATGGCTTCCCCACTGTGTGACTTTGGTCAAGACACTCACCTTCTCTGTGTCCTTGTTATCTTATAAAATGGAAATAATCATTGCAACTCCCTCACAGAGCTTCAGGGAAGATTTAATGAGATAATGCATTTAAGTGCTTATCACAAAGCCAGACACAAAGCAGACTCGCTGTCATCATCATCACCATTGTCATTGTCTCAATCTGTTTGGGCTGCTCTAACAACATACCATAGACTGGGTGGCTTATAAACAACAGAAACTGAGCACTCACAGTTCTGGAGGCTGGGAAGTCCAAGGTCAGGGCACTAGCAGGGTCGCTTTTTGGTGAGAGTTCACTTCCTGGTTCATAGCTGGTGCCATGGTGGAAGTGTCTAGGAATCTCTGTGCCTTCTTTTATAGCAGCACTGACCCCATTCATGAGGTCTCTACTCTCATGATCTGATCACCTCCAAAACCCCACCTACTAATACCATCACCCTGGGGGTGATTTCAAAATGTTAATGAGGTGGGGGCAGACATTCAGACCAAGCAGTCATCCTCGCCATCACCTCCATCATCACCACTACCACCATTGCCATCCTGATTGACACCATCATCCCTGCCACCATCACATCATCACCATTACCTCCATTCCCCACCAGTATCACCATCACCACCACCACTGTCATCACTGTGAGAGTGAGACCCAGAGCAGAGAGCACAGAGGAGCCCCTCAGAGAACAGGCAAGCACTGAGCTTCAGAGCGGAGCTACAAGCCTAGGCAGTGGTTTAATCATTTCCAGTTTGACAGTTCTGAGAATTCTGTCCCCTATGTGCTGCATCCCCCCTTGTGACCTGTGGGTTCATAGATGTCTTCTTATTGGTGCTCAGCGTCCTGGGCACCAGCTTCATTGGAATTCTGTTCTCTCCCCAGTCTTTCCTTGGCTGCATTCCAGGTAAATGACGCGAAGCCCATCCTGCTCTGCCATCACCTCGGCCGCCCGCTGAGATGATTAGAATCAACACATTCATTTCCCTAACAGCATTCTCATCTTACCCCCAAAAGTTTACAAATGGAAGAAGAAAGGGAAAACAAGCTACATCTATCCTTGCTCAGGAAATTTGCAGCTGTCTGCAGCTGACATCCACCCAGCTGGGCAGCAGAGCCAGCCTTCCTGTTGGCTTTTGGTGGGACGTGACGCAGTTGATGCTGTCATTAAAGTTTGACAGTGGTCTAGACACTAAGCGTCCTGCCGGTGGGAGGCTTATAAACAAACACTCAGGGGAAATCCTTCAGGCTCCAGCCTTTGTGAGCAAATTGTTTGGTGGATGGAGAGAAAAAAAGAAGACTGATGTAACTGATACAACTTCTCAGTAAAGCAAAGGGAAAGAACTCGGAAGAATTTGGTTTTCCCTTCTTCCTGAGAGCCTGGAAACCTCCTGAGGTGGCGCCCAGGTAGCAGTGGGATGCTCTCTGCCACGGATCAGCATGTGTTTTCTGTAACAGGCCAGGTAGTAAATATTTTATTAGACTTTGTGGGCTGTACTGTCTCTGTCACAACCACTCGTCTCGTCCCTAGCACAGAAGCAGCTGTAGACAGTACATGAATGCGTGAGCATGTGTGTTCTAATAAAACTTTATTTACAGAAACAGGCGGTGGGCCAGATGTGGCCCATAGTCTGTGGTGTGCTTGACGCCTGCTTCAAGCTCTTTCGGAAGGAAGAGTGGAATAGAGAATGGACCAGACCGCAGAACTGGATGTAAATCCTGGCTCTGGCCCTTCCAGGCTGCATGCACGGGACAAGTCACCTGCTTTCTCTGAGTCTGTTTCCTCATCTGTAAAATGGATTATAAGGTAGCCCAGAGATTAAAGGAGTGTCTTGCACATATTAAATGTCAATAAGTTGTAACTCTCCCTAGGACCCAGTCCTCACCCCTGCTAACAATCATGAGGGAGTAAAACTGATTAAAGGCTGCCTGGTGCCTTCCTCTTGGCCCCAGCAATGGGTACAGGTTCGATGATGCAAATCTTTTTGTAGCTCATTTGAAAGTCTAGTGGCTCCGAGTTTCCAAGGATGGTTCTTCTGTTGTCCATTCTCCCAGGGCCCTCCCACACCAAGATGCCTTCCCTGGCCCCGCCTACGCAGTTTTCATCACAGAGGCCCGGCCTCGGCTGGAAAAGCTCAAGTACACAAGCCAACATGCTGTGTACACACTTCTGTTGTTAGAAGGAGTAGCTTACGTGGCAGCTTCATGTGGGGCCAGCATTAAAGTCTGTGTCTGCAAGCCAAGGACACTGGGTTTCAAAACTAGCATCTCATGTCTTAATTCATGATTTTTAGATGAGGTCTTCAGGTTAGTTCTGACTTTTGTCTGAGGATGCTGATGGTTAAGACTCATTTAACCAGAGAGGGGGAAAGATTGCTCTTCGTAAGAATAAGGGTAAACAGAACCTTGATTTGTGACTCTGGGGGTTTTTGGTTTTTGTTTTTTGTTTTTCCTGTGATGGATGTCAGCTGGAGGTTGATTTTAGGTTGGGTTATGTATAGTTTGTATTTACTTACTTCTGTTGTCATTGTTCTTGCTCCTGTGATTATTATTATATAACCGCCTACCATGTATGCCAGGCCTACTCATGGTGTGGGTATTATGTCATTTAATTCTCCCAAACACCCTGTGACCTAGCACCAAATCAAAGTTTCATTATCAGACCAGCAGCCTTGGCTGCAGACTCTCATGCCCCCCACACCTTTGAGTTAGGGTCTGCATTTTAACAAGACCCTCAGGTGACTCAGACAGACAGGAGGAGCCCTGATGCAGGTGCTTCCTTGTGACAGTATTACAGATGAGGAGATGGCAGCTGGGAGAGGTTAGAGACAGGGCTTCCTCCCATCCAGACTGAATCCACAGTCCACTGCCCAATTTAACTTCTGGTTACTGCCTTTATATTACTGGTTTGGTTGTATAGCTTCTATGTCTTTTTCCCCAGTGACACCATCTCCTTCCTAGCGTTAGGATTTGCTTTCTTCTTAACTCTTCCAGTGTGGGGCCCTGGAGTTAACCACACACCTGGGAGTGGTTCCTGTATCTACTGTCATGAAATATTTGCATATGCAAAACTGAGAACTTCCTGTTTAAAAAAATGAGGTGGTGCTCTCAGTAGCAATCTCTGGGGTTTCCTGGGCACTCTGCCCTTCAGAGCTTTGAGTCTGTAGAACATAGAATAACACCTCTTTGAAACTTCAAAACCTTGGACAAGAAGCACAGAACCCAAAGGCTCCTATAAACTTGGAGTTTCTCCAGTTTTCTCCCCTGGTGCTATGGTTCCAGCACTCGGGACAGGTGAAGCACCGTGGTTTCCCAGATACTTAGATTATTTTCCACCTCACTACAGCAGATAGAAATTCTCTGGAATGGTGATGTCCAGTGTGGTAGCCATCAGCCTCATGGTTAATTAAAATTAAAATGAGAAATTCAGTTGCTTAGTTGCACCGGCCACCTAGGAAGTGCTCAGTAGTCATGTATGGACAGCAGGCGTAATCTCAGGCAGGCATAATTGTTTTGTGTATAATCCAGGAATAGTACACTTACAAAAATTAATGGCAAAACCTCATTTTTCTTTTTTTCTGGGAAGAGATGTTCCATTGGTGGGGTAATCCCTGGTGCTGGGAGGAAAACAAAAGAACCCTGTCTCTGAGCTGGGTCTGAGCTGGGAGAAACTAGTGAGAGGCCTTGGAGTCCCCTGGGGAGCCAGGCCCTCAGTGAGAGGCAAAAGATGACACTGGCTGCCTGAGAGGCAGGATTGACAGGCCTGGCGAGAGCCCGGAGGCCCAGCTGCCAGGTGGGGTTGATGAGGCTGTCCTTCCAGGCTGTCCCTCCCAGAGGCACATGCCCCTGGGCCATCACCTCAAGATGTGGAGGGAAAAGACAGCTCATCGCTTGGTGGTGGTTTTTCCTTCCTGCTGGGCCAGTAAGTGAATAAATGGACCGTGAGTGGCCAAGTGGCTATTGTAATTTTAGACCCCATCAGAAGAGTGTTCACAGAAGTGTGGAGGGAGGGCGCTTCCTTCCACACCTCTGTGTCTCCCTGCTGGGAGTCCGGGCTTGCCGATGTGCCAGCCTGAGCGGCATCGGAGAGGAGGGGGCGGGGGCGGCCCAGGAGCTAACTCTCACTGCCTGTCTGCCCCGGGCTGACCTTGTGCAAAGCACTTTCAATGCACCGTCTAATTAAATCGGCACTCTCCACCGTAAGAGCGAGGTAGTATTTTTATCTCTCTTTTACACATTTTAAAGAGGCTTACAAGAGCTGAAGTGACTTGCCCAAGGCTGGAGAGCTAGGAAAGATTGGTATCAGGGTATATCATCGATCCCTTGGTTGCCAAAACCTGTGCTCTCCATCACAGCACTGGCATTTCTCCAGCATCGAGGGCACACAGATCACCTGGGGAGGTTGTTAAAAGGTGGTATCTGAGTTGGCAGGTCTGGGGCCAGGCCTGAGAGTCTGCATTTCTAACAGGCAGCCCGGTGATGCCGCTGCTACAGCCCTCAGACCCCACTTGGAGTGGCTGGAACTACATCAGACTTCCTCCTCATTCCAGACGCACTGCAGCCATGAAAGGGGGTGGTTCGTGTTCTTAAGATGGGGTCACGCAGCAGGAAGTGGTTTGTTCAGGGTTCATATTGACATCTGCCTGATCCAGAGCCTGGGTGTTTTCTAAAATAACATCTACCACCTACCATTAGGCCTTTAGCTTGGCTCTCAACTGTTGTTGATTTTGCTCCCCAAGGAATATTTGCAACATCTGGAGACATGCTGCACAACTTAGGGGTAGGAGTGCTGCTGTATCTGGTGGCTAGAGGGATGCAGCTGGCTGAGCATCCTTAAAGGCGCAGGACTGCTGCCCTCTCCCTACCAGCAAAGGATTATGAGGCCCTCATGTCAGTGATGCTGGAATTGAGAAAGCTTTGCATTTTAGCTCAGTGTTCTTCAGCCCAGAAAATAAAAATCTATCCAGAACCCCTCTCTGGAGGCCACATAGTGCCCTTGAATTGGAGGAGTTAGCATTTGAAACCATCCTGCAAAAGTGGCATAAGTGAACGAGAATCGTAACTACCAAAAAAAAAGTCCACTTCCCAATCAATGGGTGGAACTTTCCACTACTTTGAAACAGGCCAGGATGTTTGCATCTCGGTAACATCCTCTTGCCTCAGCAGATGGAAGCCAATCAGGTCTCGAAATCATTGTCTTAATCTCTGGTCGTTACAACGCCTGGCTGCCCGCTGTGTATCGGTGTCTTTTGCTGTTTATGTCGCTCATGTATTTTCTCTGACAGCAGCTCCCGCCCAGCGTCGTCTCTCAGCCAGACGGCATTGACTCTGGTCCAAGCACACTAGAAAGGCCAGGATCTGACATTGATCCCCAATACCAGTGACTGCAGCCGAAGTTCTTCCTGATCAGTTCTTGAGGCGGGGTGCATATCTGATAGAACAAGACTGTGTATGAGGGCTGATTTGCCTGCAGAAGGGGGATTGCTCCCCCTGCTCCCTCGAGTTCATTCATGATGGTAGTTTGGTTTGTTGAGAATGCCAGCTGGGGCTTCAGTCGTGATGACGCCATCAGACGTACTGGAAAAAGGAAGATGTGAGGAGGGAAGAAGCAGTGTGATAAATGATGTGTCATATGCATTCAGCACCTCACAGTTTACAAAATATCCAAACGCAACTGGAGCCTCACGATATTCTGTATTAAATACAGGGAGGGAATTAGTTTTGGTGCCTACTGTGGAGGTGAGGGCACCGACTTGAGGATGTACTCACTGGTGCTTGGAGAGTCTGTAGATGTGGGACCTGTTGCCAGGTCTTGAGTCTGGTGTGGGTCTCAGTCTCACCCCTTTGCTGACTCTCCCCGCTGTGCCTGCCCAGCATTGGGGTTGGGATGGGGTCCCTTTGGTCACTGCTGGCTTGGATGATTTTATTCAACAGGCTGCCTTCCAACTCCTGCATCTGTAGGCTGTGTCTGCACCCCAAGCCAAGGCTCTTCTGGAATGCTCTGGACACTTAAGGATGCTGACCAGGATGAGATCTAACCTGCCCTGGGTGGGAAGCAGGGTGGCACATTGGCAGTAATGATTTTATCTGACTCTTGGGCATGTTTGCATGACTTATGACCTGACAGTGAGGAAGTGGGACAAAGTATGATCATGTTTTGGTGGAGAGGGGACCAGAAGGATTTGGGGGGCTGTGTTTGGGCATTAAAATAGTATGGCCAATGGAGTATAGGACTGAGCTCACCATATGCCCAAATGAGACAGATGTGGGAGCCAGGAGAGATGGGGGGGGTGAGAAAGTATAACAATAGGAAGAGACCTCCCAAACCTGCCACCTTTCGCAAGGTGTCACCCAGCAGTTCTGAGAACAGGAAAGAGGGCTGATGTTTATTGAACATAAAACTTTGCTATGTTTTATGCAGTGTTTCAAGCATCTTCCACTCGTGAATCCTCAACTAGTCCCACAGCACAGCGATGCTGTCATCACTGTCACTTTGCAGATGAGGAAGCTGAGGTTCTGGTCGGTGGGTGACAGACTTGTGCAGGGTCATACTGGAAGTGGTGAGCTGGGTTTCAAGCCCTGTCTGTGTGAGTTGAAGACCCACGGCTGCCAGACCTGCTGTATACTGCCCTGCCACGAATTTTGAGCTGGGAGAATGTAAAGCTGAAATATTTATGCAGTGATGTTTTAAGTTCCAGGTGCTGCATTAGGCTTTTGGGATATTAGGCTGAGTACAAACCTACTCATAAGGAGCTCAGTATAGCAGGAAGTTGGAAACTAATTACAATCTGTTGAGATGTGTGCTTAACCGGTGACTTGTACAAATACATGGAAAAGAAAATGGCTAATTCTACCCCAGGGAGCCAGAGAGGTCATCACAGAAGAGATGATTGTGGAGTGGGTCTTGAAGGATAAATAGGAGTTTACTTTTCAGAGCAAGGAAGAGCATTCCGGGTGGAAGAATGATAGGTGCAAACGCTCAGAGGCATGAAAGGACGTGGCGTGTTTGGGAGCTGGTGAAGACTGTGGGAGTTACTGATGTGTGGGTGCAGAGTGTGGACAGTGGAAGGAGGGGAACCCTGGAAGGTGGGTTTGAGGAAAGAATGTGAGGGGCTTGACTGGCTCAGCCACACAGTTTGGACTTGGGGAAGCAGTGAGGCACTGAAGGCTCTTAAGCAAGAGAGGACTGGATCTGATTAAAGAGATTCTCCTTGGATGCTTTTTGGAATATGGATTGGAAAGGGGGCCAGATTGAAGAGAGGATACCAGTGTAAGACTCTGAGAACCCTTAGGAGGTGGTGATCAAGACTAAGTTGACAGGGGAATGGGGAGCAGGGGAAGATGCAAGAGATCGGCCCACTGTACTGATGAGAGACTTGGGGATCGGAGAAGGGGGGGCGCAGCAATAAGTTGCTGGTACACTTCAACTTCTTTGTGTGCGAAACCCAGAGGCCACTTGAGCAGTTTCCAAGTCCAGTTTCTGTATTTCTGCTATCACATGGGGTAGTGGGCTGAGAACGATCTATGAGCTTCATTTCCATTTAAATTTAAATGAGACATGTCAGAGGTGGCTTGATAATTACCGCCTGGAACAATGGTCCTCTGATGCGGGAAGTGTAGTCTCGTGTATGTAGTACAGATCATTTTTGCATTCGAGACTTAATTACGTTGATATAATTATTCATCTGTCAGGAAAATCGGGTGGCACAGATATGTCCTACTTGCGTTTGAGCAGAAAAAATGAAATGCCCTTTTTTCCTTTTTCTGGGAAGCAGTTAGGTGGATGACTCAGGGAAGTTGGGAGCAGGGTGTTGGAGCTCACCCCAGGTCAGGGTGTCCGGCTGCAGCTGGAGGCTCTGTGAGGGCCTGCATGTGTAAACCTGAAGAGGGTTGGACTCCAGTGACAGCTCTTTTTTGTCCCTTTCTGAAGATGCTGCAGCAGAAGTCACAGGCTGGGGGTGGTTTTAGGGCTGGGAAAGCTATGAGCTCTGAGTCGTTAGAGAGGCTTTTTAAAATTTTTGTTTGCAAGCCTTGTGACTCAGACTCACAATGCAGTCTCATACTGGTGCCTCGATGCCTGATCACCCTCCCATCCCCGTCCATGGGCCCCAGAGACCTTCAGCCACATTCCCCTTCCGTGTGTGAGGGTCTCCTGCCCTCCCAAGGAGGCTGTGCCTTCTGCCACTCCCCACCCATCAGGGGAAACGTGGGACCCTGAGAATCAAATACAGAGTCGCAGTCCACGGCACTGGGATTGCTGAAGTAGCTGGAGCCCGTGTTTTTCAGAAACGGCTCATCCAAAGTGTGTGAGATGGAGAGCAGGGAGAAGCAGGCCCTTGCTGACAGATGATCTGGGTAGGAGAAGCTCCCGTTCTGGTTCTGCGTCTGTCACCCAGTGGTCCAGCAACCTTGTGCAGGTGCCCTCCTGACCTGAGCATCACTTTGGGCCCCTGGTGTATGGTGTGTTTGTGTCCACAGACGTTTGTGGGATGAGTGGACGTGCATAGCAAACATGCACATCTGAGACTTTCTGCAGGCCAGAGCTTTATCATCTGGATTTTGAACAGCCCAAGTTACCTAAAATATTAACTTCCTAGAAAGCTGTAAAGGCCCTCAGGCAATAGCTGGGGGCATTTTAAAACAATCCGCTTGAAAAATGTGAAGGAAAGGAAAGCCTGCAGGCAGGTGCCGGGAGCCCCAGGTTCTCTTCGCCTTGTGACAGCAGAGGACCCCGGCAGGGCACGTCGGAGGGTCCCCTGCTTGTCTGCGTGGCTAACTCCCTTCTGCCTTGACTCTAAAACCCTTTTACCTGAGTGTATGTCACATAGATGTATTTATACATAAGTGCAAGAGTAAACACAGAATGGAAATACACCAACATAGTCATTAAGAGGGGTTGTCCCCAAGTAACAGACTTAAGGGCGATTTGTAAAAGTTTTGTTGTTGTTTTGGTTTTTTTGCAGCTTGCTTTATTTTCTAAATTCTGTATAATGACCCTATTAGAACCAGGAAAGAAAGGTAATGGGGTAGAAAAGGAAAATAACAGATCACACAGTATTACGTCAGTTTGCTAGGGCTGCCGCAGCAAAGTACCACAAGCTGGGCAGCCTGGTGAAGCAGCAGTTTATTGTCTCACATTCTGGAGACTAGAAGCCTGAGATCAAGACATCAGCAGGGCCTCCTTGCTTCTCTGAAAGCGCTAGGGAAGAAACCGTCTCATGCTGCTCTCCCGTCGGTGTGCTGGCAGTCTTGACGCTCCTTAGGTTGCACCTGCACCCCTTCAGCATTCTGCCTCCCCGTGGCCCTCTCCCTCTGTGTCTTCACCTTCTCCCCCCTCTGTGTGTGTCTTTGTTTCCAAATTTCCCGCTTCCTTTAAGAACCCCAGTCTTGTTGGATGAGGGCCCACGCTAATGCCCTCATTCTACCTTGATTGCCTCTCCAGATACAGTTTCATTCCGGGGCATCAGGCGTTGGGCACTGGGGAGTAGGCTTTCAGTGTGTCTTCTGCAGGGAGCACACCATACAGCCTGTAAACAGGTGTGTTCCTAGAAACGCAAAGATGTTCAGGGTCCTGCAGGGTTTTCCTCTGTGGGAGGGGAGTCAGTGGAAATGAGGCCTGTATGCGAAGAAATTTCAGTGTTACTCTGGTAGCCAGCTTCCAAGAGGG
Organism: Camelus bactrianus; assembly: GCF_048773025.1. Lineage (NCBI taxonomy): Eukaryota > Metazoa > Chordata > Mammalia > Artiodactyla > Camelidae > Camelus > Camelus bactrianus. Next base: position 16,960,575 of record NC_133570.1, read on the forward strand.
TCCTCAGTGGTCCCCACCTCTGCGTTCGCACCCCTGTGTGTAGCCTCCTCCACGTTGTATTGGAGTTGGTCTGTGTGACCAATGGACTGCTGGCAGTAATGATAGGTCACTTGGAGGCTGGGCTATAAAAAGCCTTTAGCATTTGGCGTGCTCTCCCTGGGACCCCTTGCTCTGGGAAAGCCAGCCACCAAGTCAGGAGGACACTCAACAGCGCAGTCAGGGCCCTCTTGGCAGAGAATGGAGGCCTCCAGCCAGTAGCCATGGCAGTGAGCTTCCTTGGGAGGGACTCTCCAGCTTCAGGGCGGCCTTCAGACAGCACAGCCCTGGTGGGCACCTTCACTGTGACACCATGACAGATCTTATGTTAGTTTCCCAGGGCTGATGCAACAAATGACCACAAACATAGTAGCTTTAAAACAACACAAGGTACTCTCTGATAGTTGTGAAGGTCAGAAGTCCACAGTGAGTCTTAGGGGTTAAAATCAAGGTGACAGTGAGGCTGGTCCCTCCTGGGGGTCTCGGGGGACAATTCATTTCTCATATCTTCCAGCTTCTAGAGACTGCCAGCATTTCTTGGCTGCATCACTCTGACCCACGATTCCATCACCACATTCCTGCTTTCTTCCCTGCTGACCTGCTCCCCTCCCCACCGCCCTTTTATAGGGACCCTTATGATCATATTTAGGGGCCACCCAGATAGTCCAGAATAACCTCTCACCTCAAGAGTGTTTATTTAGTCACATCTGCAAAATGCCTCTTGCCATTTAAATTAACATCTTCACCTGTTTTGGGGATGAGGACGTGGACATCTTTGGGGACTGTTACTCATTCTACCGTAGACCTTGAGCCAGAACCACCCAGAGAAGCCACTTCTGAGTTCCTGGACCCACAGGAAACCATGAAAGATAATGAATAATATTTGATATTTCAAAATGACTAGGTGTTGAGGCAATTTGTTATGTAGCAATAAATAACTCATACAGACTAGGGGGATGTAATCCAGCATCTGGTTCTGTAGCACTTGACAGTCATAATTCTGGATTTCTTATAATGTTTTCCTTGATACATACAAGAAGAAAAGCATGCAAATCTTAAGAGTGTACAGTTGGATGAATTTTTACAAGCTGAAAACACCCTTGTCTGTCTTTAATAATGAAACCTAAATACAGCCCAGATGCTTTCGTGCTCTGTACAGGTAGTTCTCCTGTTTGCTCTCAGATTCATTCCTGCCCCTTCTCTTCTCTGCTCTAGATTGCAGGAAACTGTTTCCCTAACTTGCCTTCTGGTAGGTTCAGCCGGTGAAAGGCAGTGATGGACAATTGAAAGACAAGAGGAGGGGAGGAACCAGAGCATTTCTACCTCTGTCACACTGCCTCGGGGTAGAATAGGGGACGTCCCTGGCCACAGCTCAGCCTCTGTAATTCCAGATCCCTGGGACCCTCCTCCCTGAGGCCACCTCCTATTGGGCAGCCGTGCTGTTGCCCACTGGGTGGCCCAGCTTCTGAGCTTTTCCTTCCAGCGCTGGGTTGGCAGTGCCTTTCTGCTGTTGCTAATCTCTCCTGGCTTCTCATCTTTTCCCTCACCTGGAAAACCAATTCCCTGTATTAAATTCCTTTGGTTGAATGATCGAGAGTGATTTCTATTTTCCTGACTGATACAGGCTCCTTGGAGGCATTACATTAAATCCTTCCAGCTTCAACAAAAAAGCATCAGGTTCATAGAATTCATTTTCTGAAAAATGAGGCTATCCTCACTGTAAAAATCCCTGCAGGCTTCACATTTTCAGAGTCTTTACTTAGATAGAAGGAAATGGGAACATTTGTTACATATCAAGTGTGTGCCTCCCTGTTAGGTATACCAGATGTATGCAGTTTTACATTGTTTCATTTATTCCTTGCAACACCTTTCATCCTGGAATAATACTGTGATGGTAACAGATGAGGAACTGGAAATTGGAAAGGATTAGTAACTCTTCAAAATCCAGTGTTCAGGGTTCATCTTGTTCTAACCAGGGCTTCTCCTGCTGCCCCCCCCCCCATGTTGTTGGAAGTTTGCATATACCCCTTCCCACCCGCCAGGGTCTCTTCCTGAGTGTAGTGGGCTTCACCTTCCCTTGGTTGCATAGAACACATGTCAGTTTTCAAGGAGAAATACCGGCCCCCAATCAACCAACTATAATATAAGTGTCTTCTTTGAGGATTCAGGAGTATTGCCATCATTGGACGTGGGGCAGAGTTGGGAGTTCCTGTTGATACTGGTAGATGGGGCACCGGACAGCACTGGGAGCACTTAGCTTAGTGGTTCAGAGTGGGCTTTGGCCCCACATTGCCTGGGTCTGTGCAGTGATCGATTAGACATGCCTGCTATGGGTGAAGGAATGGGTGGGAGGAGTTGTCGGGTATGTGCTGACCCTCTGGAAACAGGCAGGCCTGAGCTGGAATCTGTGTGTCACTTTGTCGCTGCATGCCTTTGGGATCTTTGATGAGTCTCTCTGTGTCTATCGCCACATTATAAGAATAAAATAAGACGATTTGCAGGATGACTGTGAAGGAAGGGCATTGCCTAATAATGACCACCTTCTCCCCTGTCCCTTTTCCAGTTGGAGGTTGGACTCTTCCAGCCTGAAGTAAGAGAATCTGATGCATAATTTGGGGTTTTCTAATGGACAACCCAACTCCTTCCTTTCCCAAAATGAGACTGAATATTCCCTGCTAATGCTTACTCCATGGTCAGTGCGGCCTGGGAGCTCTTTCCAGGACACAATTCACGGGGCATTTATTTTCTCCCGTAGCCTCATTTCTTCCAGACAAGTGACCCTTGGACATCTTGAGACAGTGACAGTTCCTCATAATCTGGCTTTCTGGGATGATTCCCTGCACCTCCAGAGACACAGGCACCTTTGAATGAACCAGGAGCAAATAGAGGCAAAGGGGAAAATAGCCGTGGGCTGGGGTCATGAGACCAGGGTCCACTCTAAATTGTCATGTCCTGGTTGCACGTCCCTGGGCACGTTACTTAACCTTCCTGAGGCTCAGCCCATTCGTCTGTAAAATGGGGATAACGAGGCTGCCATGAGAGGTGTTGAGCAGGTAGACCTGGGGGCTGTTCATGGCTGTGCAGAGGGAGATAGTCCTGTATTTTTTAACTTTCTGAGAATAAAAGTAATTCATATTCTTTGCAGCATATCTGAAGAAGTTTAAAAAGGAAGCTAAATATTACCTGCTATCTCATCCCGCAGAGATAATAACTCTTCTGCTCCTTTGTTGTAATATTCTCACGTTTCCTTTTATGCGTTTATGTCGTACGTGACTCTAAGAGTTCTTATAAAGACCACATGAAGTAAGGAATTTCAGACATTTAGTGGAGTGCCTGCCCATGTGAGAAATAAAAATAAGTATATTCATTTATTAATTTTTTCCCAAATATTAAGTATGTGCTGTGTGTCAGACTGGGAACATTTGTGTATCTCTGCATACAAATGTGCACACAGTCACACCTATGCATATTTATATATATTTATGTTTATACATTTACATTGATCTATATGACATGTATACATTATATAAATATACATTTGTATATATTTACACAGCATGTGTATGGTGTATTTTTTGGCCTTTTTGTAACAAGAATTTTCTATTTGTCTTTAGCGCCATCAGGAAAAAATAACAAGGTGATGTTTCATCTTGTTGCAGGAGTGTTTTGAGGCAGTCTGCCCTGTAATAAAAGAGGTGAAATTAACTTTAGGAGGCCCTGCGGGACACCTCCAGAGGTTAGAGACGCAGAAAGCAGCACTAGAGTCCTGTGTGTTTGCGGACAGCAGAGAGTCCCCTGATGAGCGGGATGCCTTGGGCAGAGAAATCAGGCAGTGGTTTTAAATATTAGCCTCTAATTGAACATCACAAGAGGAGATGATTTTAATTGCCACCACTAATTATCGTATGAACTGCTACCCACATGGGCGACTCTGCACAGCCTGGGAGTCTCACAGGGGTTAATGACTCTCTTACACAATGCAGGGGAGGCCAGCGTGTACAACATACCGCAGTCTTGCATTGATGTCTGTATGCATGGTGTGTACCATGTATGCCCTAGTGAGTGTGGTACCCTGGCCCCTCCTTTGTTCAGCTCTCGTCGTTGCAGTAACACCCCTCCTCAGTCCCAAGGCATAGTGAGTGCCTGTGTTGTAGGCACCAGCAGTACGGGTAGATGAGGACCCTGCAAGAATGATGCTCCCAGAAGTTAGGGTTTTATCTGTCTATGTCACCAGGCCTAGATCAATGCTGGCACATAGTAGGTACTCAGTGAATGCTCAGTGAGTGAGTGAATGAATGGTATAGGAACAAATAATATAATGAATATATAATCTGTATTAGTATGCTGTGTGTCTGTTACAATGTGTATGTCACTATGTTGTAGAAGTAGATTAATATGAGCATGTGCTTTATTTATCAGTGGATTTCCATTGTGTACATTTCACTATCTAGATGGTTTCGTATCCTATTTTCTGTGCCCCCTAACTTCTTCCTCTCTAGGTCCCCAAAGAGAGATAAAAATAGAGGAGACCAAGCTCACTGTTGGCCTCAAAACAACCCCATTTGCGTAGTGGTGCTGACCGGGTCCTCAGCATGGCTGGTTGTGGAGGGGAAAGAAGGCCTGAGGGGGGCTTCCCTTGTGCATCACGCCTCCATGTCTCTCCAGCCATCTCCGGCTGGGGCCTTGTTTTGTCTGCCCCATGGAGACTGTTGGGGACACCACATCCATTTTGCCTAATGGCTTGGTCTCTGCAATCAGCATACTGTTTGGTTTTTGAGTTGAAGCAGGAAAGGTTTGCTGATTGCTGATTACACAGACTCTAAATTTCCCAAATCCATCTTCTTGGGAGGTTCCCACTGAGCCTTTTGTGATCCCCAGGCAGATGGAGGATGGGGCACAGAGGACAAGGGGCACGTGGAGGGTGGGAGGTAGCGGCAGGCCCCAGAACCCCATCTGTCATCTGTCGATGGTTTTCTTGCTCTCAGTTCCCCTCATTCTGTCTCGTTAACTCATCCCCTCAGCTGCCTGGGCTTTCTGTCCAGGTCTTTCCCCTGCAGATGGTGAAAAAGCTTTCATCCAAAGTCCTGCATACCAACCTCCTTCTTCTCTGCATGACCTTGGCAGACCTCCTCGGTGATGTGGGGACACCCACCCAATTGCTCTTCATTGTCCTCTGAGAATCGAATGATAGTGATGTCACCATTGGCCACACCTTTTCTCTCTGCCAGGCTCATTTGGCCCTCCCGACAGCCCTGTGAAGGGGGCTACCACTGTCCCCATTTTACCCATGGGGGTCCGAGAGGTTGAGTAACTCACTGTAGGTCATACAGCCAGTGAGTGGTAGAGCTGGGATTCAAACCCAAGCATCTGGCTGCAGAGCCTACTTTCACTTTCATGGTACTACGGACCTGACCCATCTCGGGTCCCCATCTCCTCTGCTCATCTGCTTAGTCCCACCCACCTCTGAGACACATCACCTGCCCTGTCCCTGCCCTCTGCCCACCAGAAGGCTCCACGCGGGTTGAGGCTTTAAGACCTGTTGCTCCCTCTGTTCTATTCTGCTTGCTTAGCATTATTTCACAGAAGCATTCCATGCTGCCACCATCCTTACTTCTCATGTCGATGCCTGCCTTAATAGCATTAAAGTGACCCACCGTGGTTTCCCTAACCATCCCCAGTTGTTGGGTGGTGAGGTGGCTTTCAGCCTCTCTGTGTCGTCAGTGGCACTGCTCCAGGCATCCTCAGATACAGGGCCTTGCTCTGCCGTTTTGATTTATACCCCGTAGGATTAATTCCCAGAAGGTGGGTTTCTCGGTTTAACCCAGGGTTTCTCAGACCAGACACTGTTGATACGTGGGAAGTAATCCTTGTGATGGGGGCCGTCCTGTGCAATGTAGAAGGTTGGGGAGCACCCTTGACCTCTACTCCACCAGTTGCCATAAGACTCCCAAGTGTGAGAACCAAACACGTCTCTAGACTTTGCCGGGTGTCCTCTGGGGGCAGAGGCACCCTCGGTTGGCAGTCGTCATGTTAAAGGGAAGGAGTGTGGGAAATATGTTACAAACGGACGTCAGAGATTTCCCAGAGGGTCTGGACAAAATCTGATGAGGGCAGAAAGTAATGGGACGAGCACCGGGAGGAGAGGCAGATGCACCAAGCTCCAGCCCCAGCTTGGCCAGTCAGCGCTTGGTCCTCATCTGGAAAATGGGGACAGTGATAGGACCCCCACCAGCCAGGCTTATGAGGAGTGAGTGTGGTCAGGAGCCTGAAACGCTGGACACAGTGCTGGGCATGGTAGGATCTCAGTGACGCCGTGGTGCCAGCCTGCTCCCAAGGGAGCCCACTGGGGTTTCCATCCTTGCCTTTACTGCCTTTGAGGATGGAAAGTAGGGGGAGTCTAGGTGGCTGAGCTGAAAGGGATCCATTGTCATTGTGTCTTCCCCCAACCTCCCACTCCACATTGTCTCCAGCGGGACTCAGCCTCCAGAGCCTTTCAGCAACTCTTCATACATTGTAATTGATTTGTCCATGTTCCCATCCATCCAAGTGCCTGCTTGGGGTCAGACAGACTAGGTTCGACACCCTTGGTGTGGGGTGTGGGTGAGTGAGTTCTGTCTGGGGACCATGCCCTGGAGCCCCCAAGCATCCATTTCTTCCTCTAAAATATTTGGAGCATCTATCTGAGGGTCTGTAGGCCTGTCTGTACAGAGAGTCCCTCATGGGTACCCTCCACATACAGGGTCTTGGTGAACACTGGGCTCCTCCCCAGGGCTCATTAAGGTGGGTGGGGGTCTTGTTCAAGGCCAATGTGTACTGTGGTCTCTGTCTCCAGGAGAAGTACGTGGAGGAGCTTGCTGCTGTCAGACAGACCCTCCAGACAGACCTTGAGACATCCATCCGGCGGATCGCTGATCTGCAGGCAGCCTTGGAAGAGGTGGCGTCCAGTGACAGCGACACGGAGAGGTAGCTCATGGGGCAGGTGGGCCGGGCACAGCAGGTGGGCTGCACCCTGGGGGGCCTTGCTGTCTTTAGTGGATAGTGCTTCCACTCTCCAGCCTGTGGTTCAGGGCCGCATCGTCTGGGAGGCCCAGCTGCGTTCAGGTGCGGGAGGGGTAACTGGCTGACTCAGGTGAGGAAAGGCAGGCTGCTTCCCCGCTGGTGGTAGTGTCCCCGCCTTACCGTCGAAACCACACAGCCCAGCTCGCCAGCCTTTGGGGAGACAACCTGGAGGAGTGGCTGCAAAGTGGACTCCAGGGTATGATCTTGGGCAGGTCCCACGTTCAGTCTGAGCCTAATTCCCTCATTTGTATAGTAGACGTAACATTATTGGGCAAACCACATGAAATTGCCAAGATTTGACCACTTTTGACCTACCGACTGGACATTGCATGTATTCAACTCACAGTGTACCTCAGGGTTGTGAGTGAGAGTTACGTGAGTTAACAGGTGAGTCGTGCCCGGCAGGTAAGTGCTGTTGAGGGTGCCGGTTATACTTACAGAGAGTAATGAGCACTATTTTACAAAGGCAATCCCTGATTCGCGGATGCAAGATTAGATGGCTGATGAGGGCAGGACCCCTCAAATTCAATGTCAGGGCTTCTTCCCTTCCTCTGAAGGCATACAGGCTGCCTCCTACCATCTTCTGTCAAGTCTCAAGACAGTCCCATGGGTGGGCTGCTCAGCTGGGAGGAGGTTGAGGTGTCCTGGCTGGGCCCACAGGCCCTGGCTGTCCAGCCCCTGCAGGTGGCCCATAGCGTCCTGTTCCCCACAGCTACTTGGTGTGTGATTTCTCTGGAAACCACAGCTTCCCATCTGGCTGTAGCATCTCTGTCTCCATTGAAGTCTCTGCAGCAAAGCCTAGGCCACAGGGAGAGGCATCTCCTCTGCATAAATAATGTGAAGGTGCGAGATGGGGCACCTTAACTGAACCACAGATGTGGTTTCTCCCAGCTCCCACCAGCCACCCCTGCGCACACCTGTTCCAGCTGCATCAGCAGCTGCTCCCTCCTGGTCTTTGTCTCTGTGGGGGATGGTTTGTGCTGCAGCCAAAACGTTCAGATACCAGCCCATGGAGTGCAACCCTCTCCTTTTCTGCATGACGACCCTGATTCAGAGAAGTTCAAGGTCACACAGCAGATTAGCTCCCTGCACTGATTTAGAACCCAGGGCTCCTTAGTCCCCAAGCCAGACCTTTGCCTGTGGCAGGAGGTGTGTGGATGAATCGGGCAGCAAGGGAAGAAGAGAGAGTTGCCTGCGGGCCATGGTTTAGCCAGTGGGAAGACCCAGGCGTCTGAACTAGAGCTGACCACACCCAGTCCAGAAAAAAGACTGGAAGGAAGCACACCAACATTCTAATACTGAGGGAAGGCACTGCTGGACCTAAATTTTTATTTTTTTCAAGTTTATTTATTTTTTCTCAGATTTATGCAGTGAACATGCACACACATCCCTGGCCATTCTAGTGTCCTGTTTAGGAGGGTTTGCTCATACAAGTCATGTACTTTATACTCCTGATCTTAGACCAGGAACACATTGTTCCCCTTCATGCAGTCCTGGGAAGGTCATAAGCTGCTTAGAGGCATGTAACCTCCAACTTCCCCATGAAGACAGTCACGCTCAGCATCAGTGAAGACAGAGACCCGGTGCACTTGCCATGTTCTTGCCTCTAAATAAAGGGCTTGATCTAAAAAACTCCTCAGTTTGTGCAAAGATGGCTTTGTGCACGTTCTAAGGATTTCTGCCTTGCCCTGCTAATTTGCACAGCTGTCAGATTGCTGGCAAAACAGCAGATACGGATGGTACAGCTGCTTCCCAGCTCCTGCGTACACATAGAAACCCCCGTCCGCCACCCCCCCCTCCAGTTTTATTAGTGTCATGACAGGACTAACGTCTGTAATTACAAATCCCTAGTGTCGATATCACCCGCTCGATGCTGGGCTGGCTTCTCCGTTAATAGAAATGCTAGAGCTTTTGCATTAATTATAATGGGAATTAATGGCCGTATAGACTAGTATTTGGGGTTTTTTGCCAATGAGCAAAACTTCTGAACCATTTTTACTTGCATAGCAAGAGATTGCTTTTCTAATAAACAATTAAAGTTCTAAAAATAACAAGATTGGAAAGAGGCAGAGAGTCCGTGCCTGGAGGTGCAGGGAGAAGCTGGGCAGCACGTGTGACAAGAGCAGACTCTTGCCTGCGGAGCGAGGTCCTGCTGGTGAGGTCACGGACTGTGACAAACGTCACTCCGGTCACTGCTTACAGCGGGTCCCCTGGGGCCATAAAGGGACCCTGCCCTCACGGTCATCCTAGTAAGAGGCACCTTTGTTTTTTCTCCAGATAACAAGCCTCATGCGAACTCCCTTGTTCCCTCAGGTTTTCTGAGCTCCAGGTCCTGGGCCCCCGGGAATCCAATCTGAACCTTTGCTTTCTGTCTGCATTTTCACCATTTTTTTGTCTCTGGGGCTTTAAATCTTCCTCTTGACTGAATGTCTGATGACTTTTCCTGGGTCTGGATCACGAGTGTCCACACAGCACCTGACACACGCGTCCTCAAGTTGGAAGGGACCTCACCTGCGTTTCAGGGTTGTGTAAGGTGGGGGATGATCATAGAACACCAGGTGTGAAGAGATGGCCTCTTGTACCTGGAAGAGCCCAGGCAGCTGGAAGGATTATTGCAGCTGGAAGTAGGGGCTGCTCGGGGGGTGGGGGGGCAGGGGAGCCGCGTTTCATTTTACCAAGCCTGATTTCCAGGCAGGGATCCAGCAGTGCATTTCTGCGTGACTTTCGGCAAGTTATTCATCCTTGCTGAGCTTCAGTCTCTTCATCTGTAAGGTGGGTTGATAAGTAGGTGGAAAAAAATGATCCCCTGGCATAGTACCTTGTGCCCTGTAGGGGCTCACCAGCCCTCAGTTTCATTCCTTCATGTGGTGGATTCTCACCGGTTCCGCACCAGGCAGTGTTCTGGGTGCTTGTCTTATTCCACTTGCTTCTTGTTATCCTTTTCCTCTATTTTACAGATAAAGGGAGATTGGATAACTTACCCGAGATCAGGAAGAAGTTAAATTCCTGAGGAACAGGGAGGGAGAAGAGTATAGGGTGGTCTCTGGCTTCATGGAACCTGCATCCTGATGGGGGTGTGTGTGTGTGTGTGTGTGTGTGTGTGTGTGTGTGTGTGTGTGTGTGTGTGTCCATCCGTCTGTCCCCATCCTTGAGTACAGGGAGCAGGCTGAGGACTAAACACTAGAATACAGTAGGAGTCGAGGAGGCAGAGAACACAGTGCTGTGATGAGTAGCAGGGCAGGAAGACATGGCCCCCTTGAGAGGAAGAATTGATTTAAAACCTGGGTGAGAAGAAGGGGCCAGACTTGGGCACTCTGGAGGGAAGGGAGGAATGCTCTAGGAAGTGAAAGTTGACCAGGGTGCCAGAGTGAGATAAATGGGAGAGAGGGAATTCCTCTTCTCTCCTCCCCCTCCCCTCTTTTCTTACCTTTCTTCCCCTTTTGAAATGGCCATGGAAGCCCACTGTGTCCCCCAGTTCCTTGAAGGGCCCAAGAAGCCCAGGCAAGATTGACTACATAATCTGTGGGTCCACTGTGAAACGAGAACATGGGGCTTCTTGTTCAAAATAGATTTAGAATTTCAGGATGATCACAGCAGAGCATCATACTGAGCACAGGCCCTTCTGGGCTCAGGCTGTGAGCCTGCGAAGCCAGCCCCGACCCTGGGGTGGTTCTTGGGAAGTGTTTCTCAGATGTCAGCAGGCTTTGGTCCTTACTCGCTGTCTTGTAACTTAGATTTGAAACTTACACGGAGTGTCGGTTTCAATAACAGCGTAGGAGCCGAGGAAGACTGGAGAAAAATCACCCACAAAGAAGTCTCAACACATTTCAGAGAGTTAATATCATGCAAACCATGTTGTCTGGTCACAGTGTAATTAAACTGGTTATCAGCAATAAAAAGAAACGTGCGTGGCTGGGTTGTAGAGCCGCCGCCGGGAGCAGAGTCCCAGCACCTGCCCCAGTGCCGGCCTGTGCTCTGCCCCGCCTGCCAGCTCCACACCGTGCTCCTCCCTTAATCGTCTCGCCACCTCGGGTAAGAGGCTTGGATTGGAGCCTGAAGGACTGGTCTGAGGTACTTCTCCAAACAGCCCACAATTAGGATTCAGACCCACCCCAGGAGAGAGAGGAAGAGCAGTGCTTCAGTGGAGGTGAAGTTCTTTGAGAGACTTGTTCACATTATGAAAAGGCACATTTCCCCATGTTGGGAATTAGGTCCGAGCGTAACAGGCCTTCCAGGCTAGAAACGTGGCTACGTGCTCAGAAAGCCAGGTTGCCTGTGCAGCAGCGTTTAAATGCGTGCTCTCCTGCGCCAGGGCCCCCGCGTTGTAACTTAGACTGTGGCGTCAGCCTTCTTAGATTAATGGAGAAATGCTTTAAGCTGTCCCCCCAGGCCTGGAGTGGGCTCATTTGTCATGGAGAGAGGGGTGTCAGCTGACAGCCTCATCTATTCCTGGCCTGGGGTCTGCGGCTGCTCTGTCATCGCCTCGGCTGGGAGTTTGGGGTAGGGTAGGGGGTGGAAAAGTCAATAGATGATCTCTAACTCGTGGGTCAGCTGAGAGTGTGTCCATGCCAGCTGGCCCCACCTCAGATGAATGCTCTGAAAAGGAGTCCTTTATTGCTATGTTGAGTGTAAGCTGCACATTTTCCAAGGTCCATCCTTTTAACTTAGCGAAAATGAGGCTGCGGTAGGACAAGGAGAAAGATTGCAGCTGCCACCGAGGGCATAATTCTGAGTTGACTTATTCATTAGTGGGCTGGGCTCTGGCCAGACTGCAAGGTTCCTGCTACAGAGCAGGGCAGGCTCTGGACCTGCTCATGTCGCTTTTCCCACAACTCTCTCACCCTCTAATTTTGCTTGGAAGGGATAGCTCACAGCTTTTCCCCGTTATTCTCAGACATTCCAAATTAAATCACGGAGCCCTAGGGCAGGATAGCATGTGTTTAATGATGCCACAGATGACACCTGTCTTTCTAAGCATCTTTCTAGCTTGGAAGGCCCGGATACCCAGCTAGTGGGATTCTTGGGGACAGGGCTCCAAGCTGCTTTATCCACTCTGGCATCCCAGGAAATACTGATCATTGTGGTCATAGGTCCTCTTTCCCGAGGACTGGCTTTGTGCCACGCTACACAACCTATGTGTTTTACATGCATTGCTCTTACAACAACTCCTAAGGTTGATATCGTTATCACCCCCAGTTTACAGATGAAGAAACTGGAGCTCAGGGAAGTCAAGAAACTGGTTCCAGCTCACACAGTAGGTGAGGGGACATGATTTGATTTCCAGGCCGACCCCATCATCCACACTTCCAATGACCAAGCTCTCCTGTCATGTCAAACATGCCATCTTCCTCTTTTCTCTTATCAAGGTCTGTCTCTGCCAAGTAACTGGCTTATCATTCTGGTGAACTTTTGTCTGTCACTGTGGTGTGGGGCCAATGCATTTGCGTGTTACTTACCAGGCAGTGTTTGCGTTCAGACTGGAGTTGCTTGGCAAAGACTTACCCACAAGGAATATACCAAAAAAACATTAAGTTGTTCATCAGCCATCCCCTTGTTCATGAATGCCTGGCCCAGGTTCTTCTTGAAAAGCCACATGCACCAAGGCCAGATAAGGAACCACTGGCCACGTGTCAGGACATGAGGGGAGAACCAAGGACCACATGTCAGGCTGCACTGCCAGGGAGATCAGGACCATGGACAGGTCAGCTGCCCTTCCTGAAGGTTAAACTCACCATCACCACCGTCATCAGTGCCTACCTTCCATGTTAGGGCAGGAGACGGTAGGGAACAGGCAAACATGAGTCAGCCTCGTGGAGCTTGAGGTCCAGAGACTTTCTTCGTGTGGTGGAAGGGTCCGTGGGTTTTAAATGCCTCCTTTAAAAAGACCCCCCTCTTTCACACCAAAGCAAACTCCTGTAGGAAATTCTAGTGTAGGATGGAGTGCAGCTGGAGTGAGAGAAGAAGGTTCCCTGTGCATGGACTCAATGTTTAAATGTGCCCTCTGCTGAAGGGTATCTTACCCCCCAGACTGGAGACTCACTCACTTTGAGATGTCCAGTTATGCCAGAAGAATTAGCCCTAGCCTGTGCCTTGATTAGCTGCATTGTGCTCTAAAGATGTTCCTGTGCTGGGTTCAACTTAAGATTGTTGTTCAGTCCCATGAAGTAGGTGAGGAAGTATGCCTGGCTGCACAGACCTTGTCTCCTGCAGAGTTCAAGGCCACTTACCTTAGGATTATGGAGACATTAGGTTTCCCAGGCACCCACCAGGGTCTCTGGGCACAGCCTTTTTAAATCGAGAGTCATGGAGTCCTGGGGTGGGAAATGGGCCCAAAGCCCCTCCTTCTCTTTCATCCTGCCTCACATCTGGCCCCTACTGCAGCCAGTGTACGCCCATCCTCCCTGCTTGTGGGCACGAGAAACCTTGTCCTGTGTACGACTCACCTCTCTTTTTAAGGGGAATGCGACACCTTCTTGAACTCTGTGGCTTGGCCCACAAGACTCTTAGCTCTTTTCTTCTTTCTATGAGTATTTCCGAGGATGTAGCCCTATTCACTCAAACCCCTCTGCTCCCCTGGCCCTCGCTTACCACCTTCAGTCACCTGGAACCAGTGTCTTTAGTGGGGGTCTTTGAACTATAGGTTGAGGGAGGGAGTGTCCATGCATGAGTTCTAGAGATTATACGGTGAACCTTCTGATATTGCATTAAAATTGGAGTCCGTGTTTGTGCATTTGGGGAAATGGAAGTTTTACAGTCTTCATAAGAGTCTCGTAAAAGGGCCAGGACTCTGGCTCTAGGGCCCAAGTGCACCCTCTCCATTGCATGTAATTTTCAAGCACCCAAGCTAGACAAGTCCTCAGTGTGCAAACACCTCATTTCACAGATGGGGACACTTGACGCCCCAGAGAGGTCAGAGAATAGGCCGAGGCCACACCCTGAGGGCACTAGGATTCAGTCACCTCTCCTCCCGGTCTGGTGTTCCTCCTGCAGCCCCAGCACACAGAGCCTTAGGGAGGACTCAGGTCACAGTGGGACTAGAGCTGGTTCTGCTCGCATTGACCGCTTCTGTGACAATTTTTGTTTTTAAGTGTTTTTGAATAGTTTGTTAAGGAGCTGTAATCAAACAATTTTATATAGATTCTCAAGAAGATTTAGAGTCACTCACAAAAGGTACTTTTATTCTATTGCTGCCATAGCAAATTATCACAAATTTAGTGGCTGCCATAGTAATTTAGCTCAGATATCGTGGCTTAATTATCTTACTGTTCTGTTAATTAGAAGTCCAACATGGATATCCCTGGGCTAAAATCACTGTCAGCAGAGCTGTGTTCCTTCTGGAAACTCTAGAGGAGAATCCATTTCCTTGCCTTTGGCAGCTTCCAGAGGACACCCACATTCCTTGGCTTGTGGCCACTTCCATCCTCAAAGCCAGAAATGTTGCATCTCTGACTGTTCTTGCATAGCCACACCTCCCCCTGACCAGATCTGGGGAAAGTTCTCTGCTTTTGAGGATTGGAGTCATTAGGCAAGGCCCACCCAGATAATCCAAGATCCCCTCCCTCTCTCAAGACCCGTGTCACACCTGCAAAGTCTCTTAACATGTCAGGAAACATAGTCAGAGGTTTTGGGGATTAGAGGTGAATGATTAGGATGTTGACATCTTTGGGGTCATTATTCTGCCCCTTGAAGGATCATTCACAAAAGGTGCTTTTTGTTATACTGGAGAGATCAGCTAATTTTTCTTTAAAAGACCAGACAGATAGTAAATATTTTAGGCTTTTCAGGCTGTGTGATCTCTGTTGCAACTACTGTACTCTGCCATTGTGGAGCAGAAGCAGTCATGGACAAAAATGCAAATGAGTGAGGATGGCCATGTTCCAATGAAACTTAACTTATAAAAAACAGATTTGTAGGATAGATTTGGTCCATGCTGTTGTTTACAGACCCCTCTTCTGTTGGGTTCACAAGGCATTGTCTGAGAGAACGTCTAATCTTGCCTGAGCCCTGGGGCTAAAGGGATGAACAAGATTCGATGTTCTTGTCCTTTGAGGGGCTCTTGCAGTCTGATGGGGACAGATAGATGTTAGTAGAAGCCCCAAGAGTGACTGGCCCTTGAGGGTAGGGGCCAGCTAGCCACAGGTGCATCTGTTAGGGAAAGTGATCAGGTTTTCTGGGAAAGAATTGCCCAGATTGCAGTGAAGAATAAAGCTGGGAGGTCTTGGCTGAGGAACCAGGATTAAAATGATGGCTTAGGTGTCTGAGGTTTGGGGTTTGGTTGTCCGCACCCATTCCTTGGGCAGTCGCACTCTGGTTAAGATTATGAGCTTAGTGTCTCTCACAGACCTGGGAGTCAAAGCTGTGTGACCTTAGACAAGGGAGTCAGCTTCCTCAGCTCTAAGATAGAGCCGGGCAAGGTGGTTAGATGAGATTGCATGTGAAGCATATTTGTTGAATCAAGGGGTGCTCCCCGCAGAATAGCTACTGTTGTCATTAGTTCCAGAGTTTCCCAGAATGCACTGGGAAAGCCGAGCACTACAGCCCCGTGTCTGGTTTGCAAGTGCTCATAAAGAATATAAAGAAAATGCCTTGCTCTCTGACACTTGTGATGCTGTTAATAGCAGTACTAGTTGTACTAAAACAAGAGTAGTGATAATGGTGGCTGCCCTTTCATTAACACTGTTGATTTGCCAAGAACCATGCTGAAATGTTTATAAGGGTTATCTCACTTAGCTCCACAGCTTTGGGGGCGGTGGCCCGTTGTTAGCTACATTTTATGAAGGAGCTCAGGAGACTTGGGGAGAGTGACTTGCCTGAGATCACACACAGTGGCAACGGTTGAAAGTGGGTCCCAAGCCCGAGTTTATTTAACATCAGAGACTGTTCTTCCACAGCCCCTGGCAGCCCAAGGGTAACAGACTCTTTCCTGTGCCTCCTTCTAGTGTCCAGACAGCGGTGGATCGTGGCAGCGGCGGCACAAAAGAGATGTAAGTTAACCCTGAGTAGAACTGAAGCCAGAGACAAGCCCTTAACTCTCTGTGTCCAGTTTGCAGAGGGGACATCCATGCCTATTTGGAGAGCTGTCCACAGTGCCCATGAGAGCTCTGACCCCCTGGTCAGAACATACGGCCCCAGGGACACGTTACTGAACTGTCCCACTTCTTGTAGATGACAGCCCATGATTTACACCAGTGTCCTCAAACACCTTCAGTGGCCCCCCATCACCTCAGAGTAGACTTTTCAGACTGACATTTGAGCCCTGCACCGTCTGACCCTTCCCTCCTCGTCTGCCTGGACTCTGGCCTTGCACGCCGTCCGTGCCCTCCGTACCTAGGTGTGCTGCTCCTCCCACCTAGACTTCCCGTCTCCAGGCCTGTGTGGCCAAGCCCTCACCTCCAGACAAGGTGTAGCTCAGCGGCCCCTACCTGATTCCTTCCCTTGTGCCTCCCTCCTTGTCCTCCTTAGAGCCTAGCCTGTCCCTATCTAAGCATCAGTAATTTTCTTTTTTATTTAAGGTTTTATTTATGTATATAGATGTCTGCTCTGCTAGAATGGGGTCTTGAGGGCAGGCTCAGTGTTAGGCTCATGTTTATAGCTCCTTCCCATGTGCCTGGCATGGTGTGCTCTAGAAACAAATAAATATGGGTGTGTGTATATACATATGAAAGTTTATATGTACTAATAATAAACACTGGTAGATATTAATATATAATGTATGTTATATATGTATTTGAGTGAGTATATCAACCATAAAATAAAACAGTCATTGAGCACCCATCTTAGTGGGAGGCCGTCACAGGCCCTTCCCGGTGCTGCTCTCAGGCATGGGGGGCATACAAGTAAAGTGTCTGTCCACAGAGACATTCCAGTTAAGTAAGGCAGATGAGGGGTTAAGACCTTCACACTTGACAGATTCCACGAACGCATCATTTGGTGTGAAATTCAGAGCCAAATTTTACTCCAGAATTGGAGCTACCTCAGCATCCGCCTTAGAGTGTTTGTCTTTCCAAGGAAGAGCAGTGGTTATTAGCATGGGTGTTAGAATCAGAGGGGCCAAGGTTTGCACCCCAACTTCATCACTGACTGACTAGGGGACCGTGGCCAAGACACAGATCCCCGGATCCTGTTACTCTCGTCTGTGTACTAGGGACAGCGCTGGCTGCCACCTCTCAGGGGTGGTGCTGTGAGCACTGATTATGAAGTTACACATGTCCGGCTCTTAGCACAATGCTTGGCTCATGCCAGGGGATGAATATCTAGGCATTGCTGTGACTGTGGTGGTCATTGTGTTGACAGCATCTTGCATTCTGGTTCTAGAGATAACGTCTCCATCCTCAGCTCCCGGCCAGAGGGCAGTCTGCAGTCCTGGTTGAGTTGTACTCTGTCCCTGGCCACGGACACCGTGAGAACCCCCTCAAGACAGTCAGCCGTCAGCAGCCGTATCCTCAGCCCCAGGTAAGAGTAGCTCCCTGCTGCCTCAGGATGACCAGTAGTTCAGACAATCTCAGACTTTGAAGATTGTTGTTCACATCTTCCATCTCCTCCATCCTAGGCAAGGACAAGCATGGTCTGGTTTGAGGTATGACCCCGCCCTTTCCTTGCTGTGTGACTTTAGGCTGATCAGTTACCCTCTCTGAGCCTTCCCTTCCTCATCTGTAAAACAGGAAATATAATTGTATTTACTGCCCTAAACAGTTGAAGTAGTGAGGATCTACTACAGCCTTCCTGAAGCGTGGTTTTTCAGATGGTTTTGAGCATGAGGTGAACATTAAAAACCCAGCTGTGGATATATTATAGTTGTCTTCTACCTAAGGCAAGTCCTGCTAGTTTTCCATTTATAGATAGTTTTGGATTTAAATTTTTCTTTATGAACATATTTACCTACTACGTTTTCTGGTTTTTTGTTGTTTCTTTTAATGGAGAGTCTGTATAAAGACCGTTAGGCTGGATGATTTGTTCCTCGGAAACATCAGCTTTGTTTGAATGTTAGAATTTTGTATTTTTTTTCCTACGATGGAAGGAGACATTCTGTCATGGCCTGAGATGGGGCCCTCACAAGTCTGGGATTGCCAACAGTAGGTTGTTCTGATAGATGGGCCCCCGGACGCAGCCCTAGTTGCAGGACTTATATCCATCTTCCTCTTGCTTTTCATCTCCGTTCCTCAGCTCATCTGGTTTTCCTTTTCAAGGGTGGCTCTCTTGTAATTAGGAGCTAATGGCCATGAATCAGAAATTATGGATTAAGCAGATGTGTAATTAAGATGAAATGCGCACCACTCGTGTGATAACAGAAGAACCAATGTGATAAGATAGAAAGAAGTATCACAGACTGATGGGGCCAGCCCAGACAGCCCCTTCCCGACATGAAACGTGCTTGCTCTGAAGAAGGGGGTTGTCTCTCCAAAAAGAAAGGGGTGGAAGTTCACGCCAACCTTTCAGGCATGTTTGGCAAGTGGCAAATGTCTGGCGCGTGTCTGCAGATAATCTTGGGCTGAAAGATTTGATGTTGAAAATATCAAAGGGAGGCTTGGAGAACGGGGTGCGTCAGGGGAGTTAATTAAAGCAAGATTATCTGATTATTGCTCTTAATTAAAAACAAAGACCTGTACAGAGAGAGAGCCATGTCCTCTGTGAACTTCAAATGATGAGGACTTTTTCTCTCCTGATAACTAAATGCCTCTGTGTTTCCCTGTCAGCCAGCAGATAAGGCGGCCAGAGCTGATTGTGAAAGCTCATTAACATAATATCCAAGTGTCATAACTATCCTTATGTTAGGGTGCAGGATAAGGATCTTAGCCCCTGGGTTACACCCTGAGTTGTTTGACACCATTTGAGCAGGAGGTGGGAGGCTGCCAGGTTTCAGTACTTGGACTGAAGTCAGAGCATCAGATTCCAATCCTGTATTTGCTTGTCTGCAGCTGTGAGATTTGGAGCAAGTTGCTTAACTTCTCTGATCAAGATTTCTAGTTGAGTAATTTGTAGTCGGGGTTAATGAGAGGGTGCTCTCCGAGTGCGGCACCTAGGAAGAACTCAAGAAAATTAGCTGCTTTGTTAGTATTGGTGTCTGTTTGATGCCTGGAGTAATCCCAGGAGACTGATGTCATTTCCCCACCATGTTACAGACGAAGAATCTGAGGCCCAGAGAGCAGGCAACAACTGATTCAGGCAAAGGTGGCCACATCCCCGCTTATGTAGCTATGGCTTGGTCAGGGCAGTCTTCAGTATCCCCAGGCAGCCCTCTCTAGAGCCTCATGCCCCTGCCCCTGCCTCCTCCCCCTGCCCCTGCCTCCTCCCCCTCCAAGTCTTCAGGGTTGTCCAGCTGCTGTTCAGAGCAGAGGTGCCTGCACCAAGGGAAGCGATGGGGCAGGAGGCAAGAAAGGACTCACCTGCCCTCATTGTCAGTTTTCTTCCTGTTGGTGTCCCTAGGGCTGGCATACAGATGGTGCTCAGTAAGTATTTGTTGAATGAATAACTGACCGTAACAACAGTGTTTGAGCAGAAATATTAACTGTACTTGGTCACAGTTCAGCACTGACTGTGACTCAGAGAGGGTCAATAATTTGCTCAGGGTCATTCAGCAGGGAAGTGGAAGAGCTGGGATTTGAACCCAGGTTTGAATCCCTCCAAACCCTGTATTTGTATTTGCTGCACTGCTATGGCTCTCTGACATTTACACAGGAGGCAGGTCACTTACCTGGCAAAGTTTCCTGGCAAAGAGTTGGCCTGTTATTGATATTAAAACTGCGTAAGGATCATTATTCAACATTTGACATCCATCTAAAAGATACTTATTAAGTGCCTGCTGAGTGCCACATTCCATGGCATTAAGCCCTGAAAATTTTGAGCCCTGTCCTTGGAGTATGTTTACAATATAAAGATTCTAGAACTTCTGAGTTGGAAGGGACCACTGGGATTATTTAGTCCAATCCCATTGTATAAATGGGAAAACCTGATGTCTGCACAGGGAAATAGCTTACCCAAGCTTACAGTAAGGACTGACCCAGAGTTCAGGAGCTTTGGCCTCCAGCTCTATAATCTATAAATACTTCCCCTTTCAAGAACTTAAGCTATAACTGAGAAAGCTGCAATCCTCTTGGCCACCACCCTAACCTCAGTTCCCTTCCCTAAGGTACCTGCCATCTTCAGTCTGGTGCGTATCCTTCCACATCTTTCTCTGTGCATTTCTAAACATGCAGGTACTGGTAGCAAACACATAGCATATTTGTGGGGTTTTAAAAAGCATAAACGATATGATGCTATATTATGTATATAATGTTACAATACATTCTTACAATGTGCTTATTGCCCCCAACAGTAGACCTTGGAGATCTCTCCTTATTGGCACACATAAGTCTGTCTCATTCCTTTAAGTTCCTGCAGAAGATCTTAAAATGATGCCATGGTTTCTCTAACTGCAGTCTTCTTTCACTTTTATTTGATTGCAGGATATTTGCTGTTAGCCTGTAAGCCTTAAAAAAACACACATTCTTATGCACATGGGCAAATGATTCTCTGGGTCAAAGGGAATTTGCATTTGAAACTTGGCTAGATGCCACCAACTCACCCCAGCGCTCTGCTAGGAGGCATGTAGTGGTGGAGTCCGAGGCTCCTGTCTGCCCTGCCCCACCCTGCGTTACCTGGCCCATCACAGGGCTCAATAAAAGAGTCTCCTGGACGTTTCCAATTTGACTGAGAAAGAAGGTCACTCTAAAAACAGAAGAGAGAGAAAGCAGCCTTCTGCCAAAAAAATAAAAGCGCTCCTTGTGTTATTTATAAGGGGATGTCAACTCAAGAGAAATACGCCTAAAGCTTTATGATTTACAGCCCAGGAATCATGCAGCTGCTGCTGATAAATGCAAGAGCTTCTGGAGACGGAGACACTAAATTACCTCCGTGGCCCCCGGGAGGGAGTTTATGGGCTTGGTGGTGGCAGCCACGCTCGCCTCTGGAGTCTCTCTTGATGTCTGGCAGCAGGTGGTGCCCAGGCCGCCCCGGGGCTGGCCTGCTCCCCTGGTCTTCTGTGTGCCCTCCAGGACCATGCCCTGCTGAGAGAGTGTTCCAGTAGAGGCTTCTGTCCTGTCCCTTTGGGTCCTCCAGTACCTCAGGCTTTCCAAGGAGAGTCCAGGCCCCATTTTAGTCTGGACCCCATCCCCACATCCTGCAGAGGCCCAGAGGTGGTTACTCACCCGGTTCTGCGGGGGCATTCACTGAACACCTGTGCAGATGCTCACGTCTTGTCACTGGGCCGTTGTTCCTTTCATTTCACTGTACAATTACTCCAAACCACCCTGCCTTCACTCCAGCCCCCTTCTGTCACTCTGCAGAGACACCCTCAACTCCTGGCTCATTCAAAGATAAGAAGACGATGGCCTCAACTTCTGTGGTGTCTATAAATCCATCTCTGTCTGCTACCATCTTCCCCTGGGGTCAGAAGACAAGACCCAGTCCCCTTGGAGTCTTAATTCCAATCCCGCCCCTCCTCACCCCTGCAGTGCACCCAGCATCCCCCTCATCCCTGGCCCCCGCGTCCCCTGCTTCCTCCTTTCAGGTTGTTCTTCCTCCGCTGGTTACGGGCCCCTTCAAAGTGTCCCCGTTCCAGCCATGTCCTTGCCCGTCGCCCTGCAGTCCTGCTGAGTGATCCCTTCTCCTCCCCTGAAGCCGGCTTCTCCAGAATGGGGCCGCACGCACCACCCTCACTTACTCACCTCACCTGGGGCCTGCCCCCACTGCTCCTCTGAAACGTTTCTCACCGTGTCAGCGCCTTCCAAAGGGACAAGCCAGGGCACACTCTCCAGTCGTGATCTTTTCCTGGACTTCCCTCCTGCTCGGGCACCTGTCAGGCACGTCTTGGACTCTGTCTGCCTGGCCTGGTGCATGCTTCTGCTCCTTGGCGCTCCCCAGACTTCTCTTTTCTGGTCTTTTCCTTCCTACCCTGGCTCTCCCGGTGCTGGTGTCACAGCACGCTGCTGTCACATGCTGTTCTTCCCTCCACCTGGTCACAGGCAGTCCTCTTGTGATTTTAATGCCCTCACTGTAAATGGATGAACCGCACATCTGGACCTCCAGCTCTCACGTCCCCCCACGTTTTGTACGCGTATATCGTAGCTAACTGCCTTTGCTGAGATGCTCGCTGACTGGATGTCTCCCTGGTGGCTTAACCCCGCCTATCTACAAGGAAACTCCTCCCCCAGCCAGTGTTCTCAGTATCACTTGCTGGGCCTGTCACTCATAAAGCCACCCAGGCTTGAATCATCTTGGGGTCTCATCCCTCTCTCTCACCCCCACAGTCAACTGATCCCTAAATCTTGTTGATTCTGCACACACACACCCCGGCCACCCCCAGCAAATACTCTTGACTCTCTTTACTTTGCTCCATCCTCACTGCCAACACCTTTGTCAGGCTCCCACCTTTTCTGTTCTAGACTCTGGCATAGACCTCCAGTGCCATCCTCCTTGGGTCCCTCCTTTGCCCTCTGCCCTTCAGCCACTGTGATCTCTCTCAGATGAAAATCTGGTTTCAGTGGCTTCCTGTCACCTACAGCAGGAGTCAGCAAACTGCTGCCCACATGCCACATCTTGTCCTTGACCTGCTGTGGTAAATAACATTTTATTGAATCACAGCCACACCCTTGGTTGTTTTTCAAATTTTACATATCGTTTATTACTGTCTTTGCACTGTGCTGGCAGAGTTGAGGAGTTGCAACAGAGATCGAATGGCCCCAAAGCCAAAAATATTTACTATCTGTCCTTTATAGAAAAACTTTTGTTCCCTCTGTCCTGCAGGACAGAGCAGGATGGAGCTCAAGCACCTTAGCAGGCTTGCACTGCCCTCCATGACCTGGCTCCTGGCTACTCTCTGGCTTCCTTTCCCCGCATCTCTTCTTCATACTTTGTGCCTGAAATGGTGTGTGGCCTCCCTCATACATGGTGCTGTTTCCCGCCCTCGGTCTTGTGGCCATGAACTTCCTCTGCCTGGACACCCTTCCCGTGTTTCTTCACCTGATGAACTCTTATTCATGACTCAGCTCCTGTGTCACCAGCCTCAGGAGACGTCCTGACTCCCTGGCCAGGTCATGTGGCCCTCTGCCGTGGTCCTGCAGACCCCACAATTCCCCTCCCATAGCACGTCCATGTTATGGTGAGATCATCTGTTCAGCTGTCTCCCTCATTAGGCTGTAGGCCTTTTGAGGACATAAATCTTATCTTTTCCTTCTTACACCTCAGCACCCACCACAGTGTCTAGCACATAGTAGATGCTCAGTAAATACGCACTGAACGAATAAATGACTGGTATAGATAGAAGTTAGATGGCCTCTCACAGGGTGATTAGAAGAATGATGCTGGTATCAGGAGCCAAGGGTGGATTTGCCAGATGGGTTAACTGTCTTGTATCACAGAGCATGGAAGCAGGATTGGTGGAAGCAGGTGGGGAAGCCACAGGTCTGGGAGGTGGGCAGTGTTAAGAGTATTTGGGATCCCCTTCTGGTAGCCTTGGGATGTCCAAATAAAATTGTATGTATCCTGATCAGAGGCTTTATTTATCCCTAAATTTCAATGACCCATCTATCACCACATAATTAGAGATGCTGTGATTTGAATTTATTACCCAATGTGGCTCTCCAGTGTTGCTGTTGGACTGGTACCATATTGCAATGTGAGCGTGGAGCTTATTGTATAAATTATTCTCACTCACATAATCATCGTGATTTTAATTACTGTGTAATCTTCACTAATTACTGTTGTATGTATCATTTGCTTTGGTGCCGATTTAACACAACTGCTTTTCGTTTGGCTAAAAGATGGCATTACAACTTTTCCTTTTCCAGGGGAAAAATTTGCCTTCTGTAAACAGTTGTAGCCTCATACTCTTGCCTTGTGGTACTTAGTTTAAAAGAAAAAGATTTAGACACCACCATCCTCCTTGGATCAGCCTCTGTTGATTTTTATGTGGGATGAGGCTGGCTTGTATTAGTAAAAAGGTCTAAATTATAGGGTATTGTTTTTAAAGTAAAGTTGTATTACTTTCAAGAAAATTACTGCAGAAGGGGGGGCCAAGGATGGGTCGTGAGACCTTCTTAAATGATTAGATAAGACTCGTTTGTAATTAGTTCATTAATTATGTAAATATGAATGGATGATCCTTGGCGTTAAAAACAGCTTGTTCTCAAAGTAGGTTAAGCACCCACTGCTGATCTTATTTCAATAGCACGTTTATTTACTGGTTTCTGCATTCTGAGAACCAGAGCTCAGGATCATTTTAATCCACCCTGAATAGACTTAATGAATGAGCCGCTCATGAAAACGGTTTTATGTCTTCCTAGGACACAAGGGTTATTTTCAGTTTTATCAGTATTAAGAAGATTAGTGGGAAAGATGTGGAAATGGAAGCATGAAAATTTTCAGTGCAAACGTGTTAACCATGTTAACCACGCAGGCAGGGCCTGAACAAGCGAAGAGCAGGAGAAGTCTGGCTCTGTCCAGGGTTTATTCTTGGAGCCATCGTCACTCTTGGACAGGTTCCTGTGGGTAGGAGGGCTGTTTTCTATTTGGAGCTCCAGATCTTAGACGGTAGCTCTGACGATATCTCAGGAGTTTTGAGGCTCCCCTCGGTTAGCTGTGACTTTGCGTAAAACCATCTGAATTAATCATCAGTGGTTCACAACATCCTTGTAGAAGCTGCAGTTTCCTAATTGAGCTAAATTTTTGTTAAGTGGACTTACTGAAATAAACATACTGGAAACTGGATCTTTATGAAATTTTCAAAGATTGGTCATACCTGTGTGATTACTGCCCAAATCAAAACCAGCCCATCTCTAGGTAGGGCCCCTAACACTGTCTTGTATCCATTTGAGTCATGCCCTCCTTATTTAGTCCTCCTCACTCAGAGGTCATCACCATCTTGCCTTGTGCTCTGAATTAGATTTACCAATTTTTTTTTAAACTCTCTAATGCCTTTAAGTTTAAATTTAGTTTTTCTATGTTTTCTGAGTGGGGGGTTTGTCTGATACTAGCTGGTCCATCTTACCTGGAAGCTGAGTGCTGAGTTGGACTCCTCTCTTTGCTAAGTAAACATTCCTTCCTTGGCTTCCATGCCTCAGAGAACACGAAGGCTCACTCGTACATCCCTCAGGTCATACGCTGGTGAGTGGCCTTCCCCTCCAGACTATAAGCCTCTTGAATGGAAGGGTTAGTCACCTCTGCATCAGCAGCAGCCGGCATCGTGGCCCTCAGTGAATGACTCTGAACGGATATAAGGAGGCGGGGACGGACTGATAATTTCCATTCACTTAAAACAGCATTTTTATGATGAACTGGGTGCTTTTACGACTAAGTCTGAGATTTTTACGTGGTTATTAACCATTGTCCCACACTCAGCTGAGGTAATGTCTGTGCATGGAGAGTGAAGGAAAGCATTAAACGTTTATGGAAAATATGTTGAACCCAAGTGAATCTCTCATCCAGTTAGACTTTTAATTCCTTTACTTATCCAGGTTGTTCTTTCACAGCACTGTGGGAGCTGTGTCACAGGGTCAGACTGCAGTGGGAGAGCCAGCGCTCTCCCACCCTGGGCAGAGTGGGACCCGGGAAGCTCTCTTTCTGGTCTGTATTTTCCAGGAGGAGAACGAGGGGTTCAAACCAGATGTGGTGCCAGCTCCCTCTCCATTCTGCAGTTGATAAAATTCTGTAGAAATAAAACCAGGTTTTGGACTGGGCTTAGACATACGAGAACTTCTCATTAGATTGTGTGCTGGATGGAAGTGGGTTTTGAACCTGTTATTTTTAAGCCCAGAGGAGTGGCTTTGGCCAACTGATAAGTGAGGCTGCTGGGGGCTGAACTCAGCAGCTGGATTGCCCCCCTTTCTTCATCTCCGCAGCCCCTCATCTCTCTGTTCCTCCAGTTCTTCATTCTTTCCAATCCACAAACTCTCCTTGAGGGACTCGTCTAGATCCTGGGGATTCATGGAAGGAAAATATGGTCTAGTTCAGAATTAACAGTCTTGTGGGGAGTTGTAAACAAGTCAGCAATCACAGTGCAGAGACGGGGAGGCCTGGGGGCGGTGGAACGGAGGGGGTCCCCAGCCCAGCCTGAGAGGTGGGCGAAGGCTTCTGGTGGCGGCTGCAGTTGGGCTGAACACTGAAAGGTGAGGAGAAATGTTTGCTTTTTTTTTTTTTTTTAATCAATCGGTAGTTCCTCAGAATCACCTGTAAAGACAGTGTCACTTCTTCCCCCCTCTTCCTCTCTCCTCTCCTTCTATCTTCTTCTTCTTCTCCCTTCTTTTTTTTTTTTTTTTAACAACAAAAGTGCCCAGGCACCATCAACTCTGCTAGCCTCTGCCTTAATTTGACAATGACTAGGTTTTTTTTCATATTGATTTTATTTCTATCTTTACCTTCTTCTCTACTTCTGTCTACATAGGATTTTTATGCCCACCGAAGTGAAAGTAAGTTGAAGACATCATAACAGTTCTCCTTAAAATAATTTCACATCTTTATCATATGAAGAAGGATGTCTCCTAGGACATCTCCTGACTATTGCGCCATCATCACACCTAAGAAAATGAGCAAATCCACAATAACATCCAAGAGCCCGACATTCGTATTACCCCAGTTCTAAAACTGGATCGCAGTGCTTTTTAAAAGAAGGGTCCTACTATTAAGGGCACTCATTGCATCTGGTTGTTTGGTTTCTTTTTGTTTCTCTCTCTTAAAAAAAAAATAGACTTTATTTTTTTTTTAAGAGAAGGTTTAGACTTAACAGAAAAATTGAAGGAACAGAGAGGACCCATATCCCCCTGTCTTCCTGCCCATAGGTTCCCATACTATTAACATCTTCCATTAGTCTTTAGTCTCTCTTAAACGTGAATGGTCCCCTTACCTTCCACCCCCATTGAAACTGATTTTTTGGGTAGAGTTCCATGCATGATTCTGTTGGGCAACTCTGTTCAAAAACCACTAGTCCTAGTACCCAGTGGCAGGTAAGACTGCGTGGGGGAGATGAGGCAGATTCTGCTGACCCCCAGGAGCTGTGCAGGCAGGTGTCCACTGAGGGCAGTTCGCTGGGTTGGTTTTTTAAAGTGTCAAGGACTAAGCATCTACTTAAGATCAGAGAAGACAGCAAGCAAGGCTTAAGAGTTATTTTGTCTCATAAAAACATTGCACGATGCGGAATATAGGATATTTACAGAATCTGTTTCCCAAGTCAACTCTCTGCACCTTCAGGTCAGAAACAACCAGGCTTTGGGACCACCTGCTGCCTGTCCCGCTGCCTCCTCTGCCTGTTGTCAAGCAAGCCCCCTTGGGGATTCCACCCCCCATGGCATCTTCCTTGCCTGAGTCTCCCTTCCAGTCTCCTCCTTTCTACCCTTGGAGCCTTTGACTGTGAAATGTCGGTATCAGCCCTTGCTGCTCGAGGGTTTTGCAGAAACCACTCAATAAGCTAATCGCTGTTAGGCGGGATCTTCTTCTCCAGCTTGGAGTGTCTTCCTCAGCCCTCCCCACCTGACCCCTCTTCCCAAAGCCCGACTCCACCCCTCCCTCCAGAAAGGCTGTGCCCTCCGGCTCCTGCCCCGCCCATCTCCCTTGCCAGCCTCCTGCCTCGGGTACAGTCCTTGCTTTACCGTATACCTGGAGCCTCTTGCATGGTTGACCCTCCTCGTGGTCTCATCCAGCCTGCAGCGTGCTCTCCAAAAGGGTCGGGCAGCCCCTCTTCTACCACTGGGAGGCTAGGTGAGCCTGTGTGTAGTCACACAGGCTGAGGCGAGCGCTGCCTCGGCAAGTCCACCTGCCTCTCCGAGCCTCAGTGTCCTTCTCTGTAAAATGGAACAGTCAAAAGCAGTGGAACAGAGCAGTCAGGAAACATGGGTCCTGACATTGGATTCCTTGGTTTAAATTCATTTCTCCCATTTATTCCATCACAGTTACTTACCATTTCTAAGCCTTGTTTATGGAGCGGGAAGATTACAGTAGTAGCTGCTTTAGAGGACTGTTGTGAGATGAGATTGAGTAATGTCTGCAAAGCCTAAAAGTGCACCATACAGGAACAATTATTATGCAGAATTCACCTGCACACTGTAGGGCCTTAATGCGTGCCTCCTGTTTCTCACTGCATCAGGCGCAGTTTTGGGCACCGTGTCAACTTCTGTTACAAACTATCAATTGCTGTGTTAGACTTGGGCACTAAACCTTCAGGCCAGCTTAAAAGGACATCTGGTTTCCCATCCAGGCCTTGATATTAAAGAACATCAATACATTTTCAATTTCCCCTTTAATTTCAGGGTGTGGATGAAGAACGGGGGTGACAGCACGTCTTTGGGATGATTCATGGTGTCATTAAATCTGCACGTCGAGTTTCCTGTAGCTCCTGTTGGCTCAGGCTTGGAAATTCTCCTTTTTGTCGTGTGATTGTGTCTGGTACCAGTGAATCCATGCATCTCCTTGACTTGGGTCTCACTGTTTTTTTGCTCATTGTGTCTCAGTAGATTTTGGGAAAATGTATGTGTGTAGACGTGAGTTCAGGTGGTTGCAGTTTCCACTCAGCTTCCTGCCTGGAGGGTGTGTGGTGGTGTGGAAGAACAGAGCAAGAGCATCCAATGTGTCCAACCCGGGTTCAGATCCAGGCCCTACCACTTAGCAATGTGGACCTTGAGCAGAGGGTTTCTCACCCGTGAGCCTCAGTTTCCTCATCTGCAAGATGGGGCGATCATACTGATCCTGATGAAACGGCATATACAAATCCACACACATATGGGTGCACTTATCATTCTTCACCCAGTATTCATGGAGCATCTCCCACCGTGGGAGGTGTAGAGAGAGGACGATGGAGCAGCAGTCACAGGGCAGCCTGGCAGGGGAAGGGGTGTGGTCCAATCCTCACACACGTGTCTTAGCAGCTGGCTGGTCCTGAGGCTGAGCAGACCACTTCGGCATCCTCTCCCCTTTCCTGAGCTGCGCAGAGCAGTCTCATTCGTAGGAGTTGCTTTTCCTTAAACATCTGCCCTCAGGCCGGGGTCCTCTCTAGCCCTGATGGAAAGGCCATTAATTGAAAAACGATTGAATGAGGGTTAAGATTTTCCAACATGTGTTTACAGTAGTAGTGTTTTGAAATGATAAGTAACGCTCACACGTTTAATTGCACCAGGCTCCACTTGGCATGAAGAGCTGGGGGCAGATGGAGGTGTACATGGGCCACGCTCAGGGTACTGGCCATACCAATTCCATGTATCATCTCTGCTTCCTCACAGGATGCTGTGGCATCTGGCATTTTCGTTCCTACTCTGACAGCCAGGCTTCACAAGATGGCCAGGAAGGGGCAGAGCCAGGATCTGAACCCCAGGCCTGTCTTGTTCTCTGAAGCCCAGATTCTTATCCTTGCAGATAAAGAAGAGTGGAAATTCTGTTATTTCTGGATGGTCATATCCTGATTTACCTAATAAGCCTTCATAAATCTAAGCCAAATAGAGCATTTACACACACACACACACACACACACACACATACACATACATACATACATACACACTTCACTCATCCATTCAGCACATGTTTACTGAACACCTACTGTGTGCTCTGACACCATTCTAGGCACGAGGTGTAGCGTAAATGCAACAGACAGAAACTCCTGCCCTCCTGGAGCTCTTGTCTCCACATCATCACAGGGCTAACCTAGATCCCCCCCATTTTATAGCTGAGGAAACTGAGGCCTAGGGAAGTTAGGTGACTCTGCCAAAAGTAGTGAGTGGCAGAACAGACTAGAATCCAAGGGACAGATGTTATCTGGGCGAGGTGATGTAGGAGGTACTCTTAACACTGCATCACATCACAGGGTCTGGAGGAAGTTTCCAGAAAAGGGTGATGCTGGCTGTGGAGTTGGAACTCCCCTTCTGCCACTTCCAATCAAGTGTGCGTGCAGAGGGCACCCAGCCTCGCTGTGCCCGGAGCCCGTAACCCCTACCTCCCAGGGTTGCTGTAGAGGTTATAAATGGGTGTGACAGTCAGCTCCACACAGGCAGGGCCCTTCCATTTGTCCTCCCTTGTGTCCACGGCACCAGCATGGTGCCTGACACACAGTGTGTGCTCAGCCAGGGGTGACTGTTACGGGACCAGCCTGGCCTTTATGTGCTTGGATGCCCCCGCAGTGCCTGCTGGCTCCTTACCATGCAGGTATACTGAAAGTCTTCTTTCTGGATAGACTAAGGGGCAGGTGCAGAATTTCCCAAGCTGTTTTCAGAGTCCTTTATCAGAGAATCACAGTGCCCTTGCCTAGCATGTGTCCACACCTGTCTCCCAGTGAATCAGAGAGCTTCCCATCCATCACCTTGCTCCCTGGCCAAGGCTCTGGGAGGCAGCCCCAGTGACATCTTGATTAGCCGCCACCCATCCATCATGTGGTGCCGATGGGAGGGAGTTCCATCGGAGCCGAGCCGGTCTGTGAGGACAGTGGGGAAATGAGTCTTCCCAGACCCTGCATGAGGACAGCAGTGTGTGTTTGAAACGCCAGAGCCAGGGCAAGGCTGCCCCGCCTCACAGCAGAGCTAGGCCCACACCCTGAAGCTTGCAAGAGGGCGTCTAGGTTCAGGTTAAGTTTGGCGGTCTTCATGCAGAAACAGACTTCTTACTTGGAGCAGTGAAGCAGACAGGAAATAGAGATGTCGCAGAGACAGACGTGGGTGGATTTCTGAATGGTGAACCCAGGAGGCAGTGCTTAGCCAAGACTTCTCCCTTTCTTCCTTCCTTTCTTCTCTCCCTCTCCCGCCTCCCTTCCCTGTCTCCCCTTCCCACCCCTGACTCTGCCCCGACTCCCACTCCCCTCTGGCCCCCCAGGAATCAACACTGCTTGGCCTGTGTTCTGGTTCCAAGCCCCCCAGCAGTCTCTGAAGGCAACACCAGACTATTCCAGAAAGGTGGAGCCCTGCCCACCTCGCCCCCTCAACATCAACCCTTGGGCCCATCACCAGTGGTGACAGCCGGGCTGGGGCTCGAGTGGCTGTGCTGTGACCTTTTGGTTTCACACCTTCCGGAAGATGCTGCACCTAGTGGGCCTCAGGAAGGAAGGCAGGTCTCCCTTGGTCTGGCACAGCCGGGTCCCCTGGGGCTCAGCCCAGCAAGCCTGTGTCCTGTGTCTGGACAGCAGCACTCAGGCTGGAACCTCCAGACCCCACTCCTGGGCTGCTGACACCTCTGTGCACCCCCTACCTGGCCCACCTTTTGGTCAAAGATGAGGAGGGTGGATCCTTGGCTGCCAGCCCGCACCCCGTCTACGGCCCTCCCCTGTCAGCCCTCTGCCTCCGCTGCCCCATGGCCTTGGTTGCTCCCTCTCCCCCCTCCCCCACGCGCTCACTGCAGCCTCTCTCGGTCCTGCTTCTGCTTCTCCCCGCTTCTCTTTACCCATCCCTCCACCTCCCTCATCCTACCTACTTCCTCTTCCCTCGAGACCTGGTTTCCAAGGTGCACTTGACTCTGTTCAGCAGCACTTACTGAGCGTCCACTGCGTGCTGGGCACCGTGCCAGCTCAGGTGCAGAAATGAGACTGGCAAGGTCTTGTCAGCATGGGCTGGGAGCGGTGCTTCCCCCACCTCCTCTCCTTCTGCTCTTGTTTCCTACTTTCTCTCCTCCTGCTACTCTTCCTCCTCCTCTTCTCTCCCCCACTTTCCCTCCCTGCTCCCTCCTCCTCCTGTTGCTTCTCTCCCCTCCCTTCCCTCGTTCCCTGTCTTGGCCTCTGCAGCCAGCCCCGGAGAGGGGAGCTAGGGCGCGTGGGATGGCACAGTCCTGGGAGATTTGGGGACAGGAGCCCAGGATGCCGCCCTCCCCACATGGCAGGTGATGAATGAGACTGAGTGCCCAGGACACATTCATCACGGCTGCCTCCTCCAGGGCCAAGACAGGACGGAAATGACTTCTGTCAGCCCTGCAGCCGCCCACTGTCCCTGGCAGCTCCAAGCTGTTTATTAAAAAAAAAAAGAAAGAAAGAAAAATAACACAAAACAAAAAAGAAAGGCTGTGAATGCCATCCTGCCATGTATTAGGGAGTGATTCCAAAGTGACGGTGCTGACAGACGCCCTTTCTGGTAGTGACACGGGAGCGCTCCAGCTCCTTTCCCAGCCTGGGTCCAGCCGTGACGGAGACGGAAGGTGACATACAAGAAATGGGAAGGGAGCAGCTGCTCCGGGCAAATTGTGTGGCTTTTGTTTGAGCACATGGGGACCAGCCTTTCTCAGGAGTGAGGACGCGAAAGGTCACCTGCCCTCCTGGAACTTCAGCTGAGACTTCCGCGGTGTCCAGTGGTGGGTTAGGCTCTGGAGATTCAGAGTATTAGTTGTCATCATAATGAGCACTAACTGCTAATTATTAATGATTCATAGCCATTCATTATTGATTATTAATGATTAATCATAACTCTTAATCATTATTTGAGGCACTAGGTGCCAGGCACTGAGCCCAGGGCTTTTCTTCCACCCACTGATGTCCCCATGAGGTCAGCACGATGACCAGGACTGGAAGGATGTAGGAGTGCTTCTGGCACAGGGAACAGCAAATCCCAGAGTTAGGAAGGGTGTGGCCTGTCCCCGGAGACTGGTGTGGCTGGAGCAGAGTGAGCAAGGGGCCAAGTCATGAGACAGGAGGTTGGGGAGGGAGTTGGGAGCCAGAGCCCCCAGGAGAAGGACTGAGGCTGGTGGGGAGAGTGGGTGAGGGAGGCAGTGCATCCACACCTCTACCTTGGGATGGATCTTATGGCCTCCTCACTGCCCCCAGACTGTGACATTGACCCTCGCCACCTAGCTGATGGCATAAGGAGGGACAGATGAGCACAGCCAGTCCTGTGCCCATCATTTGTGGAACCTTTTCACAGAGCATCATCACCATGGCAACCTCCCATCACCATGGTCCTGGGGCAGGAGAGGCTCCTGCCAGCATCAGAAGAGAGAGGCATATGGGTTGGTAGGAGCTCAGGAAGGCAGTGTCTAGGTCCCTACCCATGTCCCTGAAAAAGACACCAATCCCCTACCTTATCTGTATCCTCCTCTCTCCTCTGGGCATCACCTCCTAAGGCTGTGGGTTTGGCTCCTTCAGAGATTCAAAAGCCCTCTTGGTCATTGTGGTCAGCTGTTTTCCTTCTAAACTGTCCTACGTAATCGGGGATGGGGCTGGTGATACCAGACTGTGGTGAGCAGGACACCTTCCTCAAAGTCTCATACCAGAATACCAACCTTTATGTGTAGAGGGCTGAACCTTTCATAATAATCTTTCCTATCGTAACAGAGCAGCAAGCAGGGGCACGGCCTGACGACTGGGAACCTGCATCACCCCTGCACCCTGCCTTCCTCAGGCCCAGCCCCTGGCCCCCGTTGCCATGCCCAGACTCTGACATCTGGCACCCCTTTTGCTTTTTTATAAATTATAACTCTGCTGGTGGGAGGGAAGGGGGTCATTTGTCTTAGAGGGAGGACAAATAGATTTTATTTATTAAAGGAATGGTTGATGGACTCCGGTCTCTCTCCTTTAAGCCACGCTCTTCATTTTCATTTTGCAGCCTATAATTCCCCCCGCTGTGAGATTCCCACTTCTCAGAGGCAGAGTGGTTTTGCCTCTGTCTGGTTTGTCCCAGAATAGAAAGCTTCTGTTCTCTGGTGTATAGTCTTGATTTCAGGTAAATCTTTCCCTTTTGAAGGACTTTCTTTTTTTTTTTTTTTAACCCCTACCCCCATCCCATCCCAAGAAACGATCAGGGGTGTCCCAGAGCATGTCATTCAGATGCATTTTTGGGTCACTGGCTCTCGGAAGCTCTGCTTGGTGAGGCTGTCCTCTGGGCTGGGCCCTAAATAAACCTCCTGCAGGACCCCCTCGAGTCTTCAAGAAGCAAATTACTTACTTCACGGTAGGCTGTGGGATGCTAGGTCCTCTTGTGTCAGATATGATGCCTCGTAAATCTAAGTCATCCGTCAGAGCTACAGTTTTAATCTACTCAAATGTACTTAGCTGGGTTTAATTATAGACAGAAATTGCATTTCAGAAAGGTACGAGAAATCATTTACATGGCTTGAGTTTGTGCATTAAATCACCCAGTTCATGAATAGTATTAGTGCCCGTGCTCAGGGGATCTCACACCAGTGGCGCAAATTGTCTGAATCGCCCAATGTGTACTGACGGTGGTTTTCTTCTCCGGGCAGGCTGCACGAGGAGGCGGGTGATGCCGAGCGGACCCAGCGCTCATCGGCACTGGGCGGGGCCCGGGACTTTCGCAGCCAGACCTCGGGGGACAAGGCCGTGTCTCCCCTCTCCCTCCGCCGGAGGAAGTCCTCCCACTCTGGAGATGGCGAAGAGTGTGGCGTCCAGAGAAAGCCTCCAGAGAGGTCGGGAGCGCTGTCTTCCTCCCCGTCTTCCTCCCCATCTAGCCGTAGTAGAGACACGTCCCCGCTGTCCAGGGACAAGCTGCCGAGTCCGTCCGCCGCCCTGTCGGAGTTCGTGGAAGGCCTCCGGAGGAGGAGGGCACAGAGAGGCCGGGGGTCACCGTTGGGCCTGGAAGACGGGCCCACTCTCCCCATCTACCAGACCACCGGGGCATCCGCGCTGAGGAGGGCCAGGGCAGGCAGTGACGAGGGGACCCTCTCGCTGAGGTCTGGGGCAGAGTCACCCCTGGACACGGCGGGCACCGCCGGGTCCTCGGCCGGCCTCCTGCGCTCCACCAGCCTTAAGTGCATCTCTTTTGGGAGCATAGGGGGCCCCAGCCTGCTGCCCGAGAAGCAGAAGACCCGGTTCAGTTCCTGCGAGTCCCTCTTAGAGTCGGGACCGGGCCCGGGGAGGAAACCCAGCTCCCCATCTGCACCCAGGGACTCGTTCTTGTCGCCCACGCTGCGCCCTCGGAGGCGCTGCCTGGAGTCCTCGCTGGACGACGCAGGCTGTCTGGACCTCGGGAAGGAGCCACTGGTCTTCCAGAACCGCCAGTTCGCCCACCTGATGGAGGACCCCTTGGGCAGTGACCCATTCAGCTGGAAGGTCCCGAACCTCAACTATGAACGCAAGACCAAAGTGAATTTCGATGACTTCCTCCCGGCCATCCGGAAGCCCGAGATGCCTATGTCCTTGGCGAGAGCGGCCAGAGATGGGCAAGACAGTTCACAGCATTCAAGTGTCCACTTTGAGACAGAAGAGGCGGACCGGGGCTTTCTCTCAGGGATCACCACCATTTTGAAAAAGAGCCCCGAGTCCAGGGAAGACCCTGCTCACCTCTCTGACTCGTCCTCCTCCTCCAGCTCCATTGTGTCCTTCAAAAGCGCTGACAGCATCAAGAGTCGGCCTAGAGTCCCGCAGCTGGAGGGTGACGGTGGTGAGCGAACGTCCCCGGAGACCAGAGAGCTCGGGGCAGGGAGGAAGGACGAGGACGTGGAGAGCATCATGAAGAAGTACCTGCAGAAGTAGGGAGCAGCTCAGGTAAAAGCAGCGGGCTGGGGCTGTTCTGCTTGGGGAATGAAATGAGGGCGTCCACCTGGGTCTGGCGTCCTGGAGGAAACCAGTTGCTGCTACTGCCTTTAATGCCATGGCTGATTTCTCTAAAGACGAGGGTTTTCAGTGAAATAATGCGTGGCTATTTATGCAAATAGCATGTTGCTGATAAACACAAAACTTATCAGAAGCCCTCGCTCGATGCCATCAGTTTCTTTGCATCTTGCAGACCCATCAGAAGGCATGAGGGTCCTGTGGGGCGATGCTGAAGAAGGTGCTGGGCTTTTAAAGTCTCCCTGCCTCCCCCCTCAGCCCTTGCCTCATTCTCTTTCCAGCACTCCACTCTTTGGATACTGGGGAGCATGCTGGCCTCTGTCCACAGAGGATGGGAGATTCTGGGTGGGTGGTGGGAGGGTCAGGCCAGGGTGGAAGAGGCCTTGACAGTGGTGAAGTCTAACTCTTACTCTAAATGTATAGAGAGAAATGGGCCCAGCGAAGGGGGAGAGGGGACAACTGCAAAGGTCACAGGGTGACAGTGAGCCATGCTTCTCTTTCCTGCTCCCATGATAATCCTGGTACTTATCTGCAGTAAAGGGAGGAGGAGGAATGCATTGCTCATAACGGCTTACCTGTACTGAGTGTGTGTATCAGGTAGTCACGTAGTACCCACAGTAACCCCAAGAAATGGTGTGTAGTATTTATTCCCATTTCACAGGTTGACAAACTGAGAATCAAAGAGGTAAGTCGCTTGTACAAAATCACCCAGGCAGAACTGGGATTCAGAATTCCGGAATCCACACTTTTATTGGTAACACTGTTTCTCAGGTACATATTCCAGGCCTCTTTGGGCTCAACTCAGAGCCACATTGATGGAGCTGCATCTTAAAAGAGGTGGTCTCTGTTGAGGCCAGACTTTAGGATCATAAATCTGAAGGGAGATTGGAACTCAGACTCCAGCCTCACTCAACAAATCTTGAGACTTCAAGATCACCCAGTGAGTCTGCCGCCAGCCCAGCCACCCTAACTTCTGGTTCTGTCCTCTTTACCCTGAGGTGGGGCCAGCCACTTACTCCCCCTCATGAGGCACGTTTCAAACTTTAGGACTCCCGACTGAAATGCAGAGCCCTGTCAGGCGGGCTGGGAGGCAGTGGAGGAGTAAGCTGCCCTCCAGGTTCAGATGCAGCGCACACCCACATCCCGGTGACAGCCCACAGCCTCCGTAAATCTCAGAACTCGCAGCGGCTCGAGGCTCAGGTGGTCGAGTGGTCACACGTGGTGCTCAGCCCACACCTGGCCTCAGCCACCGACCCTCCTTTCAGAGGCCTCTTGGACCAAAACAAGCCACACATCTTCCACTTCTAGAGACTCAGTACTTGGAGAGTCTCCTCAGCCCATCAAAAAGCCGTTGCCCCTTCCGTGAAGATGGGCTTGGACAGGATCAGAGCAAATTAATTTGACTTAACGTGGCCTTCTCTCCGCTCTCAATTACCGAGGAGAGATCTGATATTCATTTACATTATTATGCTCTCGGGGACACAGAACGCAGTTTCAAAGGCCAAGTAAAGGGCACATGTCCGGAAGGGGAGCAGTCCTTAGCAGACGTCATTGTCACAGAACATCTTGTCTCTGCCAGTTTTTTTTAAAGTTCAGTTCCCCTGCCCCGCTCCCAGCAGCACTCGCCGTGATAACAAAGCGCCTGCCTAAAAATCTCCTCCGCCTTTGACTTGCACGCTGGAGTCCTTAGCTCAACAACACAGCCCTGTTC
The DNA here is from genome assembly GCF_048773025.1 of Camelus bactrianus. Taxonomy (NCBI): domain Eukaryota; kingdom Metazoa; phylum Chordata; class Mammalia; order Artiodactyla; family Camelidae; genus Camelus; species Camelus bactrianus. Next base: position 16,997,870 of record NC_133570.1, read on the forward strand.
TCTGTGAGGCAGATGTATTATGGGGTTCAGAACCACACAGGCCCCCAGAGCTCAGTTCTTCTCAGTAGCTGGTCATGAGACCTTGGGCAAGAGATGCGACGTTGCTCAGCTTCTGTGTTCTCAGCTGGAAAATGGGGCTAATGTTACCAACTACCTAAAGTAACATGACACATATGACCTTAGCCCAGAGCCCACACCCAGTGGCTGCGGCACATGTCAGGTTGTCCTGCCCTTGGAAATGGTGGCCCTGCGGGTTCTCTGTCTCAGGTTCCCTCTACTCATTTCCCTTCTGTCCCCTCCACTCTCATTCCTCTCAGTGGCATCGCTGCGGTAACACCATCTGGGAATGCGGGACTCTGGGGCTCCATCACCAAAACTCACGTCCTGTGTCCGTGTATCAGCTCTGACCTGCGCTTGTTTCCAGCCTCCTGAGATGCACTGCCCTCAAAGACTTCCCACCTCCACGACTGTCCAGAGGGAGACCTGCTAGACCTCTCCAGGAGCCCTGGGTCCAGAGCCAGCATGGCCGCCCTCAAGAGGCTGAGGTGCCCAGTAGAGGTGCATCCTGTAGGGCATGGGGCTCCTAGCACACTAGGTCTGTACAAAATAAAGCATTGGCTCCTTGGCATCTGTGCTTTCTCTGTTCTGTGATCATGTTACCTGGGACTCTGGGGAGTTGATGGGGTGCAGCTTGGGGGTAGAAAGGTTCCGAGGAAGCGAACCAACCCAAGCTGTTTGTCATTTCAGATGCACAGTTATTTCTCACCTTATGTGTCTACACACAATGGCCTTGCGTCGTTTCACTTGGCCAGGTTCAGCTTAAGTTGTCGCCTCCTCCAGGAAGTCTTCCCGGCTACATCAAACTGAAATAAAGGCTCTTTCTCCATTCTCCCTTAATTCCTATGTTTATCTCTATCGTATTTCCCTACCTGCGTTGTGTGTAGATGTGAAAGCATTCAAGGAGTTTTGATGAATGAATGAATGACAAATCCACAGAACGAGTCAGTGGCCCATACACCTTGAATGCCCATGACACACAGACATGTATGCATCCCTGCAAATCCACCCACAGAAGCATTCCAGAACCCATGACCATCTGTTCCCACAGCCCCTCGCACACCTCCTCACATATACCCCATACCCTGTACCAACACAAATGCGCACGTGGACCATAAACAACACTTGCAGAGGGACACTGGCAGCCTGGACACCTGCTTTTTCAAACATCCTTGCAGTGTCAGTAACACTATTGGCTGCTGCTCACTGATCGCATACTGTGTGCTGGCCACCGTGCTGGGCTTTTACATGGGGCCTCTCACTGAGACTTTACAAAAAGTCCCAAGAAATAAGTGCACATACTAGTCCCTTTTTACAAAGGCAGAACTAGCTTATGCCTGCATTAGGAAACCAATGCTGCTTCCCTTTCAGTTCCCGGCGGCACAGACCCCATGTTCTCCCCCATGTGAACCTCTGTTCCCGGGCCCCCTCCCTCAGGGGAGGGAAAGGCCTGTTGGGATCACTGGTGTGTTCATTTGCCAGGGCTGTTGTAACAGAGCACCTAGCTTTGTGAGGTGACCTCAACCACAGAAACCTAACTGTCTTGAAGTTCTGGAGGCTGGAAGTCCAAAATCAAGGTGTAGGCAGGGTTGGTTCCTTCTGAGTATCTTCAGGGCCCCCTCTTGGCTTGCATGTGGCTGTCTTATCCCTGTCTCTACATCCTCTTCCTCCTGTGCTTGTCTGTCTCCATGTCCAAATCTCCTTTTGTGAGGACATGGCCATATTAGGCCCACCCTCTCCTCATCTTAACTTGATTACCTGTGCCAAGACCCTATCCCCAGATAAGGTCACATCCAGAGTTACTGGGGGTTAGGGTATCTTTGATGGGGAGGGAGTTGAGGGACACAGTTCAAGCCATAACAACTTACCAGTTGGTGCTCACTCCAAGAAGGGGAGATCTCAGCTCTGAGCATCCTCCCCAGAGGTTCTGGGTAGAAGTGGGAAGGGGAGGAGAGATGGGGCAGAAGGGAAATTCACTGGCTGCCCTCCCTGGAAGACCTCGCCATCTCCCCATCTTTCTAGTGGGGCAAGTCAGTAGAATAGTGGACTGTGTTTCCTCGGATGCAGGAACTCACCGCTTGGTGAGTCAATAGACAAATCCATCGTGTATATATATATATTTAAGGAGCATTGACCACTAGCCTGCCATTCACAGGAGTGGCCCCAGATCACAGGAGAGAGTTGGGGCATGAGGAGGGGACATCCAGGATCCCTGCAGCGAATCAGAGGCTCTGGCAATCCAAAGCCTGCCCGACATTGGGGTGGAGGGTAAGGGTGGGAGCAGACACGGCCGTGGTCTTCCTGTGGTGAGACCCACGGAGTCTTGAAGCCTTGGAGAAGTCTCTCACTGGGCCTCAGGCTCCTCATCTTAGCAATGGGAAGAACAGTTATTAGAATCTGATGGGCTTTGCGAAAGTGTAGCAGGCTGCATCAGTCTGCTGGAGCTGCTACAACAAAACACCACGAGCTAGCAGGGCTTGAACAACAGGGATTTATTTTCTCCCAGTTCTGGAGGCTGGAGTCTTAACACCGAGGTGCCTCAGGTCTGGCCTCTCTCCTTGGCTGGCTGACAGCCACCTTCTTGCTGTGTCCTCACTTGCTCTTTCCTCTGTGCCCACACGTCCCTGGTGTGTCTCTGTGTCTGATGCCAGGCAGGGTGGATTGGGGCCCGCCCTCAGGGCCTCACTTGAACTTAATCACATCTTTAAAGGTCCCATTCTGACGTTATGGGTCTTAGGTCTTCAACATACAAATTTTGTATCAGTCACAATTCAGCCCATGACACTTGCTGTGCAAAAGAAGGTGGCGATTTAATTTATTAATAATGATAATTATTAATCACTTAGTGATTGGATAAACATGTCCCAAGCTCCCAGCTTGGTCTGCAAAGGCAAGTAGGGAAATCAGGGAAAGATTCCCACTGCCTTCCTGGCAGTTTTAGGGCCTGGAACCTGTGCGTTTCCATGAGCTTCTCCTCCTGTGCCAGCAGGATTACTCATCCAGCCAATATTTGTTGAGCACCTGCTAAGCTGCAGGTACTGGTCCCCACACGGGGGAATCCACGGAGAGCAGGCAGAGCCCCTCTGGAGGCAACATCCTCGCTGGGAAGACAGACAATAAGCAAGAAAACACATTGTCAGTGAGACGTGCTATAAGGGAAAATAAAAGATGAAATTATCTTGTAAGCTTCCTGTTAAAATTTTTCTGGACGTTTATTTTATGAAGTACCTTTTTTTAAAGGCAGAAACCTGTCATTATTCATCAGTGCTGTGTGAGCGATGCACTCAGAAAGGTTAAACCCAAGTCATAACCGCAAAGCTTTCCTCGTCGTGCGGCAGGAAACAGAAACCCTGAAGATGCTCATTAAAAGTCAATTCAATAATAACAAAACCAACAACCCAACCCCAAAATAGTCAGAAGACCTAAACAAGCAATTCTTCGATGACATACAAATGGCCAAAAGGCACATGAAAAAGTAATCAGTATCTCTAATTATCAGAGAAATGCAAATCAAAACTACAATGAGGTATCACCTCACACCAGTCAGAATGGCCACCATTCGAAAGTCCACAAACGATAAATGCTGGAGAGGGTGTGGAGAAAAGGGAACCCTCCTACACTGTGGGTGGGAATGTAGTTTGGTGCAGCCAATATGGAAAACAGTATGGGGAGTCCTCAAAAGACTAAAAATGGACTTACTATATGATCCAGCAATCCTACTCCTGGACATATATCCAGAGGGAACTTTAATTCAGAAAGATACATGCACCCCAGTGTTCATAGCAGCTCTATATACAATAAACAAGACATGGAAACAACCTGAATGTCCATTGACAGATGACTGGATAAGAAGTTGTGGTATATTGATACAATGGAATACTACTCAGCCATATGAAATAATAAAATAATGCCATTTGCAGCAACATGGATGAACCTGGAGACTGTCATTCTAAGTGAAGTAAGCTAGAAAGAGAAAGAAAAATACCATATGATACCATTTATATGTGGAATCTAAAAAAAAAAAAAAGACAAATGAACTTATTTACAAAACAAACAGATTCATAGACATAGAAAACAAACTTATGGTTACCGGGCTGGGGTGGTGGGAAGGGATAAATTGGGAGTTTGAGATTTGCAGATACCAATATATGTAAAGAAGATAAACAACAAGGTCCTACTGTGCAGCACAGGAAACTACTCAATATCTTGTAGTAACCTATAATGAGAAAGAATGAAAACGAATGTATGTGAGTATACGTATGGCTGAACTATTATGCTGTACACCAGAAATTGACACAACATTGTAAACTGACTACACTTCAATTAAAAAAAAAATCAATTCAACATCCCAGAAGACGACAGTTGTCCCCCTGCCTCTTGAGTCCCACAACCCAACCCAGCCTGTCGCAGGAGACACTGACCCAACTTGGTGGTCCTCCCTGCAAGCTGACTCCAGAAATTCTAGTGTGGCTCCTCAGGTCCCATCCACAGCAAGCTCAGCCCAGGACCCAGTGCAGGAAGCACCTGGCAAGCCTTCACTTCTGCCACTTCGGCTCCTCGGGGAAGCTAAATGGCTCATGCCCTGGGCTCCGCCATTCCCTCCCAAGTTCCCCTGCCAGACCTCTGTCAATTCATCTCTTTCTGGGCCCTCCTTTACTCATCGGTGGAATGAGGCTAGAACTGGTCCCAGCCTCCCCGCATCCTGTGAAAAAGTGAACTCTTGGGAAGCACTTGGCACATGCCTGGCACACAGTCAGCCCACAGCCAACAGTGGCACCACTGACCTTTGGGCTCAGAGGCGCTTCTCCCTGATGCCCAAGTCAGAGGTTCCATCTAAACGGCTGGGCCCTGCTGTGACTTCCCTGTCAGCAGAGCCAAAGTGATTTCAAAGGGGAGGCTATTGGAGGTCACAGATCCAGGTGGACGGAGTGGCCACCCCAAATGTTTCCTCTTGTTTTTCCAAGCCCTGGGGTCATTTTTAGCAGTGCATCCAGGTCTTAAAAAAAAAAAAATTAGGCTCAGGATTAGAAGAAATCCTCATGGTAATTTTACAGGTGAGGAAAGGGAGGCTCAGAGATGGAAAAGATCTGTCCCAAGACACTCAAAGGCATTTCTGAGTCTAGAACTCAATTTAATATTTCTTGATTTAATAAATATTTATTGACCTTTCTACCACCCCATGTCCAGGGCACTGAGGATAAAGCTGAGACTGGGATGGGCGGAGGGCCTACCTTCGTGAAGCTTGCGGTTTCCTGGAGGAGACAGGTAATAAACTTGAAGATACATACCTCGGCCGGGCCAGGTTACCTGATGCCCCGTCAGTTGTCTACCTGCTCCAGGTCATCCTCCCTTGTCTGCACCGTCCCAGCCCTGCCCAGATCCCTCCCCAAGCCATCAGAGACCCAGCCCTGTCCCAAGGCCCCTGGCTGGCTGCACAGTTCAGGGCTAAGGAGTTGAGGTTTTGCTTTCTTTCCCAAACCCAAAGATTGAAAGTGGGAAGAGCAGGAGAGGGGAGACTTGCGGCAGCAGGAGAGGCAGGTGCTGAAGAGTGTCACATACGGCCTCGGGAGGCTCCAGATGTGATTAATGTCCTGGCTGAGCTCCCACTGCTGTCTTTCAGAAGTGATGGGCAGCCTAAGCTGTGTTCCCACCCCCAGACCCGGATATTTATTTACCTGTCAGTGTGGGCAGCAGCCTTCAGAGCACAGGGACGGATGCTCAGCGGCAGGCCTGGTGACCAGGTGAGACAGTGACGTTGTCACGTTTTGTTAAGAACCATTGCAGCTCCCACTCCTCTTACGCCTGCAAGGAGCGAGGCACTGTGCTTGGTTGTACTCAGACATCACTTCTGGGAGGTGAGGGGTGGTCTGTTGCCTTGTCAATCACCCCACACATCCTACACATACAAGAAAAAGTCTTAAATGACTCCGAGCACTGCTTTGTAACCAGCTGCATGCAGGCTCATTAGCCCTGGGCACCATCAGGCTCAGAGCACGTGCCTTCAGTTTGCAGAGCTCAGGGGGTGGTTGGGTTAACCCTCTCCATTTCCCAGCTCCCATCTAAAGTCTGTGGTCCTCGTGCTCTGGCTGCAAAGGGGAGGGGGACACAGCTGCATTTGCCTAAAGCCCTTGGCCTTGCCTCAGCCCCAGCTTATCCCCAGGAGGAGTCTGCAGCAGGAGGAGGGTGGATGCTGGGGATGGGATCCTTTAAGGCCCAGTGGCATCGCCCCTGGTGAACTGAGTCCAGTGACGACAGCTGACTCTGAACAATGAAGTAAATAACAGTTCTCCACTGCTCAGTGTGTGGGGAGAGGGAAACGAACGAGGCAGCAGGCAGCAGGCGGCAATGAGAGGCAGGGGGATTGAATCAGGTGTTGGCATTCAGAGAGGACATGAGGAGTGACCAGGGAATCTGGGATTTGAACCCAGCTCTGACCCAAACCCAGGCATTCTTGGTAATAATACCATGAGCCAAGCTTGGTGATATAGACAGTAATTTCCTACAAGATCGGCTAGGAGAACAGGCCTGTGGATTGTACCACTTCACCTTCGCTGTCTTCCTCGGACCAAACTAAGCCAGCCTTGCCGGCTCTGTCTGGATGTCGAGGGACCCAGACTCTAGGAACAGGCTTGGGTTTATTCCTGTCTTTTCCCCTTTTAAAGCTGTGACTGAGCAGTTTTTTAAACTCCTTGAAGCCTTGGTTGGAAGAGGAGACTCTGATTTTTAGAGCTTGTCTGTTCCCATTTTATAGATGGGGAAACTGAGGCTCAGCAAAACCAAGAGACTGACCAAGTCAGCAGTGAAGGAGCTGGGATCAGAGTTGAGAGATCCTGACTCCTACTAGTTCCATGTTCACTGGCCTCCTGCCAAGCCCATGGCCTGGTCTTCTGGCCAGTCTGGAGATGGGCTGAAAGGGGATTCCAGCTCTGTCACAGGCAGTGACCCCCCTCAGCAAGGGCCCTGCCCCAGCAGTGGTTCACCTCTGTTGTCAGCTCTGATCTCACACAGCCCCACTCAATGATGGGATGGGATTTGGGGGATAGCTCCATGGGCAACCAGCTTCTTTCCTCTGTTTGAAGGAACCCAGTTTCATGCCTAATAGGTTGAGTGACTTATACCAAATTACTGCAGCACAAGAAGCCATCAGATAGATTTAAATCTCCAGAAAAGAAAGTAACAGTTCACCCTTGCTACTGGTGGTTCATTGGATATCTCAGTCAGAGCGGGTTGGTGCCATGGCCTATGGTCCATGATCTGTTGCCCACCATCCCTATGCGTAGGCATCCCTAAGGTGGGTTTGGAAGGTGGGGACCACCTGGAAGGGGCATACAGGGCTATTCTCTGAGGCCACGGAGCAGACACAGCTGGCAGGGCCTCGCTGGTACCAATGCATTGGACTGGCTCATTATTTTTCATAGGCAGAAACAGGACCAGAGAGGGAGCATCTGTTGCCCAAAGTCACACAGCAAACTGAGAGCTGACCTGAACCTATGGTTTTTCCCTTCAATTCTTGCTGCCACTTGGAGCTGGAGAGAAATGATTTGAAGCTAATCCAGTCTCTGGAAGGACTGGGGAGCCACTCAGGGTGACCAACCACCCCGCTTTGCCTGGACTGAGAGTGCTCCTGGGACCCAGGACTTTCAGTGCCAAAACCGGGAATATCTCAGGCAAACCAGAACAAGGTGGTCACTCAGGAGATCTGGCAGGTGACAGGTGACAGGTGAGAAACAGGTGCATCTCTGCCTTCCCTGGGGCTCCTCTGCCTCATGCCTTCCTAGCCAGGAGGGACCAAGGGATGGTGGCTCCCTGTACCTTCTGTCTGCCTTCAGGATGCTGTCATCCTGGCTCTGCGCTGGGAATGGAGGCACGGACCCCTTTTTTTTTACAGATGAGGACACTGAAGCTCAGAGAAGGGTATGCCCCTGGGCACCCAGCGAAGACAACAGCCTGAGTCAACACCCCCACTGGGTGTCAGGCAGGCCTGGCTTTCGGTGCCAACCCCAACCAAGTGTAACTCACCTGGGGCTCTTCTCAGCCTCCATTTTCTCACCTATGAAATGGAGACAATGACCCCTGTCAGCTTCCTCCTTGTAATGAATAAAGGAGACGGCGTGTGTGAAAGCACTCAGCATGGGGCCCGACACATAGTAGGCCCTCAATAATGTCAATTTCTCTTTATTTCCCTGGATCTTTCTCCCAGCCTCCCCATACAAAGTCTTTCCGAGTGAGTTAAAGGATGTGCTTAAGGACTGTTTTTTGGGAGCCCAGCGGAGCCATTCTCTGCAGCCGAGTGGGGAATATTTACATCTTTTCTAAAGGCAAATGATTTCCTTGAGATGCCGAATTAGTTCCCAAGCAGCCTTCAGGCTGTCTTGTAAATACATAGATCTGAGTGTTAATGGAGCCTCTGTTTGTCCAGCAACCCAGAACAGAGATGCTTGAGGGCTATAAATACCAGGGCTGTGTTTCTCCCAGCCAGAAATTCCTCACTCCTGCTATCTCTCTCTTCAGATGCTCACTCTTGTTCATTCATGAAGTCATTCAACAAGCACTTACTGAGCACCTGTTATGTGCCAGGCACTGTGCTGGGCACAGGAGCAAAAGGGGCTGGGTCCTGCCCTCATGGCACTTATAGTCCAGTGACTACAAGGCTCTTAAGTGTCAACCAACCAACTCTTCAGTGTCAACTCTTAAGTGCTTGGTGCATAAAAAAATAATGACAATCATAACAATAGCTCATATTTCTTTTTTTAACTGACATCAGCTTTGTAGGCAGTGAAATGCTCAGACCTGAAGCCTGCTGTTCAGTCTGTTTTGATGGCTCTCTAACAAGACAGAACACTGAGTCACCCCAGAAGGTTCTTTCATGCCCCTTTCTGGTCTGTAAAGCTGTTGATCTCTCCATCAGTCTGAAGCAGATCCTTGCTTGGTTGTAGGTTTTTCCCTTTCACCACTTTAAATGTATCGTGCCACTCCCTTCTGGCCCACAGAGTTTCTGTTGAAACACCAGCTGACAGCCTTGTGGAGGCTCCCTTATATGTTATTTGTTGCTTTTCCCTTGCTGCTTTTAATATTCTCTCTTCATCTTTAATTTTTGCCACTTTGGTTACAATGTAAGAGGCTTACAAGCCCCTTTGGCTTCATCCTGTTTGGGACTCTCTGAACTTCCTGGACTTGGGCGACTGTTGCCTTTCCCAGGTCAGGGAATTTTTCAACTATTGTATCATCAAATACTTCTCAGGCCCTTTCTCTCTCTCTTCTCCTTCTGGGACCCCTACAATGCAAGTGTTGGTGCACTTGATGTTGTCCCAGAGATCTCTTAAACCATCCTCATTTCTTTCCATTCTTTTTTCTTTTCTCTCTTCCTTGGCAGAGATTTCCACTACTCTGTCTTCCAGCTCACTGATCCCTTCCTCTGTATCATTTAGTCTACTGTTGATTCCTTCTAGTCTTTTTCATGTCAGTTATTGTATTCTTCATCTCTGTTTGGTTGTTCTGTATATTTCTAACTCCTTGTTAAAGACTTCTGACTTCTCACTCTGCATCCATTCTTCTTCCGAGTTCTTTTATCATCTTACGATCATGGCCCTGCACTCTTGCTCAGGTAGACTGTCTGTCTCCACTTCACTTAGTTCTTCTGGAATTTTATCTTGTTCCTTTGTCTGGAACATGTTCCTCTGTCACCTCATTTTGCCTAAGTAGCTGTTTATATTTTTTTATGTATCTGGTAGGTTAGTTATGTTTCCTGATCTTGGAGAAGTGACCTTCTGTAGGAGATGTCCTGTGTGTCCCAGCAGTGCACTCCTCTATTGTCACCCAAGCTATATGCCCTAGGGGATCCTCTGTGAAGGCTGTGTGAGTCCTTCTGTTGTGGCAGGCTGACTCTGAGGGTGGTCTCATAGACTTGGTCGTGACCCCTGGTTGACTGCCAGGCCCTACCTGGTACAGAGGCTGCCAGTTGTGCTAGCTGGTGAGATCTGGTCACTAAGCAGCTGACGGCAGAAGCTCAGTGGGCCCTGGGCTAGCTCTGGCTCACTGGTGGGCAGAGTCAGGGCCTGGAGTCTGACTTCAGGGTCTGGGTGTTGCAGGGAAATGGGATGCAAGAGAATGGTCATGTCCCAGTTCTCGGGCGAGTCCCTGGGATGCGCCCTGCCAAGTGAAGGTCCTTGGCTTCGCGCAGGAAAGAATTCAAGAGGAAGCCATGGTAGAGGGAAAGCAGGTTTCTTCAGGGAGATACACACTCCATAGACAGAATGTGAGCCGTCTCAGAAGGCAAGAGGCGAGAGGCCACGAGGTGCAGGGTTGTTAGTTTTTATGGGTTCGGTAATTTCCTGTGCTGACAGTGGGAGGATTAGTCCAGCTATTTTGGGGGAGGGTCTGGGATTTTCAGGAATTGGGCCACTGGCCTCTTTTTGATGTTTTATGGTCAGCCTTGGCACTGTCATGGGGCCCATGGGAGTGCATTTAGCAGCTAGTGTATTGCAGTGAGCACATCCTAACAAGGGTCAAGTTCTGCTGGAAGTCGGATCTTCCGCCGTCTTGCTTCTAACCAGTTAACTTATCCTCAATTGCTGTGTCATTCTTTTAATGGCTGTGTCCTGTCCCCTTCCCTCCTATCTCATAAAGGTCCCAGAGCTGGTGTCAGATCACTGAGGGGGATGGGGGGATGGCTCCTGACACACTTACGAACCAGGTCCAGGGTATCACAAAGCTTGCGGTGGCCTGCCAGTGAGCAGGGCCAGGGACTGGCTGGTGCCAGGGCAGGGTCTGGCCTGCTGTAGGCAGGCTGAGTCTGCAGGCTTTTAGATTGTGGCTTTCTTGTGTCTGGTGTCTGACCCCTGGTGGGTGAGGCTGGTCTAGAGCCTGGAGCAGGATCCCTGGAGGGCAGGGCCAGGGCGCTGGGATTCTGGGACTGGTGGATGGAGCTGGGTCCTGGGCCCTCTGGTGGGCAGAGCCATGTCCAGGGGCGGCTGTGGGCTCATGAGGTCTTTAGGCACCCTGACTACTGATGGGCAGGGTTAAGTCCCTGCCCAGTTAGTTGCTTGTCCGGAGACGTCCCAACACCAGTGCCCCCACATGCTGTCAGGTGGAGCTAGGTCTTGGCGCTCATGATCTGGACAGAGGCTCCCACCAGGGGCTCCAGCATCAGTGTCGATGGTGCAGTTACTTATCAGAGTGGTTGTGATCTCCCCACATTGCAAGCAAGGAAGCTCAGGAAGGTGTGAATAGAAATGTGGTGAGGAAGAGAAGACTTCCATGAGGGGGTTGACTGTGCAGGGCCTGTCCCCAGTTGTCAGTCAAACCCTGTAGGTCTTCAGGGTGACACCCCAGCCCCAGCCCAGAGAACTACGCGTTCATCCAGACACGATGGCAGTGGAGAGCAGAAGTCACCGATCCGGAGACCCAAGGAGGGTCTTAAGAGCAGCAAAAGTCAGAGAGTGAAGTGAGTGAAGGAGGGACAGTAATTTAATTCAAATGCAGTTGCTTCGAGGATAGTAAACACAGCCTCTGGATTTGGAAAGATTGAGTGGAGACGGTGCACTTTCAAAAACAGGCCACTCCAGAGTCCCACGTCTCATTTGCCATTTATTTAGGCGTCAGGGAGCACAGTACATTTATTTAAAATGAAATAATGAGTGTGAAGGCATTTTGTAAACTTTACAGCGCTTGGCAAATAAAAGACGATGATTATTTTGCAAGCGTAATGTGCGTCTGACAAAATGTCATAAACGTTTCATAAAGGCAGAGCCGTGACCGTTCTGTTCAATTCTGAGTCCCCAGGGCCCAGCTCCGGGAGACACTAATGCATGCTTGTAGGACAGGTGAATGGCTGACTGAGGGAACGAAGCATCCCAGGGCTGGAATCCAGAGGTGTGTGTCTGTATTCTGACCACACCTCCAGGTGGCCTTGGGCAAGTCACTTCACCTCTCTGGTCCATGTTTCCTCATCTATAACCGTAAAGCGGCCTTATAGAGCTGCCCCAAAAATTCAGTGGGAAAATGCATGTTAAGTACTAGGCACGGTGCCTGGTATACAGCAAGTGCAAAAGTGCAGCAGACCCTCTTTTGCATTGCAAAGCCACAATCCAGACTACATGCATTGAAGCTTCCAAATTTACAGCGCAGCTGTCTTTGCAAAGCCATTCTGAATCAATGCTTGAGTTGATTTCAGTTCTTATCAGAAATGGCCTCAGAAAAACAATGCTGTTTATCTCTGGTGGGAAATTAAATTATAAAACCAATCAACAGGGTGAATACCACCCAGCAGGCCATGGCAATGGGTGCGTGGAAGTTGATGGGCCGTTGTTAAATGCACAGTCCCTCCTACAGAACTGCTCTAGAAACACGGTCGGCGGCAGGGAACACGAGCCATTTATCTGTGGCTGGAGAAGGGCTCACAGAGGCACCGGTGGCATCATAATTATACACTGCAAGTATGCAGGACAAGCTCCAGGGTCCAGTCGGAACCCTGGCGTGACGGGGCAGGGTGGCCTCCTCAAGAGTTTTGACACGTGGACTACCGGCGGGAAGGGTTCTCAGAGCTCAGACACGCCACAGTCAGTCTGGAGAAGCTATTTGAGGTTCCCTTTTGCAGTCCTTCCTCTGCAGGTGTTGGGCGAATGGACAGTGAGGAAGAGCGTGACAGATGTATTTGAAAGTATGAGGGCTGTTCAGTAGTGAGGAGGGGATGGAGAGCTCCCATCTCAGTGTGTCTGAATTTTCCAGGCAGGGTACAGTGGGAACGAATCCAGGAGGCAGAAGAACAACATGATCCTGGCACTTTTCAGTTCTTGGCAAGTTTCTCACTGTGCCTCACCTTGAGTTCCTTGTCTATACAATGAGGACAATCAGAATCCTTAGTTTCCTGGCTGTTTGCATGAGTTGTGTCAGAACAGTGTTGGGCTCATAGAAAATGTCCAGTACATATTAGATACTCTTATTTTTGCTCATGGGCAGTAAGAAAAGAGGTCTGAGAGAGTCCAGAACTTAAAGTGTAGGGTCTGAGGTTGGAAAAGATTGGGTAGAAGAGTTGCCAGGAATAGTTACAAACTGGGTGGAAGAAAGAGTGTTGAAGGTAAACCTGGATAGCTATGAAGTCCAAGGGCAGGTACAGTTGTGAGAAAGGGAGGTGAGAGTGAGCAATCAGGGAACACAGAGCGTGTCCTAGACTTGTGCGATTAACAAGGCTTGGAGACAGACCAAAGCAGAAAAACTACCATTTGTTGAGTATCTCTCTTCCAGATGCATGCTGGGTATTTCATGTACAAGGTGTTACTTAATTCTCTCAGCGGGCAGGATATAGATTACTGTTCCATCTTACAGTGAGAAAACAGGGGACTGAGAGGTGAACTGCATTGCCAAAGTCACGTAACTCACGAGTGAAGAGACAGGGGTTGAATCCAAGTCTATCTTTAGTGCAGTTTTCGTCCTAAAAAGAAAAAGTTTCATTATAAAGTAAGACCTATCTATGGGAAAAAACGATTAGCAAAAGATAGGCGTTGAAAAGTGTTTCCTTCCCGCTTCTGCCCTGGTCCCCCCCTCCCCCACCCCCGCCGGGGAAAACCTCTCCTGATGATTTACCTTCACCTTTCCAGAGATATTTTTTTGTGCACAGACAAGCATGAGTGTAAGGTACACAGATTTTAAAATAATTTTAAAAAACACAATTAGAGCACATTAAATAAATGTTTCTGCACTTTACTTTTTGTACTTAAAAATACACCTTGGAGATTGTCCTGTATCAGCATAAAGAGGGTCCCCAGAATATGCCCCTGCCTGAATCAACCATAATTTCTAACCAGTCCTGCTTGGTGGACATTTAGACATTTTCCAGGCTTTTGCTTCTATAATTTCGTGATGAGCATCCTTGAATATACCTCCGAATGTCTGTTTGCGGTCGTTTGTAGGCTGCATTCTTAATGGTTCAATCGAAAGATTAAGTTCATTTTTGGTTTATTTTAGTAGATGTTGGTACAGTCTAAAACTCATGTGGTTTCCCACAAATCTAGAGCTTCCTCTTCTTCATTGTTGGCTCTGCTGGAGGTTGGCTTTTTAGGAGTTAAAGGCAAATTTGGGGGCTAGGAATCCTTCCAACTTGGCTGCAGGGTACTTTGAGATGGTTTCGATCATTTCACACATTATCTTCTTATAGACTAAGAAGGGTCATCCCCACTGATAGTGTTGGTTACCAAGGATCCAGGTGGCAGTTCACTAACCCCTTATTAATATTGTGTCCGATATTGCCCCGTGGCTGTTTAAACAGGAAAGATGGGACTAATGGCTCTATATTATCAGCCTCATTCCCTCCCCTCATCGACCAAGGAGAATTTTGCCATTGTTTGCCCAAAATTCCCATCCTCCCTCCTCTGGTCCTCAAACATTGATTATGCAGAAAGAAGGAGAACTCAGTAGGGGAAGATCCAAGAGGTGAGGTTGGAGAGATTTATTTAGAGGGAAAAAAAGTGAGCCAAAGAAGAAGGGAGAAGAGGAAAAATTGATAACTGTTGAGTGTTGAGTGGTTGAGATTAAGAATTGAGAATTGTAGGAAGGTTAGGAAGGAAACCACGTTGGGGCAGCTACCAGATGGGAGAATGAGAGAAACTGGAAAAAGGAGTTTTAAACGTGATGCTGTGATTTATGAATTGGGTGTCTCCTTGAGAGAGGTAAGTAAAGGAATTGCATTTTTTATACCTTTTCGTTGCTGGACTGTGTTTCTTTGAATGTCAGGCTACTTTAAAACCAGACCACTTGGTGCCCCAGGATTTACTCATTATCCTCATCACCATTGCTGCCACCACAAGGCACAGCATGAGTGTTTTACACAGTTTTTTTACATGACAAGGTAGGTAATATTGCTATCCCTATTTTACAGAGGAGGAAACCCTGGCTAAATGTGGTTCATTTTGCCCACGGCCTCATGGCTGGTGCCAGGATTGGGCACACCCATGTGTGTCAATATCAGAAGCCCAGGCTCTAATCCCGCCATCCTGGTTAGCATCTCATTAATGTAATCTGTGTTAATATAGGGGTGTGCCTAATTTGTACAACATGCCTTTCAGCCTTTTGGGGGTGAGCCCCAAATTCATGGTCACCTAAAATTTTCCTGGGGAGCTGAAGCGTATGTCCTAGGGGAGAGTGAAATATTAACTCTTGAGAATTGCAGAAAGGATCCCAGAGCTGGAGTGCACTGTGGTTAATAGAAATCACAGTGTAGCCACATGCAGGCGAGGAGGTCTACTGAGCTCAGAAAGGGTGAAATCCAGGTGCAAATAGATGAGACCACAGAATTGGACGGGGACCAGCTCATGAAGGGGTTTGAATGCCAGGCTAAAGGATTTGGTTTTGTGATAAAGACATGAGAAGTCTTTGAGCGGTTTTGAGTAGATTTTCCTTCTAAGAAAAACACCCGGCTCTAAAGAAGGTGATACATCAGAGAGGGTTGCAAGGAAGGGTTGAGGGCCAGTGGAGACATGGTTGCAAAAGCCAGGTAAGAGATGATGTTAGGTGAACTCAGAGAGGAGGTAACACAAAAGGTGATACTGAAAACTAACTGAATGAGGAGGTGGAGTAAAAGGGTGGGTGCCAGGTTACCTCTGAGGTTTCTGGTCTTGGTGACCGCTGTTATCCCAGGTCACTGATTAATATCCGCCCAGAGCAGGGAGTCCCAGGCCATATGCAAATTCTGCAGCCCCACGAGATGTCACCTACTCTCTGGGGCTCCCACTAAAGAACCTTTGTCATCATCTACATTGCCTCACGCAGATATTCACAGCTGCATTTCTGCCTCCTTATTCTGCAGTCCTAGCCTCTGGAAGGAGACTGTCAGAACCTTACTCGGGTTCAATAAAATAAGCTGTGCCCACCCCATTCCGAGTCCTGTGTGCCCAGGTTCCCTGTCAGGGAATTCTGCCCGTGTAGCAGAGCCCCACGCCAGGGACGTGTGATCCCCTGTCACTGTGGTTAATTTGGATAAACATACGTTGGAGAAGCAGCAGAGAGGGAGCTCTCTTTGATGAATTAGAATGAGCCATTTTGAAACTGTATCACTTGAGCTTCAAATTTGGAGACCACTTCCAGGGGTGCAGGGTGATGGAGAGAGCTGGCAGGCAGAGTTATGAAATTTCAAAGCACCAAGGATGCTTCAGGTTCCTTGAGGGGAATCCCCACATCACACTCGCTTCTTCCAAGCTGGCAGGTGCACAGGGCCTGAGTCCAGAGATCTGACCTCAGGGTCTCATTTTTCTCCTCTATAAAAGGTAAGGCGATAGTGTTTTCCACCTCTGGTATTTTGAGGATCTGGTGATACAATAACACATATATGGTGCATTTAAGTAACACAAACTTCTGAGCATTACTTGTGTGCCAAGCACCACCAAGCAGCGATTGCTGAAGAGGCCAGACTGATACCCTGTCTTCTTAGAGCAGGCAGTCCAGTACATCGTAAGCACTTCGCACCTGTCAGGCTTCCTGGCCTGGTGAGTATCAGACTCCATGCTACAAGCTCTCATTTATAATCTGTGAGCCTCGGCCAAAAGCTAAGAGGTAAGCATTGTGTCAGCCTGATGTTTTTTTCTCTCTAGAACACTAAGTTCAGTTAGGGATGGGACTGACACAGTGCTCCATCCATCCCATTGTCTGCCAGGTCCTTAGTTACAGAGTACCACTGTGTAGCATTACGACCCTGCCTTGCTACTCAGGGAAAAGCTATCTTGTATCACTGGCTTTTCTCGTAACCTCATTACATGCTGTTTACCGATGTTGGGGAGAGCCGTGTTCTGGTCTAGGCCGGGGTTTTTGTAACCCGGAGCAGTAAAGAAGGACTTGTCTCCTCTAACCCTGTGAGACTGAGGTTGCTAAGGAAACCATTGTCATATTAAGTCAGTAAACACTGAGATGCTGATGACTCTAGTGAGGAAAGCTTTCTCTT
Source organism: Camelus bactrianus (assembly GCF_048773025.1). Classification (NCBI taxonomy): domain Eukaryota; kingdom Metazoa; phylum Chordata; class Mammalia; order Artiodactyla; family Camelidae; genus Camelus; species Camelus bactrianus. The sequence continues at coordinate 17,014,854 of NC_133570.1, forward strand.
TTGAGAGAGGAAAGTCTCTCCCTTTAGATCGAAGGGGAAAAGCCATCATAGAGATTGTCACCATCACGTTGGCAAAGAGGATCATGTCGCTTTGCAACCTTTTACCTTTCTGTTTGTCAGGAGACCAGAAAGGAGGCCAGGGAGGTGGAGAAACACCATTGCCATCTTTTAGCTAATCAAGAAATCCAGGTTCCCTGAAGTAACTTACCTCTGAAACCTTGTGCCTAATATTTTAAAGCAAGTGAGTTATTTTAAAAAGCAGGAGAAAATAAAGAAAAGCAAAATCAGGAGAGCCACTTGGGGAGAAAGTGCATGCCTCTTCGTAGCTGGGTTCGAGGAGCAGGCTCCCGAAGAGGCGAGGGCTTGGATGGCAGGCTGGCTTGAAGATGCAGAGAAGATTCCACCCGCCTGGAGGAACTGAGCCTGTGCCTGAGATGAGCTCATTTTGCTTGCTTACGACAAGTCGAGTGAAAGCATGCATCTGTTCCCTGATTAATCCAAGCAGACTTGGATTAATAAAAAGTGGCTGTGCATGCATGTCTTGCAATAAAAGATTTATTTGCCGCATGGAGGTGATCGGTGAGATGAGTGAAGAGAACTCCAGCTCACTGGAGTCTGGAATTCTACACTGCAGATATGGAGTGGATGGATCCAAGGTGGATCCAAAGCTGGGAGACCCTCCCCTGTGGTTGGTTGAGGGTCTATTGTAAGTGCTGAGACTGGGTTTCAGTGAAGCCAAAATAGGAATCTACCGAAGAACTCAGTGTCTCCACGGGCTGGGGTTCATGGAACCATAAACCCATGGATCATAGGGTCTGGATGGAAATGAAGGCCACACAATGAAGGTCTCACCGAACAATTTTAGTTTGCAGAAGAAAGGGCTGGGAGCCAGAAAGACTTGGTTACTTGTTCAAAGTCAGACAGGCCACAGCGAGAACCCAGGTGTTCTCACTCCTGGTCTGGTCTTCCTTTCACGCCATGAGAGTGTTGCTTTTTATTTGATGGTTTCAGGTGTCATCAAATTCACCCTTGGTTCTGGCATCATGTGATCACCCCTCCATTTAAGCCACATTTACGCTGACCGGATAAATCAAGTCCTGCCTCACATTTCTTCATTGCCTCCACTCTCACAGTCCTCAGCTTCTGGGTCCCCTGCACCTTCGGCTCCTGCTCACCTCTTTGTTCTCTGTGGCTCCTGTCCTGGCGGGTCCCTGCAGGGCGGGACAGGGTGATGGACGGCCGTGGGCAGGAAAGGTGGACGGCCGTGGGCAGGAAAGATGGACAGCTACCAGCGAAGCCTCTGACACTTACACACAAAGAGCCCAAGGAAGGCTAGCTTTTCAAACAGCATAAATAGAAAACCACTGAGCCTGAGTGCTTGCTGCTACATAATGAATATCCTCGTCTTTTCCTAACAACATTTTAAGTCGGTAATTGGCCCAACAGGGGACACAAACTGTACACTGGTCACCGAATAGTACAGAAGAATCTCAGAATGGCATCGCTCCCCCACCAAGAGAGCTGCCTGTGTGCCGAGCCCTGTGGAGATGTGCTGCTGGCATTTCGTGGAGTGCAGATGTTCGGAATAAGAAAGGGTTGTGGAGGACAACCATCCCCGGGGTCCCTGGCCTTTTCCACATCAGAGGGTTCTTTGATATGTTTCCCCCACTTCCCGTGGGTCTCATGTTCTAAGGGATGCAGCCAGCAAACTAAACTGCTCAGATCATCTGGAAAAGGCTGTGTTTCCCCACGGAATAACCACGGGTCTGTGTAACTAAAGACCACTCAGTTAATAGGATGCTTCTAAAAGATAAGAGGACCATCCCATCTAAAATAATAATGATACCAATGATAATCAGAAGTGTTAGATGCCTCCTGGGGCCCCACCAGGGGGCTGACAAATCTTGCCTTACTTTATTTGTCCTAGACCATCATGAAATTGTCCTCATTTCCCAGCTTAGGAAACGGAGGTACAGAGGAGTTCCGTAACTTGCCCACCCAGCTCCAAATTCGGGGTGATCCAACCACAAAGTCACTCTAACCGTTTCCCGCTATGGCCTTTTCATTAGTCCTTTTGGAATATGAACAGTCATTTGGGAGAGTGTTTATCTGTGTCTTCACAGCTTCGGCAAAGTTGGGGGCTCCAGGTTAAATATTTTTGTTTGGGTCTCAACTTTTCCCTTAATAGTTAAGGCAGTGGAAGCCCCAAGAGGACCAGCTAATTAGCAGAAATGCTCATTTAAAACCCTATCTTTTTAAACTCTGGGTTCCAAGCTCTTTTTATCCCACTTGGCTTCAGCAATTACTAGCTGGACACCTTATCATAGGGACAGCAAGTAAGTAGCATGCATGTCATCACTCTCAGAGCCTGCACCTGCTGCAGACATTACTAATCAATCATGGACCTGTTTCCCACTAAGCCTGGGTGTGTCTTGAGGCAGGCATTCCCAATCAACTGGATTTAGAAAATGAAATAAACCCTATTTACTATTGTCACCATGCACAGCACTGTTCAAGGCCTACAAAACAAGTATGAGCAGTGAGAATCTGCTTTCAAGAATGTTACTGCTTTTAGAAAATTTTATCAATCCAAGGTAACTTCTTACAAAGTACTAGGAAAGACCAATTTTTAAAATTTTTTTTATTGAAGTATGGTTGATTTATAATGTGTTAGTTTCAGGGGTATAGCAAAGTGACTCAGTTATATATATATATTCAGTTATATATGTGTGTGTGTGTGTGTGTATGTATATATCCTTTTTCAGATTCTTTTCCATTACAGGTTATTACAAGATATTGAATATAGTTCCCTGTGCTATACAGTAGGTTCTTGTTGTTTATCTATTTTGTATATAGTAGTATATACATTAATCCCGAACTCCCAATGTATCCCTCCCCTCCCCTTTACCGTTTGGTAACCACAGTTTGTTTTCTGTGTCTGTGAGTCTATTTCTGGTTTATAAAGAAGTTCATTTGTATCATTGTCTTTAGAGTCCACATATAAGTGGTATCATGTGATATTTGTCTTTCTCTGTCTGACTTACTTCACTTAGTATGATCATCTCTCGGTCCGTCCATATTGCTGCAGATGGCATTATTTCATTCTTTTTTATGGCTGAGTAGTATTCCATTTTATATATGCCACATCTTCTTTATATGTTCATCTGTTGATGAGCATTTAGGTTGCTTCCATGTCTTGGCTGTTGTAAATAGAGCTGCTGTGAACATTGGGGTGCATGTATCTTTTCAAATTAATTTTTTACTCTGGATATATGCCCAGGAGTAGGATTGATGGATCATACAGTAACTGTATCTTTAGTTTTTTAAGGGACCTCCATACTGTTCTCCATAGTGGCTGCACCAGTTTACATCCCTACCAACAGTGTTGGAGGGTTCAGGAAAGACCAATTTCAATGCTGATGACTTTTGGAGAAAGATTTAAACAATGTTATGGGTTGATGTCCATACTCTGCTCACAAGGTCATAATAAACCAGGGTGGGAGTGGGGATGGGGACCACCATGAGGGGACTGGATATGGATGGAGAGGTTGTTAGCTGAAAGGCTGGTCAGATGGCAGTAACCTGCGTAATCTGTAAGTATGTGAAGCTGAGGATGAGGGATATAAAACTGACAAGAGGAAAGCTGGGACTGAGGAGGTGAAAGAAAAGGTGGTATGCCCTGGGCTTCAAGGGCGAGTCTGTGATTCAAAGGTAAGTGGAGCAGGTGAGAAATCTGAATTGTATGTATCCAGGACCTCCGGACAGGATAGCTCTTCTCCTTCCCCACCCTCCTCTTCTATATGGCGGCCATATAAAAGGAAGGGTAATAGGATTATGAGAGAAGGGTCATGTCATCTTGACTGCTGCAATATCTTTGACACTTCTCTGAAGTAGACTTGGACAAAGACATTTTCTGAGTAGTGGGTGCCGTGTGGTCAGCAAATTTAGTCAAGACTCTTCCAACCAGACGAGTCTGTGTGATGTTGGTTGTTACTGCACCTGCCTGAGGGCCATGGCTACTGGGATGATGGATCTTGGGACCATTAATGAAGGGAGTCAACGGAAGAAAGGAAGAAGGACCAGAATGTGGGATGAAGGAGATGGAGATGGTGGGGACACTTAAGTCTACAACAGCCCAACCCTGGGCTGGGAAGAAAGGGCATATGCAGATACCAAAATGAACAGCTCTGTGTCCATTTGGAATTCCAAGAAATGAGGGCTTTCTGAAGCAATGTGTCTTCAAGGGAGGAATTCTATTTCATGGATGTGTCAAAGTCTAGTACCAAGACTCTCTCCCAGACAAGAGGAGCCCAAGCTGGGCATTGTCAGCACCCTGAGCTTGGGGAAGGGAACAGCATCTCCCTGAACTAAGCAGCTGCCGTCTGCACCACTTTGGACCAATTCCAGCTTGAATACATTGCCGCTGTCTGCCTAAATCCATCCTCAGACCTCAAGAGGGTGTTTTTAGAGAATTGTTCTCACAATTCCAGAGACAGGATTAGCCTCTTGAAACCAATGAGGGAGCAGCCCTTGACTGGTGTTCATTATGTACAATTCAAAATCAACCCCCTGCTGTTCAAGCTTCCCTTGTGCCTGGGGCTCTTGGAGGAAGTAATTACATGTTGTCCTAGAGAAGGTTGGAGATGGCGTGTGGGTCCAGGTTGCAGCATGTTGGTGCATCTTAAAGTCACACGTAGTAACAATGTAGTAGATTGTTGTGACAGCCTAGGAAAGATTTTGCACATCAGAAACCCAGGAGAAACCATTTTAAGCATAAGAATATTTTTAAAATTTTTTCAAATGCGTTCTGCAGTCTGTACAGCCCAAGATGCTCTTCCGTGGAGAGAAGCAAGGAGTTCACCTCCGGGGTATCAGGTGCAGAGGTGGTAACTGTCTCTCATACATCATCAGATTCCTCCATCCTGGGGGCCAGATCTGGCCTATTGCTGTTTGTATAAATAAAGTCTTCATGAAACACAACAAATTTGTTTGTATACTGTCTGTGGATGCTTCACAAGCAACAGCAAATCTGAGTCAGTGCATCACAGACTGAATGGCCTGCAGAACCTGAAATACTTACTCCCTGGCTCTTTACAGGAAAAGTTTGCTGATCCCTGATCTGGGGGAATTTCTGGGAAACCACATGATCTTGTAATTTGAAGCTGGGATTCTGTGCTGGTCCGTGACCTCTCTCCCCCACCCCACCCCCACCTTTTTTTTTCTGCTCAGGGAATTGCCAAGGAGCTGACTCCTGTTGGTGCATTTGAGGCTGCTGGGTCAGCAGGTTTCTGTCTGGGTCCAGCAGTGGCTGGTACTGACAGGAAACTGGAGAGGGAGAAGAGGGTTAATTACACACACACACACACACACACACACACAGACACAGACACACACACACACACACACACACACACACACAGTCTGGTGTGTCGCCTGTGTGGCCCCAGATTCTGTTGAACTTGCCCACCGTGATGCCAGCTTCTGCTGGGAGACCTTGGACACTGAGATAACAGTGTTCTCCCTTTTACCTCTGACTCTGTGTTTGCTCTAAATTTCTACATTCTCTGCAGTTATACTATTCCATCACCAAAGATCATTGATTCCAGATCACTGGTTCTGGAATCATTTACTTGGTGCAGCTAGAAAACAACATATGTTGACTTGAATGATATTCAGATTAATAAAAAGAGACGCCAAGGCCTTCCAGCTGAGTGGCAGTTGTAATTCGGAAGCTACTCACGTGGAATGACAGAAGTGCCAGGAGCACAGGTGTAAACAAGTGGCAGAAATGAGAAAAAGCCCACGTGTGAAGAAAGCAGTGGGAATGCTGCCTGCTGCATTCAGCCCCACTCGGCGTTGGAAAGGAGCTTCCACAATCTCGTTGATGCTCAAACCACCCTCTGAGCAGACAAAGACGGTTAGACTCATTTTGCAGACTGAGGTGGCCAAAATATGAAGTGCCTTACCAAGGTCACATGGCCAGAGAAAGGCAGTCGGAGCTTGACTGTGGATATCTGGCTCCAGTCTAGTTCTTTTTTTTTTTTTTTTTTTATGTGGCAGGGTTGTTTGTTTATTTTAACACATTTGTTTTGTAGAGAAGGTTTAGGGTTACAGAGAAAATGATCAGAAAGCACAGAGTTCCTGTACACCCCTTTACCTCTACAGTCTAGTTCTTTTTAATACCCCATCCCACAAGGCTGTGTTGGCTGGTTCCCACCTGCGGTCCATATGGGACTCTGTTTCCCATTTTTCCAGCCAGTGGACAAAGCGATAATCCTTGAGAACATGGTGGACATAAGTCTTACCACTCTTAACAGGCCCAACCAATTCCATTAAGATGAGCTAACAGACCTTAATGAAGACAACAGCTATTAGTTAAAACATTAATTATCGTTTCTTTAGAGTCTTTCTCTCCCCAACTCAGTCATAAGCTCCAGGAGAAACTGTGCCTGTCTTGTTCATCGTGCTATATCCTTAGCAGAAATAGAGCACTGAGCACATAGTAAATGCTTAATTTAGGAAATAATATAATGATTGAATGAATAAACAAACCATTAAGATGAGATGATTAAATCAGCACAAATACAAATAACTCATTGGCTGACCCTCGGTAAACGTTAGCCTCTGAACTTTATGGCCAGTAACAAATTCTCTGCTCACTTAATATCATTCATTACTATTCAGCAAAGCAGGTATTGATCTCCTGATGTGGACCAGGAGTGTCTTAGATTTAGAGCCACTTCATACTGTTTTTCAAATGAAACAAGATGCAAACACCCAGACATTCAAACATATAAACAAACATACACACAAATACCAACACATTCACGTATATGTCTGTATATACACATACAAAATATATTTTTTAAAGTCTTAATTTTGTTAAGATGTCAGTACTACCCAAAGCTATCTACAGTTTTACTGCAGTCTGTATCAAAATCCCAATGATGTTTTTTGCAGAAGTAGAAAAACCCATCCTAAAATTCATTTGAGAGTTACAGTATGACCCAGCAATTCTAGTTCTGTGCATATATCTGGAAAAGACAAAAACTTTAATTCAAAAAGATACATGCACCCCAATGTTCACAGCAGCACTATTTACAATAGCCAAGACATAGAAGCAACCTAAATGTCCATTGACAGATGAATGGATAAAGGGGTGTGTGTGTGTGTGTGTGTATGTACACACACACACACACACACACACACACACACACACACACACACACACACACTGGAATATTACTCAGCCGTTAAAAAGAATGAAATAATGCCATTTGCAGCAGTACAGATGGACTTAGAGATGATCATACTAAGTAAGGTAAGTTGGACAGAGAAAGACAAATACATCACTTACATGTGGAATCTAAAAAAAAAATGATACTACTGAACTTATTCATAAACCAGAAATCAACTCACAGATATAGAAAACAAGCTTATGGTTTCAAAGTGGAAAGGTGGTAGGGAGTGATACATTAGGAGTTTGAGATTAGCAGATGCATACTACCATATATAAAATAAATAAACAAGGAGGACCTAGTGTAGAGCACAGGGAACTATATTAATATCTTTTAATAACCTGTAATGGAAAAGAAACTGAAATATATATAATGATTGAATGAATAAACAAACCATTAAGATGAGATAATTAAATCAGCACAAATACAAATAACTCATTGGCTGACCCTCGATAAACATTAGCCTTTGAACTTTATGGCCAGTCACATATATATATATATGTATGTATGTGTATATATATATGCACACACACACACACACATATATATACACACACACATATATATGAATAACTGAGTCACTTTGCTGTATGCCTGAAACTAATACAACATTGTAAATCAAAATAAAAAAATATAAGCTGTATTTCAATTAAAAAAATAATTATTTGGAATTGCAAAAGACTTCAGATAGCCAAACAATCCTGAAAAAGAAGAAAAAAACTCAAGGAATCACACTTCTGATTTCAAATTTTATGACAAAGCTACCATAATTAAAATAGTGTGGTACTAGCTTAGTGACAGACATATAGATCAATGGAATAAATAGCCCAGATTTATGGCTCAACGATTTTCAGTAAGCTGGACCTTTACTTAATACCACATACAAAAATTAACTCCAAATGAATCAAAGACCATAAAACTCTTAGAAGAAAACATAGGGTAAAACTTCACAGCATTGGATTTGACAGTGATTTCTTGGATATGACATCAAAGGCACAGGAAACAAAAGTAAAAATAGACAAATTAGACTTCATGAAAAAATGTTTTTAAATTTTTCATCGAAAGAAACAATAATGAAGTAAAAAGGAGACCCATAGAATGGGAGAAATTATTTGCAAATCATATATCAATAAGGGGGTAAATATGTAGACCGTATAGAGAACTCCTAAAACTCAACAACAACAACAACAACAACAGCAACAACAAAAACCCTGAACAGTTCAATTTACAAATGGGCAGAAGACTTGAACAGACACGTCTCCAAAGAAGATATACAAATGGTCAAAAAGCACATGAAAAAGTACTCAACATCACTAATCATTAGGGAAATGCAAATCAAAACCACAATGGCATACCACCTCACACCCATTAGGATGGCTACTGGCAAACAAAACAAAACAAGACAGACAAAACAGAAAATAACCCATGTTGATGAGAATGTGGAAAAATTGGACCCTGTACGCCGTTGGTGGAAATGTAAAATGATACAGCTGCTATGGAAACAGTATGGTGGTTCCTCAAAAAATTAAGAATAGAATTACCATGTAATCCAGAAATTCCACTTTTGGGCATCTACTCAAAAGAATTGAAAGCCGGATCTCAAAGAGGTATTTGTATATCAATCTTTTGTAGCAACATTATTCACAGTAGTTAAAACATAGAAAGCAACCCAGATGTCCAACAGCGGGTGAATGGATAAACAAAATGTGGTCTGTGCACACAATGGAATAGTATTCAGCATTAAAAAGGAAGGAAATTCTGACACATGTTGCAACGTGGATGAACCTTGAGGGCATTATGCTCTGTGAAATAAGTCAGTTGCAAAAAGACATATACTGTATGATTCCACTTGTCTGAGGTACTTAGAATAGTCAAAACCGTAGAGACAGAAAGTAGAATGGCGGGTTTTCAGGGGCTGAGGGAGGGGAGAATGGGGCGTTGCTGTTTCATGGGGACAGAGTTTCAATTTTGCAAGATGGAAGGAGTTCAGGAGCTGGGTGGTAGTGATGGCTGTGCAACAATGTGAATACACTCAACTCCACTGACCTGTACACTTAAAAGTGGTTAAGGTGCATAGGTTTTATTTTATGTATATTTTATCACAATTTAAAAAGTTGGAAAAACACATCTTGGCTTGACTCTACTAGTTAGGATATGCCTGGGTCCGACCTTCCCAGGTTTGCTCCTCTCACATTTGTAACTGATTTCTGCTTACAGCCCACCCTGCCTCAGCAGGAAGGACTGATCCCGTGTGCAGATGCCACATTTAAGCTCTGTTGGACTCATGCCTTGGGGTTGCTCGTCACCCAGTCTTCCATGGGGCCTCTGCCTTCTCTGTGTCCTCTGCCCTCATCCAGTGCCCTGGCTCGTCTCTTACACTTTGACCTGGGTCTCTATCTCTGAGATGCTCAGGACCTGCCTCCGTCTTCTCAGTTCCCTCTTGGGCCTTAGACCCCAGCTCCAAGTTTGATCCTTGCAGTGGATTCCCCTGATACCCATTTCTCTGGTCTCCCCAGTGCCTGCCAGTGGGTCACTTCAGAATCCCAGAGATCATGTTAGCTAGAACTTGAGCTGCCCCCATGAATGATAGCCTTTTTCTGCCAGCTTGAACTCGCTTTGGGCACGAGCATATGGGATGCCTCCTCCAGGAAGTGGGATTGGCTCTGATCCTCTGTCTGCTTCACCCTAGTATAAGTAAGTGGACAAAGTCCCAGAGGAGGTATGGCTCCTGCGTGTCTGTACGCCTTGAATACATGTGCTTGCAGTATCTTTAGTAGCTAAGTCGTAGAACAGGATTTCTCAGCTGCTACACCGCTGACATTTTGGACTGGATAAGTCTTCATGGTGGAAACTGTCCTGTGCATTGAAGGGTGGTGAATAACATCCCTGACTTCTCTACCCGCAAGAAGCCAGTAGCACTCCTTCCCGGTTTTGGCAATCAAAAATGTCTCCATTGTTGCCAAAAATTGCCCCCTATTTGAAATCTGTCTTAGAAAGTTTACTTTTTTTTTTCCTGAATAGAGAACATACCTCTAGTTCCATATCTCACTTTAAGGAGTCACATGGATCCAGGGAAATACCTATCTTGCAAGGCTGCTGCAAGAATGAACGCTGATGGAGTGGGCATTGGTGGCCTGTGTCTGTACAGTCTGCATTCTCCTAACAGCACCCTGATGTTCCTTTGGGGCACCCCGCCCTCCACTCTCAGGTCGTGGAATCAGATGGGGTTGGTGCACCTCCCTCTTCCTTCCACTCAGGCTTAAGTGTCATCACATGACCTAGACAAAGCCAATCAGACCGTTTCATCCTCTTGGGCACAGCGATTGGTTTAAGGATGAGCAGTGACTTCAGTTGGTCCGATGAGAGTCAGCCCTGGGACTTTTGCTCAACTCTTGTGATAGAAAGCCCTTTTGACTACTAGGGTCTTTAGCTGGAAAGGGGGCAAACTTGGAGCTGTCTGTTGCCATCTTGCACATATCTGGGAATGGAGTCAACCCACTGCTTTCATGAAAGTAGCAATGAGAAAAAGAGAATGTGGGATAGTGAAACAAACTGACAATTGATGTGAACATCTAGATACAGCCACACCTGAAGGTCACTCAACTTTATATATAGCAGCCAATACATCTTTATTTAAACTGCTTTGAGTTGGGTTCCTGTTATTTGCAACCAAAAGAGTCCTGATGAGTATGTCTAAGACATGTAATGTCTAGCATAGTGCTAAAACATGATCAAGGTTAAGTAAATATTGTTATTAATCACCTAGTTGACTATTTAAGTACCTACTGTGTGTCAAGCATCTTAAGAAGTGCTAGAAATAGCCATGGCATCCTTGAAGGCTTGGATTCCAGTCCTGGCTTCTTCCCTTACATGTGACCTTGGATAAATCGCTACTCCTGTTTGAGGTTGAGTTTCCCTCATCTGTGAGAAGATGGGATGGGAACACACATTGCAAATAGGTGGTCGTGGGCTACAGCCAGCCCTTCTTTGGGTGTTTCCTTTGACCTGCACAGTATTTTTCAATTTAGAAATTTTCATAGGCAAACTCAAGTATCCAGCTTCTCTAGAAAAATGGGGAATCAGCCCACCTTGAGCCCCTCTTGCCACAAAGCAGTGACAGACAGATTTTAGGAGGAGCGTGTGCACTCTAAGTTACTCCCGACGCCACCCCTCTCCATTATCTTATACTTGCTGGTGTCACTCAGCTTGTGATCTGCTGGCCACAAAAGGCATTTGACTTCGTGTTTTCCAGACCAAACGTTCTCTTTCAGCTCTGACATTTTCTGAGAAGGCAGAAGATGCCCTTCGTGGTGCAGGGAAAGAGATGGAAACCAAATAAGAAAACAGCCACTGTACGTAGGCAGCCATCTATTACTCTAACCTCTCCAGGGTCGCTGGGTGTAGGGGCCCCCAGGCCCAGAGAAATGGCAGCAGTCGGGGCAGAGACAAACAAGCCAAGATTGTCTTTCTTTGCTTCTAAGTCAGACAAAGAAAATCCCTCTCGGTGCAAACCCTCCCCAGCAGCTTTGATGTCCCTCTTCCAAGCGGCACCACTTCAGACAAGAGAGGCAGGCAGGGGCAGGGAGCCGAGAACAAAGAAGCATTTCTTGGGCTCCTAATTATTCTCCTTCTGTGTAAATAATTATCTGGAAGGGGAAAAAAAAAAAAAAACCCAGTTCACAGCTAAAGAGCTGGAAAAGCAAAAGGAAGATGAAAGGGGGTTGGGGATTTGCTGTGTCCCTGGGAGCAATCCTTGAAGGGAAAACGAGGCACAGCGAAACCTTCCTCACTTTCTGTGTTTTAAACACCTAGCCTGGGACTTTCAGAGCCGTTGGCATCGGTGCTGTAATTAAATCATGGTTCTGGAAGCTGGCGTGTGGATAATCCAGCCGTTTTTGGCTCCGGCTTCTGCTGGACTCTGCTGGAGGAAAGGCAGGGAGGCTTAGAGAGTGAGGCCCTGGGGTCAATTGAGCCTGAGTTTGAACTTGGCCCCACTGCTGGTTATAAATGGGATCAGGGAAAAGTTGCTTCTTTCCACCCGAGGGCCCGTGCAGAAGCCTCCCCAAGGCTGAAAAGGCCAGCATCAGGGAGACTCATTAGGAGCTGGTAAAACCATCTCAGGGAGGAAGAGCAGCAGACTCATGGAGCCAGGCTAGGAGGAGAGGGGGCAAACAGATGCCCAGTATCAAAAGAAGTTCGGTGAGTCCTGACCGTTTCATCCTGAGTGCAAAGGGGCATTTGAGTTTCTCCCTGGAGGCAAGGGAAGAATCGGTGAGTGGGTATCCGAGCCTCTCAGCCCGGCAAAGGAAGGGAATTGAGTTAGGGGATCACTGCCCACTATCTGCTCTTCTCCACCTGACAGTGGGGCCATTCACTGGCAGGGCATTCAGAGGCATCCTTGGAGGACATTTGGAAGAAAGAAAGAGAAACAGGACACCCCAGTCACCTCGCTGTCCACAAAAGACTCTTTGCAGCCCGGATGTGTACACCTGATGGGCAAAGGAAGAAAACCGTGCATTCAGCTGTCTGTACACCCCCAAGCCATGCATCCAAGTCAGGTGACATGTTACAGCCTTATCGACAACCTGGGGAAGCCGGATCCTGAAGAGCCTATTCCGGAATCTCTGTTCGGGGCCAGGGAACCGGAGCCCCTGGCTTTGTGAAGGGCAGGGGGTTTCTTCTCCTCTCACAGGATCTAGACAGATGATACTCGATGTATTGGCGTGCGTTGTGGAGTCTGGGGGTGGGGTTTGGATGGCAGGGCTGTTCTGGCTACACCCAATGAGACTCCACCACGGTCCCCATTCATCAAGGGCAGTAAGAGAAGGTAACAGGATGGGTCTCCAGAAAAAGGGTGGCCTGGGCACCAAGATGCCTGAATTAGACCCTGGGTGAGCCAGGAGGTAGACACAGAGCCAGTTTATTTCCTCTGTGTTGAGTTAACCAAGTGGGTTGGCTGGGGATAAGGTTGCTAACCTTAACCCTACCCCTAACCCTAATCTTAACTGTAATCCCCCACCCTAACACTAATCCTAACCCAAGTCCGAGTTAAATTTGAATTTCAGATAAAAACAATGTTTTTCCTAAGTATATCCCATGCAATATTTGGGACATACTTACACTAAAAAAGAATTCATTATTTATCTGAAATTAAAATTGACCTGGGCATCTTATATTTTATTTATTAAATCTGGCAATCCTAGCTGGGGACTTGGTGGAAATTTAATATAGGGACTGAAGACTTGTGACGTACAGGCTAAAATGTTTTGGTTTGGCCAGCACAGTGCTTCAAAAACAAGGGCATTTCACATAAAATCCAGACTTCCACCTTCTCCAGAGAAGTCAGAGGTCTGGTCACACCTCTCATTTGGCCACCGGTCCACCACCACCCTCACCTCTACTCACCCACCTGGACCCAGTTTACTCTTTCATTGTAGTTTGCTGGTCCTGATATCATTGGAGTTTGAGACCCATTGGCTCACCCCAGGGGACACAGGGAGAGACTGTGGTTCACTCACTGCGATGACAAACGCTCGGGGAGCCTGGAGTCATTCACCAGAGGTTCAGCTCTGTCATGATGCATTCCACCTCCCTCTTGGGGGTCTTCATCTTCTCATCTGGAAACTGGAAATAAGTCCTGCTCTGCCTCACTCTGGAATGTGATAAAGATGGAAAGAAAGTGTGAGTCTGAAAGTTCTCTGAAAAAGAAAGTGATCTTGACCATAGTCAAAAAAAAAAAAAAAAAAAAAAAAAAAAAAAGACCAAAAACAAAAAAAACCTTGCCAGAGAAGAGCCAGGGCAAGGGGTGTGGGGGTGAAGGGAGAAAGTTCTCCAAAAAGAGAGACTGTGCTGTTACCTCGAGTAAGGAAGGGGCTCAAGTCACCAAACCAACCGGTGTCCTGCACAAGCTTATATTGTCATGGTTTTGGGGGGTTTGTTTTTTTTCCCCTTTGTGCCTCTCCCTACTTCGACTGCCAGTTCCTTGAGATCAGAACAAAAGTTCCCCAGGACACACAGAGTCTCATCATCCCAGAAACTTAATGGAAGCTCCATAAAGATTCACAGAATGAGTGTAAGTGCTCTGAAAGGTTTGGGGGGTGGGGGGTTCTTGGCAGAAAAGAGTTAGCATAACCGGCCTGAGGCTGCGGTCTCTAACCTGCTTGCGAGGTTAGTCCTTAGCTAGTGTCTGGGAACTTGGCTTCCAAAATGCTTCCTCTGTTCCCTGACTGATAAGGTTGTTTTCTGGGCTTGGATTGTTTGTACAAACCATGTGATTTATGGTGAACACCCGATCTTCTGGGAGTCTGGAATTTTGGCAGTTCCTAGACAGAGAAATCTCTGTGACCAGCCCCCAGTCAACAACCTAAGTTGTGAGTCTCAAGCAGGCTACTCTGGGCACGACAAGGATTATAAGTGTGTGGGTGCACGTCTGCCCCTGGGGGGAGAGAGCACCCTGTGTGACCCTCCCCGGGAAGGGGAGAGCAGAGGGTCCTGCCCGTGGGTCCCCCCAGACCCTGCCTATGCCTCCTCCCCTTACTAGCTGCCCGCACACCCCGACTGCGCCTTTGCAATGAGCTGTAGCCATGGCTAGGACGATACTCTGAGTCCCACGAGTGCTTCTAGTGCATCACTGGGGATGTGGATCATCTCGGGAAGCCCACCAAACAGGACCAACCTTTTCAAGCAGGGTCCACAATTTGCAAGGCCCTTTGCCATATCATTGCATTAATCCTAGCCATTCTGTGAGGGAGGTAATGTTCTCATTTTAGAGATTAGGACACTAGGGTGCAGAGAGGTGTTGTGGCTTAGCCAAGGGTGCAAAGCTAGTAAATAGAAGAGTGGTTATGCGAACCTATGCATTTGCCTGGTTCCAAAGTCATGCTGTAGCAGCCTCCCCTGCAGGGAGAGAGGCTGACCCCATCACAGTAACCCGTTAGTGTCCAGGACTGCTTCAGTCTGAGCCTGAAAAGGGGAGTGGCTCCTTTGGGATGAGCCAGCAGGTAACTTGACTGCTCTCTTCAGTAGCAGAGCTGTTATTTGCACCTGTGTCCGTTCAACTCTGGGGTCCCCAAGTTGAGAACAATTACCATATTTTGGCTGTGTGGCCTCTGACATCTCACTCCATTTCTCCCTTCACTCATCCCTTAGTCTGTAAAAGGGAATTAACAATCATCTACCTGATCGTAAGAGGAACCAAGCATCCCCTCTGCAGCACCCAGTACAAAGCCACCAAATGCTGGTTCCTTTCTCTTTCCCAGCCCGCTCCTTACTCCCTACATGAACCTGTGTGAAGTCCTACCACTCTCTCTGCCTGTTTCCCCATCTATAAATGAGGGACTGATTTTGATGCTGCCAGAGTCCTTCTGGGGCTGGCATCATATACCAGAGAATGAGCTTTCCTCTGAAGCAGCCTTTTAAAATCCTTCCAGCTCTGATCATAAAAAGCAGATCAAACCCAACCTCTGCCACTCAAAAACAAGGTGATGTGCACATTATCCAAAGACAATGAGGCAAAAACATTCTCCAGCCTCTCCCAGACACTGACCCTGGAGAAAGACAGATCAGAGTGTTGAAAGGTTCTTTGTTTAACAAAGGCACAGGCAGAGGGGAAAGGGAGGGGAGAGGATTTATAGATGGGGCTAGGCTCTGTACAGCCAGGGTTATCAGTCTATTCTTATAGAGCTCAGTGGATAATTTTTATAGAGCTTGGTGGACAAGAGTAACAATGTTGTGATCAGGGTGCAATAGGGAGCAGTGGGGACTATGGCAAAATGCAGACTCTATGCCTAGCCTTGGAGAGGGAGCCTCCAAGCTCCAACTGTTGCTGACAGATGAGAATGTAGGTATGTTGCTGTCAAACTGTCTCTTCAGTTCTTTTTTTTTTTTTTAAAGAGAAGCCAGTCTTTGAAAGTATCTCCATTTTTAAGTGTTAGCTTAAGTTTTCCTAAAGATCTTTGTGAGTACAACAGAACTCTTGAAGCGGCTGACCTAGTCCACAGGCTGTTTGCAGTCTCTGAGCAGACCTCATTTGCAGCATCTTTGTCACTAAATCCTGAAGAATTTGTGATCACAGCTTGCCTTCATATCTTCTAAGATGGTCAGTTTCAGAGACATGGGAGGACAATTTTGAAGAAAAGCCAGCATCATTTAACTTAATTATTCCCTCAAATACTAGGTCTTTCCATACCCCTTTATTTTTGTTCAGGTGTTTCTATCCTCAAAATAACATCTAGCTGGACAGCTCCTATTCAGCCTTCAAAACCCAACTCAGATGTCCACTATTTTGTGAAGCCTTTACTGATCATCACCCTCTTTTCCCAGGGGTTCACTCCCTGCCCCAGTACCGTGTCCCCACCACTCTGCTCTCCATCTTCATCCTGGACAATACAAGGTGGCTTTTAATAAAGGGACTATTTACAATGGAGTGTGCATTACAATGGGCAGGGTTTCAGGAAACCAACTCGAGATAAGGCAGCACCTGGTCTAACAACACTGAGGAACTGTCACCCCTGAGTTCTAAAGCTGCAGAGGGAGGAACAGGTATAAACCTCACACAGGATAGAACTATAGGATTCCCTGACAGCCTCACCTCATAGCGACGTATCAGGGAGGGGCCAAGAGGATAAACCCCAGCCTCACTTTCCTCCTACTCTCCAGTATCTTGTCACTGCCTTTCGTTGGCAGAAAATACCTGGCAGTAAGGTGAGGGAGTCCACAGATGCAGTCCCTCTGGGTCAGCCTCTGTGTGACCCAGAGCAGGTGAAGCATAGAGGGCAAACAAGAGATGCCCGGCGTCCACCATCCTCTGTCTAGACCTCTCTTATCACTGTGTTTAGTTCCTGGCCCCGGAGACTGGAAACTGCTAGAGCTCTGACAGTCATATCTACAGCCCCCAAAATCTGGCACATCGTGAGTGTTGAATAAGTGGTTCTAGAAATTAGCAGGTGCACCATGTAGCACCTGGTACAAGACAGATGAAGATGAAGGATTATCTTTAGGTTCTGCACAGGTAGGTGTGAGGTAGTCATGAACTTCTTCCTCTGCACCTACTGTGTGAGGTATTATCTCTGACCTTCAGGAGCTCTTAAACTTGGGACTCTAAGAGCATAGACGTTAGACAGCAGCTATTCCAGAATTTCCCTATGTGGGTTCCTCAGTGTACTGGTTTACTATGATGCTCAGACATACTGTAACAGGAGAAGAGTCCATTATCAAGTGTCAGGGCCTATGGTTTAAGCAAACGTCTTTCCTGCAGGACTTGTCTGAGCCTTTAATGCACCAATGTGTGTCGGGAGTCTCCCGAAGGGGGCCGTAACAGGCAGCTTTCCCCCAAATGACTTGGTTACAGGATCTTTTTCCCAAGGAGCATCTTCTAAATTCATTTTGTTGCAATATACTTTGGAAGACACAGACCTTTTTAACCAGTTCATCTTACAGATGGGAAAACTGAGGCTCCAAAGCAACTGTCACCCACCAGTCTAGCAGGGAGCATGATTTGCATAAAGAAACGAATGTGGAGCTGGCATCCGTTGTAGCCTTCTGGCCTTTCTCCACATTGTCGTCAGGTCCTTCTCGGGTGGAGTCTCGCCCAAACCATGACTGGGAGTTGGACAGGGAGTAGCAGGTGGTCCTTTCTGCTGAACGTCGGTGGGCCTCCAGCAGGGGCTGTCACAGAACATTGGCGTTCTAACTGATGGGTCTGACCCGTTGTGAGACGTTGTCGCAGTGATGAAACAGAAGCCCATCAGGTCAGGCGTGGAGAGAAGATGACAAGGAGGGAGGGGGAGAGGCTAGTTGAGTGCCACTGTCCTGTGGGGCATCTCACTGTCTCTCGTGGCCAAGTCCCCTGGCTATCAGCACCAGGCAGGCAACCTCCATTCTCAACACAACAGCCAGGTTTTCAAAATAGAAGCCTGGCAAGAGCTCTCTGATGCTGGAGAATTTTAGTGGCTTCTTTAGACTTCAAGACAGTCTCTGTGTCTGATCTTATGTTTCACCTTTCTCTCTGGCCTCGTCAGGTGCCACCAGCTGCCTCCTTGACTCTCCCCACCACACACACTACCTTCCATCCAGTGTACACAGCGTTCAGTCCCCCAGACCCACTGCCCTGCTACTCACGATCTTTTTTGCATGTGCAAGTTTACCTGGCGTGCTCTCTCACCATCTAACTGCTTGGCCAGCTTCCATTATGAGAGGTAGGATGGGAGCTGGGGAATGCCTGGGCTCAGAAGCATAAGGGCCAAACCCAGCTTTGTCACTTCTTAGCTGTGCAGCTTTGGGCAAATGACTTAACCTCTCTGAGCCTCAGTTTCCTTGTCCCTAGGATGGGGATAATGTTAATACCACCTGCCTCAAAAAAGTAGTTTCAAGGTTGAGTGGAATAATCCTTTACCTGTCACACATGTAAGTGCTTAAAAAATGGTGGTTATGATTATGCTCCTTTCAGATTTCAGTTTAGATACTCATCTGGGGAAGCTTCTCTGATTACACACACACACACACACACACACACACACACACACACACACACACCCCTCCTCGTATGCATTTACCTCGTGGTAAAGCAATTATCTACTTGCCTCCCCCTCTGCTTCCTTCAGTCATTAGCTCTGGACAGGTAGGAACTTGGAGTGAACAGTATCTGCCCAAAGTCACCTCCTTGTCATTGGCAAAGGCACCATTGACTCAAGTCACCTGAGTCTTGCCTGGAACACTCTCAGTCCCTCCTGAGGCTGTTCAAAGAGATCCCAGCTCCCACAGCTGCTGAAGACTCAAGATTGGTGTGTTCCCTCTAATTTCTGAAGGGAATAAGGAAAAGTTTACCTTGTTTTGTTTTCTCGTTCTTCGTTGTGTTTTTGCTTGGTTCCCTAAGCAAGCATTCCATTTCCTGAAAGACAGTAGGTCCATGTCCTTTTCAGTATAGCAGCAGATGGTCTCCTGGCTGAATCAGTCACTGATGACTTCTTTTAGAGAGAGTGATCAGCTCAAGGAAATGCATTGGCAGGGAAAGCGACTCCTTGGGGAAGTGGGGGGTGGGATCTGGGAGAGCCCTCAGGCTCAGATTTCCCCCAGATGAAATGTGGAGCACTGTCTCTGGTTTCTGCTGTGAATTGTGTCTTTCAGGAAGCCCCGCTCCAGGCTGGGTCATCAACACCAATGTCCGAGGGGTCACCTTGGCTCTGTCCAGAGCAAGCATCCGTTGTTCTCTTAGGTTCTGCTCCTCCCTGGGAGCGGCTGCAGGGGTTTCTGAAAGGATGGCCTCCTTTTGGCACAGAGAGTATTCATAGTGCTTAGAACAGCAGGATGGGCTTAGGAATCGATCCTGGCTCTTTACCTGTAGGAAAACTAAAGCCAGGAGATAGAAAGCAGTTAGCATGGGGCCACTCAGCAGGTGAGTGGCAGATCTGATCTGTCTACCTTCCTACGGCATCTGGACTCTCTTGCTGGCTATTTCTGGGTATCTTCTGGCTGATGAAACAGTCATATGGCATATGAATTTGGAATAGTCACATGATAAATAGCAGAGTGCCCACTAAGCAATTGTGGGTTCCTTTGTGAAACCTCTTAATGGCCCACAATGCAAAATTTAGAATATGGAAGATAAACACGTCAGCTAAGGTTTGTTGCCTAGATACCAGAAACTTTCCCAAGTGCTTTATATTCATGGCCTCATTTACCATTCCCAGTGACCCCGTGAGGAGTCATACTTGCCCAAGTTCACAGTGCTGAGAGGTGGCAGAATCAGGACATATTTTCTGGTTTTCTGACAGCAGAGCTCATGCACTTAACTATTAGGCTATCCTGCCTCTTGTTCCACAGACATGGAGTGAGGACCACCCTGTGCTGCACTGTGTTGGATGCTAAAGAGTCACAGATGAATGAGATACAGCTCCTGTCCCCAAGGAGCTTACCTTCATTTAGGAAAGAAGGACATGCACAGATCATTGCTAAATGAGTTGTGATCAGAGCTAAACAGCGGGGGGGTACTCCCTTGTGTTAATTTACTTGTTCAGAGTGCCTACATCATTCTGTCTGTGCTTGTGCTTGGACCCACAGAGCCCTCCAAAAAAGAAAAGAAAAGAAAAGAAAAGAAAGAAACCCAACAGAGGTATTATCTGCATTTGACAAATGTGGATGCTGAAGCCGAGAGAGGAGAAAGGACTCATCTGGGTAACAGGCTAGGTTGGTGTCATGCCCAAGTCTCCAGCATCCCACTTAGGTTCTTTCTTCATGAGACAACAGGAAACAGCCCAACAGGCTCCTGGGGGCCAAAATTAGTCCAAATGCTGAGGATTAGTAAAAGCTGCGGTGAAGAGAAATCACTCCATTTGTACCGTTCATATGTTAGTCATCATTTTTTTAAATTAATTTTTTTATTCAAGTATAGTTGATTTACAATGTTGTGTTCATTTCTGGTGTATAGCAAAGTGATTCAGATATATATGTGTGTGTGTATATGTATATGTATTTGTGTGTGTGTATATGTGTGTGTATATATATACATATGTATATACATACACACACAAATATATACACACACACACACACACTGTTTTCCATTATAGGTTAATATAAGATATAAATGTAGTTTCCTGTGCTGTACAGTAGGTCCTTGTTGTTTATCTGTTTTATATATAGTAGTGTATGTATATGTTAATCCCAAACTCCTAATTTATCCCTCCTCTGCACCCCTTTCTCCTTTGGTAACCGTAAGTTTGCTTTCTATGTCCATGAGTCTATTTCTGGCTTGTAAGTAAGTTCATTTGTATCATTTTTTTTTAGATTCCATATATAAGTGATGTCATATGATAGTTGTCTTTCTGTATCTAATTTACTTAATATGATAATCTCTAGGTCCATCCATGTTTCTGCAAATGGCATTATTTCATTCTTTTTTATGGCTGAGTAGTATTCCATTTTACACACACACACACACACACACACACACACACACACACACACACACTCATACACACACACACACACACACACACACACACACACACACACACCCCACATCCTCTTTATCCAGTCATCTGTCAGTGAACATTTAAGTTGCTTCTGTGTCTTGGCTGTTGTGAATAGTCCTGCTATGAACATTGGGCTGCATGTATCTTTTTGATTTAGAGGGGTTTTTTTTCTGGATATGTGCCCAGGAGTGGGATTGCTGGATCATATGGTAAGTCTATTTTTAGTTTTTTAAGGAACCTCCCTGCTGTTCTCCATAGTGGCTATACCAATTTACATTCCCACCAACAGCGTAGGAGGGTTCCTTTTTCTCCACCCCCTCTCCAGCATTTATTATTTGTAGACTTTTTAAGGATGGCCATTCTGACTGTTGTGAGGTGATACTTCACTATAGTTTTGATTTGCATTTCTCTAATAGTTAGCAGTATTGAGCATCTTTTCACGTGCCTGTCAGCCATCTGTATCTCTTCTTTGGAGAAATGTCTATTTAAGTCTTCTGCTCATTTTTTGATTGGGTTGTTTGGTTTTTTTTAGCTGTATGAGCTGTTTAATCATCTTTAGTTTCACAGCAAAGCACATCTAAGGAGAAATCCCTGGGTTCAGGAGAGGTGTGGTTAAGTCACCAACAGACCTCACTGTGGTCCTCTGACCTTGTCGCATTTTGGGCTTATTCTTAGTCTTCATTTCTTGGCCCAGAAATTCCAACACAAAATTTCTGGAGTTGTAATTCTAGTGGCCTAAGCTATGAGTTTGCCAGCGTGTTCTGTAATTTCTACTTTTTTCCCCTCTCTCTTCTTATCTCTTCCTCTGCTCCCCTCACATGCAGACCTGTTTTCTGAATAATGAAGGATACAGTAGAGTCTGCAGCCTCAGTCTCACTGCTATTTCTTGTGAAAATGAGTTTTGACCTTAATTAACTCTTCAGGAACTGGGCATACGCTTCCCACTGTGATCAGAGCAAAGAATTAGCCCTGAAGATAAACAGTAGGAGTGCAGGGGATGGGGAGTGACTGACAGAATTACAAAGTAAGGAAGTGCCCAGCCTCCCCACAAAGATGCTGCTTCATTCATTGCAAGACTGATGGCACTCAGCCTAGGGTGAACGGTGGGGAAAGTTGCTCTGTAATCAAGGTGCTCAGTGCTGTAAGAATGCCTGTCACTGTCCATGGTACTGACCAAGCTATTGCCGAGTCCAAATAATTAACCGTTTCCAAGGACTTCCACGTCCTAAGGAGGGCATGGGGCCATGTCCTGGTCTGAGAGTAAGGGTGAGGTCATGGCTGGAAATGCAGAAGAAGACAAGGCTTGAGGTTGTGAGCCTGTTGCTGATGCTGGTGACATTGGCAATTCTCGCAACCTCTCAGATCTCTAATCTGTGGAGGAAAATGCTTGTGCTACTCAGTCCACAGAGACGTTCAAAAGATTCAGTATCATTAAGTGTATTTCAAAGTCTGGTTTGGTGCCCTGAAAACGTGGTGATGCTGCTGCCGACAGTAGTGATGATAATTGCATTAAACTTGAGATAAAATTGAAGATTATGCAGCTGGCATCATTCTAACTTCTTTACGTATATGGATTCCTTTAATTGTCATGAGATTCGCTCACATTATTAGATTGCATTATGCTCGTTTTATAAATGAGGAGCCCACAACACAGAGGGTTTAAGTCATTCCCCCCCACCCCCGCCATTCATACAGCTAGCGGAGTAGGGGCTGACCGCGTGGGAAATACTCAGTACTTTGAAGGAAGGAGTAAGGTGTGAATATGGACTGTGAATTCCCTTGAGATCCTCAGCACTTCCCAGAACAGACACCAGACTTCCGTTCTCTCAAAAGGGAAGTTTCATGACTGTCCCCCAAGTCCAGCTTCCACACTGGACACAAGGAGATTGTTCTGAAACAGTGGTCCCATCATGTCACCTTTGTGCCTTGAAACCTTGGTGACAACCATCTCCACTGCCCATAGGACCACGTGCAAACACCTTAACTTGGCATCCAAGACCGCTCACCGTCAAGCTTTCCTGTCCCAGGATTCCCTTTTCTCCCACAGCTGATACTCACACCACCCCCGACTTTCTCCTTGTTTTCTGAATATGCCATCGCTTTCCTCCCTCAGAGTCTTGACCCATGCTGTTCCCCAGGAGGAAGTGCCCTCCCTCATCTAACAGGATGACTTCTATTCAGTTTTCAAGATCTGACTTAAATGTTTCCTCCTCATGAAGCCTTCCCTGATTTCACTTTCTCCTTTGTGCCTCTAGATCACTTGTACCCCTTTCCCCTATAAGATCCTGGGTGCATTTTAACTATTCTTAGAAATGTCTGTCTCCTCTCCCTGCAGTCGGAGCGATTCCAAGGCCAGGTGTGCCTGATTCATCTCTCTGTCCACAAAACTGAACTCAGGGCTTGCCTTTCATGTTGTGTGTTTGGAAGAATGAATGTAGCTTCTCCCAGAGAATGGAGACTGCAGAGCTAATTCCCTAGGGGGAAAAAGGCTAAAAATAGCTTCGCAGATTCAAAGTTAAAAGCCTGTGCTCAGCAGTCAAAGTTTAAGCACAGAACAGCAGAAAGAGGTAGAGCTTGAAAGTCAGGTGGTTTCGGGTTTGAAGCCTTTCTCTGCCTTCGTCTGCTGTGACCTGGGAAAGCCTCTTCTTTTTTCTGAGCCTCAGTTTCCTCATCTATAAAATCAAAAGGATCATAGTCTACATGATGGGATCCCTAGAGAGATCAAATAAGAGACTAGAAACAACCCAAGTTTCCATCAACAGAATGGGTACAATGGACTACTACACAGCTGTGGAAATGAGTAAAGTGGAGCTACCTGCATTAACGTAGGTGAAACTCAGAAAGTTCATCTTGAGCCAAAGAAATAAATCCCATAAAAATCCGTACCTATGAGACTATGTATATACACTTGAAAACCCAGCAAAACTAAATGCTCTGTTGAGAGACAGAGTAGCATGTTTATTAGGGAATCTGGTGCCCACAACAGGTTCCTGAATGGGTGTCCCCTTCTCCTAGCTGTGTGACCCTAGTGAGTTAACTAACCTCTCTGTGCCTGTTTCTTCATCTGCAGAATATTAAAGACAGCAACGGTCCCTACCTTAAAGAGTTCCTGTGAAGATTAAAGGAATTAATATGTATCAAGTGCTTGGAAGAGAGACTGGCACAGAGCAGGCACGAGGTAAATGTGACCTCCTATTATTACTTTTGTCTCTTGTTATTACCACTTTCATTATTATCATTATTTAGGAACATATACATGATGGCAGAACTCTAAAGAAAAGCAAGGAGAATTATTAAAGCAAAATTTGGGGTAGTAGTTTCTTGTAGGAGCTGCTAAATTATGCATAATGTTCCATTTCATGAGCCAAATGGAGGACACAGACATACGTGCTATTATTTTCTTTTAACTGTGTATAGAGAGGCTCACTGTTTTGTATATACAATACATTTACCAACAAAATTTCTAAAAGCTTAAATGGAATTAATTATTGAAGAGGGCCAACACCTTTCTCCGCCCGCTCCCAGCTGAAATCTAGCCTTTCCTGCGGGCCTCTCAGTGATGTATTTGCCTTCACAAAGGGGACCACAGCCTTCTGGAGACGAGCTGATCTGCACAGTGGCTTTCCCCATCCAGCAGCCCCTAAGCAGTATGTCTTACATTCATCTGCCGATGAAGATAAAAGGGTGGTGTGCTGCCCTCTTTAAGACTGCTGGCGGGATGAGCGTGAAGAGGGAGGCTTTCATATTTTACCCCAGGCTTTGCAGTGCCCGCCTGCCTCAGAACTGAGGAATCTGGGCTTGCTTCTAAGTGCTGTTGGAGAAGCAAAACGCACAAGGCTGAACAGAAGGTTCTAAGTCCCAGGAAAGCAAATCTCTGGGTTGAGATTGGATCACCGATGCCATCACTTCATGTGAGCAGCCTGATGTTCCGGGGGTTTTCCCCGCAGGCTTGGTGACTGTTAGTCCTCCATGACTTTTGGGCTCAAAAGCTTTATAAAAGTAATCATGGGAATAATGGACGCAGCGCTTGCCATCCACCAGGCTCTGGGCTGGGCCCTCTGTGTGCGTGAGTTCCTGTCTTCCTTGTAGCAGCTTTATGAGGAATTCACATCTCTCCCCATTTTATACAAACAGAGGATCAGAGAGGTAAAGACACTTGCCCAAGGTCACACAGTGAGTTGGGGGGGAGGGGCAGAGTCAGGACTTGAATAAAGATTCATTTCCTTTACATTCGTAATCTCATTTGATTCCTCCATAACTCTGGGAGAAGAAGAATGTTTCCATCCCTTTTGACAGACCAGGAAACTGAGTCCCAGAAAGCTGAAGTCTCCAGCCCAACATGACGCAGCAAGGAAGTGTCAGGACTCAGTCCTAGCCCCATCTGTCCACTTGACCACCCAGGCTTGACCACTCCCCACCCTGCCTGCCTTTTCCACTAACAACAGAGATGAATTTCCCATGAACACAAATGCCAATCTACACTACGCTCAAAAGAGCCAATGAGGAAAAATCACTGCCTTGCATTGTAGGGTTTGGGCAGCATTACCTTGAAAGCCCTGGACCAGAAAAAGGATGGAATCAGAGCCAGAGGGAGCAGGAAGGACATCAGAGGGTGTGAAACTGAGTCTGACAGGGCACTGAGCAGGCCCAGTTTGCAGCTCCAGCAGTGAGGAAGGACATAGGAATCCCTGGAGAAATGTATGTGTGAAAAGAGGTAAAGGTGACAGAGTGGATGAAGCAAGCACAGGTCATGAGAGGCTGTACCAGGGAAATCCTGTAGCAGATACGGTACCTTCGCATCCAAATGTTGGGCTGTAAAGTCGTAGCAGGTCCTGTTTGGCCTGCCACCTTCCCCATCCATCCATCTGTCCGCCCATCCACCTACCCACCCACCCACCATCCACCCATCCACCCTAACCCCGTCCATCTATCCATTCATCCATGCACCTTGTCCACGCATCCATACCTCCATACACACACCCACGTATCCATCCACTCAGAAAGTGAGCTCCTTGTGAGTAGGAACCTCACCTGTTTTGCTCACCACTGTATCCCCAGCATCTGGAAGAGTGCCTGGCACAGGGCAAGCATTTAATAACTACATGTCAGATGAATGAACAAACCCTTCCATGGAGTAAACATTTGCTGAGTGCCCGTCAGCCACCCTGAGGAGAGCAGTCTTCACTTCCCCTTGGAGCTTATGTGCTAGTGGGAAGAAATAGAAAATAAAGAAAATAAACTGATAAATATATATCCTGCCACATAAATGCAACTGGTCAAATAGTGTGTCTTAGTGTGGTTCCCCCTAAAAGAAGACTGGGCAAGGGATTTAGGTGGAGGTCATCTATTTAGGAGGTGGTCCTAGAAAGGACCAGCAAGGAATAGGAGATTGAGACAAGGAAGGGGACTTGTTAATAAAGGACGTGTTCATGAGTAGGTTTTGCTGTGGGCCACTGGGGTTCAATTCTGCAAGGAACACTTCATGTCTGCCCACCAAGAGGCAGGGTAGCTGGGATATTGTCCACTAACTCCTGCCTCTTGTGGCAGGGGAGGGGTGGGTGTGTGTGGATGGGAGTGATGTTTTATATCATATAGTCGGTAAGAGTGAGTCATGCATGAGTCTAGGGAAAGAGCATCCCAGGAATCAGGAAGTCAGGTGCAAAGTGCCTGTGTCAGGACTGTGCCTGGATGTGTGAGGAGTAGTAGGAGGGTCGTGTGCCGGGATGGAGTGGGCAAGAAGGAGAGAGGTGGGGGAGGCAGATCATAGAGGCGTTTTGTAGTCACTGGTGAGAATTTCGGCTTTGACTCCAAGTGAGATAGGAGATCATCGGAGAATTTTGAGTGCAAAAGTGTCGTCATTAGATTTGGTTTTAAAAGGACCCTTTGGCTGCCGTGTGAAGAATGGGCTGCAGGGGCAGGATGGAGGCCAGGAGGACCACGGGGGTGGGGGAGCTACGACAGTAATCTGGCTTGTATCTGAAAGCTGGTAAAATTGTAACATTCTCATCACAAGGAAAAAAATTGTAACTATGTGAGGTGATGGGTGGTAACTAATCTTATTGTGGTAATCATTTCACCATATGGATATATGTATAATATAATATCAAACCGTATGCTGTAACCTTAAATTTATACAATGTTATATGCCAATTATATCTCAGTAAAAATGAGGAGAAAGTAATCCAGGTTATATATCATGATGGCTTGGGCCAGAATAATGACAGTGAATGTTGGAAGAAGTCTTCAGAGTCTAGATTATTTGGAAGGTCAGTTATTTCCTGACATGACATGTGGAGACTGAGAAAAACAAAGCAATGAAATTGACTGCAAGCAGCTGGAAAGATGGAGTTGCCACTGATGAGAGCTGGGGAGGGGGAAGGGCGGACACCTTGGGTTGGATGCCTAGTAGACATCCCAGACATCCTGAGCAGGACTGTGCAGGTTTGGAGAGACTGAGGCTTGGGGTGTGTGCTTGGTGTGGGAGTTGTCAGCACACAGCCTCTGCATGAAGCTCAGAGGTTGTCCGAGACTTGGCAGGAGTGAGTAAAGAGGGGGACGAGTCCTGAGTCCTGAGATGCCCTGGGGTGTAGAGGGCAGGCGCTGAGGAGGAGCTTGAAAAGAGATAGGGAAGAGAGGTCGGGGGGCGGGGGTGAAAAACCAGGAGCACGTGTGTCCTGGAAAACAAGTGCAGAAAGCCTTTCAAGAGATGCTAACCACCAATTGTAGCAAATACTGCCAACAAATAAGGTGAATGCTAAGGATGGCCCTTTGGGTGCGGCGAAATGGAGACCCTCAGTGACCTCGCTGGAGGTAGTTTCTGGGCAGCCTGACTGGAGTGGACTCAGGGCGAATGGGGGAATTGGAGAAATCTGGACAACTCTTTTGAATAATTTTTTTTCTAAAGGGAATTGGTGGTAGCTGGAGTGGGATGTGGAGTCAAGGGAAATTTCTTTTTCGTTGTTGTTATTTTTGTTTGTTTTTTTTATTTTTGTTTTGTTTTAAGAAGGGAGCTGTTGTAGCCAATTTGCTTGCTGATGGGAACGACCTCAGAGAAAGAGAAAAGGGGACGATGCCCGAGAGGAAGGGGTCCTTGCTGGGAGATGCTGGCAGAGGAACCCAGGCCCCAGGGCGGGGGCGGCAGTGCGGCCGGGCACCCACGGGCACGGGAAGGGGGCGGGCTGAGGTGCAGCTGGGGAGGGTGGGCACGTGCCCAGGCGGCAGCACAGCGGGGGTGACCCCTGCCTGCTCTCTCAGGGGAGAGGAAGCACAGTCACCCACTGAGACTGAGGAGGAGGAGTTGGAGGGTTGGAGAGACAGTTCTGAAAGTCATCCAGCAGCCGGGATCAAGGAAATGCAGTGGGACTGTGAGGTCGGTGAGCGGGAATTTCAAGTGCAGAATGGCAGCAGCCACGTGGCTCCTGCGAGGACGCAGGTGTGGAAAGGCAAGACCCGGATTTAACCTGGGCTGAGGCTTTGCCAGGTGAGAGCAAGGGAGGTGGAAGGTTGAGAATGTGAAGGTTGAATGCAAAGGAGTGATTCCAGCAATGGGCCATCCCATCTCCCTCCCTCCCTCCCTCCTTCCCTCTCTCCTTCTCTCTCTCTCTCTCACTCACACACACACACACACACACACACACGCACACGCACGCACACACACTTACACACCTAGATACCTTGAGAGGGTGTAGGGGAAGATGCTTGTAACTTTTAGAAGCACAATAGACCTGTCAGCTGTGTAACAGCCCCCTGACAGAGAAGTCTGTCATAAAGTAACTGTTGCATCTCTGCATCCGTGTATCCTGTTTCTCCATCAAACCCCGAGAAGAACAACTGTTAGCATCAGGGAAGGGGGAAGTGGGAACAACCATGACAACATGAGAGGTGCATGTCTGAGATGATTCTCCATTCCTCCCACCCTGGGGAATCTTTAAAACAAGGCGCTGGGTCCTCAAGGAGTCACGAATGATTCTCTCTCACCTCCTGCCCTGGAAAGACATAAATCTCAAGGGGGCCCATTTGGGACAAGCAGACTCTCACTGGCATCTAATTCAAGTACAAGAAAATTACTGGGGACAGACAGCGGGCAGGGAGCTAATTTCAGCAGGGAGGCGGGGAGTGTGGACAATGGTCACCGATACAGGTGGGAGTTTCAATCTTACTGGGAGAGGCTCCTAATTATGTGATTCAACACCCAGATAAAGCACAAATAGCTTTTTCTGTAATAGCTGTTTCTTTTCTCGGGCATCCCTGGGCAGAGAGCCAGAGGACAAAGGAAGATGTCCCAGTGACCCAACCGATGCAGAGCCCTGTACAATCAGTCAGGCATAGCAGCCCAGCTTCCTGGGCTCATGACTGCCCAGCGCAGGGGACTGGGGCTGGGGATGTGGGCAGGATATGAGCAAAGAGTTGCTGCTTCTGGGCCCAACACCAGTCTGTCATAAATGGCTGTTTACAGCAACCCTGTGCAAGCAAAGATTTCTGAGGCTCAGTGGGAAAGATAATGGTGATTGATTAGTCATGTCTGCCAGGAGCACAGACACGGAGAGCAGTGGTACCTATGCCATGTATCAGCCACTTATGATCCAGGTGTTTTTGTGGAAGGTGCATCAATCCAGCTGATGGGAGTGTGGCTCCAAGGCAGTAGGGCAGAGTGTCAGGTCAGTAGACCCTCGCCAGAAGGTAAATCTAAATCTCCCTCTGCTACTCACATGACCTTGGGTAAAATGACTGTCTCTTGGGGCTTCTTTTCTGTTTTTGTCTGCTCAGCAGGAGGAATAGTCTCTACCTCATTGGTGGTTTTGAGGATAAAACAACTATTAAAGCCCTTTGTGTGCTGTGAATTTCTACACAGGCACAAGGTATTGTTAATACGGTTGTAACGATTTCTATTGTTTCTACTATTAGGTTTTGGTACACTGTCAACCAAGCAATGCGAGGACCCTGCTTGGTGCTTTTCCGTATGTTATTTATTTCTCATAATGGCTCTCCAAGTTAGGTACTCACCATTGCCTCCATTGTATGGAGGGGGAAACTGAGTTTCACAGAGGGGAGGTGACCCACTCCCTGTCACGCAGGCAGTGGGGGTGGGTCTGAGATCTGAACCAGGCTGGAGGGACCCCACAGCCGTTGCTTTCCATCTGCGTTCTGCGGACCTCTTAGCACCAACCAGCCTAGGAGCCCCGCTTCCTGGGCCTGAGTCCCGATTCCTTTGAAGACTCAGTGCGTATCCTGAGGGTGTTACACCCCGACCTGGAGTTCAGTCTTCTCATCCTAGAAGGAGACAGAATAGACCCACGGCTTCCTGACTGTGTTCCTTAGAGACCTAGAGGTCTGCAGAGCTTCCCCCAAGGGGTGAGGGAAGCGCGGGACATTTGCTTTCTTTCCCTTGTCAGGCTTCCAGATGTTACTTAATTTGAAAAGATGGTTTCCAAACTGCTTAAAAGAAGTTTGGAAACCATCTCACTAAATGCTGGTGGCTGTCATGTATTCAGCATATGTTATATGCCAAACCTTTCACATAGGCTATTCCCAACCCACAGTAAAAAAACTATACGGTGGGCATTATTATCCACATATTTTAGAAAAGGAAACTGAGGTTCAGAGAAGCTCAGTCGCTGGCTCAAGGTCATCTCAGTAGTCCTGCCAAATCAGGGATTCCAACGCAGACCTATTTGATTTTGAAGCCAGTGGTTAAACCCTCGGGCTGCTGTACTCTGTCTCTTACTGGAGTCTGTTGATAATTAGTATCAGTTCATTGCTATTGTCAGAAAAGACATTTGCAGGGAGTAACAGTCCGAATGATGGGGGCGAGGTCAGCCGAAGTATTCAGATTCCTCACCAGTATATCTCTGTTGCCGACAAGGGCAGGAACCCATTTTAACAAGCAATCTTCTTGTTCTTTGAGACCCATCCAAACACAGGAAGCATTAGTCACAATGCAGACCTGAGAACAGGATTTCGCCAGCCGAGACCACATGCCCAGAAAACTTTTTTAGTCTTACGGGAGCATTGCTGGCAAACGTAATTTAAAAATCTTTCTCCTTAACACACTGCCTCCTGTCAAAGGATAGGATTCTCATGCATATTTCATCCTGTTTCTTTTTAATTAAAAGCTATTATATATTTATTTTTCACTGCCATAGAGGGAGGCACCGTAAGCATTCTTTCGATAAACATTTATTATGTCCTTTTACGTGCCAGCCCCCTGAAGGGCACTGGGATGTGCAAAGATGATTAAGCCACAATCCCTCCCCTCGAGGGGGTTGCAACCCAGTTGTGAGGGAAGAGAATAGCTGTGTAAGTAACTAAACATAATGAGGGCTGCCAGGTTCTGTGTTGGATGCGTATTCATGGGGGTTGTGTGGTTCTAACCAGTGCCCTCTGACTCAAATTCGGCCCATCAGCATACATTGAGGCCCCCAGAAAAACTGAACTTATGACCAAGAGTTGTCTAGAGGTTTCACATAAAAATCTAGATTTAAAGTCCCTCATGAAAAAATCAGATCTGGCAACAACAGGCCTGGATTTTCATATCATAACATCAGCTGGGGCTGAGTAGTGGCCACTCTCCCGGAAGGACTCCATTCTCCACTTTGCCTCAGTCTCCACCACTCCCTATTGCCGTACACTTGGCCTGCTAGCCTCATTTATGCTGCCACTTCCTGGCCTCTTGAGGGTTTGTGTTTGTGACCCTTTATAGGAGGGTAAGATAGAAAGCCCCTGGCCTTGTCCCGCTGCTGCTTTGGTTTTCCCTGACCTGCACATCCTGGTCACTAACTCCAGGTCTCAGTGGCCTTGAGCAGATCACCTCTTCTCTCTGGACCTCAGTCTCCTCATGTTTTATCATTGTTGAATTCTGGCACAAGGAGGCATTCAAAAAAATGTTGAAGGAAGGAAGGAAGGAGGGGCTGTTGCATCACCTTCTCAGACTGTTTGTGAGAGTCAAGCAAGATGTTATGAACATGCTCGTAAAATTTAAAGTAACCTGCACACATAAGGTATTTTAAATAACATAGTTACGTTTCTGCATTTTGCAAAAGGCTCCCTGAGGAATTCTGGAATAGTGAGGTTCTACTTAAAAAATTTTGTGTTATCAAAGAAGTTTTGGAAATGGAGTTATATTATTATTATTATTATTATTATTATTATTATTATTATTATTATTATTATTATTATTACTTTATTAATATTTACTGCAGAGATGTTGGTGCCTTTATTATGCCTTGAAGTGTAGTGTGCATTCTCAATAGAGGAAGAGCCCATGGGAGTGTCTCATACCTGGTCAGCCAGGGAACCCTCCTTTCACAGAACATCATGAAAGACAAGTGTTCTGTGGTACGCCCTTTGAGAAACACTGACTTGATTTTATGCATGAGGCCCCCGGGTCCCTAGGGAAAGTGATGTATTCATTATCATATAAAGAGAAAGTGGCAGAAAGCGTAGATGTTGATCCTGAATTTTAGTCCAGTGCTTGTTGTGTGATAGTATCTTTCTCTAGGGATCCCTCCCTGACCACTGTCATTTCTCCCCACCCTCTGGGCTGATTTGGGGTCTCCCTGTGGCTCCCACACATTCCCCTTCCTCCATGCTTCCTGCAACCAGGCCTACAGCAGCTGGGCTGTAACCCCGTAGATGGTGGGTTCCGTGAGGCCAGACCATCTTTTTCTTATCATGTCTGTCTTGTACATCACTGGGTCCCCAGAGCCTAGCACAGTGCCTGATGTGTAAATTCTCCCTCTCGCTCTCTGATACATATTAGACTCCCTTATATTATATATGTAGATGAGACCCTATAGATACATTGTAGGTGAATGGAAAGAAAAAAGATAGGATCGTATGTAATATATTCCGATAGGTAGCTAGAGAGATAGCTAGAAAGAAAAAGGACAGGAGAGGGAGAGAGAGAGAAGGAAGGAAGGAAGGAAGGAAAGAGAGAGAGAGAAAGGAAAAGAAAGAAAGAAAGAAAAGAAAGGAAAGAAAGGAAAGAAAGAAAGAAAGAAAGAAAGAAAGAAAGAAAGAAAGAAAGAAAGAAAGAAAGAAAAGGAAGGAAAGAAAGGAAAGGAAGAAAAGAAAGGAAAGGAAGAAAAGGAAGGAAAGAAAGGAAAGGAAGAAAAGGAAGGAAAGGAAGGTAGGAAAGAAAAGGAAGGAAAGGAAGAAAAGGAAGGTAAGGAAGGTAGGAAAGAAAAGGAAGGAAGGAAGGGAAAAGAAAAGGAAAAGAAAAGAAAGAAGTTAGATAGATTAGACTGAATAAAGAATAAACCTCTTCACAATTGTGTTTCTACATAAAATTTGAGGATGGAAGTTTTTTTCTGAAGCACCCAAGTAATTCAGGAGGTGAGGGAAAAGCAACATTTTTATGCCAATTATCTGACAAACAGATTGCTGCGTGCTTGTCCGACTTCCCTTCCGGGTCTGCTTTTTCTGCATGGAGACACGAACAAACACAGCCTTGCTCTGATCCGAGTAAATTACCTTCCACAGAGTCGACCGCGCTGTTGCAAGCACGACGGAATTTTCTTTTGCTGCACAAAGAGTGTCCTCAAAGTTTGCCTTTGATTTGCCTTCCCGAGGCTTCACAGCCTCCCAGCTTCTCCGGAGTTGCTCCTTTGATAAAAGTGTTCAGTCTCCCTGGTTTCCGTTTTGCTGGGCACGTTGGGAGCCTGTGGGGAGGCAGGTCCTGCTGGGAAATGAGCAGTGCGTTTCAGCGCGGGTGACCTGAATTTCACGGCAGCTCCGGGTTCCTGGCTTCACAGTTGGCAACTGAGAGCCTGTGCAGAAACCCAGGACCCCAGATGGGAAGGGGCACTGGAGGACATCCCCTCCCCATATTCTAGACCAGGAAACAGGACCGGAGCAGGGAAGAGCCCTCCCCAGTGTTCAGAGACTGCTCCCCTGAGACAAGAAGGATTTTGTATCTTTTCAGCATCTCTTTTTAGGTGTTTATATGGGTGATGACGTTTGTTTATTTGATTGTTCTTTGTTGTTGTTGTTTGTAGCCACAATTTCCTCAGCCAATGCCTTGAAAGAGACAGTGTAGAGTGTAGTGATTAAAAGCATGACCTCTGCAGTCAGACTGCTGGAGTTCAAATCCCGGCTCCACTGATCTTCCTGCTGTGTGACCTAGGGCAAGTTACTCAACCTCTCTGTGATCAGTCTCTGCATCTGTAAAATGAGGGCAATCATCGATTGTTATGAGGATCAAATAGGTCAATTTGTGTTAAGTGCCTAGACTCTAGTAAGCACTAGAAATGTCCCTGCTACTTTCATTACCCACAAATGCCATTATTTTCCTAATGCATCCTCTTTTAAGACGTATTATATGTCCACGCATCTGCATAAAAAGCTGCTTTGTGTTTTTGAAATAGATTATATATGTATATCCTTTACCAGCATCAATGACACTCCTCCATCCAACCCAACACATATTCACAGGCCTGCTAAGTGCAAACGCCAAATGCAGGCACTGCTAAACAATAACACGAAATACCACTACTGGTACTCAGCACCGTGGCTGGTACTAAGCACTACTACTGCTGCTACTAAGTACTGCAGCGACTAAGCACTCCCACTGCCGAGTGCAAGCACTGCCCTACACTGGGTGAACAAAACACAGCCCCTACTCTCCCACCCTCACATTCTAATTCTCACATGTAAGCAAACGCTTCTCACCCACATTAGAAACTTACTCATTTAAAATACTCTTGGAAGCCTTTTGTACTGCAGGCAGCGTTCTGAGAGTTTTGCAGATAGTCGTTCATTTAACCCTCATGACAACACCGCCGAAATCATCCCTCCTTAACAGAGAAGGGAACCAGGACGTGGAGAGGACTCGTCCCTTGCCCAAGGTCACACGCAGGTGGCACAAGGCAAAGACGCCCCACGGAACCTTTTCTCTAGTTTCCCCAGTCCCGGCCACAGCCCCCAGCCTTCAGTTGGACGTCATTAGAGCTGACGAAGTGGCCGAGTGATCATCAGCCTGTCACCTGTGCCAGCGTTTTGACTCGGCACGTGAGCTCAGTACTAGTCTTAAGCCATGAAGTGTGTTTATGTCTTGCTTGCTGTCTTAGGGAATTACAGGAAAATACCTTTGGGAAACTATCCCTGATCCTTCAGATAAGCCCCGGTTAGAGTACAGGAGAGGAGGCTGTGGGGTTCTTCAGTCATCCTGCAGGGAAGTTCCCAGGGGCGTTTAAGGATGAAGTGTGGGGCTGATGCTTACGTCCCCCTGCTCATGGGACCCCAGCAAGATGGAGGCTAACCTCCACTGGGACTCATCAGTGAGAAACTCCAACCCCAGGACAGGAAGGGCACCATGCAAGGTTTCACGAGGATCCGTGGAGGGGCTACGCCCGAAGGCAGGTCTCCTAACTCTCTTCCCAGTGTCCCTTCTGCAGAGGGAGGCGGGAGGCATGAAGAGGGAACTGCAGGAATGGAAGGCAGTGAGGCAACTATCTCCTCGTGAATTCTTATTTGCTCACCCTAGCGCCCTGCTCCTGCACTGGTGAGAGCTCTCCAAAATCATTCTTTCATTCAGTCAGTCATGTATTCATTCAACAAACACTGATTCAGCTCTGCGATCATGGGGGAGGTAAATCATCATAACCTAAAACGTGAAAAGCACAGCAGCCTGGAGGAGGTACCTGACCCAGCCTGGGGGCTCAGGAAGGCCTCCCTGAGGTGGTGACCCATCCCTTGAAGGATGAACAGGAGTCAGCCAGGTGAAGCAAGGGGGAACAGGGATGGAGGAACCCACCTGCCAGGGGTGCAGAGGTGATGGAGAACAGGGCGCTCCCAGTGAACCAAAAGGAGCCCTGTCTGTTTGGAGCAGAGGGCTGGGAATGGGGTGGGATGTCCAGTGAGCTGGGCAGGGCCCAGGGGAGCAGCACACAGTCAGGACCAGGCGGCAGTTGTGCTCTGGCTCTCAGGACCCTTGGACAAGTGCCTTTGCCCATTGAGACCTCAGTCTCCACATCTGCCTATGGGTAGATCAGACTCATTTGTAGTCTACAGGCTCCCTTCCCATGCTGACATTCTCTGCTGCATTTCCTATTCTGGCTTCAGAGTCTTCAGCAGCCTCTGCCCTCGTCCTGCCCTGACAGCAGGGGACTTTCAGATTGTGGTCTCTGGAGTCACAGTGGCCCAGGTTCCAATCCCAGCTCCACCCCCTTTCAAGCTTTAACTCTCTAAACCTCAACTTTCTTATCTGTAGAATGGGAATGACAACATGCCTACCACCTGGAAGGCTGGTGGGAAAAAAACTGTTTGTGCAGGTCAAGGGTTTAATAGAGGACACGGCTCCTGGCCCCTACTCTGCAAATGGCAGCTGTTGGTTACTGTTGTTCGGACAACTGGCCTTGGTCAGCCCTGCTACATAGCCCCGAAGAGAGTCTAAGACCTCAGAAGGCCTCAGTGTGAGGCCAAGAGGCTGCAGACATGGGGGGAGAGAGGGAACTAACATCTAAGTCCTTACTGTGTCCCGGGCCCTGTACTGTCTGCTCTTCATGGCATACTGATAAGAAGAGGCAATTATTATCCCCATTTTAGAGATGGGAAAACTGAGGCTCAGTGAAGCAAAGCAACCTGTTCCATAACCACGAATCCATCCATGTCTGATTCCACTAGGTCAGATTTTATCAAGCTTTCTCTGCAAAGGACCCGATAGTAAATTTTTTCAGCAACTAGTTAACTAGTTATCACTGTTGCACAGAGGCAGCTACATGAAAGGAAGTGGATATGTCCAATGAAACTTAAATATTTTCTTTGGCCTGGGGCCAGTTTGCCACCCCATGCTACCTGCTACTTCCCCGAATGCTGATTCATAATTGTCCTTCATCCTTCTGTCCTTACTGCATGTAAGGCACAGGCGCTGGTCACTTGGGCTGGTTTTCTGGTTTCATCTTTACAGCAGTTCCTGTTGGTCATGTTACTCTCCTTGTTTTTGAAAAGGGAAAACAGAGGCGCCTCAAAACCTGTGTGTTGCACAAATCAATTCTCTGTCTGAAAGCACCGTGTGGCCTCCTTGCTCATACGTCACCAAGACTGAAGCAAGGGAAATTCTATGGGGGCTCACATTTTCCTCCCACATCGCATGGGTTTTCACGTCTTCCTCTGCAACAGCATGGAATAAGCAGGCCTGTGTTTGCAAAGGTCGTGGAATTCAAATCAACTGTATCAGGCTTCCTCTGGTAGAAAGCACAAGAAAAAATCAGGATTCGGCATTTCGTGGCATTCATTATTGGGTCTTTTCCTGTGCTGAGGGAAAGCCCTCGACTTGGGGAGGGGTGGGTGGCAGGGAACTGATGAGCTGTTCCCCTGAGACAGAGCCACACAGCCTGCCTGAAAACAAACAGGAAGTGATGGGCATGGCCACTTCCTGTGACCAGTGATCCTTGGAAATAAATGATCCGGAGAGGCACATCAGGGAGCTGCTTTACTCTCCAGTGTCTCCCAACACACTGTCCCAGTGAATAGATTTTTGAACATGACTGTTACCTTTCTAAGAATAACAAAAGGCCTGGTCAGTCATTAACACTATAGTGTGAATTAGTTAGCTCTCAGAGCAGAACACGTACTGGACTGAGTAGAGAAAGTGTGGCTTTAGCTACCTTGTCAGCTCTGTGGCCATGGGCAAATTGTATTTCCTCTGCAGAGTGTAGAGGCTCAGTTAGAGTGAAAGTTCTGAGTTGTCTGGGAGCCACGTGGAGCCCCGAGGCATATTTTCATCTCTGTTAATTTTTTTAATTGGGATAATTACTTTTAAAGTAATTTTAAAAATGAACAATATAATACTTTCTCTAAATGTATTTAATGTTTAATATTTAAATTGGATGATTTATTTAAATCCTAAATTTTAAATTGTAAAATAATTTTTAATTTGGGATAATTTTTAAATTTTTAATCAAGATAATTAATTTAAATAATTAAGACTTGCCCCAGACCCCAGTGTTCCCTAATATCTCACATTTGACTGTCTCTCACGTTCATTACACCTGCCTGGGCCCTATAGTTATTTGATTTTAATACTGGATTGTACCATTGCTCTGGATTTTAATGCAGTGAGAGCCGGCTGAAGGCTGAGCTCTAGAAGGATAAGACTCTGGTCAGGTGAGTTTTGATGAAGGGGAAGGCAGAACATCTGTCTTTACAGGCAAAGTGTTTTCTGGGGAAGGCAGGGGTGGTGAGAAGCCACCAGGTGTCAAGGAGACAGGCAGCGTCACTTCCCCAACAAAATGTTAGTGTTCTTGCTTTGACGCAAGATGCATACCTAATTGAAAGAGTCTAGTCTAAACACCAGTCTTCAAACCCAGTTCCAACCCTGTTTCCCCGGGTGAGTTACTAAACCTCTCTGAGGCCTTTAATACATGAGTCAATGGTAGTCATCTTTTCCATGTTTTTATTATTTTTTAACTTCCTATACAAGGCCAGACATCTCTGTGTCCATTCAGGAGACGGTGATGGAGATGAGCCTGGACATTTGCGAGGGAGGAAGAAAATCACACGGCGCTTCCCTCGTAAATTATCCTAGTTGATCTGAGTCGCTTTGTTTTTCCTTTTTTATTATCATTATTATGATATTACCATTACCCCATTGAGTTTCACGGCCTGTTTCAGGCGTTTTCCTCTGGAACAGAGCAAGACATAAATTCTCTGAACATTTTCCTCCCACGGCTGGAAACACAATTATCCTTTTTCTGGCCAGACTGACCCCTCCCAGTTAAGAGGAAAGTTGGAGAGTGACCTAAGAAATGAAACAAAGTGGGCCTTGATCCCCACAAATGAAAATTATGGAGATACACACACACACACACACACATATACATATTATACTCCTTATTTTTAACTTTTAGAAGCCTACTGAGAACCATGATCTCATTTAAAGTCTCACGCCAGCCCTGGGAAGTAGGAAGGAGAGGAACGAGCCTTCCCATTTTAAAGGTGGGACAAGTGAGGCCCAGAGTGGTTAGGGAAGCTTGCCCAAGATCACACAGCAAGTCCTAGCAGAGCTGGTCTGGACTCAGACCTTCTGACGAGGCCTGTCCACCATATCCTCTCTCACAGGGTCGAGGGGCGAGGCTGCTCACTTCCCAGGCAGAAGTCCAGCCCATACTTTATAGACTGGATACCCAGGGTGTCCCAAAGCAGGAGATGGGGGTTACATACCTCTGTACTGATGGTGGCCACTGGGCTCTCCTACCAAGGCGGATTGGGTGGGCAGGGAAAGAGGGCATTGGGACAGACAGGGAGGGCTCGGAGACCCAAGGACACCTCAGTCAGGACTGCACCTGGCGCATTCCCCGAATCCATCCATCTCGACCCCGCCACGTCTCTTTCGCTTTCTTGTGTCTGTCTCTCTTCATGGCTTTCTGCCTCTGTATCTTTCTTTCTTTCTTCCTCTCTCTCAATCTCACACGCACACCATCTGACAGTATTGCTCTTCTTCCCCCGGTGATGTATGTCAAGGAGGTAAAGGCAGATTTTTGTCTCCAAATAGGTAGAAGCCCTCAATCTGGAAGGTGTTAAATTTTCCACTACCTTGTTCATTTTCAAGGTACATTTCATGTCTCTCTGTTCCCTCCACTTGATACCATAATTGGGGCATTTTCCTGATTCCTTAATTCAGCAGCTCCTCTGTGGAAATGTTCCTCCATTGTTCCTCCTCGGGCTCACTCCCCCCACATCGCCCTCCCTCCTTCCACACCTGGTTCCCATAATATCCATCCCTTCATTCAGTGCAAATCAAAATAGTTTTTTAAACCCTTGTCCTTACAACGGATAGCCTTCAGGAAAAAAAAATTAAATTATTTGAAATATTTGGGGATCATTTTAAAGCCGTTCGCAACAGGACTGCTGCTCCAGTCAAAAAGATTGTTAGCAAACCCCCGACTCATCATTCAGGGACAGAGAAGTAGACGTGGAGACAAAGCGATGACACAGATCCTGTGTTTCTTGTCAGGCTTCCTATCGCTGGCCTCAAGGTGAGAGGGGGAAAATGAGATCCGGAATGGGAACAGCAGGAGTCGCCAGGCAGCCGGAGCTCTCAGCTCCTGGGTTCAGCCCACCCCACCCCAGCCAGAGCCACGCACGGCACGTTTTGCTTGGGACTCAGGCAGAACTGGGTTCCAATCCCAGCTCCTCCTCTTACTGGCTGTGTGACCTTGGACACTAATTTCACCTCTCTGAGCCTTGGGCTCCTTTTCCCCTACCTGCGGGGTTGTCAGGAAGGTTGACTAAGGTAGTAGCGGAAGTCTGTTATCAGGGATAGAATCAGGCACCCATTAGTGAGGCTTAGCACGCATCTTCGAGGGGGTTCTTACGCCATCCTCGCTGCAGTTCTACAAGGGTCAGTGTGACAATTATAGCTGTTTTATCAGCTGTAGACACTTAGGACCAGAGAGGTGCTGCAACTTGCCCAAGGCCACACAGCTAATACACAGCAAGCCGGAACTGATTCTGACGCCTGTGTGCTTAACCACACGTGAAAAGGCCAGAACTCCATACCCTGCACATAGTACGTACTTAGAAAATTTTTGTTCCTGCTCTTCTCTCAAAAGGACCCTGTTAGGATGAGGGATCAGTGTGTCTGTGGCATAATAACTCTGTGCACCCTCTCCAGAGGCCTCTAGAATAAAGACCCCATTAATTAGTAGAATGGTGCTCTTTGGGGCCAAAATAAAGAGACAATAAAGCAACTCCTGGAGCAGACAAGTGCGTGGACCCAAGCCAAGCACTTTGTCCTGACACAGAGGAGATTAATGGCCCATAAAGTGATGTAGCAACCGTTAAGTTCAGGCTGCGGCTTCTGGAGGGCTGTCAACACACCATGGTTTTGGAGTCAGTGATGGGGCGGGGGTGGGCAGACCTGCTCCTCTCACATCTGGCCCACTCAGCTGCCATCTTGGAAGCCCCGCCTGGCCAGGATCGGCAGCCCCCACTGTGGAGTGGGGTCCAGACACCCCAGGGCGGTACCCAAGAGGAACTCCAGGAGCTTCCATGCCCCTTACACTGTAACTGTCCAGCCTCTCTCTTCTGTCTCCAACTGCTGTCCTCAAGACTGTTTACACTCTTAAAAATGATGGAAGACCCCAAAAGAGCTTTTGTATGTAGATGTTTTATGCCCATGAAAAATCATCGTATTAGAAATCAACACATTGTTAAAACATTCATTTATTCATCTACAAATGACAGTCATAAACCATTGCAAGTGAACAAACCTAACGTGTTCTACTGGAAAATAACTATGGTTTTTGCACAACCAACAGAAATCCCGAGAAGGGTGACATCAGTGCTGGTGGTGGTGATGACAATGAAGATGAATGTATTCGCATCCCAGCCCCTGTCCTCCCATCACAGGGAATTTACAACAGCCCCCTAAGGTAATGCTAGGATTCTTTTCATTTAGTAACTTGCCCAAGGGCAGAGCCGGGATTCAAACCCATGCAGTCGGGCTCCAGGTCCTGCGTTCTTGGCCCTGACGCCGTGGGTGTGTGCAGTCCCCACCACAGACAAGCAGTCTCAGGCCGGGAACCATGTCGGCCAAGGTGGTAAATCTCGGGCGTTGCGCTTGGCAACTAAAAATACGGAGTGCATGCTAAATCGGCCTGGCTGGGTTTATTCAGTGTTGTGTTTGATAAATATTTGATCTGGGAGAATGAAATGGCATCTTCTCTCTAGAGAACCGAAGCTGATGGGCCCAGAAATAAAGTTGATGAAAATAGCCCTAATTGTCATCATACTCAAATGTGTGCAGTTTACAAAGCCCTCCCGTATATATGAGCTTATTGACAAGGCTTATCCCGTCTTCCCTCAAATCTGCACTCCACGCTTGGTCCCCACAGCTGCACCCTTGAGCCAGGCGTCATCACCGCTGGTCTGGACTTGCGCTGCAGCCCCGGAAATCCCCTCCCTCTGTCCGCCCAGCTGTTCACGCCACTCGACTGCTGCCTCCAGAGCTTTCCTTCAGTCATGGCAATGGCGGTGAATGTTAATCCATCACTTGCTGTGAGCCAGACGCCCCGATCAGTGCTAGGCGTGGATTCTATCATTTGTGCCTCTAGGTAAGTCTGATTTTTATCAACTTCCCCATTTTACAGATGAGGACAGCAAAGCTTAGAGAAGTAACACAATTTACCCAAGGATATGTAGCCAGGAGCCCCAGCCCTGGGATTTGAATGCAACAGCCAGACTCCTCCGCTTGTTCTGAGCCCTGGAGCAGCCTTCCCTCCCATCAGCAAACCAACCCTGTCTGCCGCTGCCCCCCATGGACTCCTCTGAGCCCTCGGTGCCCACAAGCACTTCAGTGCAGCACGAAGCCCTTTAAAATCGGGTTCCTGACTCCTCTCCTGGGCTCTCCCTCCTGCCTCACCTAATTACCACCCTCCAACTGCACCAACTCCCCAGTGCACCTTGTCCCAGTGCCACAACTTTGCACGTACGCGCCCTCCCCTGCTCGCCTCCCTCACCAAATTCCTGCACAGCCAGGAGACCCAGACCAATGGCCCTGTCCGTTCTGAAGTCATGGGTGATTTTTTGCTCCCTCTTGAGGGCTCTGTCAGTGTCCTCCATCCCCACTCAGATTTAACATTTTCCCATCATGTTGTTTAGGGCATTGGGGCTGAGCATGGATTCAGGACGGCTGGGGCCCTATCCAGCCTCGACTGCTTACTAAATATGTGTCACCCTGCTCAAGTGATTGTCACCTTTCTGAGCCTCAGTGGCCCCATCTGTGGAATGGGTCTGATAACAGGGTTATGCGCTCTCATGGGGCTGTTAGGAAGATGCAGGGGACGGATGTTCTGGATCACTGGAGAGGAGGGAAGAGAGGTTGTCCAGGCTCACCTGGCCCTTGCCTCAGCCTTCTCCTGCCAGTTTGTGGCCATGGATCTAAGGAGGGGGCTATCTTTGCCTGAGCACTGGAAGAGGTCCGGGTGTCTGAGATTTTCCTATTAAGGCTGTAGACTGGGTAGGTTCTGTTGAAAGGAGAGGTAAGCCCTAGTAAATAGGCTGTGGGGCCAGAAGTAACAAGCGTCTGTGGGGTGCTGCCGACCCCTTGATTTCAGGAGGCGGGTCTAATCTCCCGGAGCCTGAGCTGGAGTTGGGATGGCAGGGACAAGGTCTCCTCCAGCTCATCCCTGGCCTCAGAGTCCTCAGAGGACCAACAGGCCACCTGGGACAAAGTAAGTGCGTTATTAATGTGACATCACAAGCACAGTTCAGACCTGCTCTTTCTTTGCTGCTTGAGGCTGAGAACTGGGGTCATCTCCTGGTGACAAAAGATCAGTTTGCTGTGGCAAAGGGTCCTCCGAGGCATTTGAAATGAGTGCTGAGAAATGTGTGTGTGTGTGTGTGTTTACACACCACCCACCATGTGCACACACACAGCCTCCCTTCCCCCGCTCTCATCACTCAGTCGCCATGCACAGGGCTTGGCCCCGGCTCTGCCTTGACCAGCCTCAGCTCAGTTGCTTCCCTCTCCGTGCTCCCCACAGCTGCGACCCCTCCATCCTCTCTGCTTCCCCTCTCCGTTCTGATTCTTGCCACTTGTCTCAGGAAAACCTCGCATCGTTTCCAAACCCACTGCCACATTCCTAGCTGACAGCTTCGTCCCCATCCTTTTCTGAGCCCCCTGCCATCTCCAGCCCAGCGCCGGGACATTCAGAGACCCTCAGCCCTCTGTCATTGAGTGGAGAGGTTGCTCTCCCTCTTCACTTCCTCTCCCTCCTCCTCCTCTCCCTCTTCTCTCTTCGATTTGGAACCCAGCCATCGTGCTAGGAGGAAACCCAAACCAACCCATGCTGAGAGACTCCCTAGTGAGCCATGCAGAGAACTGACCCTGCAGCCAATAGTCTGCATCAGCCGCTTGTTTTAGGAATAAATGAGACTCGAGATGGTTTCAGCCCCAGCCTTCAAGTCTTCCAATTGAGACCCCAGGCATCATAGAGCAGACAGGCTATCCCTGCTGTGTCTTGGTCTGAATCACCAGCCCCAGAATCCATGAGCGTATCAGTGGTGGTTTGACTGAGTTCTGGGGTCATTTGTTATGCGGCCATAGTAACTGGAACACACAAACACATGGAGGCTCAGAGAAATTGTGGATGCTCAGAATTTGGTCATGGGGGCCACCAATCTCCCATTTCTGTATAAGCAAGGGCTTTAAAATCAGAACTCATCAACTAAATGGGAATATCAAAAGGGACCATTTTGAAGAATTAAGATGGCTAATAACCCCCATCTTATAGATAAGGAAACTGAGGCCCACATCCAGGCATAGCATGCATATAATGTGTGTTCTCACCTGAGAATCATAATAATAATGAGGATTTACTGAG
The DNA here is from genome assembly GCF_048773025.1 of Camelus bactrianus. Classification (NCBI taxonomy): domain Eukaryota; kingdom Metazoa; phylum Chordata; class Mammalia; order Artiodactyla; family Camelidae; genus Camelus; species Camelus bactrianus. Next base: position 17,059,386 of record NC_133570.1, read on the forward strand.
TGCCCATCACGTGCCAGGAGCCTCCTCTACATTGCCAAATGGAATCTTCACCATACTTCAGTGCAGTCATTGTTCCCATTCCACAGATGGTAAAATTAAGGCTCATGGGATGGGGAAGTGGCTGGTCCATGGTCAGATAGCCAGAGGGTGATGGCCCTGAGTTCTGAACCCAGATCTGCTCCACCCAGCCCCAGGGACTTCTCACAATTTAGGCTGCTTGTTTCCTTACTGTCACTGCCGGCTTCCCCCAACCCAAGAGCACAGTGTTAAAGTTTTCAGTGTTAGTGCCATGGAGGCATTAAGTTAGCAGAAGGTGTAGCTCTTGCCTTCCAAGTCAGATGCCCGTGGTTCAAATCTTACAGCCTGCATGACCTCGGGTATGATGACACGTCACCTCTTTGAGCCTCAACGTTTTGTGTGAGTAAATGGAATTAAAATGCCTTCTTGCTGTAAGTATCAAATGGAACAAGGTATTTGTAAGGGACTGAGAATGGCTCCCAGTACATGTTAAGCCTCTGATCCAAGTTGGTCCTCCTCTCTTAATTCTTATTCAAAGCACCCCCTTCCAAAAGGGTTTCAGAAATTAAACCAACAGCTTATAGCAACTGAGGACTTGTGTAGCTGGTTTAACGTGCTTTACATAAAGTACATTTAATCCTCACAGCATCACCGTGATGTCTAGATACTATCCTTATCTTTACAGAACAGGAAACAGGGGCTCAGAGAGGTAGAGTTGTTGTATTGATGTCCAAGGGCTGCCGTAACCAAGTACCACAGACTGGGTGATAGAATCACAGAAGCAGTGTCTCCTGGTTCTGGAGGCTGGAAGTCTGAGGTCAAGGTGTTGGTAGGCTTGGCTCCTTCCAAGGCTCTGAGGGGGAATCTGTTCCCTGCTTCCTCCCCTGCTGTTGTTGGGTTGCTGGTCACCTCTGGCCTTCCCTTGCTGTAGAAGCATCACTCTGGCCTCTGCCTCCTTCTGTATCTGTGTCCAAATTTTCCCTTTTGATAAGGACACCAGTCACCTTGAATTAGGAGCCCCCACCCGACTCCAGCATGACCTCATCTTAACTAATGACACCTGCAGTGACCCTATTTCCAAATAAAGTCACATTCTGAGATACTGAGATTAGGAATTCAGCATATGAATTGGGGGAGGGGCACAATTCAACCCGTAACAGTTGGCTTATCCAAGATCACATGGTCAATAAACAGCAGGGGTCAACTTCAAGTCCCGTGAGGCTGCCTCCAGCGTTGGTGCTTCTGACCACACTGCTGGTCATGATCCAAATGCCCCGTAGATGGATGGGGCGGAGAATTCCCTGGGAAGAAGATGTCACCCGTAAGCCCAGCTGTGGTCCCTTAGGAGCTCTCTGACTTCCCAAGATCAGCCCCCGTCCTGGTGGTGACTCAGACGCAGCCTGGGAACACGGGGGTGGCTCCTCTAACAGCGTTACTAGAGCACAAGAACAGTTCGTTTGCTAAAGTAATTAAAAACATAATCTGTGCTATTAAATGCCTCCTCTATTTTTCTGCTGTATGCATCCCCCAGTGTGCTGAGTTATATGCCTTCCCTAATCATTGGTGACATGTCATCTCCCTCCTCAACTGTCATCCTTCGAGATGATGGGGGTTCGAGACAGTTTGTTTTAATGTCAGACTCTACGTCTCTGATAATTATATACACACACCCAATTTTCGGGGAATTCACTGCTTGAATAAGAGGCTCCGTTGACAGCTCTGACACTCAGCCCTTGCGTCGGCGGCAGATAGGGTGCATGCCAAGGGCATGGGTGCCAGTCTCATCACCGTGGGAGTTCACTCTGAGCTGGCTTTTGGTAGTGTCAGATGACAGTTGGTACAGAGTCTGAACCTGAGATGCCAGTCCCTGACAGCCCAGACCATGCAAGGAAAAATCACCCAACCCATCCACACTGCCTTTTCCACAACACTTACCATTTTTCACATGTGAAAATAAAAAATGAGATGTGCACATACAGAGAACGCCCTGGTCCTCTTTTAGTTGGAAACATTTATTGTTAAGCCTACCATGGGGGCATGATGGGAAATATCACTTATTAAGTACCTACTGTGTGTCAAACTGCTAGACCATTAACATTGCCTGAATTTTCATAATGGTCCTACAAAGGTATGTTTTATTTCCATCTCTGGATGATTAAACCAAAGTACACAGAAGGGCAGGGATCTAAGTAAGTCAGCTCAGCTGAACTGGGTTTCAAAGCTATGATTTGACCTCTTTATGCCGCTTTATGCTTTTAATAGTACCTTTCCATAGAACTCCTTTTCCATTAGCCTCTGAAACAATTCTTGGTTTCATTCATACCTCTTTGGTCCTTTCTTCGTATTCCTCTTTCTACCAAGGTTCTTCTCTGTTGTTTTGTCACTAAGTAACAATGCTTTCCATGGAGTCAGTATGCTCAGTATCCTCCCTACCCAAAACTCCGCTGGAAGATCCCACCCGAATCAGTGGCTTCAACCTTCAGTCACATGCTGAGGGTTCCCAAAGTCTACTGATTAACTGTTAATCTCATCTTAAAAAAATACCTTCATAGTGATACTGAGACAGGTGTTTAACCAAATACCTGAGTACCATGGCCTTGCCAAATTGACATATAAAAAATTAACCATAACTGAGTAGAGGCCAATAAATCCTTTATGAATGAATGAATGAATAAATTTTAAAAATTAAAGAACAAACAAATGGATGGATGGGTGGATAAATAGATGTAGAGATGGGTAGTTGAATGGATGGATGAATAGAAGGGTGGATGGATGAATGGATGGTTGGATGGATGGACGGATGGATGGAGAAATGGGCAGATAGATGGATGGGTTGAAATTGCTAGGCAATATTCCTAAGAAACGAACGACCTGGCGTCTGAGGTATAAGGATTTCATGCTGTGACAAATATGGGAAGTACACACTAGGTGAACAGAGGGGGAAAGGAATTAGAGTCGGCTTCCTGAATAAAGTGGAACCCAGGATGGGCCTGGAAGGTGGAAAGAAACTGACAGATGGAGATGGAAGGAAGGAGTATTCCAGGAAGAGAGGCCATTGAGAGCCAGATACATCTATTACCTGTATTTTACAGCTGGTGAAACGGGGACTCAGACAAGGTGAAGTGAGAGGCAGGATTCATTTGCCCAAAGCCACCCCAAAAAGTAACCACAGTGACGTGGAATTTAGACTCGGGTTTGACAACCCTGATAGCGGATTATTATGATTTGCAGATAAATAGAAAAGGAGGAAATACCTAAATATAAATCTCTCCTCAAGTTTGGATAAGAGGGTACTCATCTCCCACCAAAGATCATGGTTTTTGATTCTGAGTGAATTGATTCTGAAATACGAGGCAAGCTGAGACTGAGACCGGGGGGAGCAGGGAGCAGGGGCTGGGCAGAAGCTCATGAGAAGGGGCAGCCCGTTAGCCCTGCCATGTTCCCTGCTTTGGTCTCTGTAGGAGGGAAGAAGGCACTAAACAACCTGTTCAGAGTGACATCTCCTAAGCCAGTAAGGGTGAGCAGGGAGTGCAGGGAATGCAGAGGGTGTTAATAAGAAAATCCAGCTGTAGGAAAGCAGAGTCACAGTGGGCTGCAGCACTGGAGCTCCTGACAAGGGCTCTAACATCTGGCAGAGCTGAATTTGAATTCTGGTCCTGGCCCTCCCTGGCTGTATGACCCTGGATAAGCCACTTACCCTCTCTGTTCCTCAGTTTCCTCTGTAAAATGGGAATGATACTAATGTTTTCAGCCTTCCAGAGTCACTTTTGCAGATTAACTAAGATACTTACGGAAAATGCTTAGCCAAGCACCCAGCACATAGCACTCAAGATCTGAACTCCGTTGTCAGGCTTCCACCTTCCTGGTGCACTGAGAATGGAAAATATTGAGACCTTTGACTTCCTGGCCTCAGAATCCGAGACTCATTCTGAAAGTCAGAGTTCTGTGTCTGCAGATCATTTTTTAAATTTCTTCATTTCTGCCTGTGCATCCTCCTCAGGGCACCCGCCTCTTTGGATGAAGATTTGAATTGTTACCTCCCAGAGCCAGTAATATACCTCACCTCTCTACAGACCAAGGTAAATATAATTAAAAAGTGATTATAATCTGGGACTACATTCATAAGCTTTGCTAGACCTAATTATACAGTGAGCGCAAGTCTCTGGGCGTCAGATCCTCCCTAGTGGAGTTCACTGATGCTGTCAGCTGCGTGCCGGTTGAACAGGGGTGAGGTTTGTGCCTTAAGCATCAGGGTCTGAGTTGCAGGAGGGGTACTGATCCAGGGCCAGCCATGTCCGGCCTGTGATGATGCTCCTGATTCTGAGTCTGTTCATCTAAGGAGCGTTTATTAAGCATCACCCATGGGTCAGTTCCTGCTCTCACGTCTTATTAAGGGAGAAGGGCTCATCAGTAAAAGCAGAGTGGTAAATTTGCAAAAGAGCATTGATTTGCTACAGAGGATATACATACAGTATATAAGCACATAAAAAGATGTTCCATGTCATTAGCCATTAGGGAAATGCACGTTAAAACCACAATGAGATAGCACTATACACCAATCAGAATGGCTTAAAAAAAAATGACAACACCAAATGCTGGCAAAGATGTGGAGAAATTGAATCATTCATATATTGCTGGTGGGAATGTAAAATGAGACAGCCACTGGGGAACACAGTTTTGCAGTTCCTTATAAAACTAGATATGCAAGTATCATAAGACCCAGCAATCTCAATCTTGGGCATCTGTCCCACAGAAATGAAAAGGTATGTCCACACAAAAACCGGCACAGGAATGTTTGTGGCAGTTTTATTCGTAATCGTCAAAACCTGGAAACAGTCCAGATGTCCTTCAGTGAGTGAGTGGTGATGGAGCAATCCTGTGGCTTGACCGTTCCGGTGCTAACATCCAGGCTGTGCTGCTGTAGTCTAGTTCTGCAAGATGTCACCACTGCGGGGGACTGGGTAAAGGTACATGAGATCTCTGTATTATTCCTTGCAACTGCACATGAATCTACAACTCTCTCAGGATTAAAATTTTAATTTCTATTTAAAGGGAGCATTAGCTTCCTGTTTAAAACCATCCAAAGCTTCCTATTGACTTTGTAATAAAATCCAAAGTCTTATCTTGGCCTCCAGACCCCACTGACGTCCCACGTCATCCTGTGATGCCCCATTCTCCAGACTCTGGCCACCCTGGACAGCTTTCATTTTTGTCTCTCATCCAACTTCAAGCCTATCTCTGTGGCGTTCCCTTCTGTGAAATGTTTTCCCCCCGCCTCCTTCCTCATCATTTGGGTTCCAGCTTAAATGTCACCTCCTCATGAAAGCCTTCCTTGATTTCCTCCAATGCAGCCCCCTCCACAGGTCTCTTTCACTGTCCCTTTTACTCTTTTTGGCAGCACTTAAGGCAATTCATAATTACTAATGTGTTCCCTGGTTTACTCATTTGTCTAGTCTTTTCTGCTAGACTGTAACCTCCTTGAGGGCAGAGATCACGTCACCCTGCTTATTAGCAATTCCCCAGAGTCAGCTGCATAGCCGGTGCACAGCAGAGACTCCATAAATATTTGCAGGCAGAAGGAGGGGAGGAAGAGAAAACAGGAGGAAAGAAAGGAGGGAGGAAGGTTGGAAATAAATGAGAGAAGGGAGGGAGAGGAAAGAGGGTTGGAGGGAGGGCAGGGTGGGTTGAGGAGATGGTGCCAGCAGGACTTCACCGTGGGCAAAGGAGGTGAGGAGTCCGTGATGACATCTGGTTTTGGCTTAAGCATCTCAGCAAGGGCAGGTACCATTGGTCCTTCCCAAAGAAGGGAAGTGTTTGTGGTGGGAGAAAGGGCAGAAGTATGAGTTCACTTCCAGTGTGTTGATTTCCTTCATGTCCTATCTCTCCACATCCTTCTGCAACTGCTTATCTTGGGTATCCAGAGACATCCTCTTACCAAACCCAATAGGGCCGGTTATTCACCAGCTAATCAAAAGGAACATGGTTAAAACAGAATGAAAATGATAAATTCCTTAACACCTTTTTTTTTTAAACTCAGAGGCGTGTGCATAGATTCACTAATCTTATGACGGAAGGTAAGGCTTTTTCCCTGAGCATTTTATTGCTGTTAGAGCTTCATGTCATTTTTCTTGCAAAGCCACCGCTGGGTGAAATGCGTTGACTCTGAACCGTAACAGTCGCCTCCCACACCTGATCTGATAGCAGGTCCCCCCGCCCTCCGCCACCCCAGGAACGCTCCTTTTCCCTGAGTCTTTGTATAGCACTGAGTTTCCTATTCATAGAAACATTTTCCTTTCTTTTCACACTACATTTAGTGTAATCGGTTTACTTAATTAAATTGTATAATTATAATAACAAGTACAGCTGGCAGAAACAGGTTTGGGAACCGATATAGCTGACTTGGAGGAAGGGTGCAACTCGGCTGCGGGGGTACCAGTTATTCTGCGAATAAGAGTGGTGTCTTCCAGCCATCAGCAGATGGTGGGCATCCGTCATCATGTCTTATAGAGTGAATGAGTATCTGTAAACCTGGCAAGTCGGGTAAGAGGAAGTTGGCTAAGATTCCGTTAGGTATTTACTTCAACATGGAGTCAAATTCATTGAAGAAATGAATGAAAGTTGGGGATCTGGCCTCGGTGCATCCCTCTGGCCTCAATGTCCTCATCTGTAAATTGGGCCTGAGACTGATTAAATGGCACAGTTGTTGGAGATGTAAAATGAAGACAAAGTGTATAAACCACACACCTGGCTCCTGCCCAAAGCCGAAGTGAGAGCAGATCTTTCCAGAACCTTCAGGCTATGAAGTCCACATGTTGACAACTTTTTACGAAAGCACCCACTCTCTGCTACTCCCTCTGATGTTCCTGATATAAAACAGAAGTCTGATTTATGATATCCCTAAGACTTAAAGGACAGTCAAGTTCTTCCCTCCGGAGGGGCCCGAGGCAGCCTGTTAAATGGAAATGATTCAGACGTTGAGAGCACGTAGACTGGGTTTGAATCCTGGCTCAGCTGTATGTTGGCTCTATCTTCCTGGGCATGTGACTTAAACTTCCAGAGCCTCGGTTTCCTCATCTGTAAAATAGGAGTTAAAATCAAAGTGCTTGAAAGGCCACATTTTTTAAACGGAGAACCTAGAACCTCATGCATGCTAAGCACACACTCTACCACTGAGCTATACCCACCCTCCAAAATGCCGCGTTTAAGTACAGCACATAGTAGGTACCTTATAAATAGTAGCTGCTGTTATTATTATCATTGAAATTTAGGGGAGACGGGCAGCCTGCCACATATCCTCTGGTCACGCAACAAATAAATGTTGCTTTTATGTCCTAGAGAGGAAAAAGCAATTTGCCATTTCCTCTCCCACTTGAGTTGATTGCTGCTTCCTTCTGATTAATATTTATGAGGCTGGCTTTGTGCCTTCGCGGGGAAAGGGCCCTGTTTGTTGAGCAGAGGTCCATAAATCTATATGGTAATTATCCTCCCCTCTGCTCCACTGCTGAAACAAGGCACCCATGAGTTTAATGGGCAGGAGACATTGGCCGTGGAGAAAGCAGGTATGCAAAACCTCTGCAGGAAATGTGCTGGGGGAAACCAGGATTTCCCGGACTCCTGGAATGTCAGGAGTGATGGATGATCCTCAGAGGTTTGGGTCTGATTTGCCTGCTCAACATTAATTCTACCTGCTCTGGTTATTCCATTTGGATTTTCCCTGGGGAGCCATCATTCCCTACCTGTAGGGGGAGTCCAAGATCTAGATCTGGTCAATCAGCATAGTCCAGCCCCCTTCTCCACAGTGATTGGTTTACAGTGGGCCCATGACTCAAGCCGGCCCAATCAGAATGAGTCTTGGGACTCTATTACAGAAGAGGTGCTGCCAAGCTGGGAGACTGTCAGCGTGGAAGTGCCAGAGATGAGTACATGGAGGGTGCTTTCCTGAGAAGCAAACCAAAACAGTACGTCTGGAAGACAGAAACAACTGCTTCTCAATGACGTTGTTTGAGTCCTGGGTGCAGCTGTACCTGAAGCTCTACTCCCTAAACTTCCCAGTTGCTTGAACCAATAAATGATTGCCATTGCCTTAAGCCAGTTGGATGTGGCTTCTGTCACTTGCAACCAAAGGAATTCTTTGACTGTTTGCCCCTTCATTTGATAGATAAAAGATATTGAAGCCCAAAGCGGGGGTGTGACTTACCCAAGGTCCCACAGAGAGCTGGTGATGAAACCCAGTATGGATTGATTTTTGTATTTTAAAAACATACATTAGGCAAAGCTTTTTAAAAATGCTGGTAGCCAACATTGGCATGATGTGAGGAAATGTACACTCATGAAATAATTAGAAAGCATGCAAGTCGGTAAACCTTTCTGGGAGGCATTTTGGCAACAGAATAGTCAGAAATCATGTTAATATCTAATGTATGAATAGATCATATTGCATAGGAACCGTGGATGCATGAATCCTGCCTAAAATATCTTCCCACCCAGAAATTCCCCTTGAGGAATTTGTCCTACAAGTATTTTGAGGGAGCCTACAAACATGTAGCCATATAGGTGTTTATCACTGTACTGTTTCTCATAGTGAAATTAGGGGTGAAAAGAAAACTTAATGGGAAAGCTGTTCAATAAGTAGCATCTATCCGTAAAATAGAATCCTAAGAAATGATTAAAAATGACATTTTTGAAGAATATTTAATTACACCGGAAACTGTCCATAACCTGTTTAGTGAAAAAGACAGGTTACAATCTGATTTCTCCTGCGTGATACCATATGACCCAACTTAAGGGAGGAAGCACCAGTATTTACATACATTTTCATATGTGAATGTGACATAGAATATAGACAGCAGGAAACATAAGCCAGAGTGTTAGCAGTGTTTATCTCCGGGTGATATTTATTTGCTTCTTTGTGCTTTTCGGTGGTTTCCAATTGTACTACAATGAACATGTGTTACTTATACAATCAGAGAAAATTGAAGTGTAATTTTTTTTAAAAAAATTGAATAATCCAGGTTGGTAAGAAATAACTGGGCCAGCCGGTGATGGGGACACGGTACAGCCTCAGTCAGCTACTTTGTGGACTCCACTGAGGCTGCAAAATAATTGCCTCGGCAACAGAACTGCATTCATAACCTGAATGATTACAGTAGCCAACTCGTGTTAAACCTGCGCTCAGAGCCAGGCCATGCACCAAATGTGCTACACACGGTATCTTAATTCCCGCGATGACTTCTAAGAAAAGGCAGTATCAGTCCCATTTTACAGGTGAAAATGATGGGCGCTCAGCGAAGGTGAGCATCTCGCTCGAGGTCACACAGCTGAGCCAAGGGCAAAGTGGGAATTCGGACCGCATCTCTCTGAATCAAACTTTAGCCTGTGATGGTTACCGTTCTCTTCTGGCCTGGAGGAGGGCTGGACTGGCCTCATTTTACAGCGGAAGTAACTGAGGTTCTGTGGGGTGCAGTCGTTTGCCCGAGATCACACAGCTGGGAGATAGCCCACAGGGCGTCCCCAAAGCCTGGTTCGCTGTCTACTGCTCTGATCTCCTCTGGACCAGCCTGGCTCAGGCTGCGATGGGAGGGGCAGCCTCTCATGGGTCTGGGCTTTGGAGAACTGCCGTGTTAATTGCCAGAATCAATTTGTGCTGACCCCCCCATCACTCTAAGCCTGCTGAGACCTGTTTCTATGACCTGCAAGCCTCAAATTGACCACAAGTAATGGAAGTCATTTCTAAAGTGGCGTTTACTATTATCAGCCTCAGCTGTGTTCCGACCCAGCATGTGTTCCTCAAACAAGCAGTAGGGGAAGAGGTTTGGGGAAGGAAAGCAGAGGAAGAAACTCACCAATCTCTCCTGACCATTCTAGAAACAGGACTCCTGGCCCACCTCTGACAAGGGGGCTGCCCAGAGAAAAGTTCTTTAAATTTCAGATCTGAGAGTGGAGACCAGTTGATGCCGACTCATCCACACCCTCTCACACAAATCTGTCCTCCTCTGGGGCTCATGTAGCCATCAGTCCTCCGACATTTATGGGGCATCTGCTGTACACCGGGTGTGGTGCTGGCCGCTTAGATTTCGGAGATGAAGGAAACACAGTGGCTCCCGTGGAGACCTCATGGGCTGGAGGGGGAGGCAGAGAGGGAGACAGCAGCCATTCTGTCAGAGGGGAATTCACCCATCCATCTATTCTCTCAGGAAATACTTAGCAAATAGCTACTCAGTGCCTCCAAGGGATGACCTCCCAGCACTGTCCCAAATTGCATCAGACCTTAACTCCCCACGACTACCAGTCACTGGCGTGGCCACCATGGAAGGCTGTGACCTTGGACGACGCAGCTCTCTGCAGCTGCGATGTCCCTGCAGGGGCTGAAAGCGGACGGCTAACAGCACGGGTGTAGGGTCTGGGCAGCGCACCCCCCAAGTCCAGGATGGGAGAGAGAGTAATGAACAAGACAAACACAGTCACAGCCCGGACAGAGCTTTCCTTGGGTCTGAGAAAACCTATTCTGTGGAAGACACAAAACTGAGCAGCCAAGAAGGTAAAAAGTGTTCTTCATTCATTGACTGATCTATTCAGTATTGATTAAACAACTCCTGTGTCCCAGGGACTGCTAAGGAAAACAGCCATGACAAGAGAGACGTGATCCCTGCCTTTACAGAGGCACTAGACAGACAGTTCCGTAATGAGTTGTTTTGGTATAGTTCTGACAAGAGCTGCAGAGGAGAAGCAAAGGACCGGTTGTAATTGAAGTACGTTTGTCTCTAACAGCGTACAAGGCACAAAGGCATTTATCCGTAAGAAGTGATTAATTCTAGGGCAGTGCATTCAAGGAAGGCTTCCCAGAGGAGGTGACATTGGAACCAAGTCTTGAAGGCAGCATAGGCGTTCACAGTAGGTGAAAGTAGAGAGAGGCACATTCGAAGGGAAGGACACAGTTTGTACAGAGCCACAGAAGTGCAAGATTGTGTCCCCCAGACGGAGGAAAAAGACTTTTTTGCAGCCGGGGAAATGCTAAAACGGCCTCAGGCAGGCATCTCTCCATTGCATGACGGTAAGCATGAGCCCGCTTGACGTGAACCCTTTCGTAGATGCCCTTGGCAGCTCCTGGGAAGGTGGGTGGCCCTTCGCCCGGGTCGCTGCCTCAGCCTCTCACCATTACCTCTCTTCACAAAGCTCCCTGGAGAGTCGACAGCAACTTCACTCACCTTTCAGAGCAAAACGCCTAGGCAGCCTGCTTCTCTTGGACCGATGAGATCTGGATTCTTTGGCTGTCAACAGTTTCTACAGATATCCCTTGAAGCTTGTCCCTTGGTAATCATAATAGTAATAATAACTAATGTCTATGGAGGGCAGTCCCCAAGCCAGGCATACTGTTAAGTTGTTACTCATATCATTTCAAATAATCCTCACAAGCCCTCTGAAGGGGGTGTTACTATCCCCTTCACATGGCAGACAAGAAAGAAGCCTCACCGAGAGGCTGAGTCACTCACGCCAGGTTGCGGAGTTGGCAAGATGCCTCCCCTAGACTCAAGCCCTGTCTAACGCGAGCCCCGCAGCCAGATTCATGATCACCGTGAACCACGCCTCCCTGTCCTGCTTTCACCCGTTCCCTCACCTTGAACCCTACATCCATCCTCATTTGAAGACCTGGCTTCTTGAAGAGCTCAGGCTATGTCCCAGTATCAAGCTAACTGGAAAAGTTGTTTTTTTTTTTAATAAAAAAATCACTTTCCCCATTATCAAATGCACACACACTAGAGAAATACTGTTGCATAAATTAAAGCAGAAGTAAGAACGGTATTGGCAGTTCCATCACTGCAACACAAGAGTGGTTAATGTTTTGATAACATTTCCTTCCAGTTTTATTGGTTTTGTTCAGACCATTGTTTTTGCTGTTGCAGATTTGTCTTTCTGTGCTTGAGATCAATTACACAGGCATTGCAGTGTGTTACGAGCCTTGCCCCGTTGGCATATATACTTTGTAATCATCAGTTTGAGTGGCTACATGATATTCTATTATGAGTGGAATGGGGCAGGATTTATTAGCCCCTGTTTTGGACAGTTAGGCTGTTTTCAATTTTTCACCCGTTACAAGTACTGCTGCTGCTACCATCCTCGTGTCTTTTATTTCACATTTAGGATTATTTCATGAAGAGAGAATCTCAGAAGTACAGTTACTGCAACAAACGTCATAAACAATTTAAAGAATCTTAATATCTGCCCACCTCCGATGCTTTTTGCATCGATACAAGTGGCCTCTGGCAATGAATGAGCCCAAGAGTGGATTTCTCTCTTTATTGTATTTTTTCACACAAGTCAAACACGTTCGTCATAGAGTAGCCGTGCAAGTTTTTAATAAACCTAGATAGAGATTTGTTCCCCAGGGTCGTGGAAACCATCTTTCTTTCAGATACTGTCAATTTCATCTCCTCCATCCTTATAGGATCTCGCTTCCATCGCCTGGAAGGGTTACTATAGCAGCGCAGAAAGCGTTCGGTGATCATTAGTTCTCACGAGCTCAGCATTGAAAGATAAGAATAGGACGCTTAGGGCACCCACCTAAACAGAGCCAGTCTTCAGAATTTTTCCACAATAGCCTCATGCCGGCCGGTCCCTCTAGGTTGTTCCACTGTCTTGCAGGATTGGCTGCTGCAGCTTCAGTAAACACAGAGATGTTCCAGCCTCCTGGGTATCAGGCCTGTCTTGGTACCACGGAGTGCAATCAAGCAGACTCCAGCATGGGGCGGGGGCCCTGTTCCCTTCCTGGCTTCTGTTTCTGACCTCATGGCTTGTTTCCAGTGCATCTTCTTACCCACCTCGGGTCACAGGTGCTGTGTCAGAGACTTGGCTCCCAGTTCCTTGTTCACAAGGGTCACCTACTCATCGCCAGCTACTGACCTGTCTCTCCTCAAAACTATCTCTTGAATCTGTCCCCCTTCTCTCCACCCCATTGCCACCTCCAGATGTCAATCCACCAGCATCTCTGGGCTGGGCTCCGGTAATAACCTCTTCATTGGTCACCCTCCCTCTGCTCCCGTCCCTCCAGTCCATTCTGCAGGAGAGCTCTCTTGTTAATGAAGTTGGAGTCAGCTCCTAGAAGGAAGAGTCTAGTCATGCCGAATCTGGTTATAACTTTCCGGTGATTTCCCAGTGGACTCTGAAGACAGAAATCCTTTGGTCTTCTCTGCCTCTTCCATCTTGCCTCCTGCTGTAGCATCTCGCCTTTTATAAATCTGCCCAACCCACAGAAAGCCTGCCTTTCCCATGCTGCTCCTTCTGCTGGCAGTTCCCTTCCTCCCTCTTTGATTTCTGGACGCTCCTCCCCCTCCAGGTCTCTGCTGCATTGTCCCCTCTTCAGGGACGTCTTCCCTGACCATTCACCAGACAGGATCTGGAAACCTCCTTGTTAGACCTGGTCATGGCTCCCTGTGCTTTTCCCACATAGCACTTGTTACAGTTTAAAACCATGCCTTTGGGTAATTTTTTTTTAATTGTGGTAAAATGACAGAAAAGTTACTGTTTTCCCCATTTTTAAAGTGTGTAGTTTTGTAACATTAAGTAGCTTCACGTTGTCATGTCACCATCACCGCCATCCATCTCTGGAACCCTTCTCATCTTGTGGAATGTAAGCTCTGCATCCTTACACAACCCCCCTCCCCCAGCCCCCGGCAATGACAATTCTACTTTTGTCTCTATGAACTTGACTACTCTAGGTATCTCGTGTACGTAGAATCGTGCAGTATTGGTGTGTGTGTGACTGACTCATTTTACATTCCCACCAGCAGTGCACGAGGGCTCCAATTTCTCCACCTCTTCACCAACACTTGTTTTCTGGAAAGTAGCTGTACTATGGGTTCAAGGTGGTATCTTCTTGTGGCTCTGATTTGCATTTCCCTAATGGTTAGTGGTGGTGAGCATCTTTTCATGGCCTTACTGACCATTTGTGTATTATCTTTGGAGAAATAGCTATGCAAGTCCTTTACCACTTTTTGAATCGGGTTGTTGGTTCTGTTGTTGTTGAGTTGTAAGTGTTCTTTATATATGCTAGATATTAACCCCTATCAGGTATACAAGTTTCAAACATTTCTCTCATTCCGTGTGCTGTTGGGTAATTTTTCATAGAGTGTCTCTTCCCCACGACTGTAAGATTTATAAAGGCAGGGAGCTCGTCTGCTCTGCTTATCAGTGTATTGCTAGCACCTAGCACAGTGCCTGAACATAAAAGATGCTCAGTAAATATTTATTGAATCAATCAACCAGCTACTGTTTGGAGACCCCTCTACTGGGCTGTGTCTCAGTCCAGTGGTCTCCTTGACTTCTGTGCCTGACAAGCCTCCTGGTGGCTGGACCCTAAGTAGACTCCGGAGGCAAATGGGAAGCACATTGTCACAAGAGTGAAAAGTTTTTGCTTCCATTCCTTACCGCGGCTTTTTCCTGATGATGAAAACCGTGTTTTATGGGAAACTGCAGTCTTTGCTTGGGTTTTTTTTTTCCCCTCTGCAATGAATAACATTTCGGTTCACTGCAAAGCCAGAACATCTCCAGCAACTGTGCCAGGAACAAAACCTTGAGAGAATAAGAGAAGGGGGAAAAAATCAGCTTGTTCAAGCAAAAATAAACTATGGAATCCCTGGGAAGTTGCCTGGAGCCAGAGTTCCTGCAGGAGGGCCCGTGCCGGGGAGCTGCTGGCCTGGAGGCAAAGCCAGTGTGGGGGTTGATTTGTGTGCTTGGAATGGGGGGCTCGGGTGAGCCTGGACTGCAGTGTCTAGCGTTATTATTAGATGTGTGGTCCCCTCCTCCGGGCTAGGAGGACTGACTCTACGAAGCCAAGGGGAGAGGGATGAGTTGGATATTTGCCTTGACAGGGCTTTTGAAGCAGAAATAGCCACGCATTAGAGTGAATGCAGACTACTTGGAGGGAGCAAAGTGTTACGCCTGAGGCTGAGAGAGGAGACAGGGAGTGGTGGTGGGTGCAGCCCGGTCCCTAGTGATCGTGGTTTCCATGGATGCTCACGTATGAGGAATGCAATTGAGACAGGTTCTGGGCAGCTGGAGGATGCGGTCCCACCCCTCTCCCTGCCATCAGCTCCTCAGGTCACCCCTGAGCCTGTCCATCCTATTCCCTGTAATGGTCTCTCTCCTTTGGACCCCTAGTCCCCTAAAGCCCCTACCACAGGGGTGACTCTGCAAGATGCTTCAAGGGCAAGGACTTTTGTCTGTCCTGTTCACCACCGAGGCCCCAGCACCGAGGACCAGCCTTCCAGTAAATATTTGTTGAATGAGTGAAGGAGCCGTTCTGTCCCACCCAAACATGCTCAGTGGGCCTTTGTCAGATGACCGGACATATCCCTGCATGAGTTGTTATGGGAGCCTTGGTGTCTAGCCCAGAACCAAGGTTCAGAGTCATACACTTGATGAATGAATGAATGTGTGAGTGAATGAATGACTCATTCCGGGGGGTGCATAGTGAGTGATCAGTGAGTATTTGTTGACTGTATGGATGTGAATTTCTCTGATAGCCTCGGTATCTGGTGCAGAACCACAGGGAGGCAGTCGGCAATCTGATAAATGAATGAACGAGTGAATGAATGAATGAATCTTTCATATTCACGTCTGTGTCTCCAATACCCACCCCAGGACCTGGCAATGAATAGGCGCGCGACAAATCTTTGTCCGACGAGTTAATTGTATTAAGAGGACTGTGCGAGCTACCAGCCAGAACTACAGTCCTCGCCACCCAAGTGTATCTTTACTACTTTTTTAACTTCCTAACTTGGTTGTGAAGAGCCCATAAAAGATTAATTAGCCATGCCGATTACTGAAGTTAAGAGATTAAAAACTTTTAACCTTTTATTTGTATATATTTTTTTGCTCTCCTCCTGGCCCATGTATTTTTAAGATCAATCGTATCTCTGCCTCAGAGAGGGTTAACTGGTGGTTCTTAATCCCTCCCCACCCCCCTGTCTCTCTCTCTGTCTCTCCGTCTCTGTGTCTCTGTCTCACACACGCAGTCTCTCCATAGCCGTTAGCTACATATACATGTGTACGCTCATGCTCTCGGACATACAAAGCCCACAAAGCATGCATTAGCCTTGTTCTCAAATTTAATGGGCTTCTTGCTAAGATTTGAGCTCCTGAAAAGAACAGCATGTTTGGCCAGGGGAAAACAGGAGCCTGTGGGGTCTAGAACTGCCTCCCTCCCCTTCCTCCCTGCACGTCTGACTCTCACCGTCCACGGCTGCCACCCCGGCTCTGGCGTTGGCCCATCAGCAAGCCTGCTCCCCAGAAGCCCCCACTCCCTCACCACACACACACTCGGGCACACAGGTATGCTCCACACTCCTCCTCGCACCCACCCCATCCCACCCTCACACTTGCTCGCCACCTCTCACACACACTCATAAGCTGACACTTCCTTGCACCCCGTGCACGATCATACACTCACTCCTAGGCCCTCGATACTCACAGGCACCATCTCACACCCACAGACTCTTATTTACTCACACCAACTGCACCTTTGACCTTGGCCAAGTCCTTAACTTCACCCTATTCATTTTTCCTTGCACGAGTCGGTGGATAATTCCCAGCTCAAGACATATTTATGGACCACCTGCTACCAGCCATGTTCCCTGCTAGTTCCTGGGGGTACCCACATGTCATGGCCTGTCCTCGTGGACCCTGGACTCTGAGTCTTGTCGATTGAAAAAAATGCACAACCTTAAAGTTGAGAATTGTGTTTTATTTGATGGACACACAGAAGACGTAAGCCCAGCAGATAGCCTCTCAGATAGCTCCGAAAGACTTGTCTGAAGAGGTGAGGGAAGGGTCAGGATATATTGGAGTTTTTGCAACAAAAACCAGGTAACAGGAACATCAAAAGATTACTGTTAATTAAAGAAAAAGCAGGTATCTCAAGTTAATGAATTTAGCAGCTTTTCTATATATGGGAAGATGCAGGAGTCCAGGGTCATTGGAATCTGGGGGAGTCTTTTCCCAGGGTGGTGATGATGGATGATGGATGGATGGCAGTACCTTTGGGAATCATAGTCACAAATATGTGAGCATCTCTGGAAATAAGTGAGACGAGACATACAGCTTGTGTTTACACCATCATTTTTTTTTTTTTGCATGGGAGATAGAATCCTCTTGATCTGTGGATTTTGTAACTTATTCCGAACGTATCCAGAGCAGCATAATATATTGATATTAAAAACTATATTTATATTCAAGTCCTTGTACCCCTTCCTTTTGCCTACCTTTCCAGCAGCAGTGAGGAATCCTATCAGATTGCCCTCAGGGAAAGGAGGCAAAAAAAAAAAAAAAAGAATTAAGAATCAAAGTATTGGCTCTGAGTTCTTAGGCAGGCTTTTGTGAATCTATAGCAGAAACCACAGCATTGAAAGCCATGGATTTCAACTGAAAATGTCAAGCGTTTGGGCAGAAGAAAAAACACGCTCCTTTTCTTTTTTTTTAAAGTCTGGATGCTGGCTTCGAACATCAAGAACCTGGGGCATAAACCAGAGTGCAGAAGAAGGGGTGAGGGCATAATTCTTTTTTCCATGCCAGTGGGTGGAAAGAAGAATCAGCAGGGTCCTGAGAAAGACTCCAGGGTCAAAAGAAGAGAAGAGAAGAGAAGAAGAGGCAGGAGCCATTAAAATCCATCCCCGGGAGTTGAGATGCATCCCAGGAGCCCTGGCTTCTCAGATAAGCCTGCAGTTCAACATGGCCGTGACCGCAGAGCAGCAATAGCCACATAGCCCCGCGGAGCTCCCCGGGGAGAAGTAAAACCAAACCCTCCCACCCAGAACCAAGAAGAACGGTGTGTGGGCCTGACAGCTTCAGGGACGAACCAGGCGGAGGGGACCCCTGAGACCTGGCAGGGGGCTGGCAGAGGCTGAGACAGAAGCCTTCTCTGGACTCAGACGGCACCCAGGGATAAGGAAAGGGGGTGAAAGGGGAGAATCCTGAATTGGCCCAGTAATTACCCAAAAGAGACTGAGTCTAACTGCCACCCCAGAAGTGCCCCAGTTGCCTTGACTTGGCAAAGTTAATATAGTCAGCCTTCCGTATCTGTGGGTTCCGTGTCCAAAGATTAAACCGTATTTGAAAATACTCAAAAAAAATTTTTCCATAAAATTGCAAAAAGCAAAGCTGGAATTTGCTGTGCAGTGGCAACAATTTACGTAGCATTAACTTTATATTTACAACTCTTGATACGACATTTACATTGTGTTAGGTATTACAAGTAATCGAGAGACAATTTAAAGTAGATGGGAGGATGTGCAGAGGTTATATGCAAATACTACACCATTTAATATAAGGGACTTGAGCATCCTCAGAGTTTGGTATCTGCGGGGGGCGTCTGGGAACCAGCCTCCCCCAGATACTGATGGATGGCTCTGCCTCTACTGACGAAGAGGCTCGTGAGCTAAGCTGACTGAATAATGGAGAAGAATAAAGTTCACAGAAGTCTGCAGCTAATTGTGACTCTCTCTCAACTAACTTGGAGATTAAATCGAGCTGCTTGAGAGACACTTTCAGAGTTTCTTAAATTTGCAGCTCTTAGAGGGTAGACAGATCTAGCAAGTAAAAATACAGGACTTTCAGATTTTATCTGGCAACCCTAAGCTCTTGGCTCCCCATGTCTAAGTGGAGACAAACTGCTCTTTGACAGAGAAGGTTGGGGTTCTTTTTAGGGATCTTAGCCCCCAGTTTGGGATTTGCAGGTGCATAACATAGAAGCAACCCCTAAACCCACCCGCCTCCACCCCTGCCGTGACAGACATTACAAGTCAATTGCTGAGCTCCACGATTCTTTTCAATACAACACTTTACAGCAACTACCAATTGATGGGAGTTGGCATACAAGTTGGAATTAATTGCCCTCCTTGATGGAATCTGAGTTCAGACTCAAAGAGGAAAAGGGTAACCACTGAATGACAGTGCCAAAAACAGAACCAGGTATTCCTGCTCCCCAACTGGTTACTTTCCATTGGAGCCACAGGGTTCTGCTGTGTGGTATCTATACCTCCTTTGTGACCAGCAATTGTCCCGTGAGTGCAGGAGACAGAGTACCAAAACTCACCCCAGTCTCTGCAGTGCATCCCCTGGGCCAATCCAGGAGGGACAGGTTGCTGCCACATAGGTTGACATTCAGGGACAACAGGATGTCTGTTCTGAAGCCACAGTCCTGGAATTCAGATCCTAGCCCTTGTATTTCCTGACTGTGCAATCTTGAGTTTTTCTTCCCTGAGCCACAGTTTTCTGCATCTGCGAATTGGGGCTGGTTAGTATTTACTCCGCTGTGTTGTTTTGAGGATTCAATGAGATGATTTATGGAAAGCCCAACCCCTGGCACATGGTAGATGCTCACAGAATGGTAGGTAGTACCATCTAAGACCCTGCAGGACAATTCTGGTGCCACTAAAATCCTCCCCTCCCGCTACTGTTTTTCTTTCTTTGCAGATGCTCTTCAAAGAGAGTGTTGTATTTTGAGCTTTGTTAGTGAGTCATTTGTACCTGAGAGGAAACAGGAGAAAAATGGCAGGAAAGGAAGGACAGTCAGCATTGGAAGAGACCTGGACTTAAGTCCTACCTGTCACTTTTCTTTCTGGGATGTTCTGCAAGACACCTTGCCTATCCAAGCCTCACTTTTCTCATGTGCAATGGGCATAAAGCTAGGTGTCCCAGGGGGCTCTGATAGCAGGGGAGAGGGTAGGTGTGTGGGTGCCTGCTCGCCTGGGCACCGTTTGAGTGGTGCATTCATGCAGCATAAGCTCATTTGCCAGCAGCGCACTGGCCTGGCACCTGGCCTGGGGCGGGCTAGGCTCCCTGGGCAAGAGGAAATGAAATTTGACTCGGGCTTTTGTTAACAGTCCACGGGGCTGGCCGGGCCTCCCTCCACTGGGGTGAGTGCTGATGACAGGGCTGAGCTTGGCTGGAGGCACGGGGCTCAGGGGAAGCTGGTTCTGCCAGGCGTAGGGCGGGCAGGAGACTCTAAGTCACACATCACTTCAGTCAGCGGTGGGTCCTGTCCAGGAGGAGAAAATCAGAAAAGTGGAATTCAGATCCTCCCCCTGAGTTTCTCGTTTCTGGTCTTCTCCCCCAACAGAGGGTGAATATTATACAAAGTGAAAACTGCCCTGGGCTGCCCTCCCTCTTCAGCCACCGAGGTGCTGAAGCGGTGAGCAAAAAGCCCAGGGTCTCCCAGCCAAGAAAGGGAGGAGCCTGGACTCAAATCCAGGTCTGTCCGGTTCCCAGACCCAAGCTGTTAACCAATTCACATGCCCTCTGTGAGAAATTTAGAGGGTTTGCATAGAGGAAAAGAATGTGGAGGGCGGGAATTAGTATTAATTGGGCAAATACTATCAGGCAATGTATTGGCCTGTGAGAGACTTTCTGTTGTTTTTTTTTTTCCCCTCCTGATACCAGCCAATTCTCTGATTCTCCGAAATCAAACTGGGGATTCTACAGTTCAGTTCAGTTCTGACACTGCCGACCCGGAGTTAGTGCCTTAACCACAGGTCAGGGGCTCAGTCCCAGTAAGACTGCCTCACTTCTGGCCCCAGTCAGAGGTCTTGGGTCCCCAGGTAATGCACACTGCTGTCCAACTTGGTTACAAATTCGGGAGGGAGGGGTGTCCCACAACCCCCACCCCGGGTTGAATAATTCAGTAGAATGGCTCACAGAACCCAGGGAGGTGTCTTACTTACTATTATTGGCTTATTATGGAGGCTACAATTCAGGAATGGCCAAATGGAAGAGATGCATAGGGCAAGGAACGGGGTGAGGGGTGCGGCAGGGCTTCTGTGCCTTCTCCAGGCAGGCGCACCACCCTCCCAGCATCTCAACTTGTTCACTAGCCCGGGAACCCATCCTTTAGGGGTTTCATGGAAGTTTCAGTATGTAGACATCATTGGCCACTGGTGATTCTCCAGCCCTGCTCTGCTCCTGGGAGGTTGAGGGCTGAGTTTGAAAGTTTCAAGCTTCTTAACAAGGCTTGGACTTTCTGTGGACCAGCCCCCATCCTGACAGTATCTAGGTAACCTCCTTAAAACAGAAGATGCTTGTCACTCTGGAAATTACAAGGATTTTAGGAGCTCTATGCCAGGAACCAGGCACAAAGGCCAAATAGCTTTCTTGTTGTGTTAATTTAGTCACCGTCCTGGTAATTTTAACTCTGTTTACCTCACTGGGGTGTTGTAAAGACCAAATGATTTTATGAACATAAGGTACTTAGAAAGGTACTTGGCATACAAAAAGATGCCCGAGTGCTTATTTCTGCCATCGTTATTATTTCTGTTATTATTATGATTACCCAAAAAAGATCAAATTGCTACAGAGTGGCAAAGCCACACTTAAAGCCAGGTCTGTATCATTTTTTTCCCCTATCCCTATGTCCTTGTCACCTGCCAGTAGTTGCCAGACATTTGGACATCACTGGTCAGTCAAAAAAATAAACACATAAAAATTTAAAATAAACATGTATGGATTGACATAGCGTATTACATTTACTATTTTGCCAGATAAGATATTTCTTAAAAATGACTATCATCTCTGACCACCGTCATTTCATAAAGCAAGGGCATTTTAGCACTGAAAAGGTAGGGAAAAAACATAATTGCAGGGTAGAGGAGAGCCCTTTAAAGGAGATAAATGTGGCTTTCTGAGCATTCTCTCAACATCAGTCTTCTCATTTCCCCGCAGGCCAGCGGAGACCTCACCAGAGGCCAGCCCCGGTTTCCAGGCCAGCATTTAGAAAGTGCTGCCTGCCTGCCTGCCCCTACCGAGGCTTTGATGGGGGCTGGGGGCCCTTGCACAGAGGTCTGAGGTGTCAGAGCATGTTTCTAAAATAATGTGTTTTCAGAAAAGTGTCAGCTGAAAATAGCTGGAGAAAAAAATAGATTTTTTTTATATTTGTATATTATATAAATTTTTTCTTCCCCAGATAATAGCACAAATACAACAAAACTAAAAGAGGATTTCTTAAGACAATAATATAGTAACAGACTAGATGAGCTTATTTCACAATGTATAGGGGATGCATTAAGCAGAAGCTGAGACACTCCTGGCATGAATACCAATCTTGGGGATAAGCCCACAGGACTCAGACACACCTAAGCAAGCACTGATTTCCTTCTGCATCAGTCTTGCAGAGGCAGCAAACGTGGAGCGGGCCTTTCTCTGTAGCCAAGTCGAGGCAGCAAGCCTGCAAGCCCAGCCAACCTCCAGAGGGACTGAGAGAATAGATGAAAGGGGTTCTGAGATTGGAGCTCACTTCTCTGGTCACTGGGAGGGAAAGCCAGGGCTGAGCTTCCGTGAGGAAGGGAGGCAGCTTGTCGAGCTGGGGTCTGCACAACAGACCAATGTGAATTGGAATCAGATCTCTGCCGCTTCCTACCTCTGGCTTTCAGCTGTCACATCTGTAAAATGGGGGTGGTAACATTAAGTTGAATCCCATGAAATGCCATTTTTAATGGGTCAAAAAGGAGTTCACGACAAAAAGACAGACTTTAACAAGCATTGGTGAGTATGTAAAGAAACAGAAATTACGTTGCTGGTGGGGATGGAAAATGACACAGCCACTTTGGAAAACCATTTGGCAGCTTCTCACAGATTTAAACACAGACTTACAGTATGACCTAACAAATCAACTCCTAGGAGCTTATCCAAGAGAAGTGAAAGCATATGTACACACAAACACTTGTACACGAATCTTCAGAGCAACATTATTTGTAGTTGCCAAAAAAGCAAAAACAATCCAAATGTCCATCAACTGAAAATGGATAAACAAAATGTTACTTGAAGTCAATGGAATAAAAATCAATAAAAAGTGGGGGTGGGTATAGCTCAGTGATGGAGAGCATGCCTAGCATGCATGAGGTCCTGGGTTCAATCCCCAGCACCTCCATAAAAGAAAAAAAAGGAAAAAAAAGCAGTGAAAAGGAAAGGAAGTGTTCATCCACAAAACGTTATGCTGAGTGAAAGAATGCAAAAAGCCACATATCATATGATTGCTTTTATAGGAACTGTCTAGAAAAGGCCGGTCTATAGAGACAGAAAGCTGGTTAGTGCTGCCTAGAGCTAACAGTAGGAATGAAGGACTGACCTCAGATAGTAAAGAGGGATCTTTTCAGGGTGTTCTAAAACTGGATTGTGGTGATGGTTGCCCAGTTTATAAGTTTACTAAAAATCATTGACTTGTACGCTGTAACTGGATGATTTTTATGGTTGGTAGTTATACCTCAATAAAGCTATTTCAAACAGTCAAATATTAGCTGCAAAATATTTGAACCAAAAATGGATGGAAGTAAAAGTGAGAAATGACAAAACCACAACTGTAGTCAGAGATATCAACATCCCTATTTCAACAACTGAGGGAACAGTGGACATAAAATCAAAAAGGATGTAGATAACTGAAGAACACAATCAGCCAACTTGATCTAATTGACATCTACAGGACACTCTGCCTAACAACAGCAGGATATAAATTCTTTGTAAGTACATATGGAATACTTTTTTTTTTTCCTAATATAGACCATATTATAGACCATAAAACAAGTCCCAGTAAATAGAAAATGACTCAAATTATGCAAACCATATTTTGTAACCACCATGGAATTAAATTAGAATCCATAACAGATATCTGGAATATTTCCAAATGTTTGGAAACTAAAAATGCACTTCTAAAGAATCAATGAGGCAAATAAGGAATCAAAAGAGAGCTTAAAATGCATTTGAACCAGATTTTCAAAGAGTGCAGCACGTCAAAATTCAGGTGCCGCTGAAGCAGTATTGAGAGGGAAATATATACTGTCAAACACTTATATAAGAAAAGGAGAGCTCAAAGAGCTTAGTTTCTACCTCCAAAAACAAACAAACAAACAAACAAAAAAGATCAAGTTAAATCCAAAGTAAGCAGTGGAAAGAAAATAATAAAGATCAGAGCAGAAATCAATACAATAGAAAACAAGCAATAGAATCAATGAAAGTGAAACTTGTTCTTTGTGAAAAGTTAATAAAAGTTGTAAACCTCTGGATAGAACAATCAAGAAAAAAGAGAAGACATATACACTACTAATACACAGAATAAGAGAGAACATTGCTACAGATGCTATTGATATTAAAAAGCAAGTTAAGGAATAGTATGAATAATGCTGTGCCAATAAATTCAACAACTGAAAATGGACAAATCCCTTGGAAAGTGCCAACTACCGAGCCCACTCAAGAAAAAAATAGATTACCTGAATAGCACTGTTTATTAAAGAACTTAAATTTGTAGTTAAAAATCTTACAAAGAACACTCCAGACCCAGATGACTTCGCTGGTGAATTCTACGCAACATGTAAGGACAAAAATAATACAATTAAACAGAAATAGTTTCAGAAAATAGGATTTAAAAGAAAACTTCCTAATTCATTCAGTGAGGCAGGTATTACCCTGATATCAAAATCAAACAAAGGCATTACAGTCAGATCAGTATCAGTCATAAACATACACACAACACTGTTAACAAAATTCTAGCAAATCAGATCCAACAATGGTGCAGCCACCTTGGAAAACAGTATGGAGGTTTCTCAAAAAACTAAAAACAGAACTACCATGTGACACAACAATTCCACTCCTGGGAATATATCCCAAAAAACAAAAATACTAATTTGAAAAGATACATGTAACCCAATGTTCATAGCAGCATTATTTACAGTTGCCAAGATTTGGAAGCAACCTAAGTGTCCATCAACAGATGAATGGATAAAAAGGATGTGGTATATATATACAATGGAATACTATTCAGCCATTAAAAAGAATGAAATTTTGCCATTTGCAGCAACATAGATGGACTTGGAGGGCATTATGCTAAGTGAAATAAGTCAGAGAAAGATAAATAGTATATAGTATCATTTATATGTGGAATCTAAAAAAATACAACAAACTAGTGAATATAACAGAAAAGCAGCAGACTCAGACATAGAGAACAAATTAGTGGTTACCGCTGGGGAGAGGGAAGGGATGTGCGGCAACATAGGGGTAGGGAAGTAAGAGATGCAACCTATTAGGTATAAAATAAGCTATAAGGGTATACTGTACAACACAGAGAATATAGCCAATATTTTATAATAACTATAAATGGAGTATAACATTTTAAAATTGTGAATCACTACATTGTACACCTGTAACTTATATAATACTGTACAGCAACTATACTTCAATTTAAAAAAAGAAAAAAGTCACCTAAAAAAAAGAAGAATACTTCACAGGTTAAGAAAAAGAATCAGATCCAACAATGTATAAAAAAGAATAATACATTGTGACTAAGTTTGGTATATGCCAGAAATTCAGGATTAATTTAAAATTTGAAAGTAAATAAATGGAATTTGTCATATTAAGGAATTTAAAAAGGAAAATTAAATGATCTTCTCAACAGACGCAGAAAAGAAAAGCATCTGACAAAATTCAACATCCATTCCTAATAAAAATCCTCCTCAAATCGGGAATGGAAAGAAAGTTCTTTAACCTGGTGAAGGGTATGTGCAAAAACACCTACAGCTAGCATCATCCTTAATGTTATCGGGCTGAATGCTTTCCCTCTCAGATAAGGACTGAAACAGAGGTGTCCACATTCATCATGTCTGTTCAACATTTTGCTTGAAGTTCTCCTCAGGGCAATGAAATGGAAAAAAAAAATTAAAGCCATGTGGATTGGAAAGGAGAAAGTAAAACTTAACATCATTTGCAGAAGGCATGATTGTCTCCATAGAAAATCCTAAAGATTTTACAATTTTAAGGAATCCACGAAGAAGCTACTAGACATAATAAGTGAGTTTAGCAAGGTCAATATGCAAAAAATGAATTATGTTTCTATAAACTAATAACAACCCTTTGAAAGTTGAAGGTAAATAATACTACCACTATAGCATGAAAAATGTGAACTACTTAGTGATAAATTTGACAAAAGATATTTAAGACCTGTACTCAGAGAACTATAAAATATTTTTGAGAGAAATTAAAGAAGGCATGGGTAAATGAAAAGATAAACCGCGTTTATGGGTCAGAACATTGAATATCGTTAAGATGTCAGTGCTGCCCACGTTGATCTACAGATTCAATGCAATCCCAATTAAAACCCCAGCAGGACTTTTCTGCAGAAATTTACAAGAAGATTACATAATTCATGTGGAAAGACAAAGAAACTAAAAGAGTAAAAATTGTTTTGAAAAAAAACAAAGTTGAAGTTCTACACTGCTTGATTTGAGTATGTATTATAAGGTGACAATAATCAAGACAGTATTGGTTTGGTATTGACATAAAGACAGACTTACAGATCAATGGAATAGAATAGAGAGTTGAGAAATAGACCCACACATATATGATCAATTGATTTTCAGTGGAGTTGCCAAGGCAATTCTATGGAAAAAGGACAATCTTTTCATTAAATAATGCTGAAACAATGGGATAGCTGTATGCAAAATAAATAAATAAATGAAAGAACCTTGACTCTTACCTCAAACCATATGCAAAAATTACTCAGAATAGATCATGGACTCAAACATGAGCTGAAATTATAAAATGCCCAGGTGAGACTGTAAGAGAAAAAAATCTTTGTGGACTTGGATTTGGTAAAAGTTTTTAAAATGTGACACAAAAATCACAAACTATAAAAGATCATACCAATTAGTTCGATAAGATTGAAATTTAAATATTCTGTTCTTTAAGATACATTTATGAAAATAAAGGCAAATTACAAACTGGGAGAAAATATTTAGAGCATGAATATGCAACAAAGGTTTTGTCTCTAGAATATGTAAAGAGTGCTTACAGTTCAATAATTTAAAAAATACAAAAAAAATTTTAATGGGCAAAAGAATTGAATGTGCACTTCACCAAAGAAGTTACATGGATAGCAAATAAATGCATGAAATGATGTTCTTAATCATTAGTTGTTAAGGAAATGAAAGTGAAAACCATGGTAAGATACCACTGCACACCCACTGTATGGCTTAAATTAGAAAATTGAATTATACCAAGGGTTGGCATGAATGTTAAGTGACTGGGACTCTTACAAGCTCCTAGTGGAAATATAAAATGATGCAACCACTTTGGAAAGCCATCTTGTTGTTCCTGAATTAGTTCAACGTACACCTACTGTATGTGTGGCCATTCCATCCTCGGGATTTACCTAAGAGAAATCAAAACACATGCCTCACAAAGATGTGCATGCAAATTCTTTTATCAATTTTATTTGTAATAGCCAAAAAGTAAACAAGCTGAATGCCCATCATGCAGGTGAACGAATGAAGACAAATTGTGATGCATCCATAAAAGGCAACACCCCTGGTATCTTTGATGCTTCTGATTCATCTGGTGTACTTCAGCCCTTTCTTTTACAGCATCAGATTTCAGGGAAAGTCTGCCTGATATCAGAGAGTTTAAAATAAAACACTATGAGGGTATATTCTAATTTCGTTACAGACCTACCCCAGGCCTTTGTACCCTCCAAGCCCAGAGTCCATATCTTTATCCTGATTGAGGGATCCAGTCCCATTTCCTTATAGTCATGTAGTTTTATTCATCTCAATATATCCTGTTCACCAAGAATATAAGTAAGCATAATTACATCTTCAGACGTTTGCAAAATGGGGGGGGGGGGGGTAAGTGTTCTTTGTCTAACCACACATGAGAATTTTGGTTTGGGAAATATGGTTATCAGACTTGGTTTGGATTCCTACTTTATCTTCTCTTGGTGTGTCTTTCCCCTCATTTGGATTCCCTGAGTCATGGTGTTATCTCCTTTTGTCTCTGTTGGTGAGAGTTAACATATTAGTATATTACAAGATAATGTAGGTTCGAAAACCTGACTCTTCCACTTACTAGCTGTGTGACCTTACATGGATTACTTAACCCCTCTGTGCCTGTTTTCTCATTTGGAAAATGGTGATAATCAGAGTAGTAACTCCTGGAGCTGTTGAGAGCATGTTCAGCTTTTAGCATGGAGAACATAAGTGGTCAATAAATATTTGCTTTTCTTAGCACATGAACTCAGTATCAGAAAAAGGTCTAAAGGCTGGATTCACCTTATTGTCTTATAAAGATCAATTTTAATAGATGATCCCCCAGGTGGAGATTGCATTTTAATGTAGACTTGCTATAGGAAATAGATTCTAACTAGGATTTCAGGCAGGCCTGATCAAATCATTCTGGGTAGAAGAGGGGCTAAGGGCAGGCATTCAGTCTGGGATTGAACTGTGTCCTAATCACGGTATGTATCAGAGCTCCATGAGAAGCTCATTGTTTTTTAAAATTTTTATTGAAGTATATTCGATTTACAATGTTGTGTTAATTTCTGGTGCACAGCAGAGTGACTCTTTTATACATACATCTATATTCCTTTTCATATTCTTTTTTATTACAGGCCATTACAAGGTATCAAATATAGTTCAGTTTGTTCCCTGTGTCTGTGAGTCTGTCTGTATTTTGTGAATAAGTTCATTTGTGTCCTTTTCTTTTTAAGATTCCACATATAAGTGATATCATATGGTATTAGTCTTTCTCTTTCTGGCCTACTTCGCTTAGTGTAAAGTGAATGATCTCCAGGTCCATCCATGTTGCTGCAAATGGCATTATTTTTATTCTTTTTCATGGCTGAGTAGTATTCTATTGTGTATATATGTGCGTGCGCGTGTGTACATACACACACATGCACATGCACGCACACATATATCCCAACTTCTTTATCCAGTCATCTGCTGATAGACATTTAGGTTGCTTTCTTGACTACTGTAAATAGTGCTGCTGTGGCTTGGCTATTGTAAATAGTGCTGCTATGAACACTGGGGTGCATGTATCTTTTTGAATTAGAGTTTTCTCCAGATATATGCCTAGGAGTGGGATTGCTGCATCATAGAGTAACTCTATTTTCAGGAGAAGCTCATTAAAATCAGCATCTCTGAGGGATGAGCTTGGGAATCTGCATTTTAACAAACCCTCTAGACAACTCTCATTTCCAGGAAAGCTGTAGAATCCCTGCCTGTGGCATGCTTCTCAGAATATTAACTCTTTTTTTCACTCTCTCTTGCTACTACATTCTTACAGTCTTTTCTCCTCTTTCTTTACTTTTACTGGGGGCAGAGAGATGTGGAATGATGCTCAAAAAAAAAAAAAAACCCAAACTTAATTACCTGTAAATTCTTTTTTCTTCTTACTTTGTTCTTTTCAGGACTTGTATAGATGTCTTTCTTATTTTTATACCTCTGCGGTAATATATGTATAGAATTTTGTATCCTGCATCCAATTAACATTATACCATCTGTATTATTTCATCCTGCTACATTTTTTTCTCATGCCTTCTCTTCCTTACCCCTTGCTTCTCTGTCCAGGTGACCATCCAATGTAGCTAGATAGCTATGTGCCTGTGTCCACACTCATCTCATCTTAATCCAAATATATAGTTATGTGCATTGAATTTGGGGAGCTTGATATAGCTTTGGTTTCTCTTACTGTGTGTATTTTTTTTAAGCATTCTGGAATATTTGTTTCTGAAAGCTAAATGAATAAATAAAGGAAGTGCTTAGTCTATGCCTGTGTTTAAAGCTTCACATGAGATCTCTGTAGTGAAGGTTGCTTTACATTAATGAGGATTATATTTACTCTTTTAGCCTCACCTCACCTGCAATTATCGGGTGAACTGAGGTCGCCTTAGTTCATCACCGCAATTAGTACCTGTCAATAACAGAGGGTGTGCCTGAAATGCACAAGTACCTGGGAGCTTCTGACGTCTCACCTCTTCTAGCGGAGGGCAGCTCTGGCCCATGCAGTGAGGGCTGAATTTTGATCAGATGGGCTACTGTAACTTGAATCTCTCCCTGAGCCTCAGTTGTCCCCTTTGTAAAAGATGGCTATCTCACCCAAGCAGTGTTTCTTTCAGAAAAGCCCTGTGGATCACCTGCTTTGGAATCATTCACTGGCATACTAGTTAAAATGCAGATTCCCAGGTCCCACCCTTGGCCCACTGAACCACTGCCTGCATGTTTAACAAGTCTCACAGTTGGACCCATGGAATATTAAAGATTGGGAACCACACATCCCCATGGTTAAGTATCTTGGTAGCTAATCTCCAAACTCTTCTTTGTTCTTTCTCAGGCAGGAAGGAGTTGATCCCGACTAACCAGTGTGATCCTCAGCTTCTCCGGCAAGATCTGCACTAGGGTCCATGGAAGGGACTCCTGGCTGCTCGCTTAGCTGTGCCCTCTCATGGACTATGGACAGAAGCCAGAGCGACCACGGCTCACCTGTCTCCATAACAGCCCAGACCTCGGGAGGCCACTCCAGCTCAGTCTGGGCCTCCAGTTTGCAGCAGGTAGAATGATACTGTCCAGTCTTCGATTGTAGTCCCTATGGGGACCTGTCTTGCTTCCTAGAGGCTGAGATGAAGGCTGAAATCCTACATGCCCAACACATACCAGGAGCCCAGTGCAAGTTTGATAAATGAATAGAGTTGTGAGTGAGTGGATGATATAAAGAGTGTGGGGTGGGATCTGATGTGCAAGGCAGATAGTGGTGGACAATAAACACTTGAGCAAATGTGCATCACCACATGAAATTCAAATACCTGGCACATAGTAGGTATTTTAAATGCTGTCATGGTAGATGCACTTGGTAGTCTCCCCTTTCCCGTATCCCTCCAGCCCTTAACATTAACTGTGCTGACCCCCAACTGTTAGAATCTGCATCTCTTTGCTGGGGGGCTTTCTCTACTGCCTGCAAGCAGAGCTGGCCAGAGGTCCTGGGATGTTAGCTCATCACCTTTAGCAGTCCCAGAAATAAGGACTGGTTGAAGTTGGGGTATATATACCCCAGCTCCCTCACCCCTTAGGAGCATAACTGAGATGTGGGTCTTCTAGAGGTCCCAGTGAGACAGAGTCCCAGTTGCCAACAATGGTTATTTGCTTGATAATATATCATTTTTTTTAGGGGTTGGGGGTGGAATCCTTCCTTTTTATTTTCTCAATTCTCTACTCTACTACTGATTTTTTCCCAGGATCACCCCCCAAATCAACTGCTTGCATTCCAACCCTTGTCTCAATGTCTGCTTCTGAGGGACCCCACACTAGGATGGTTGTTGAATGGATGGGTGACCAAATACTTAGTAAATCAAGTGGGAGGGATAGACTACTATCTACTTAAAACATAGTAAGTCTTTATGGGAGGATGCTGAATGAATAGCATTCAATAAATGGATAGAGTTCAAATGTAGTAAATTTGTACTTGAATCTCCAGTACAAAAATGCTTTGAGTGTGCAAGTACATAGGTTAAGGGGGAAAAAAGATTTTAAAAGTGCTTTGAGAAAGAGAGAATGGATGAGTGAATGAATGACCATCTATCTAATGGAGTCAAGAGCTAGTCTGTGTCATGGTACATAGTCAGTGTTCCATACATAGTCCTGGGACTTTTCATATGGGTGGGAGGGAAAAGGAAGGAGAGAAGGAAGAAAAAGAGGAAGGAAAGAAGACAGGAAGGAAGGAAGAAAGGATTCACAGAAGCATGGAGCCTGAAGTGACCAGGCACTGAGCATCCATGAAGGGGTCTATGAGACCCCTGTGGTCTGATCCCTGCTCAGGCCCCAGTGTCACCCTGTGCCACTCACTCCCTTCCTCATAACACGACACATCAGCCTCCTTTTAACTCCAGGTCTCTGCAAATGCTGCTTTCTTAGCCATGAATGATGTCCTGTCTGCTTAACTCCCAAGACTCTCAACGTCTCAGCTAAGAATTGGCTTCCTCCAGGAAGCCGTTCAGACCTTTCCATCATGTTACGTGGATAGATAGTGACAACAGCTCTCGTATCGCCTGGCATTTCCCTTTTATGTCATTAGCTGTTTAATGGCTAACTCACCCCAGGGGAAGGGAAAATCTCATCCATAGTCCCAGCACCCATCACAAGACCTGGTACGTAGTAAATGCTCAAAAATACTTGATGAATGACAAGCATGGCACCTGGCTCAGTTTTAACCTGAGAACCAAGGCTTCCCTGGTAAGAACTATCACACACACACACACACACACGCGCGCGCGCACTGTTCCCCATAGCACCCCAAACCAGCAAAAGGCAAATTGCACCCAAAATCTGGGTAAAGCCTTCAACAAGTCATCTTACAATAGTAACAGCTTCTGTCCCAGCCAGCACTGTCATAGGCAGCTTAATTATGGTAATTAGGAGCCACATTAAAACATGATTATAACATAAAATTGAAATTAGTCATATAACACATCCAAATTTTTCGGTATGCTTATTGATTTTCTTCCCCCATTAATCAGAGGGCTACAGTAAATTCAGATAGGTCTGGTATAATTAAAACTGAGCCCGTAAATGCTAGTGAAAATTTTAATTAGCATCTGTCTTTTTGTTAAGGACAGTGAGGTGGGGTGTATATTTTTACGGGAAACATAATTAGGGCGTTCATGTTTCTTTTCTGGATCCTAGGTGGGGCAGGCCACTCGGTTCTCATTCCTTTTTAAGAAGTGTTTCAAAAGAAGATGCAAGTCATGAAGACACCTAAGAAATGCTGAAATGAGAAGTGGTTGGTTTAAAGAAAAACAGTCAAACTTGGCGATCAGAGGTATGTAGATGAAACAACCAACTGAACTGAATCGTTTTCTTTTCTGTAGGATGGAGCTGCTTTGAAATTAGGCAACCACGCGTTCCCGTCTTAACTCTGCTATTTATTGGTGTGTGATCCTGAATGGATTTTGTTTTGCTTCTCTGAGCCTCAGTTTCCTTGTCTGTGAAATGGGGATAATGGTAGAACCTATCTCACAGGGTGATTGAGATTACATATTTTTCTACGTGAAGTAACACTCTAATGATTAGGAATTGGCATCATCATTATCATTATTGCCACCATCATCTCGATCACCGTGAACATCATTACCATCTTCATCCAGGGAAGAGAATGGCTCTGGTCAGCCTCACAGAGTAGGGGAAACACCACGAGTATGGATTCAGGTAGCCCTCTTAATCTGTGCCGCTCATAAGGTACCCAACCTCAGTCAAGTTGTTGTCTGTCTCTTGGT
The DNA here is from genome assembly GCF_048773025.1 of Camelus bactrianus. NCBI lineage: Eukaryota > Metazoa > Chordata > Mammalia > Artiodactyla > Camelidae > Camelus > Camelus bactrianus. Next base: position 17,092,471 of record NC_133570.1, read on the forward strand.
TCGTTTCCTCATTTGTAAAATGAGCACAGTTTTCAAGGGGATGTGGGGGATGTGCTGAAGGCAGTGGATCATGACAGGCACGGAGCTAGCCATCTGAGCAGTGTTGATTCTCCATCTCGGACAGCCAGCCCCACCCACACCACATCCAGCTTTGGTGGTGGAATAGCTCAGACGTGTACAGAATATAAAATGAACAATCTCCAGGTGTCAAATGGCAGCCTTTCCCCAGAGGCGTCTCTGTGCTGCCTCCTGCAAGGCCCATGTCCCACTGTCATGGCCTTAGTTGCCAGGCAGTGTGTGGGCCACCTGTGTGTGTGGAAGAGATAGGAGACTCATCAAATAGGCCGTGTGGTCCCCTGCATTTCCCAGCCTTGCAGTTAAAGTGAGGCCACGTGACTTCTTCCGACCAGTCGACTGTGAGCAGAAGTATGTCTCTTCCATTTGGAGGGAATTAAAGAGCAGTGGCTGGGAAACCCCAGGTAGTGATAACAAAGCTACAGGATGGATGCTGCCTAGATTATCAAGTCAGTGCAGGGAAGACAGCTGTCCTGGGGAGCAGTTGAACCCCCCTAGGACTTTTGTGAGTGAAGAATAAACCACTGTTGCATTAAGCTCCTGAGGTTTTTGAAGCGTCTTTGTTACAGCAGCATAACTTAGCCTATGCTGATTAATACAGTGATTGGTCTCTGCCGTCAAGTCCACTTTTTTTTGTTTGTGCCTCTTGCTCTGAATGCATTAATGACTTGTTGGCTATTAGCCATTCCCAGACGGATGGGCCTTTTTTCCAGAACAGATTTTAGGTAGACCGGAGGGGAACTGGGACTTCTAGGTCTGGGGACGTGCCATAATGCTCCTGCCCCTCTTTGCAACCTGCAGCTGGTCCCCCACTGCTCAGATAGCTCAGGGCGGCTGGGAGAAAGAAAGACGGAAAACTCAAAACACCAGGGCCCTTGCATGGGCCATTCACAGCCACACAGATTCCTACACATACTGGGGTGCCCGGTGGAATTGATGTGTCAGCTGTCATGGGCATCTGTTATCTGTCCCCTGACCAGAATTCACACCCATCTGTATTCTGGTATCAACACTTAGTTTTGTTTTGAGAACCACTCATCAGATGCAGGTTTGGTGGGCTTGTCAATCAAAAGGCTTTACCCTCTTCTGTCCAAGAAGGGGGCCCATGACCCAACCTGGGTCGTGATTCTTACCAAGTGTGGCCTCTTTAAAGGATTTGGGAGGGTCCCAGCTTCCTAGATCCCCAGAACAGCTATGATGCTGTCCTCACACCTGCTTTCCCAACTCTTCTTTGGTCTGTGAGATACTCCTATCCTTCTGACAAAGCTCTCCTACCTTTTTCTGGCTGAATTTAGCCAAAAATCAGCTCCCTTTCATCAAAAAGTCCTAAGTAATGCATAATAATGAATTCTATCCCATACTGACACACCCCCATGATGTGCCGGATGCCGTGCTGTACTCAACTGCCCTGTTCCTCTAAGTTGGGAATGAAATTTATGACTGATGGACCAAGAAAACAAAACTCAGAGGTTAAGTAAAATTTGGACTCATTTATTCATTCAACAAACGTACTCTGCCAATTATGGGCAAAAGCATGTCTAGGTGCAGGGGATACAGGAGTGAACAAAACAGACCAAAATCTCCACTCTTGTGAGACTGACATTCTGGTCGGAGGAGGCAGATGTAAATAACACCAACAGTAAATATATAGGGGAGGCAGATGCTCAGAAGTGCTATGGGGAGAAATAAAGCAGGGCGGGAGGATGGGTCGCATGTGGTTTTGGGGACGGGATAAAGAAGGGTTCCCCATTGGCCAGGGAAGACTTCACTGAGATTTGCGCAAAAGCTAGAAAAATGGAACTGTGTGTTCTCTTGTTCTTGTTTCCAAATTCCATTTTGGAGGCGACTTGGTTTATAGGCTATAGAGTGGGGACAGGACCTGACCCTTACAAAGCACACAGTAAACATCAGCTAGAAAACAAGTGCAAAGAAGCCATTTGGACGCCACGTCAGCACTGAGTGGGGAGCACCGGCACTCACCCTCCATCCTCAGCCGTCACCCTGGGGATGCTGCATCCCAGCATTGGCCCTGGGAACTACTCAGGTGGTGGCCTCACAGTGTGGTTTGCAAGCACCAGACCCCCACCTCCCAGGCTGCTCTAATTAGGGACTTTGGGCAACCCTAGTTGCTGGCTGTTTCTGCTGCTCCTACCCACTGCTCCAGAAGAACTGGGGGTCAGGAAGAAAGAGAGAGAGGGAGGGAGGCAGTGAGGGAGAGACAGAGACAGAGATAGAGACAGAAACAGAGACAGAGAGAGATGGAGGGAGAGAGAGAGAGAACAGAAAACAAGGCACAGAGAGGGAGAGAAAGGCACTGCCCAAGCCTGAGGGGGCAGATGGGACTCCCCTGCAATGGGCCTGTCCTGGGTGGGCACGGTGCTTCTAACATCCCTGCTGCCCCACCCCACCTACATTCAAGAACTGCTCAAGGTGGGCTCTGGACACTGGGTTCAAATGGACCCCGGTTCAAATCCTGTCTCCACCATTGCCTGGACATGTGGACGTAGGGAATCCCACAAGTATCTGAATTTGATAAAGAGAGGGTTATTATGTGATGCACAGAAAGCACCTGGCTGCCTGCCATGCACACAGTGCGGGGACCTTGGCTCAGTCCTGGCCCTGGTCCTTGGACTCAGCCCGCAGGAGACCCTGGTCCTGCACATTCACATCGATCCGTGATTGGGACTCTGAATGGGAACCTTGAACACAGTTGCTCTCACCCCAGCTGCACAATGGGATCACCCGGGGGAGCTTTAAAAACACAGATGCCCAGTTCTCTCCCAGAGAGAGAGTCTGATGTAATTAACTTAGGATGCAGCCTGGGCACCAGAATTCCTGAACGCTCCCTGGTGATCCCAAGGTGCAGCCAAGGTTGAGAGCACTGCTCTGTCTTGGGGCATTGAGTTTTATTCCTGAAGGATGAGATGCACCCAGACATCATGCCTTTAGACAGATGCTCAGACCAGCTGATTTTTCTTTGTCTAATTTGGTTCGACGAGCATTTACTGAGCATCTACTTGTTCCTGGCACACTGTGAGACACGGAATCAAGGGCTGCTCCTTGCCCTCAAGTAGGCTGGCGTCTAGGTGACGGTATCACGCTATGCTTGAGGGCACTTTGGGAGAAGTAAGGAGGAAAGAATCTCACCCAGATCGGAGGGTCACACCCAAACGGTGACTTGAGAAACTGAGTAGCAGCTGGCCTGGCGGCTGGGGTGAGCGCAGGTGGCCGGAACAGCGTGAGCAAATGTGTGACGCATCAGGGGAGAGAGGGACAAAATGAGGAGGGGGGTCAGCTCCACGCAGGTCTGTGTGACAGGAGGACAAAGGGCAGGAGAGAAAACCAGATCATAGAGGCCTTACAGCCAGGCCAAGACCCCTGGCCTTCACATTATGGGCACTAGGGAGCCATGGGAGGCTTTAGGTTAAGAGGCAGCTTTTGTCCTGTGCACAATTATTCAGACTGTGGCTGCTGTGGAGCACTGGGGGGTGGGGTATCCGGAAAAGGAAAAAGCCTTTGTTTGGCAATTTTTCCCCAAGCAATTTCATTCTTTTCCCTTCCATCATGTAGAAACTCAAAGTTATCCAGAGAACATCACTGCCATGGTAACGGTAAGAGAAACAAACAATGCACGCGTCATATAAAATTGCCCATAAAGGCTGTTTATTTTTCATGCCATTATTTTAATAGGTGGGGATGGCAGTGATGGGATGGGGAACAGCAGGCTTTAATGGGGCCGCTAACGTCGCCTTTTCTTAAAATGACTGGAAATGCTCAGAGACGTTCAGACAGTGGCACTTAGATCATGTCTCTGGCAGGGAACTCCTGCTGGTTTAGAAGCTTTCTGCTGGGAAGTGTCACCTGTTCCCGGAACCCACAGGCAGTGTGGTCAAGTGATTATAAACTCCAGCCAGAGGTCACACAGCCCTGGGTTTGAGTGCCCGTTCTGTCACTGATTGGTGACTGGTGGTACATTTCAACGCCCCTCTAAGCCTCTGTTTACTCGTCGGCAAAATGGGAATTCATTCACTCATTCAGTCGGTCAGTCGATAACTGAACAAGACTTCAAGGAAAACCTCCTATGTGCTGTGTGCTGAAAGTGTTCTTGCATTCATGGGGCTTAGAATCTAGGGAGAGAACACAGCCAGTACATGGGTCAACACATAAGGACAGAAGAAAGATGATTTTAGACAGGGATACTTGCTAAGAAGGATTTGAAACCAAGGAAGTTCTCTCTGAGGAGGTGCCGTTCCGGCTGACTACAGGGTGAGAATGAGCTGTCTGTGAGCCTCTCAGGAGGAGAAGCCTTCCAGGCAGGGGGACGGCAAGCACAAAGGACGAGAGACAGACCCGAGTTTGGAATGTGTGCAGCCAGAGCTTCATAAAGGGAGGCACGAGAAAAGGGCCGAGAAGGTAAAGGGGCCAGATCTGGGGGCCCTGTAGGCCAGGGTAGGGTTTGGGTGGTAACGATACAGCCTCCTAGGGTGGTTGTGAGGGTCAGGTGAGCTGTCAGATGGTAAGCTCTAAGCAGCTGCTCTGCAACGGCAGCCTTTACTCTCACAAGGATAGCTGAGAGGGGCCCACCATCTCCTGGGGGTGGAGACTAATACCATAGACTGATCAAACTTCAGACCTGGGAGGTCTTTAAGAGATCATCCTTTTCCTAATGATTTTCCTTTTTCATATGGGTACATTAAGGATCAGAGAGGGCAAGGGACTTACAGACCTCTCACAGGAGTCAGTGGGGAAGCTCTCCGGGCTCTCTGACTTCTGCCCACTCTCCCTGGGGTTCCTGGACACAAGCCCATCCATGACCTCGAAGGAGAAATTCCTTGGTCTCTGCTGCTGCTGATGCTTGGTGGGGCTTCCTTTTGGAGAGCAGTGCAGGGTCATGGAAAATCACAGACCCTTTGAGCCCCAGAGGGTCCTCAACATCTGTTCTCTTCTCCTCCCCCACTCCCCGTCCTCCTGGGGACAAAGGCTGGGCTTTGGCTGGGGAGCTGGGAGAAAGGTCAGGATATGGGCTGGCAGGGACCTGACACTGCCTGGTATTTCTATATTCCATACTGAAGAGAGTGGTGAGATTGGCGAGGAAGGCAAAGGGCTGGAGGATGTGTCTGCAATTGAACAGAGCCGCACTGCCTCGGTTAATTTCCAGTGAGGCAAGTCACGTGGAAAATGAGTTAGGTTGGCTACATCCCTGACGGGCTTGGGCGTTTTGCTTATTCCATACCCTCCACCCCAGCTGGACTTTCCTCTGGTTCTAGGCATATATAAATACGCTTCATAAATCCCGCTAGAGAAGGTATTTTTTATGGAATTGGGGCTGTGTTTTTCACTTTCAATCCGTATAATACATTGTAATTCCTCCGGCTTATTGAGCACCTACTACAGGATGGGTACTTGGCTCAACAAGGAACATGCATCCCGTCTGTTACCATCACAAAAGCCCTAGGAAGTGGTTCCTAATATCCCTGGCTCCATACAGAGGAGGAAACTGAAGCTGAGAGGCGACACATCAGGAAGGGAGTTCTGACTCACTCAAACTGAGGCGTTTCTGACGCCAAATAAACCTGCTGATTCCAAAGGACACAGGTGCTCATAGGGTCGCCAAACATGAAAGTCTTAGTGTAGCCCAGGGTGTGTGCTCCATGCAGCTACAGGCTGTTCTTCATGGTCTGAAAAACGTATGTGTCACAGTTCGTAGTGCCAACAGATCATATAAATATACGCAGTATCTCTAATTGATTTTTTTCCTCGCCTTTGAGACTCAAAAACGTAAACTGAGGAAAATCTCCCAGCTGGATTTGTAGGGACTTGACTGTGGGGTCCCACCAGAGGTCATACCGTGGTCCCTGTCTTTCAGTCTCCTTCCCGTTTCTGATGGTGCGCTGGCTTTCCCTCCCGTCTGGCCAGACAAGCCTCTGGAGAATGCAAATCCATCTTGCAGACTCACTTTGTATTCCATAAACTTTCAGTTTGAAAAGAAAGGCGTTGTCTCGCTGTCGAATCTCTGCTGTGCAGCGGGGCACTTCTCAAAAGCCAGGGCAGGTAATGGAGACAGATCAAGCATTTCCAGAGAAACCAAAGAGGCATAATTGCTTCTTTCCGGGTGATGTGGACACACTGGATGGGGGTGGCTGCGTCACAGTTAATCATTCCCTTGTTAGCATTTGACGAGAGTGAGGTGATACCCACGGGCTTCCTGCATGGGGCTTCACGGGCTCATTCGCAGGTTACAAAGACTGGGTGGAGAGCACATGATGAGATGCTGGTTGGAGGCACTGCCTGCTGTTCAAAGACCCCGGGCGGATTTGTCTCCTGGACTATATACTCTTGCTGGGATTCTGTTTTTCCTTTCTATGCTCTCCCTCTTTTTCAAGATGTCTCCTTTCATATTTCATTTTCACTCCAAGACAAAAGTTTTTTTCTCTCTCTTTTTTTCCTCCCAGAGATAAAGACTTTTCCAATACTAGATGTTCCTGGGGGGAGAAACCAATGCTGGGTTTGGGCGGGGCAGGACTGTGGATAAGAATGGAAACTTCCTATGTTGTATGTCGATGGGAAGAGTAATGACTAAATATAGACTTCCTGGTGCACCCAGGCTCCAGCCCCTGGTTAATTATGATCTGTGTAGCATCTTAAGAAATGGGACGGCAGTGGGTACCACTTCCTGGAGCAGTGCTTGTTCAGTGCCAGAGCCTTGCACTTGCTGTGCTGTCTAAGTAGAATGTGCTTATCCCCAGATCTTCACCCGGTTACCTTCTCACTACTCACTCCTCGGCTTAAATGTCTCCTAGTCTGGGAGGCCATCCCTATCACTCAGAAGGAACGTGCCTCCTCTGCTCTCAACTCATCCTGTTTTATCGTCCTTACAGCACTTAGAGCTTTCTGAAATTCTTATTTATTAAGGATTTGCTGGCTGTCTCTCACCTGGCAGGGTAAGCTCCAGAGAGCAGGGACTTTGTTTCCTTCCTTTGCATATCCCAAGTGCCTAGAACATTATATGGCACATAGAACGTACTCAAAAAATATTTGTTGAAAGGATGCGTAGATAGATGGATAGCTGGATAGATCGGTGGATAGATAGATGAAATGGAGAGCTTACTAACGCCACATGCATTATCCTAAGTGCTTTATGATGATTGTCTCATTTAATCTTAAATGATAACCTTTTGTTGAAATGGTTTCAGAGAGGTTAAGTCACTTGTTCAAGGTCACACAGCTGTTAGTGGGAGAGGAAATCATTCAAATTCAGGTCTGTCAGGTTTCAAAGCCCACTTTTAACCACTCTGCTTTACTGCCACCCCTGGTATAGAACGTTAATCTTGAAAAGGATTTGGGCACTCATGTTGCCAGACCTCATTGGACTGTCAGCTCTAGAGAGCAAGAAATGGAGTCTGCTGTATCCACAGCACCTTGCATAGAGTGCTGCACTGTAGGTGCTCAAACAATATTTGTAGATAGCTGGCATAGATAGATGGATGGGTGGGTGGGTGGGTGGATGGATAGATGGATGGATGGATAGGTGGATGGATAGCCGGATGGATAGGTGGATGGATAGATGGATGGATTGATGGTTGGATGGACAGATCAATGGATGGATGGATAGGTGGATGGGTGGATAAGGAAACAGAGTCCCAGAGGGGTTGGTGACTCACCTACGATCACAAAGCATGTCAGCAGAAAAGAGATCAGAACTGGGACTCCTGTGTCAGTACTCTCTGGCTCACAACACCAAGCACTCGAGAGTGAAATTGTTTTCCTTACCGTTTACACTGGGCTAGATGCTCTAGGGGTGCTTTCCGTACCTCTACAGACCAAGTGCTATTGTATCCCCTCAGGTCACAGTGATAGTATTGTCCACTTGTGTCATTCACCCCACATGGTTAAATGTTACTTTTATCCCTGCTCCTCAAAGAGGAAAGTAAGGCTCAGAGAGGTTAAATGCCTTGCCCTTCTTACCCAACAGGAAGAGGTGCGGGATCTAACCCTCGGTCTCCACTGGACCAGTTTTAACTGTGTAAGAGCTGATTTATCAAGTGGCAACATATAAAGTAGCCAGAGTTGTCAGCACACATCATTTGCTCTGCAGAGAGTCTGGGGTTCTCTCCCTGGGCAGCAGTGGGTGGCAGGAAGTCCATCCTGACACCAGAATCTAGGCTGGAAGTGCCCCATAGTAATAGAGCATAAGCCTGGACAAAAGGTTGACCAAGTACACAATATCAAGCAAGTCACTTTGCCTCCCTGAACCTCGGTTTCCTCATCTGTGATATGAGGATTGAAATTGTGCTGGGAAAGATTTTCATCTGTAAGCTATTCTGGTCCCTTGCAGAATTCTATTCCTTCTTGCAAAAACAAAAAAAAAGGTCTGTATTGTTCCTAGAGAATCTCCTTAGCCATCATAATTTCAGATTAGTGGGTCTGTGTCCCATTCTCTCTGGACTTTTTCTCTTTCCCATATTTCAGCTAGCAAACGGAATGAGTAAATCCCTGCCCATGGATTCAATGAGTTAAGGGTTTACAATGTCACTTCTGCCACATAAAACACCTGCCCACAAGCAGTGGTCTTCTAGAGGCCCAATGGAGTGACTGATGGTAGACTTTTGTCCACTGTGGTCTATGGTAACAAGGAGGTGTGGAAGCACCAGGGGGACATCCATGGAATCATAGCATAGAGGGGGCCGTCAATCAAATAACTGGGGCATAGCATGTTGAGATGGAATGGGTTATGCCCCTGGACTCAGACCTGGCATTGAATTGAAGCCAAGTGGCCTCAGCTGGGTTGGGATGCTCTCTAGGGCTCAGGTACTTACTTCTGTGTCAAATGGAGACAATCACACCTCACTGTCAGGACCATGAGGAAATTATACCATTATAGCATCCTGGCAAATAGTAGATGCTTATAAACATTAGTTTCCTTGCTTCCGGGTGTGGAGCTGGCCTCTCTGTTTTCTTCTCCCTCACTTTCTCCCTTTGCCTGCATCTTCCTTGCTTATTCACGTTTCCATCAACAAGTATTATTGTGCACCTGCTGTATGCCAGCACTGTGTAGTCCCTGAGAGGATGGTGATAAGCAGGAAGGCCACTCCTGACAGAGCTCCCAGTCTGATCCAGCAGAGCAGTGGGATGCTTCGTCTTCCCCAGATCAGCTCTTGGGCACCCTGTGCCTCAGCCTTTTTCTTTATAAAAACCAGTTTGCCTTTACTGCCAGGAATGGAAACTTCCTGCAGCCAAGGATTAAGTTTTCCTGGGGGCTCTCTGTCCCCCAGAGCCTAATGCATCTGCAGTGAGTACCCAGTAAAAGAGCAGTGAATGAATGAGTGGCTGGGGAAGCTTTGGGGGTCGAGGGTCTTTGGAAAACCCGGACCAGAGTGCTCCCTCTCCCCTCCTGTCCTCCCCCGTCCGTACTCCCCTCCCGCATCTATTCCTTATAGGGCCTCCCAGCTCCCCCACTCTGCGAGACATATTCCACCCCGCTGCTGCCTGCATCCTTCTCTCCATCTGCTCCCTCAGCCAGCCCAGGCTGCAACGTGTAGGTAGTGTGGCAAGGTGGAGCAGGGGGTGGGGGTGGGGAGAGAGAGGCCTAGGCAGCTGGCTGGGTCTGCAGAGGTCGTCCCCACAGTCAATCTCTGAGGAGGCAAGCTTGTCTCCCATCCAGCCCTTGGCCAATGCCTGTCCCCAGGCATCTGCCTGTCTCCCCATCTATTGTCCCCCCCCCCCCCCCCGCCATCTCTATTCCTGGAGAAGAGACAGGTTGCTGAGAATCAGGCCTGGGCAAGAGCACAGCAGAGAGGGGGCCTTGAACTCCAGCTCAGGTGGGGGAAGGGTGTATAGCAGGACTAAGAGGGCTCAGCTGAGAGGAGACCTCCGCTAGCTCTGTTGGCCCTGTTAACAATGGGAATGTCAGAAACGGTGCTCGCGGATACAGTTTATAGTCCCATGTTGGGCTTCAGAGGTGTACAAAGCCCCCACGGATTGGATGCACAATATTGTGACCGTTTGTACTGTTCTAGGGAGATTGACAGCCCTCATCAGATCCGTAGAGTTTGAGACTTTCTAGGTTATAGGGCTCAGTTTAGAAACACGGAGGGCTGGCAGGGAAGAGGGCTGGCTGGGGCCCAGAGGGGCCTGAAGGATTGAAATACAGTGGAGAGAGCTGAAATTGAGGTCTGTCTGGAAGGCTGCGCAGTGGAAATCGCTAGGCTACTCCCAGGCTGAGGGCTGGGCTCGGTTTTGATGCTTCCATCTCACCGTCTGGAATAGCCGGGACGCTCTCCGGCCTCGCCTCGGCAGCACAGGGCTGCCGTAAGCGTCCGCCAGGAGGAAACGCTTGGCCCACAGGACGCAAGGGGAATTGGCGTTAAACTTTGCAGGGCCGACGGGCCGGCGGCCAGAGGAGGCGGCTGGCACCCCGGGCGCGGCCGGCCCCTCTCGCTCGCGGCCGGCCCCTCTCGCTCGCTGCCCGCCCGCCCCCTCCCTTCATCCCCGCGCTCGCTCGGCACAGACTCGGCCCCAGCCCCCTCCCTCCTCCCGCTCGCTCCTCGCGCGTTCGCTCGCTCGCCGGCTCCTCCTCACTCGCCCGCCCGCGCCCGGCACAGCTCGGCCAGAGCGTTCGCGGAGCTGAGCGCGCGTCCGCCCGGGGGGCTCCGGCGGCTGCCCTGGCCCGCGGCCCCCGCCCTGGCTCCCGCCTTCCCTTCCTCGCTTGCTGCCTCCCTTCCTTCCGCGGCTCCGGTGCCCTCCGTCCGCCTGGCATCCCGCTGCTCCGTGCCCCCCGCAGCCACGATGCCGGCGGCCCGGCCGCCCGCCGCGGGACGCGGCGGGATCGCGCTGTTCCTCGCTCTGCTCCTGGGAAGCCCCGCGGCAGCTCTGGCAGGAGGTAAGCGCCGGAGGGACGGGGCAGGGGAGGGGGCAAAGTTGCCGCGAGTGCGGGGCAGCTGGGGGTCCTGGATGGCCGGGACGACTCACATATCATCTGCCGGGATGCGGAGCGCGGGCGGCTGCCCAAATTCGGGACCCGGAACCGCGTCCCCGGGCTGATAGGAGTGTGGAGGCGGGGATGTGTCTGAAGGACTCGGGCGCTTTCCTGCTTTGGCTGCGGGCTCCCTTTCTGCCTTCCTGGCTATGGAGCTGACTCCTCTTTGCAGCCCCAGAGAATCTCCTTGGAGTGGGGTCGGGTCCAAACCCCAGATTCCCGGAGCTCTCTGCACCGCACCCGGGGCTAGGTGCCAGATAATTCTCACCCTTTCGAGGAGAGGACGACCGAGGGGGTGCCAGTGACCCGCCCTGCAACTGAAGACTAGACTCAAACAGTGCGTCTGGGGGTCGTCACCGTGCCGCGCCCTCCCACTCTAGGACCCCATGCCTGCTTTTGGTTCAGGCTGCCCCTTGGGACCGGGTTCCTCGACCGATCCCAACGAAGTGTATGGAAGCCGAACTTGGGTGTGGCTTTCGCCTAGAAGCCGGTGGAGGGGGCTCAGGAGTCTCAGAACTTAGCGGGGGAGGGAGAGGAGATGTTAGGTCACAGGCGGGAACCTGAGCGGACTCCCCTCTTTTTTCTCCCCGTCTCTCAACAGTATTATGAATTGGCGGGGGGAGGTTGTTAGTTTCACACAACACGTGCTCTTCGGCTGGGAAAGGGGCAAGATCCAAGTTTAGCGGAGGATGGCGGCCCCTCCTTCCCAGACCTGGAGCCGCACCCTCTCGTCCACCTGGCTGAGGCCCCCCAGGAAAAGTTGTGTCGGGTGGGTGTGGGTGGAGGTTCCAGATGAAGAGCTGAGTACAGCGCCTAACTCATCCAAAGCTAACCTCAAGAGCTTCGAGGGTTAGATCAGTCCACTAGGATACCCAAGGGCGGAGAAAGGCGTTGGTAGACCACCCGACCTGGCCTTTTGAAAGGTCCAACTCCCTTTCCCAGTAACTTGCACCTCACGTGGGAAATAAACAGGCAGTCGCAGGGTCTGCCCAGCTGACGACAAGCCAGAGGGCGCACGCTCTGTCCATCTGGAGCCCCGTCTCTGGTTTGGACTGTCTTGACCCCGAGTTAGGGGACAGGCAGTGCCCCTTCTCCCTGGGGAGTTCTGGACGCCTGGCTCGCACACCTGCGTTCAGCACCGAAGGCCGCGGACAGCTCTCCACTCGTGGGCCCAGGCTCTGGATCTCGTTCCCTTCAACTCTTCCCCACCGCCTGGAGTGCCCTCCTCAGCATAAATCAGGCATTTTATCCCCCACCCCCTTCTCTTTAAATGTGGAGCCCAGAGTGCAGACCAAAGGAAATAATTCATCACTTTTTGTTTAACAAAGCATATCATTAAAGAACCCCCCTTTTATGAGGCCATAATATTCACAATTTACACCGGGGCTGGACAGTTTCTCTGGGAAAGATGGGGGAAGAGAATTGGCTTAAATAAATCGTTTCCACCGCAGCATGCCCTTTCTTAATTAGCTGTCTTTTCCAACAATGGCTTGGTGGCCTTGAACAGAGTCCAGATCTCCCTCCCTCATTCCCCTTTTGAATCTGTGTTGTGACTAACACACACAAAAAGAACCTGAAGCTAGTCAGTGGCTTGCTGGCTTTTCTAAAGTGATTGTACCTCTGAGGACTGCACTCTCCAACATACCACCCTCCAGGAAAAATGTCTTAATGGTACATATTGAATTGTCATCCAAGGATTTCACATCCTGCTTCCTTCACCGGTGGCTTCAAACACAAAATGTGTGTGCGTGTTTTAATTTTTAAGACATTTTATATTGTTTTTCCGACTGCTTGACTCTATAGCTAGCCAGCATATATTTTTAATTAACTTCAGGTCACCGCCCAATTAAAGTCAACCGGTGTACTACTTCAGAACTCATTAATAATGGTGTGGTTCTGACTCCAACACTCTGAGTCATAAGAAGAGTGTAAGGGTAGCCAATGAGCTTCCGGAAACCACTGACCTTCCACAGTGAACGTGGAACTCAGCTTCCACGGATGTCGGATGGAGAACTGTTCATCTAGTTCAGTGTTGAAAACTAGTCCTTGTGTTTTCAGTGCAGTGAGGAGATTTGTAAATACAGTACTTGAAAGAAACTTGTTGCTAAATTCTTATGCGAGTCACGTGATTCTCTGGGCCATTTTGCTGCAAGGCATGGGTAAGTATAAAGTATAACTTGTTTTTAAAGAGGCTTCTTATTGTCTAAGATACGCACACGGGGAATAATTGTAACTAAGAGCTAAGACTGCAGAGCCTGAGTGTAATTTCTTTTCTTTTTCCTTGAATTAATAAAGTAAATGCAGTATTGCTCAGTGAGATTCAGATTTGCTGTTTCCCCCCAGTCTCTAATGTACATTGTTGTTAGATTCACTTAAACACTATTTTCATTATAAATCAGCCTTTTTTTTTTTTTTTTTTTTTTTGTCTGTGGAGTTTTGCCTGCCCCTGCTGGGGCCGTCTTACTGAAACCTGAGGGATTCTTGCGTTCACGTGGCTCAGTAGGACATTAGGAAAATAGTGTTACATTCATTTCCTCCCTCTTCCAAGGCAATGGGATATTTCCTGATTAGAATGACTTGTCTTCTAGTTTTACAAGTTCATTCCTGCTCTTCAAAAAGCTATTCAAAGGGGCTCAATTTACTGGTCCTCGTATTTGGTCCACAGTTTCTGCAACCAGCATGCCATTGGTGCAAACCTCCACTTGGGGCGCTCAAAGCTACAGCTGGTGCTTGAGGGCAAAAGAGGTGAATTCTGACCTTTGCAACGACCCGATGTGTGCAATGCCAAAGGTCAGTGGAATAGAGCTCTCCTATTACTAAGAGAAATTATTTGATGACGCTTGACACATACAGTGAAAAAGAGAAAAAGAAAAGTGAAAAGAGGGAGAGAGAATGCTCTCCAAAAGGCATCATTAGAATACAGGGTCCGACTGCCCTTTTTATTACCAGTTTGTGGTTTCCTTTATGGAGCCAAATTGCAAAATGCCAAAGAGTCCATGACAAGGCCATTCTGAGGAGTGTGACTGAGGTGGGCACTGGAATTAGATTTATAGGGTCCTGGAAAAGAAGTATGTGGCTTTGGACTCAGAGTGACCTGAGTCAGGTCCAGGTCTATTGTTTATGAATGTGTGACCTTCTGCAGGATGACCTTCTCTGAGCTTCCATTTCCCCACCTGTGGAATGGGGGTGGGGTGGGGATTAATGGCCCCAGCCTGGAAGGATGGTGGCGTTGATTCCATAACAGTTCTAAAGCACCTGGCACGCAGTAGGTGCTTAAGTAATGTTTACTCCCTCCTCGTCCCTACTTTCCAAAGAGCAAATTGCCCCCACTAGTGGGTGCCCAGAAAGTAGATCCTTGAAGTTGGTGTGAAGGAAGTGCTGGCATAAATATCCAGGTAATTTGGGTTGGAGGAAGGGTGATGAGTAGCTCCTGGAGAGAAGTTTTCATCACCTGGTACAGACTCCCTTTCTTTTCAAACTCTCACGCTGTATCTCTTTGAACCTCAGTATTACTGCCAGGAAGCAGAGTTCATTGTACCAGAGATATGGGATAGCAGGATAGTGGTTGGAAAGAAAACAAAAGAAGAGAGCCTTTTCTCTAGACAATTATCTATTCATTCATTCATTTGACATTGACCAAGCACTTGCTGTGTATGCAGCCGGCCCCGTTTTGGGTGCTGGAGACACACAATAACATGATGAGGGCCCCGTCCCAGTAATGGCAGCCCAGCAAGAGAGGTCTGCAGGTAAATTATCAGCGTCCATGCCATGTGATACGTGGTTCGCGAGGGGGATGGCCAAGTGCGGGGATCCTACAGGTGGGCGTGTTTAATTCTGGCCAGAGGTAATCAGTGACGGCTTCCTGAGTTGGTAGCATTTGAGCTGGCCCTCAAGGGATGCGACAGGTACCAGCAGCCACAGGGGAGAGTTGTGTGAGGGGGCAGTGAAGATCTTGAAGGAGGCTTCACTCTCGGAACACATCCCACACCTGTGGAATTGGTGCGAGGGAAACAGGAGAGAGTGGGCAGGCAAGGGAGGCAGGCAGGCACGCTCACACGTGAGGAGAGAAGAATCTCGGAGTGGCGCATCCTCTTTGCAGTCCCCTGGACTTTGCAGCACCGAGTAGTTCAGAGCTGGAACAAAGGCCCGGGAGCCGCGGTGCTCACTGTTGTCCACTAGAGGTTGTGATGGCACCGACAGAATCCTCTCCGAAGACAGGCCGGTCCAGATGCTGAGTGCAGACGGCCGCGCACAGCCCTGGGTGAACAAATGCTGCTTTACTGGATCTGCGTGTTTAATCCTCTGGTTACTGTAGTTCTTCAGAAGCCCTTTAGTAGTGGTGAAGGTGGAGTTGGGGGAGAGAGCAGGGCTGCTTTTAAGGGAGGGTAAAAGGATGATGAGTTGGGACGAGGTCACTGGGTCCATGTGACATAGTTTACTAGCTCATGGCCAGGACTGGGTCTTAATGTTGAAAACAGCACTTATTGAGTGTTGATTTTATTCCAAGCCTGTGATCAGTGGCTTATGTAGATTTGTTCAGAGTAGACACTGTTATTGTACCCATTTTACGATCGGGAAAATTGAGGCACAGAGAGGTTAAGCAGTGCGTCGAAAGTCATAAAGCCAAGAAATGGTTGCAGTCCAACCTCAGACCCAGGTCTAAGCCAGAATCCTTTAACGCCATGCCCCACTACTGCCTCTTAATTCCTGCATCCCCTGAGCTCATGTGCAGAGTCTACGGACACAGGTGAGGGGCCAGTAAATATGTGTCAGGTGTGTGTTGGATGTGTGCCTTATGCCTACCACCCTTTCTGGCACATCGTAAGCACCCAAGTAAAACTGGTCAAACTGAAGTGAGTCGTAGAGTGAAATAGGCTACAATTAATGTGTAGACAATTAGTTTATAATCATTATATCTAATGAGCACTTAATATATGTCCACCCCTTACATGGCTTATTTTATTGAAATTTCACAGTTTCTTTCCATTTTGTAGATGAGGAAACCAAGGCTTAGAGAGGCTGCTATCATTTCAGGAAACTCACAGTTGTCAGCTAGTAAGTTGCAGAGACAGGATTTGAACCCAGGTAGTTTGGCTACTGAGTTTGTGAGCTTGACTGCTGGGCATAGTGCCTTCCAACCTGGGTCCTGTGTATTTGCAAATGAAATGTGTAATAAAGATGCCTTCACTGTTACATCAGTGTGTAGCTAGGGTGGGTGAGTTCAAACCCCAGCTCACCCAACTCCAAAGACTAGCAGTCAGAAACCCAAATCAACTAGGATTTTCCCAAGCTATTAGTAACTCTCAAAAACAATGAGCGGTTATCCTTCCCAGGCAGGGAAAGAATTCATGAAAGAGGGTGAGTGATACAGCTGGTTTGTTGGTTGATTTTGAAACTGTGGCTGTTTGTAATTTTGCATTTTTCTGGGCTGCTGAGCTGTTAATGGAGAACTCACAGTGTAGAAGATTGGTTGCTCTAAGCCCCTAAGTTCAGGACCTACGCTCAACCATCTCCTAGCCATGAGCCTCAATTTTCCCATCTGTAAAATGGATCCCAGTAACCGTTACCCCATACACAAAGCCATCCTTGTGGGGCTGGGCACCTCCATGTGTTTCTTCCTGGGCTTGTTATGAGAGAATGACAAAATGTAACACTGCTATCTGTCATTGAGTGTGGGCTCCTCTGTGCCAGAGGACTGTCCAAGTGCTTGCTCTGTGTTCATTCATTTGATCCTCACCCAGCCCTCTCAGATGATGTCACTAACTAGGTGTTACCGATGAGAAGACTGAGTCTTAGAAAGGTGCAGGCGCTTGCTCACGGTGTCATGGGCAATGAGTGATGGAGCCAGGATTCAAGTCCAAGACCATTTGATTCCAAAGCCCAGGTTTGTTCTAGATGCTAGGGTATGAGTGTCTCGGTATTGCATAGCAATGGGTAAATGAAGAGCTGATGTAAACCCAGAAATCAAGGCAGTTTGACTGGCCTCCGGGAGGAGACATGTTTACTCATCCAGTGGTAAATGCCAGCTTCTCACAGCAGATCAGTAAGAGGAGAAACAGTTCATCCCAATCTTCCGTACCTGCTCTGACGGCATCTGGGTGAAGCATCCTTCTGGTCTTACTCATGCAGTTCCTTGACCCTGGACTGTCATCCTAGGAGATTGTATAGATGAAGGAGTTCAGAGAGGACCAGATTAAATTCCCAGCTGGCTGATTTAGCAGCATGATCTTGAGCTATTTGCTTTAGTGTTCTGAATCTATTTTGGCCTGATATATAAAATGAGAGGGTCGTGTCTGCCTTGCAAGATTGTTAAAACTAGTCAATGTGTATAGTGATGTATAGCTTATAGCAAGCGATCAATAAAAAGTTGCCATTATTGCTAGTATTTGTTACCTGGCGAACTTCTATTCATCCTTCAAAACCTAGTCCCTAATTATCTTTTTCTGTGAAACCTTCCCTTGCCTCTCTCCTCTTTATACCACTTATGAGTGATCTTCTGCCTCCCCCCAACACATTTTATTCCTCTATTATGAGCAGCTCATGCACTGATAATGCATGTGTTACTGGTTTACATGCCTTCCTCCCACTAGACAGTGGACTTTTTGAAAACCTTAGCCGAATCTTATCATTTCTCTCTTAGCCTGTCTCAAACCTAGTGTAAGTGCTCAGCTCATTTACTCTGTTCAGTTAACTTTCATCTTCATCTTAGTCACAAGGAGGTGGAGTCCTGAGATCTGAAATTAATTCCTGACTCTTTCTGCTACATCTGTGTAGTCTCAGGCAGCCTGTCTGAGGCTTGGTTCCTCATCTGAAAAATTAGACTAATAATAGTGTCCTACCTCATAGGACATGGGGAAAATCAATGAGATAATAGATGTGAAATCACTGAAGACTTCCACAAAGAGGAAAAGGATAAAGAAAAATCAGAAGATGAGGAAGGAGAGAAATACACTTTGTAAAGAGAAAAAAAAAAAAAAAAAAAAAACTCTGTGCAGACACAGAGCCACAAGATGGACCATTCAATGAGTGCTTGCTGAGGCCATCTTTCTTTCCAAAGGGAATGTCCATTGCAATGATTTACCCTGTGGCTTCACTCATTTCAAAATAGGAACTTTCTGGACACAACACTGGTTGTTGTAGAATCTGCCTTCTCTTGGGTCCCTGGCAGCTGCAAAAACAGCAGATGCCCAGCTGAAAACGGGGAAAGTGTAGCAAAGTGATTAAAAACCCAGGCTTTCGAGTCAGAATGACCTGAGTTTAAATCTGTTGCTTTTCTTCAGATGCGTGACCTTGGACAAGCAGCTTTGTCACTCTGAGCCGGCATTGGGCCTCGCCTGGTGGTGACGGTCTATTCTCTGCCCACTTCCCAGGGATCTAGTGATGGTCAGGGGCTTGGTATAGAGAAGCTTTGCCAAAAAAGTTGACAAGCTACCCTTCCTGGGGTCTGTAATATTAATCAGATCATAGCAGATCTATCAAGCTCCCCACCTGCCTCTGTCCTCTCCCTGATATTTTCATTTTGTTGAGGAAAGAGACTCAAAGACAGAAAGGGACTGACTTACTCAAGGTCCCGCTGCGAGTGAGCAGCAGAGCCAGGATTTGAACCTCTGACTCCTGTCTTCTCACTCCCATGTAAAGTGACTTCCCCCTTTTGCAAATGTTAACCACTCTTTATCAAAACAGATTTAGAAAACAAATTTCTTCTGTAGAGCACAGGGAACTATATTCAATATCTTGTAATAACCTTTAATGAAAAAAATATGAAAATGGAAATATGTATATACATGCATGACTGGGACAATAATTGTACACCAGAAATTAACACATTGTAACTGACTATACTTCAATTTAAAAAAAAAAAAAAAAGAACAAAGGAGTCCCAGCTCTCCTCAAGTGTATTTTCTGAGACCCAAGGAGATGTAACAATAAAAGCCTTAAGGGCATCTGTCTCCATTAAACCAATGGCATCCATACCCAAATTGGATATTTATATGATGTGGCTGTGGGAGAGGGACCACATAAAAGGAGCTTCAGTAGAAGCTAAAATCAAACCACAGCTCCCTCCTCTGCTGCCTTGGCACCTGTATCTTCAAGGCACCAGTGGACCAGCTTGCACCTGGGAAAGCTGCCATCTAAGCAGATGGCTCGAGTCAAGCAGGCAAGAGTAAGCCATGGAGGCTCAGGGAGGTGCAGGTCCCAGGCCAGGTGGCCCTCCTGCGCTTCCTTGCTCGCGCCATGGGTTGTAGAGAGTGGTTGATTGAAAAACCCAGCAGGGGTGTGGGGTGTAGAGAGCCAGGGAAGGGTCGTATGAGGCATAGATGATGTGGTCAGGGCCAGCTTTGGGCAAGTAGGACACAGAGATGATGCAGAGGCTGGAGGTTAGAGCGAGGTGGATGGGTACAGTCTAATTCGTGAGGTCTGGAGCCTGAGACAAGTCGTAGAGGGATGAAGGGGGAGTATGAGCCACCAGGAGACAGTTTCCTTGTCTGGCCTCACCCGTTCCCAGTTGAGGGTAGGCACGTGCCAAAGCTTGGCATCATAGATCGGTGAGTTCAGGATGCCGAAATGAAGCGTTGGCCCAGGACCAAGAGCCCCACTGGACAAGGCAGTGGAGCATAATAAAATGCACAGACACTGGAGTCAGAGAGCTATCGGTTCCAACCTGTGTCGTCTTAGACAAGTCACTCCACTCTGAGATGATGGTGGGGGTGAGGGGGGTGGTGATGATGACGGTGATGATTTGTTGCTGCTGTTGTTGTTATGCTGAGCTGATTCTCAAACTCCCAGATCAGTGCTGGCTTCCAAGAGAAGCACCGTTATTTCTTTGGGCTGTACAGAACAGAGATTTGCTCAGGATGGCTCAGGAATAAGAAGGCTTGCTCAAAGAATACCTCAACTATTGGGCCAAGGATGTTCCAGGGACCAGCTACTGTCTCCATTTCTCTTTCATGGCATCTGCTTCTCTCTGTGCACCTGTCGCCTCTGGCTCCCTCTCCATTGCCTGCCTCCTTCTGCTCACTCCCCATAGGTGGCCCTCTTCACGTCTGCTTACATGTGGGTCATCGTGGCTTCTCCAGCTCCAACTCCCGTGGGAGGGATGTGCTCCCTCCTACAGTAGCCATTAGTCACATGTGGCTATTTACTTTTAGATTTGAATTAATTAAAATTAAACTAAATTAGATTTAAGCACCTCAGTCCTACTAGCCACATTTCAAGTACTCAGTAGCCATGTGTGGCTAGTGGCTGCTGTGTTGGACTGCCTGGAGAGAGAACGTTTCCATCCTGACAGAAAGTTCTAGATCGTGGCAGTCCCGACAGACCTCCTAACACTCAGACTCTTGGTGTTTCCTGGTTCAGGTTCCTGAGAGGAATGTGGCTTGTCCTGCTCAGGCGGTGGGTTGGCTATTGGCGTTTGATCCAGTCATCTGTGGCTGGTGTGATAGGCGCGCACTGGGCAGAACCCGGAGCCATTCAGGTCTGTACTTTGGGTTGAGTGATCACCGCTAGTGGCATTTCTCACACTTAGTCTGCTGACCTCGATAAGTTACTTCCTCAACCCTTTTAATTGTGAGGATGTGGCTCTGGAACTCTTTTGTCGGTGCATCCATATTCATGAAGCTGTGGTCTCACTGATGAATGCACCCAGGATTGCTGGGAACTCTCACAATGTGTTGTAACCGTTGATTTGTTTCTCTTCCTCACTGGACAGTGAGACCCTTGGGGCTAGAGGTTGGCCCTTATTATCTCTCTATTCTCAGCTGTTTTGTTGAGTGGATGAGTGAATGAATGAATGAAAGGAAGAAAAGAAAGAAATGCATTTGATGGTCATGAATGACTCAGATTTGGGGGGTCAATGGTCATGAATGACTCAGATTTGGGGGGACATAGGAAAAACATTTGTATGAAATGTAGATCTTCACATCATTTGGGTAAACTTAGGAAAAAAAACATTTTTGGGCAGAAGTTTATGAGAGGGTCCTCAAATATGGTGCATTTAGGCATTTCAAGGTGCTCCATTCTCCTCGAAAATCAAGCTTGGTTAGAAAATGAAGAGAAGCTTCGAGATAGGGTCCCAGGAGCCCTCTCCATCCTTGGGAAGGTTCTTCTGGAAGGACAGCAATGCATTTAGAAGCAGTGAGGGAGGCCAGTGGGAAAATAGGATATGCTTTTTCAAACATGTGGTTCTATGCATGGTTTTAGTAACACAGCTATTATATAAGATTGTGATTTCTCCAAAGCTTTAATATTATGGAGACAGAGGGAGGAGGTGTTTGAATGAATGTATTCAGAGTGAACTTTCTGAGAATGGTGGACTCAGCCCTGAATTAGGACTGAGACAGGCCTGAATGTGAGTCCCAATTCTGCTGTTTATGTGCTGTGCAATGCTAGAGGAAGTCATCTTATCAACTGAAGCTTCGGTTTCCATCTGCAAAATGAGAATATAATGCTTCCTCTGCCTCCCTCCACAGGGTGGATTATGAGAATGCAATGCATATGGCCCATTCCCTGCACAACTGCAGGAGGAGCTATTCATACTGCAGTGTATGTGAAAGGTCCCCAGAAGTTAAGCAGTGCACAACCTATGCAGCTGTACTTGGCAGCCCTGGATACAAAAGTGCACCAGGAAACTATAAAGCGATTTGCACATGAAGAGGGTCAGTGTTACTCTCACTTCTCATTCCCTAAAGACTTCTGATCAGGCCTCCCCCTCCATCCCCCTCTTTAAAGCAGGTTTACCAAGCTAATTTGGGGCCAACCACCTTGGAAATGAATGCAAAATATGTGGAATCAGGCCTAGTTTTCCAGGTCTTCAGAAGGAAAATTTGCCTAATTTATGGCATAAATCAAAGATGATATGCTGGGGCTAATTTGCATACTTTAAGTTGAACTGGGGTTAAAAACAACATTTTGTTGTTGTTTTTAAAGGAAGCTTCAGACCCATCTTGTTCATCCACTTGTGTAAGTTTAGACAAATTATTTAACCTCTCTAGGCCTCAGTTTCCTCAGCTGTAAAATGAGAATGACAATGGACCCACATCATAGGATTATATTTAGGATCCTTGAGTTAATCCTGTAAAATTTAGAGAATAGTGGTTAGTACGCAGGGTAGGTGCTCAGTAATTATAGTAACAGGTATAATATGTAACATGTATCATCATCATCATCATCATTAATTCAACATGTATCTAGACCTACAGTTGATGTAACAAAAGAATCAGAAAGATGCCGTATCGCTGTGTAACCACATGGAGTTATTTCAAGCTCAGGACCTAGACCCCTGTAGAAATAGCAGGTGTCTGGTACTAGGACACATGAACAAATGGGTTATAATCATCATGAATCACTTCCCCACGGGTGCATGTGTTTGAAAGCCATTTTCCCCTTCTGGACAGCGAGGTCCTCCAAGGCAGGGAATATATTGCACTTGTTTCTCAGTCCCCACCTCTCAACAGTGCATCTCCAGAAAAACAGCAGTTCAGTAAATACAGAGTTGTTGGTTGAATGAATGCTGAAGTGTAATCATTCTTAATTAGTGTGGGGAAAATGTTTACGAGTAACGTGGGTGCTAATGCATAGTTGTCTTCATCACAGACGAAGAACTCTTCAAGTCTGTGTCACCCACATCTGGCTCAGAGGAAGTGACACATTGGACAGTCTAAAAAACTTCTGGGGTCCCTTCCCTAATGCCTCGCCTCCCCGCTCCTTTCCCTCCGCCTCTGCCAAGGCCCCAGGCTGGCACCCCTGCTATGGTAATAAGCCTGTACTGTTACTAGTTTTTGTTTATGCATCTGGCTTTCCCACTAGGGTGCAGGAAACTCGCAGATTCAACTACAAACAGCAAATATTTCATGAGTGTCTGCTATTCAGCTCTGGTCCAGGCACTGGTACCAAAACAGTACCAGCCCTCAAGGAACTTACCCTCTGTGGTCTTTTACTTACTGATCAGCGCATTTGTTCATTCAGTTTTATCCAGCAAATATCCATTAATTGTCATACCTGTGCTGGGTGGGCTGCATCCCCTGCGGTGATATTTACATAATCAATAATTTGCATAATCAGGTGAAAATGATGGCCTTACCCCTGCAATGAGAGAAAAAAGGTTCAGCTTGTCAGTGTGTGATAATAAACAAGGCAAAGAGTTTCCAAGGAACTTCAGGATATATACTGTATGCTTAAAAAGAGAGCCAGGGACCCTGAGAGCATTTATAACCTCTAAAGAGCAGGAGCTGCATGGGGAGGGGGGAGTCCCTCACATTGCCTTTGGGGCATAGCCAGAGCCAGGCACTTTGGTCTGACTCAACATAACTCCTTGGCCTGCACTAGCCAGGAAAGCCACCCAACCAGGAGTCAGAGATCTGCATTCTGGAGCTGACACAACTGCCAAAGATGTGCTGTGTGACCTTGGGCCCATTGCTGTCCCTCTCTGGGCCTCAGTTGCTCCATCTCTACATTAGTGGCCTAGGCTGGGTCAGGTGTTTCCCACAATTGTGGATTGCGAGTTAAAATCCCACGGAGAGCTTTTAATTAACAGACACACGTTACTACATACAAAATAGATAAACAACAAGGACCTACTGTATAGCACAGGAAACTATATTCAATTTCTTATAACAGAATGGAAAAGAATCTGAAAAGAAAATATATATCTGTATGTATATGTATACCTGAATCACTTTGCTGTACGCCTGAAACATTGTAAATCAATTACAATTCAATAAAAAAAATTTTTTTAAAAAGAAAAAACTAAAATAAAATCCCATAGGGAGCTTTCAAAGACGCAAATACTCAGGCTACACCTCTGCTTGCTGCCTAGGAAGCTCTACATACTGCCTCCGGAGATTTCTGATGCATCAGCGAAGTGCGCCTGAATTGTCTGACCCCTAAACCATGACCTTTTTTGATGCCTATATTCATGATAACTATGCTTGCATTTCTATGCCAGGCACCTCCCACTATATCATTTAAGCCCCATCAGAGCCCTGCAGGTTAGAGATGGTCATTCCGATTTTACAGCGGGAGCCACTGAGGCTTGGAGAGGGTCAGTGACTTGAACAAGGTCACACAGCTCTAGAAAGACCCAGACCTGGGATTTATATCCATGTCTGAGCATCTTTAAAAGAATTTGCTGCCCCTCTTCGGTAGCTGGGCGGAGGTGGGAGTCTCCTCAGCGTGTTCCCTTCCCTGGGGCCAGTCCTGGTCTCCTGCTCCTCCCTTCCCTGGAAATCTAGTTAACTCCTTTAATGAGCCAAATAAATGTGCCCCGTGAAGTGTGTGATCGATCACACCCAGCTTCCTGTGCGTGGGGTGCAGGTTTGCGGTGCACCAGGCCGGCCTCCCTGACATGAATTATTGCCGCCGTCAGCCCTCTTTTCCGCTTCCGTGCTTGCAGGGGACAGGCTGAGCCAGGGACGTGTTGGCACTCAGGATCCAACTCTGGGCTTAGCCAGGGTAAATGGCCAGAGATCGAGGCATTTGGAGAACTAACAAAAAGCCTGTGTGGCCAGAGTGTTGAGAACAAAGTGGGCACAATGACGTTTAGGGGTCGGGAGTTTATTCCTCTGTGCTTAGAGGCCACTGTGAGCAGGGGAGTGGCCTGATCTGATTTGGAAAGCTGTCGATGAAGAGGAAGCCCTTGCAGACAGGACTTGACAGAATTGATCCCACCCTCTCAGCCCACCACCCTGATACAGGAAAATGGGGCACAAGAGGATGTCTGTGTCCCGGGTCTCGGTGGGGTCCCTGGGATGCTCCCCGCCAAGTGAGGGTCCTTGGCTTCGCACAGGAAAGAATTTAAGAGTGAGCCACAGTTGAGTAAAAGTAGATTTATTCAGAGAAAGGTTACACTCCATAGAAAGAATGCAGACCATCTCAGAAGGCAAGAGAAAGGCCATGCAGTTCAGGGCTGGGTGCTTAGTTTAAGGTAAAAGTAGATACACATTCCATAGACAGAGTACAGACGGTCCTGGAAGGCGAGGGAGCAAGAGGCCAGGAGGCATGGTGTTTTCAGCTTTCGTGGGCTAGGTAACCTCATATGCTAACAAGTGGGAGGATCATTCCAACTACTTTGGGGAAGGGGCTGGGATTCCCAGGAATTGGGCCACCGCCCACTTTTTGACCTTTTATGGTCAGCCTCAGACATCCCATATACCTGTGGGGGTGCCATTTAGCATGCTAATGTATTACAGTGAGCATATAATGAAGCTCAAGGTCTACTGGAAGTCAAATCTCCTACCATCTTGGGCCTCAAGGTCTACTGCAAGTTGAATTCTCCACCATCTTGGTGTTAATTGCTGTGTCATTCCTTTAAAGTCTCTGCCCTGCCCTCTTCCTTCCTGTCTCACCACCACAAAACAGGCTCACCTGTCTCCTGCCTCCAGGGAAGATCTGGAGCCATCTGAATTCCATTCAGCCCAGCCCACCACTCCTGGCACAGTCTCTCTCCAGCTACAGTGGAAGGAAGGCTGGTGCTCTGAGCCTGCTCAAAAGTCCACAGGATTCCCAGATCCTTCAAACTGTGTTTCAGACTTCCTATCAGTCCCCAGACTTGCCCCCTCAAACCTGAAATTGTGCTTTAAAAGGCTTTCTGTGTACTCCCTGTAGTGGCTAGAACATGGGAAAAGCAGCAGAGAGGAGAGGAAAAGAATATAAATTTGAACAAATGAGGATTAAATCTACCCCTCCCCTCCTCCTAAACCCTGATCAGACTGTACAAAGAAAAAAAATCTTATATATATTATCACTGGCTCTCGGTTTAATGTAGGTCTGACATTGCAGGGTAAATTAAATGACATTTATAATATAGCTTAACTATAAAAATGTGCTTAGGGCAGAAATTAGACATACCAAGCCTTTTCCAGCAAAAGACATTTTTACAAATGCATGAGCACCTGAACCAATTTGGAGGCTCTGTCATTTTGATTTAGAGCCTGGGAAGTGGGGCTGATCCCTAAAGAGGAGGAACAATTCAGATGAGAAAAGGTTTTAAAAATCTGGTTCTTACCACTTACTGGCCTTGGACTCAAAAGTTTCATGTAGAGAAGAGGGTTGACTCATGTGTGAGAGCTGGGACCCTTTCTCACCTGTGTCACCCACAAATCCCATACGACTTCCACATGCACTCTCTTCCAGGGAGCCATCCCTACCCCTTGAAGCTGGGTTAGGAACATCTCATTGGAGCACATTAACATCCCCTTTGTTTCAGTTAGCTATTGCTGCATAACAAAACACCCTCAAAACTTAGTGGCTTAAAATAGCAACCATCTATTATCTTAAATGATTCAGTGGTTTGACAGGGCTCAGCTTGGAGATTCTTGTGGTCTGTGCAGGGTCGGACAAAGCCACAGTCATTGGGCATCTTCACTGGTCTAGAATGTTCAAGGGGCTCATTCATAAGTTGGGCAACTGAGCTTCTTATCACCAGAATATCTCAGTTTTCCCTCATGTGACTTTTTCATGTGACTTGGGCTTCTCCCAGCATGCAGCTGGATTTTAAGAGGGAGTGTGCCAAGAGCAAAGGCAAAAGTTAAAGATCTTGCAGGGGCCAGGTTTAGACACTGAACATTGCATTCTGTTAGTCAAAAGAAGTCTCAAGGCCAGCTTAGATTCAAAGGGAAGGGAAATATACCCCATTCTTGATGAAGGGGTGCCAGAGTCTTGGCAGCTATCTTTAATTTATTCTCTCTTGTACTCTTTCATGGTTTAGAATTTATTGTGCTATTGCCATGTTCTTGGCAGCTGCTATGCTGGGTACTCACCACTCTATACTCAGTTTATGTCTGTGTCTCCTCCTGCCAAGGGACCCTTGTCAAATTCATTTCAGGTACAAAGGAGGTGCCATTGGTTCAGGTTCAACAGAGAGGCCACAATTCTGAGTGTTCATTCCAAGTGTGGTCACTCCTAACCCAGGAGATTACTATGAAATATTACAGGAACCTAAGGACTAATATTATATTCTTTTATAGGAGCAGCAGTAATCATAATAGCAGTGGTCATAAGGATGATTTATTGTAGTATTAATAATGGTATGATCTCTTCTGCTCTAGAAGTAATAATTGTAATACTGCCTTACACTTAAGCATTTGGCCACTTAAAAAGCATCCTTATTTCTCTTATCTTACTACTCTATCCAGCAACCTTGGGAAATGCCCCAGGAGGACTTTTGTTATAATCCACAATTTATAAACGAAGAGACTGAGCCTGAGAAGAAATAAAAAAAAAAACTTACCATTGGTCAATCATAATGAATATGATTTATCAAGGACCTACTATTATGTGCTGGGCACTTTATGCCAAACATTTAGTTTCCTTCTTGTAGCAATGCTGAGAGGTAGGTGTGACCATTGCCACCATTTTACAGATGAGAAAACTGAGGCTCAGAAAGGCAGACTCTTTTACTTGTCAGTTTCATGGCTGGAATTCACTTCTAGATCAGTCTAACTCATGAGTCAGTGACTCTTGCCATGAGGCTCCACTGACTTCCTCCCAGATCACCATTTTCTAAGTTACTTTGAGCCGAGAAGACAGATAACGTTCGTGTAAAAATAGTGTGCAAAGTCAGAGGGAGGGATTCTTCTGTGCGTAACTTCCACCAGCTTTAGAGCCCACCCTTTGCAGCCTTTTTTTACTGCAAGCTTTCATTTTTCACTTGTTAATTCTTAGTGGCTTCCACTTAGCTGAGTGGAAGTAAAGTTTCAGAAAAGTGAGTTGTCATGTATATAAAGTTACATGAGGTCATTCAGTCCAATTCACCCAGGGATTAAGTCACTTTGGAGTTGTAAACTAAGTACTGAATGGGAGCAAACATATATATTTTCCAGCATCCATGAGAAAACCCATCAGTTGGTAGTTTTGGAGGACACGGTATACACCAGATACTAAAGGGCAGGCTATTGCAGGATTAGGCGCACTGCCTTGAAATCAGGCCACCTGGGTTCAGATTACATCTCTGCCACTTATCCGTTCTGCAGTCTCAGGCAAGTTATCTAACCTCTCCATGCCTCAGTTTCCTCATCTTTAAAAGAGACTTGTCCCAGTACCTATTTCACAGGGTTGTAGCAGGATTAAGCAGGCTGATATCTGTACTATATAATCAGACTTGGTTTGCGTGCTCATGTTTAAACCAGTCACCGGGGCTGGAGTGATGTAGGACCTGACTGGCCAGCCCTGGGCTCCCTGGGGGCTTCCCTAGGGAAAATCAAAATGCTGTCACAAAGAGAAAAAAGGCACAGAGAAGTCTAATACGTTAGGGGGCCAAGAGCTTCTTTTTTTCCTTCCTTGTGTCACTTGATACCTGAAGGGCTCGGGAAGGGACAGAGTATGTGGTGAGAGTAAGATGGCATGAGTAGGAATTAAGCAGACGTGCTTCTCCTCAGCAGAGTCTACAAAGTGGCTTGGACCCAGACACAAGACTGCCATCCACTCTTCTGCCTTTTTCAGGAGACAGCAGGGAAAGTGTGCAGGAGGGATCCTGGGGCTTGGCAAGACAGAGACCTGTCAGTTTAGCAGCAAGCTGTCATCGGCTGTGAAATACTATCCTATAAATACGTAAGGTGCCTGAGAAATAGGCATGTGCCAGGTCTCTCCAAGAGGCAAACATTTAAGCAGCAACCTCCTGTTTGATGAGAATGAAGAAAACGTGCCACCAGCTGAGTCTCTTCCTTTCTCTGGCCCTCAGTTTTTTCATCTGTAACATGAGCAAGTTGTACCAGATGAGCTCTTGGGACCTTTCCTGTCCTTGTGCTCGAGGAACTGCGACTAAATTTACATGGCTTTAATAACAGCTTGAAAGTGAGGGATCAGGGCACATTCACTAACTCACTGAGAGAGATTGGGCAGGCAACTATCCACCCATCCATCCCTGTCCACTATTCATCAATCCATCCATTTATCTGTCCATCTACCCACCCACCTATTCATGTATCCTTATATACAATGGTCCATTCATCCCACCATCTTTTCATCCATTCACCTGTTAATGAATCCTTCCATTCATCTGTCTATTATCCACCCATGCATCCGTTCATCCATCCCTTCATTTATCTGTCTATCAACCTGTCCATTCATCAACTCATCATATGCAAGGCCATTTGAAGACTTTGTTTTGCCCTAAGCAGTCTTATTCTGGAGCCCCAAACTCACAACATATACAAAGTTAAATGCATTTTTATTGTAACATTTTAAAGGAAATATTTAAGTTATGCTTTTGGAATTATTTTGTTGCTGCAATAACTTTCTCAATTTATGTTTATCTGTAATTTCTTGAAAAATCATCAAGCGTACTCAGGAATTCTTGGGAAATGAGACTTTAAGCCATCAACTCTTTTCCAATATAATGAAACTTTTATGAACACTAAATTTAAAAAATACTAAGTTTGACATAATGGTCTGTTATGGAGCCATTTAATTTGAGCCTTTATTAATTTTGCCTATGCAGTTTTCTTTTATTATTTTGAAACCAATAGACTGCTTTTAGCTCCCAGACATTTTCATGGGCTCTTAAAAAGCTTGTAGGCTTCAGGCCTTACTGGATAAAATACGCCCATTTCCCAAGTCCTTTATTATTAGTCCTATATTTTTTTTCAGTTCTTAGTTGAATAAAAGGAAGGACGTCACACAAATGAGCTATCTGGTCAACCCAAGATAATGTGCTTCACGAAGGAAACACAACATGAAACATAAACATCACACTAAAGAAACTGCTTCACATTCACCCCTTTAGGCATTCCCGTCCTAAATAGAAACAATAATTCTGGACAGATGAAAGAGGACAGTGAAGGCAGTTTTAAGCGCTCATCCTAAATCGTAATGCATACGTACTGTAGTAGGGAGCATTTCGATTACTTTTTGAAATGTGAAATAGCAGATTTATCTCCCGTGATCACATCAGGAACAGTTTTTTCCGTATAAAAAGAGATTTCAAGAAATGCTGGGGGTTTAGGATAATGAAGGCAAATTGCTCTTACAACAGCAGGGAATGTTGAGCAGTTTTGTGTGTCTTTGAACACGGAGAAATGAGAGAATTCCCCAGGGAAAAAGAAAACCCTTAATTTGTCACCAGAAAATCCATGTGAGAAAAACATGGCTCGATGCCTAAGGAGTACATATGAATCAGAGCCTTTGGTGAATATTCTGGTCTGTCTCCCTTTACTTAAAGATGAAGCACGTACACCTCGGAGAGAGGAGGTCACATGCAAGATTACAGAACAGGTTTGTGTCAAGGCCAAGGGCTGACCCTGGCTTGATGCCTTTCTTCTATCTTATTATGTCACATTGTCCTAAAATAGTGGGAAATGTGTGAATCGAAAAGGTACTATTTTTACAATTTCTTTTTTTTTTTCTTTATTTGACATTTTTGAACACCGGGGAGATGTGTAGAGAAAATTATCCTGTCCCCACCGCAGCACACCAGCAAAGCCTGTGTTAACAGCCAATGCGAATCTTTTCTTCCCTTTGTTACAATTTTGAAAAGCCATTTTCTCTTTATATTTCTGTATGCTTCTTGAGTCTCTGTGATGTTTAGGCTTGCCATGGCATTCAGTTTTGTTCAATTCCCTGTAGCTGTTTGGGTCAAATTCTTCCAGGAATAATAATCATGTTGGAGACGGTGGTGCCATGTGGACAGTGCACCCATGCTGGGTGTCTCTTGTGTCAGGAACTGTGCTGCTTGTTGAAGGAAAGACGTTGTCTAGGACAGAATCCTTGCCCCCAAGAGACTCGGGGACTGATGGGGAGACTGGATGTATAAGCAGACAATTTTGACAAATAGCAATGTGTCCTGTGATAGAAATAAGCCATAGACAGCCAAGCATGCACCTGACCCAGACTAGGATTTAAGGAAGGCTTCCTGGAGGAGGTGATTCCTGAGCTGAATCCAAGAAGATAAGTAAAACTTAGCAAAAATGGAAGAGAGAAGGGCATTGCAGGCTCAGAGAAGAGCAGCCTCAAAGATTGGAGGCAAGAACTTTGGGACTGAAAGCAACCTTAGATGCAGCTAGACCATACGCCCACAATTCCTAGTTTACAGATGGAAAAAGCAAGGCATTTTTGGCAGGGTGTGGTGCTATTATATAGGGTAGCTCATTCTGTTAACCTTCTTGGCCTTTATGGAAGAAAATGGTCCTGTCAAAGATGATTGTCCTGAATATCTTTGTTGTAACTAGGGCATCCTGAAGCAAAGGAGGTGTGGATTAAATGTGCCCATGAGTGTCTGTCCCCACCCTGAGCTCAGAAAGCCTTTCATTGCACCTCTGAGCTGACAAGTTTGGACTGCACATCAGCTGTCTGTGATCCCCAGTAACTGTTTCAATCCTGACCCAGATGATCATATTTGGGGGCCTGCATATGAATCAACCATTGGGGGTATCCCTGATGGTACAGGAAAGAGAACTCTGGACCTTTACCTATCTCGATTGGAATCCCAGATCCACCATTTACAAGCTATGCAAGCTGGAGCAAATGCCTGTATCCCTTAATCTCCTCACCTGTAAAGCGGCAATAGGAGGAGTTCCCACCTGGAAGGGCTTTGTGTGGATACAAACGCGAGTTAAGGATATTGACTGAGTGCTCAGGACATCCAACAAATGATAGATGTTTGCATCATCTCATCTTAGGGCCAGCTACTCCCACTGACGTATTCTTTTTAGTAAAGTTTTGTGCGGGGCATAAAGCGACAGGGAAATGCCCTGAGCTGGAGCACATCTCACATGTCCTGCAGAGCCTCCCAGGCATAGTCGAGAATGACTCAGTGTGGAGAGTTATTTCCGTTCCCCCTTTGTCTGCTCTGCTCTGGTTGTTCCGATAACTGGACTTTGCTGGATTTTGCAAGACTGGCCAGACTGAGCTCTCCTGAAGTGCCCCTCAAACTCTCAAGCTGCCTTTGATATGCCTGCTGCCTTTGGGTGAAATACTCCTCATACATAAAGTAGGGAGGGGTGGAGAAGCCTTCTAAAACTCAAGGTGTTAGGAATTATACAGTGATTTAAAAGCCCAGCTTTGGGTCAGAGTGGGCTTAGTTCTAACTTCAGCCTAGCCACTGCCTAGCTGTGACTTTGGTCTTATCAGCGCCTCTCTCTGAACCTCGGTTTACTCGTTCCTGAAATGGGGAGAGTAACACTTGCCTCGCTGGGTCTATCATGAAGATGAGATGAGATCCTGTGTTCGTCGTTTGGCATTGTGCTTGGGAAGTCGTAAGCACTCAGCAAGTTCTAGCTATTTTATTATATTTATTTGTTCATTTAGAAAAGGGAAGTATCTTAACACTTTTTCTCTATGCTATGCTCCTGGACAGATGCTAGTGACAGAGTTGCAACCAAATAGATGTGGTCTCAGCTGCCATGAAGTTCAGTCTATAAGAGGCAAAAAACAGTAATCAAGTTAAATGTATAAATATGCGTGCGCACACAATTACCAATAGGGATCAAAGGGCTGTAAAGGCATCAACCAGGGTGCTGGAACTGGGGAATTGGGTAGTCAGGGAGGGCTTCCCGGAGGACGCAAACTTTAAACTAAGATCTAATGGGTGAGTAGGGGTTTGTCAGGCCAAGAGCAAAGGAAACAGCATGTGCAAAGGCCCTGAGGAAAGAGTGAGTTTATCCTGCTGGAGTCAGAACCAAGGCCATTGTGGCTGGAGCATGGTAACTGAGGGCAGGCATGGTCAAAAATGGGTTGAGAGATGCAGCCAGGCTCTCGCAGTAAGTGTTTGGAGGCAATCTAAGAACAGTTGGAGGCAGCCACTGAGAGGTGTTAAGCAGAGGAGTGAGGGATGGAGTCTGAGTTCCATTTTTGAAATCTCACTTTGGCTGCTGGGTGGAGAATGAACTGTGAAGGGAGACCAGCAGGGAAGCTGTTAGAGTCATCCGGGGAGGCCGAATGGCAGCTTGCACTTGAGCGGAAGACGTGGAGATGGAGAGAGGTGGCGGGTTCAAGGTCTGTTTTGAAACTAAAGTCAGTAGATTCGTTGGTGGATAAAATGTGGGGGAAAAGGGAGGAAACAGAATAAAGGTTGTCCCCCCAGGTGACTGCTGAGTGACTGGCTGGATCAAGTGGT
This sequence comes from Camelus bactrianus, assembly GCF_048773025.1. Classification (NCBI taxonomy): domain Eukaryota; kingdom Metazoa; phylum Chordata; class Mammalia; order Artiodactyla; family Camelidae; genus Camelus; species Camelus bactrianus. The sequence continues at coordinate 17,125,566 of NC_133570.1, forward strand.
ACCGTTCACAGGGATGGGAAGGATTTTGGAGACTGAACAAGCCCAGGTCTAGGGCTGTTGCAACACTGACATAGATTGGATGGTGTCTGTCAGCAGCAACACAGTGAGGGATGGAGTCTGAGATATATTGACGGGGGTGCGTACAGATAGCTGTAAATATAGATACATACACCCCCTCCCACACATACACTCAGGCTCACTCTGTTACATCCCCTCATTTCCTTCAAAGCACTTATGAAAAACAGAATTATCTTGTTACTTATTTCTTTTCATAGGTACCTCTGGGTCCCCGACTAGAATGTCGGTTTGGGAGGGTGGGGCATTCGACTGTCTTGTTTACTACTGATCCCCAGTGCCTAAGGCCGGGTCTGGCACTTAGTAGGTGCTCCATAAATTCCTGTTGGAAATGTAAGTCTGTACGTTGGCGTGGTGATGTGTACATGTAACTTAATTGCTTGCCAGGTGTTCCACTTCATGTAACTGGAATGGCCAAATGGATTCTCAGTAAAGCTCTCTCCGTGGGCTGGGGAAAGCCTGAGGCTGGTCTTACTGGGCAAGCTGCACACTGTCGCCTGTGCACTTCTGGAGGGGTCCCGGTATAGGGACAGATGAATGTCGTGAGCTTTCTGATATGGAGATAGGGTGGCCGGTGGCCTTCCAGGAAGACTCAGCAGTGTCGACCGACTGCAGGAAGAGTTAATAACTACTCCCAGCCCAGCCAGCTGGGCTCGTTGCTAAGCAACTGCCTCCCTGGAGTTATATAATATGTAAGAGAAACAATTTTTTTTTTTTCCCCCGCAAATGGAACACAGGCTTTCTAGGTGACAGGGGCTTTTCACCTTGATGTTTCTGATCTGCAGTTGGCTTGGGTGAATTAGTCGTGAGAGTGGCCTCGCAGTGGCTTTCAAGCTGCTCTGACCAAAGAGAATGCCTTTATCCAATAAGGGATGAATTTGGACAGAAGAGTGAAAGGGCAATCTGTGCAGTTCCTCTTTGCTCACGTGGAGTCCCTAGGGAACTCTGGAGTGGTCCTGCCTCCCTCTGTGGATTCTCCAAAGGGCTTAGGTGGCATCGGATTTCCTTGAAGTTTTGACCAAACTTACAGCTGGATTTGGGCAAATAGGAAGAAGCTACTGGTCTACCCAGGGTTTCATTAGCTCATGGAATTACCCATCTCCTCAGTCTTTGAGGCTACAAACATATATTGAATAAATGACCCACTCAGCAATCAATTGTAGTATTAGAGAAGCAGAGGGGTTGAGGAGTGAATCACAAGGTTTGAAATCAGACAGAACTTAGTTCAAATCTGGGCTACCATGGGGGAAATTACTTAATCACTCTGAGCCTCGGTTTTCTCATCTGTAAAATGGAGGTGGTGATGATGATGATGATAAAACTAGTCTTCGTCTTAAGTGCTCTGCAGGGCTGAGGCCAAGATCTAGTGGGGTGATGGATATCTAAGTGCACTGGGAAGCCCTTAAAGCTATGTAGATATTGGTTATCTCTGGAATTAGGCTGAGACTGTAACTTAGACTCATGGGTTCCTCTGGAAGCTCAGTGATGGGGGAAAAAAACAAAATAAAAACAGGAAGGGATCACCAGGTAAGGAGAACTCATCAATGAAGATGTGGCTGAATTTGCATGATAAGTGTGTCTGATTTGCATAATAAGCAAATCAGGAATTGATGTATAGAAAGCCCTCACTAAGCTCCTTTAATTCAGTGGTTCTCAACTACCCAAGAAACTGGGAAGGCTTTAAAATGCATGGATACCAAGACCCCACTCCAGATCAGTGGGGCCAGAATGTTTACTAGTGATTCTGGGACTTTTTTTTTTTAACTTCACAGATAATTTCGTAGACTATTTATGGAGTGCTTTACTACAATGCCCAGGACGTGCAAAGGACTATGCATTCAGCATCTTAGTTAATCTTCTCAAGAGTCTTGTGAGACGAGTACAATCACCTCCACTTTACAAATAAAGAAAACAAAGGCATAGAGATGCTAAGTGACTTGCCCAAGGCCACATAGACAGCAATAGAGCCGAGCCTCAGTTCTAGCTCCAAAATCCTACTCTCAACTCTCCCAACAGACTGCTTCTCCAGGTCCATTGAAAATATGATTTAAGGTACAGTCATTCTATTTATTCACACATTCCCGGAATCTTATCATAGGGTAAAGCAAGACTCACCTCTGCAGGTTGTGTACGTTATTAATAATATTGGGTCAACTGCTGTGCCAGAGAAATCAAAATATACTTGAGGCGTAACCAAGGCAGAAGTCTGTTTCTCTGTCAGTGAGGATCGTTCAGAGCTAAGAAGACAGATCTGGAATCTCCAGGGACCCCAGGCTCCTTCTAAGTCATTGCTCTGACATTCTTAACATGTACCTTCTTTCATATCATCAGAGACAGCTGTTTCAGCGCCTGTCCTTATAACCACCCTCCAGCCAGTGGGAAAGGGTAAAGAGAGAGGGAGTGGTGGGCACTTCTTTCTGGGGCATTCAGCGGGAGTCATACCCAGCATTTCCCATTGGCCAGAACACAGCCACATGGCCACATCCAACTGTAAGACAGGCTGCGAACTGTAGTATAGCCTAGATGGCCATGTCTCCAGGTGAAATGTGGAGATTTTATAATTAAACAAAAGAGGAGGAAAAAAAGATCTGTTTGGGGAAATCAGCAGCCCCAGCTTCCCAAGCCCTAGGGGAGTTATTCTCACAAACCTAGAAAGACAATGGGGTGATCAGTCATTGGACATTTCATAGCGAGTCTAGGCTGTTAAAGACAAGCCAGTTAGAAACTATCAACTCTGGACCAGCCCTTGAAATAAGAGATGTCTGACCGTTGGGAGATGAGAAAATGGATTCCTGGGGAATGGGAAAAGCTGGCCCAAGGCACTTGCAAATTAGCAATGGAGAAAACCAACCCACTGCCAATCAGCAACCAACCTTTGGCACCAATCACTGTGTTAGAGCCTGTGATTTAAGAAAAAAAAAAAAAAAAAAAAAAAAAGTAGCTGGAGAACCACATCCAGGTCTCACGTTGCCCGGGGCCTGATGCTGAGTGGGGAGTATGCATAGCTCCCACCTTCCACCTAGTGTTCACTCTCTGAGTGCATCTCTAGTGGACTCTCTCCAGAATAGACAGCCTGGGAGGGAGGGGATGTCTGGGAACTGATATAACTTGTGTCTGTTCATCCGAGAGGACACCCACAGTTTGATGACATCAGGAGCTACTTTGTACAAAACGACAACTTAAGAGAGAGGCAAAAGCAATCTCTTTAATTACCTTGGTTTGATTCGTCTACCTGATGCTTTTGGGGAAAGGTTAATTTAATCGATTCTCTTATGGGCAGTCCCATTACCTCTGGATGTTTCCAAAACATATTTATGCGGCAAAACTATCTCTTGGCCTTCATTCAAGTTGGACCCTTGGCCCAGCTTACCTTTCCCACCATCTGCCCATCAACATCCCACTCAGAATCTGAGCCCAATTCAAGTATTTCTAAGCCTTCTCCCCAACAGGTCCAGCGCCCTCCTTCTTGAGGCCCCACGGTTCCTTAAACCTCTTTACCTCTCCTGTGGGTTTCACTCCACGGGAGACTTGACTTTCCTCCTTGCTGACCTGAGTCCCTGGCGTACGGTAGGGACTCAATAAAAGTTAACGTAATAGACTGAAATGTCTTTGGAGGTAGTCGTGGGGCCTGATGGTAAACACGGGCTATGGCGATGACTGCTCGTATTTAAAGACCATGCTGCCACTGTTTGTAGCAACTACCTCAATTCCTCTGAGTCTCAGTTTTCTCATCTTTAAAATGGGGGTAACAATCTCTGCCTTGCATGATTGTTGGCAGGGGGTAAATAACCTAACGCATCCAAAGCATTTTCAGAGCCCTGGCCCAGGGTAGGAACCCAGCACATTGGAACTGCTGTTATTGTTGTTGCTGTTTTATTTTTTTCTGAAAAGAAGACAGAAGCAGGGGATCCATTATCCATCTTCCCTCGTACCTGCGTCTATATCCTCATGTATCCCTGTATACAAATGGCTAAATTTCTGATTCACGTAAAAGCCGAATCTATCGCTTGATGTTCCCAGTAAGCATATAAAAAGGTCCTTCCTCCGACCTCCTCAGCCACAGCGTGGTACAGATGAACAGGCACAGAGGTCCTCATGGGTTTCCATAAATTCGCGATGGCACGTTCTCTAACAGACAGTGAAGGAGGCAGGGGCTGCCTCAGGAATGTTCCGTACCTTTGAGATTGATGGATGAGAAGGCCGCCCAGTCTCCTCCCCGAAACGCTCCCTCGAGGCCACTTTCAGACATGGAATCCTGAGCTAGAGGGACAGGGAGGGGCAGGGGCTAACTCTGATATTCTTCACCCAGCGAACAATTCATCAGCTTTATGTCTTACTTTTTCTTCTGATGAGGTTAGCAGTGGAGAAGAGGGAGAGTTTAATGATGATGTGGGCGGAAGGGCAGAGCTGCCTGTCAATTACAGTCGCTCAAAAACAGAGCAGAGCTTTGGAAGAACGATCAGCTCCTCAATGATTTAGAACATTCTCCACTCACCGTATTACCGAGTTTGCATGTGAGAGATCATTAATCATCATTAGCTGATGTTTAATAGAAATAACTTTTAAATGAACACTGGGTTGCAGTAATTTTCCTTAATTGTGGTACTTTGTGCAGCACTACTTAATTTTCACATTTGTAGTAAAGTTTCTTTGTAGACCACATTTGTTTTTCTGTTCTAACCACTGAGGACAGCGAATCCCTGCAGCTCCCCCTGGTGGAGCAGTTCCTAGTTGCCCCCAGTGAGAAGCAGCTTGGCTGTAAATGTGTGCCTGCACCTTGGGGCCTCTGCCCTTGTGGTTGATTTATGGGTAGTCAGGGTGTCAGGGTCCAGATCACCTCTCTAGGACCTAGAACACTGTGGGTACCCAAGCACGTCCCACAGACGTTTGTCAAGGAATGAATGAAGCTGGCAATCGCAGCTCTCTCTCTCTCTCATCTCCATATCACGTACCTTTGCCTGGAATACCCTTTCGCATCTCTCATCTTCACCTGGGTAGCCTGTCCTTATGTCTCCATGAAGCCTTATCAGTACCCGTCCAGAGTGGGTTTGGTGAGACCGTTTTGCCCCCTTAGTCCCACACGTTCCCCTTGTGGATAGCAGCCACGATGCATGTTGTAATTTCTTAGCTTAGCTCTCTCTCCCACTAGCCTCCCAGCCCCTAGCGGTGAGGGCTTTCTTACTCACCTCTTTGACAAGCACTAGACACATAGAAGGTGTTGGTACAAGCATCTTGAATGGATGAGTCAGATCACTTGTTTCTGTCCTCTGTCACTTCCCTTCCTTCCCTGGGATTCGTGTCCCTGTGTAAAATAAGGGTCTAGTAAGCACGGGGACACTTACTAAGCACATGCTACACACCAGGCAGCGCTTTTACCATGTAGACCTCTCAACGACTGTAGGAAATGGACACTTCATCACCTTCATGCCATGATGAGGACACTGAGGTCCACAGAGGTAGGGGGACTGGACCAGGGTCCCACAGCTAGCCAGGATTGGAACCCAGTTCTGCTTCACTAAAGACCTGAACCGTCACAGCATCCCGCATGCCCTGCCTCCAGGTGAGAGCCAGACTGGGCTATATGGACGAGTCCTGTAGATCCCAGGAGCTGAAAAGGAACAGAAGTACAGAGAGAGAGCATAAGATGATGTTTTAACTTCTCTTTCTAAGTTTTGGCAAGACGAGCATTGTCATTCTGAGGCGAGAGGATTTTGCTGCCAGGCTTTGAATGGAGAATTTAAAAATTTTCCAAAGTGCCTCCCCAAAGATTGCAAACTTTAAGACACCTTCATTCTGGAACCCACTCTGCAGTCCCAGGGTCTGCACAAGTCCCTCGTGGCCCTGGGAAAGCACTGTCCATCCCTGTATCTCGCTGCTTTCCCATCTGCAGCATGAAGATTTGCTGAGATGCTCAAAAATACACGTTGGATAAGTGTATCCACTATGTGCAGGAACTGGAGTCACAGCAGGGCGTGATACAGACATGGTCCCTCTTGGGGTCTTTAATCTACTTGGGGAGTCAGACATAACACAGATGATCATACGCATAATCATTACTACCACTGTGACAAGAACACAATGCTTGGGGGGCAAAAACAGTCCAGAGGATTCTGCAATAATAGTTCCACCGCAAACACAGCATTTGCTACGTGCTGGTCACTCACTGTTCTAAGCATTTGACATGTGCTAACTCAGTTAACAGTGACATTTAGTTATGAAGTGTCTGCTATTAGTATCAGTCCCCATTGTACAGATGAGGAAACTGAGGCTCTGAGAGGTTAAGGAGTTTTCCCAAGGTCACCCAGCTGCTAAGTGGCATAACCTAAATCCAGGCAGCCTGGCACCAGCGCCTAGGTTCTTAACCATCTGGGTCTGTTGCTTGGAGAGCATCTAAAGCAGGTGTCTAGTCCACTCTGGGAGCTGGGAAAGGCTCCCTTGAGGAAGTATGTTTCTGCTGAGAGTACCACACACCTATATTAGCAAAGGATGTTTGTTTGTGAGCCAAGAGGAGAAAGTGGGAACATAACCTGGAAAGCCTCTCAGTAAATATAAACCATTACCCTTCCCCTGCCCTCCACCCCAACGCACACACATCTTTCCACTGGTTCTCATCTGAGATCTATCAGGCCAATTTCTGTTAGAGGAAAGACAAAGCAATAATAAAAGAAAAAAAAAGATCACACTGAGAAGAAGTGATGGGGTGAGATTGAAGTATAGCTCGTTCCCGACTTCCTGAATCCCTCTCCTTCCTTCTCCCTGCCTCCGACCATACAGATTTTCTTTTAACTCCTTTCCTTTTTCTAATATTAAATGGAAGAAAAGACTTTTCCGTGAACTAATCTAAAGCCTAAGCCGGTTCTCCCTGTTCCCTTCTCTCCCCCAGAGAGGAGGAGGGAGGGTTCCCATTCAGAGCTCATTCTCCTGAGTGGGATAAAGGACAGAACATTAGGGGCTTTTTTCTTTCCCTTAAGAGAACATAGTGCTCCTTTTAGAATTCGTGGGGACATTTTGGAATACAAACAACAACAGCGGAAGGCACCCGTGTGGTGATAATTTAATGTAATTCCGATGCCGGTGACACGCTGTGATGGTCTAGTCAGCGTCCCCTGGGGGCGGTTTCCTTTGTGTCTTGCCTGGGAGAGTGGGCGCCCGTACGCTTACACACCAGCCCAGCACCCTGGCGCACGTTTCCTCCTTCCCCATCCCCTTTCTCACAATGGTTTTCTGATTCCAATCCAGAGGACTCCTGGGGAGGCAAAGGAAGTTGGAAATTTTTCCAAGAAGAGAGAGTCTACAAGCCAAAACTAACCCACTTGAAGTTTTAGATTTGGCCTGAAACTATCTTACAACATTTTAAATTAATTATTCCAATATTTAAAATGGAAGACATTTGTATGAAAATCCCAAAGAAAAATCAGAAGAGCTGACACACAGGATCTGCATTCCCATATTGTGACGAGCAGGGCATGCCCCTTACTTTGGCACAGGTTGTTACCCAATATGCCATGATCCCAGCTGTCCACTTTACTCATTTGTGTGTATTTTTGGTCAGTTTTCATGGACACCTGACCTTATGAATCCTGCCCCTGAGTTATGTTATGCCCCAAGCTCCAGCCTCCCCTATAGACTTCGCCTGGGTTTCTCCACTTCTTGCAGAAGAGAAGTGCAGAAGCCACCTGGATCTGTACTGTTGCAATGGAAATTTCCACCCCATGAAAGGAAAGAAAACTTCAAGATTTTTTTTTTTCTCATTCAAGAAGTTTTGCTATAGTCAACTTTCAGTCCTGCCAAGGCATTTAATTGGTAGAGTCTGTTGGAATGAGATTGGGCCGTTAGTGGTGTTGGCCAAACTCTGCCATTTCACTGAAGAGCAGTGCCATCTGGAAAAAAGACTATGGACAAGAATGTAACCCACCCCACCCACCCCCACCCCCGCCCTAGATCCTGGGCCCGGAAGATGAAGTCTAAGAAAGGAAGACCCACCCTGCCTCCCCAACCATCCTGCTATTTCATTCTTTATGCCCTAGAACTGCAACCACAGTGCTAGAAAGCTTTAGGCTCAAAAAAATACAAGTGATTTGGTCCAAGGGGGTTTCCATCAGGATCCAGTGGAAACTGGAGGTCAGTGGTCAGCCCATGGGGCTTCTGAACTTCCCACCTCCTTCAGGTATTCATCAAACATTTATCAAAAGCTATTCTGTGACAGGCAGACAATGGTGGGCAAAAGGATACAGAATCCATGCCCTCACAAAGAAAGTCAGACGTGACTGACAGGAGAAGGGATGGGCTGTGCATTCATATATCAGAGATTCCAGCCTGGGCTTGGTGGCTGGGAACCAGTAAAGTGATAAAATCCAAAGGACTGATGGAAACTAGTGGGGTGAAATGGAGCAGGTAGACAGTGCTTCAGAGAAAGAGGATGGCAGATTCAAGATTCCCGGGTGGAGGGAACATGAGATGCATAAGGAATTAGAAGCAGGTCATTGGGCAGAGAGGAGACAGGGAAATGGGGAGATTTCAGTCCATGCAGGGCCTTTCAGATCATGATCTGGGCTCTGGACTTAATCCTAAGAAAAATGAAAAGGTTTCATAGCCCCGTGGAGTCAGCCAGAAAACCCATTTTTATCACCTTCTATGCTGCAATTCATGATATGTTCTTATTGAAATAATGGATTCCGTAGTTTAAAACAGTTGGAAAAACCATCACTCCAGCCATTGTGTTTAGAGATGAGGAAACTGAGGCTCAGAATGGGATGCAACCAGTAGGGGGTTCTGAAGCAGATGGTGCCCCTGGAGAGAGAGAGGTGGCCGGCGGGGTGCAGCGCCTGCAGCGGAGATGAGAGCAAAGGCAGAATACAGTGCCTGGAGAGCACAATTGCAAATGGCGGCCAAGACTCAGGGTAGGACTAAGACAAGAAGCTGGACCCCAGCCCTGGGGTCGGCACTCTGGTCCTTGGGACAGGGACTGGCAAGACTGAGCAGAATTGACAAGGCATGGTCTGAGCTGGGGACAGAGGCAGAAAGCCTGTTATCAGAACCAAAGCCCCATATCAGTCATTTGAGCACTGGGCTGGGTCTTAAATCCCAGATCTAGAGTGGGCTGAGGGGCCTTAAGCCCCTCCCACCAGTGGTCAGAATCCCTTGCAATGAGTTATTGTGTGGCTGGCTGAGATGAGGCTTGGTTTGTCCACACAACCTTCTCCTTGACCCCCAGTTTGTTTTTAAAGAAAAATAGCTGTTTCATTGTGGGGAAATCGTCTTTCATTTATCATTGGCTGATTGCAGTTACAGATGAGAACAGTAGAAACCTAATATGAGGAAGCAAGGAAATGGACTCAGTTCCTGGCTGGATGCAGGCAGGGCTGGATGGCCCTGGACCGGTCTCCTTACCATACTGGGCACCAGCTTTCTCGTCTGCGGAGTGGAAACAATGGTGCTTTCCACTTTATTTTGAACTTTATGGGAATGGTCATAATACCAGTGCTTTGTATTTGTTCAGAGGATCATAGCCAACTGAAGGTGATGGATGCTATCACCCCAAAACACATGCGTCCTGCATCACTGGGCGTATCGTTTAGTTGATTCACAGGCCACACACCCCATCCAAAGCCTATCCCTGCATCGCAAGTTAAGAGTTCCTACTTACTTTTTCTTTGTTTTCTTCCTTGAGAGTAGAGCCTGGTCTTTGGTTTCTTTCCCTAGAACCCAGCACACAGCTGGGCGCAGTCTAAGTTCCTAAATTAGAGAGGAATTGAATAACTCAGGCCGTAGCATGGATTGGACCCATGCGGCAGATCCAGTGTTGTGCAAGGCACCAAGGCCGTTCGGGGGTACAGAATGCCGTTCTCTGCCACACTTTGCTTGGGATTCAGTTGTACTCACAGCAATATTGCGAGGACCAGGAAAGAACCTACAAGAGAAACTGGTGGTTCTGGGGGGTGGGGGTTGTCAGTGACCTCCTAAAGCATCAAAGGGCAGGGGAGGTTGTAAAGTGCGTTGGTTAAGAAAGAGGCTTTGGCGTAAACTTTGTTTGAAACCTAGCGCTGTGTCCTTGGGCAGGTCGCTTCACCTCTCTGAGGCCAGTTTCTTCATCTGAAAAATGGAAGCAATGATTGAGCCCGCCTCATGGAGCCACTCTGAGGATTAAATGTGCGGAGGCACATGAAGTTCTTAGTACAAGGCTTGGCACACAGGAAAGAGGCGGAAAATGTTAGCCCTTCTTACCTAATTCACATCTAGACCCATTTGCCCACATACACTGCAGGACCTGGGATCCAAGGTGACAGAGTCTGCGATGGAGAAGAAGAGAAGGGATGAAAGCTTTAAAGTCCTGAAGGAGCAGGAGCTACACAAAGCAGGAGCATCACGTGGAGGGTGGTGCACGGGAATTTGCCGGCTGGAGCTCGGGTGGAATTTCAGGGAAGGAGCAGCTTGCCCAGGGGAAAGGCGCGAACAGACAGTGACACCTTGTTTTTAACAAGCCTCAACAAAAGAAATGTGGAGCCAGTTGGCCCAGATTTGGAGGGGAGGGAAAGAGAGTGGGCAGCCTGCAGTTAGAAGGGGGAGATAAAAGTAGAGCACAGAGTCACGGTGTGGGGGATTGGAGGGGGCGGGATGGAAATCGAGCTTTTAACATCGATGAGCAAAATTGCATGCCGAGAGGTCATGACTCTGGATCCTAGTCCCATTTCTCTCTCAATATTTGGCCGTGTGCCCTTTGGCTGCTCATTTGGAAGAGGAAAGGTTTCAAGTAGGTCACCTACAAGGTTATTTTGCTAAATTTTCCCGAATCTAACCATCCAGACAGGACGAGTTCTAACCATCTAGGCAGATGGACACAGAGTTGGGGTATATTGCAGACAGTGGCGGAGGGCCCAGGGCTGTGCGGGGAAAGGATGTGAGCTGGAATCTTGGCTGTCACTTGCTGGCTGTGTGGCTTCACTAGCTGAGCCTCAGTTTCCTCCACTGTAAGATACTTCATCAACTCTAAGATGGCGCCGACTATAAGATACCTAATATTTTTTTGAATTACTGAAGTATAGTTGATTTACAACTTTGTGTTAGTTTCTGGTGAATAGCATGGTGATTCAGTTATACATTATATATATTCTTTTTCATTATAGGTTATTACAAACTATTGAATATAGTGCCCTGTGCTGTACAGTAGGACCTTGTTGTTTATCTATTCTGTATACAGTAGTTGGTATCTGCTAATCCCAAACTCCTAATTTATCCCTCCCCCTCCTTTTCCCCTTTGGGAACCATAAGTTTATTTTCTATGTGTATGAGTCTGTTTCTGTTTTGTAAATAAGTTCATTTGTGTCATGTTTTCAGATTCTACATATAAGAGATATATTTGTCTTTGTCTGTCTGACTTACTTCATTTAGTATGATTGTCTCTAGATCCATTCATGTTGCTGCAAATAGCATTATTTCATTCTGTTTTATGGCTGAGTAGTATTCCATTGTATGTATGTATGTGTGTGTGTATACACACACACACACATATATATACATACACACACACATATATATACACTGCAACTTCGTTATCCAATCATAAAATACCTAATATTTTATGGGCCACTAAGGAAGAAAAAAATGCTGCTAAGGGACTGTGATACACTGTGCATCCAGATTTCGGAGATGTGTCTCAGAGACATTAAAATGTAAATCAATGTAGATTCGAGAACCAGTGAAATACAGTCACGCCTACTTCATGGGGTTGCGCGGGTGACAAGTGAGCTGATGTATACCTGGCATATAAGGGCTCAATGTGAATTACTAGATCTGAGTTAGGCAGGCCCTACATAAGTGTATATTGAATTAAAGAAATGGTTTTTCTAAAGGGGGAGAGCAAAATGGTTCCAGAAAAATGTTTCTTAGAACCAAACTTTCATCAATTCTTACATGGGTGGTATTTGGTTAGAAGGGAGAATTGAATCATATATGTGTAAATGTCTGTTGTAATTTTTTAACTTAAAATGCTTATTTTAAGTTACAATGATCATTGTATGGTTTGCTTTTGGCCTAAAGTACAGTTTTGCATCTTCGTGGTAAGGCCCTGATTTTCTCTTCCTTTGCTTGGAAAACTTTCTTTTAAACTTGTTATTATTTTTGTTTACTTATTATTGAATGACAGATTCTTTAAATTCTATACTGTTTTATAATTTTCAAAAGTTTCATACATATAATTTCATATACTCGCATGACTTTTTCCCCCCTGCTCCTATATTGCCCCTCTCCCCTTCCCTCTCTCCACTGGTAACCACTAATTTGTTCTCTGTATCTTTGAGTCTGCTTCTTTTTGTTTTATTCACTAGTTTGTTGTATTTTTTATATTCTACATATAAGTGATATAACATAGTATTTGTCTTTTTTTGACTTACTTCACTTAGCATAATGCCCTCCAAGTCCATCCATGTTGCTGCAAATGGCAAATTTTCATTTTTAATGGCTGAGTAGTATTCCATTGCATATACATACCACATCTTTTTCTATCTGTTCATTGTTGATGGACACATGGGTTGCTGCCATACCTTGACAATTGTAAATAATGATGCTGTGAACATTAGGGTACATGTATCTTCTTGAGTTGTTTTTTTTGTTGTTGTTCTTTTTGGATATATACCCAGGAGTGGATTACTGGGTCATACGGTAGTTCTGTTTTTATTGGAGAACTCCCGCCATCTTGGATTGGAAAACCAAAATGGCAGAGGCAACTCCTCTTGTTCTCAGAAGAAAATTGGCCCCTAATGGAGACACAGGAAGAGATGAAAGAAAGGAAAAGAGGAAGAGACTTGACCCCAAAGGAAATTGGAGCATAAAACTGAGAGGTAGGGAGAAACCCCATGAAGAAGTTCGCGAATGAATAACAGGATTTCCTTAGGCCTTCATTTCACAGCCTGAGGGTTATGCCTCAGTGGCCTGTATTGGGCTTGAGATCAAGTTTTCAATGCCAGTGTCTTGTCAGGGGTCATTTCAAATGTATTTGCCTCTAGAAAGAAGGGCCATTATATATAAATAATGGAATACTACTCAGCTATAAAAAAGAAAGAAACAATGCTATTTGCAGCAACATGAATGGACCTAGAGACTATCATACTAAGTGAAGTAAGTCAGACAGAGAAAGACAAATATCATATGACATCACTTATATATGGAATCTAAAAAAATGATACAAATGAACTTATTTAGAAAACGTTATTATCTCATTTACTCCATTCAGCAACCTTATGAGCTAGTATGACAACCTGAACTCACCCAGGGTCACACTGTTGGTAAGGGCTGGGACCCAAACACTACCAGCACATTTTAAAACTCAGCCCACTTCTCACAACACTCCTTAAAACCTAACCCAAAGTCATCCTCGGGACGTCAGAACACACAGGATCCAACCTGTGCTTACATTTCCATCTGCATTGCAAACATCCTCCCTTTACTCTCTTTACTTTGGCCTCACTGGCCTTTGGTGCCTCCTCCCACCACAGGGCCTTTGCACCTGCTGTTCTCTCTTCCTGAGCATCCTCTTCATATGCTTCTCCCTGCCTTTTGGCCTCATTTACTTCTACTTCTCCTTTAGATCTCAGTGTATCACTCCCACAGAGAGCTCTCTCTCTTCCTCTAGGGTAGTCATCCATTTGGGATTCCACATTAATGATGTGATTATTTAATTGTGTCATTAGTTAAGTCTCCACCCAACCAATTCCCATCTGGGTGGCCTTGAGCCTGTCTTCCCCCCTCTCTGGGCCTCATTCTCTTAGTCTGTAAAATGGATGACAGATATCCAGGGCTCGTCATGATGGGCTTCTGGGGCTCTGAGTGGACCTGGCAAATGTAGTCCTCACACCTCTATGGGAAATCTCTTCCCCAAGGAAATTCCACTTAGACCTGCCATAGAATAGCTTCTGAGGTCCCCTTGCCACCTGCTGTGATGGAAGGTGAGAAGCCTGGCTTTCTCTCATAAGAGGCGAATTGAATCCGGAATGCAGGAGGCATTCCGAGGCTGGTGCAGATGAGAAATGAACACGGACGTTGGTTCCTTCTACAGACAGTTCCTGGTGACCCTTCTCTGTCCTGTCAGACTCCTGGGGGCAGGGGAGCAGAGGTAAATTAGACATGTTCCCTGTCTTTTATGAACACACAGTTGAATAGGGGGATGGATAACCATGAAGCAGAGGGAAAGAAAACCGAGGTTTCCCCTTTATCGAGGGTGTGTTACGTTTCCGGCAGTGCTGAGCGCTTTATAAATACCATTTCACTGTCCCTTTTCAAGCACAACCAAAGCCCTCCAAAGTACTGGTAACATCCCCACTTCACAGATGCAGCCTCTGGGGCTTAAAGAGGTGAAGTACGTGTCCAGGTCCCATGAAGAGCAGTGAGTTTTGCTCTATTTCTTTGCCAAAGACGATCCCCCGGCTGCAGCCAGAATTCTCACGTCTTGAGGGAGGCTGGGTGCTGTAATATTGGAAAGTCCCAGGTTCAAGTCTTGGTTCTGACACCAACGAGCATGTGGCTTCTCTAAGCCCCAGTTCCCTCAACTGGCTGAGAAGGGAGCCCATCACCTTCCTCACAGGGTGGTTTTAATGTTTCAGTGGGACGAATCGTGGGAAAGTTCCTCATTCTTCTTCATAGAAGGTGCTGAAAAAAGTGCAAGTTTTCCTCGCTCCTGGCCAGCATCAGTAGGAAAGCAGGTCAGATGCGAATAGCACAACGGTGGAAATGGAGACAAGACTGGTTGAGTCCTGCGTGCCTTTTCCTTACAAAATCTGTTCTGTAGGTGGACAGCTTGAAAGAATTAAGAAATTAGAACTTGCCATTGAGCACGTGACTTGCTTTGTTTTCTGTGTGAACTCTTGTCTCTTGATGTCAAGAACCTTTCTCTTGTGAATCCATCTTCTGAGCCCAGGGCACCCACGTAAGCCAGGAAACTCGCCACTTTCTGAAGGCATTTTTCTGAATCTCGTGCTATGAGAAAAACCAATAAAAATAATGAGGGGCTCATTAAAGCTTCTGGCTATAGGAATAGGGCAGATTTAGCCTTGACAATGAAGAGGGACATGCAGTGCCCAGTGACAGCAATTATATTAATGAGAACAGTGTCTGTCCACCAGGGCACGGGGTAGGTGACGAGGATAGCGATACCAGGGAGCTTTGATGGGAGAACTGAGCCTCACAGGAAGTGGGGAGTGCATGTATGCTACTGTCTAATAGCTCTAGTGAGAACCCTAGGTCCACGCCTGCTCGCTGTGCGCCTCTGGGCAGGTGGCCGCACCTTTCTGGGCTGCAGTTGCCATAACTGCAAAATGGAAAGCATCATCCATTCATTCGTTCATTCAACAAATATTTACTGAGCATCTGCTATGTACGAGGCACTGTCCTAGGTACTGGGGCTATTGGTGAATGAGACTGGCAAACCCCTGCCAGTGGGGCTGACACTTGCATAGACTCATAAGTCAGAGACGGTAATAATAGTGGACCATCCCTGACCCTGCCCTCCTCAGTCCCCTACATCCCTTGGAGGCAGACAGAGCAGCTGTTGTGTCTTCACTGTACAGATGAGGACACTGAGGTCTGGGAGCACACCCGGCATTAGGCTGTGGGCCTCCCGCCTCTTTCCACTCTACCAGCTGTCTTGGGTGAACCCAAGATCTGTTGCCAGCTGAGCTTGAAGGACAGGCACTGTGCAGGCATCTTCCTCAATCTGGAACGCATCCCTGTGAGGCCACCCTGTATAGCGTGTGCAGAATCTGTCATGGTCATCGCTGTGTGGTCCCACGGTCCTCTACCTCTCTCTACCCCAGTGGATTGTGAGCTCTTCCAGGGAAGGGGCCATTGTGTCCCCAGGGCTTAGCATGGAGTCTGGCACCTAGTAAGTGCTCAAGGAATGCATGTGGAATAAAAGAAGGGATGGAGGAGGAAGGAAGAGAGGGAAGGGGGATTTGGGGCTTTTATTACACAGTAAATATTAGACTGATGGATCGATGGATAAATAGAAGGAAAGATGGCCGGCTGGATGGATAGATGGAAGGAAGGCAGAGTAGAAGGATGGATGGAAAGATGGATGGATGGATGGAAAGATGGATAGATGGTTAGATGGATGGATGGATGAAATAAGAGAAAGAGGAAAGAAAAGAGAAAGATGAAAGGAAGGAATGGAGAGAGGGATGAATAGCCAAGCTTCCTTTGGAAGAGCCCATAAATGTTGAACAAATAAAATAAAAAATGAAATACTTCTCAAATCCCTTCTCTCACTCCCACAGCTTACCCCCTGCCCTTGCCCGTCTGATTCTCCCCACAGCCTTCAAGGCCCAATTAAGTCTTACCTCTGCTGTCTGCTCCAGCCCACAGAGACCGCTCTTTCTTCTAACATGGTGTGTTCCCATTGTCTAATTGCCAATTAGCATCTTGGTTACACACTCTCACTTCCCTGACTGAAGCTAACCATAGAGCTTGTTAGCACTGGGCAGCGGTTAAATCACAGGGCTGTAGGAGGAAGACTGGCTGGGAGAATTTTGGCTCTGCTACTTCCTAACAGAGTGGCAGAAAGTTACTCCAGCTCCTGGAGGCTCCTCTGTCCCGTGTGTGAAATAGACGCTGTCAGTCCATGCCCCATAGAAGTGTCAAGAAGACTGCCCGTGAGAAAGCGTGCGGCGAGCTTCCCACGGGACTCAGTGCAGAGCGTGCGATCACGCAGGTCAGTTGCTACCAGCAGTGCTGTCATGTGATCTGTGAACGTCTCTCCTACCCAACAACACTGTGAGGTTTAAAGAGACACCTGCCATCTCTCCTCCGCAGGACACGCACACACCCAGCATAGGACGAGGTATCCAGAAGGCTTATTGGTTGATACCTTCTTGGACCCAAGTCCAGGCAGGTTTCATTTCTAAAGATCTGTGTTAGGTGATACTCGATTTGCCCACAATTTCATCCAGGCCGACTTTTCAGAAGTAAGTTTATTGCAGGAAATCAGAAAAGAATGAAGCACCAGTCTGAGTGCGTGTTCTCAGCAAGCTCACGGGACCTCTGGTGCGCTTGGGCCATAGTAGGTGAGGACAGGTTCCGGGAGCCTGGGCTCAGTACCCCTCCCATTCGAACCACTTGGAGGTGGGATTGGGACCTGGTTAGACATGAAGATTCCTAGGATCCATCCCAGACTCACTGAATCAGAAACTCTTAAGCTGGGGCCTGGAAGTCTGCATCTGAACCAGTTCCCCTGCTGAGTCTGGCTCATGCTTAGTTAAGGAACCACCGTCATGCACAGCCTCATAGAACCCTAGGCTTCAGAGCCTGGGGGCCTTTGAGAGGTTCTAGTCCAACTTTGTCACCTTAAAGACAGGGGACAGGGAAGTCCAGAGAGGGATAAGCACCCTATGCAAGGTCGCGCGGCAAGACAGGGACAGGGCTAGGACACAAGCCCAGGGCCCCCGTCTCACTGCCCTGCTGGCTTTACTCCGTTCCACCACTTGCCTCCTCCTCTGGAAGCGTCCTTGCTGGCTCATGGGGAGGAAGGAAATGAGCACTTATCGAGCCTTTACTGTATACCAGGCCCTTGACGCAGGACCTTCCAGCAGTCCTCAGGGCTCAGTAGTGTCATGCCTGTCATTCTAGAGAAGGGAACTGTGAATTAGAGAGAGAAATCATGATATTTTCTGAGAAACAAAACCTGCTGGTATATAAGACAAATTCCAACATTACAGGGGGAAGCTGGGGGAATGATTATAAAATGGCTTAATAAGAAAAAAGTATTTTTTCATTCATGTAAACAGAATATACTGTATATTGGAACCCAGTAGGAATCCCTAATAACACTGCCCATGACAAGTGGTTGCTGTTAGATTTTTATTTGTAGCTGTGGTTCTCCACTGAGGGCAATTTGGCACCCCCAGGAAACATCTGGCAATGTCTAGAGACTTTTTTTTTTTGTTGTCACAGCTGAGGAGGGACCACTGGAATCTAGTAAGTAGAGGCCAGGGATGCTGGTAAACATCCTGTGCTGCACAGGACAGCCTCCCTCAACAAAGAATGATCTGGTCCAAAATGTCCATTGTGCTGAGGCTGAAAAGCTCTTACCCTGGTTGGGATGTCGTTTGTGGCCATCTCCACCACTAGGAGGCAGTATAACTGCTGGTCCTGGCAGTTCACCCCAGACGTGATAGTCATTCAACTCTTCCCAGGAACGTTCCCTCTTCTGTCCACAAACTGGGTATATTAGGGTGGTGTCAGTGAGGCGGGCGGAAAAAGAGAGAAAATAGGTTATGCGTGAACAACGACTCCTGTCAGAGATCATGCAACTGCTAACAACTTAGACTTCAGCTCCAGGTCAGTCTAAAGCCAAAGTTAATGACATTTCAAGTACTCTTGCCTTACAGATCAAAGTCCCGCGAACCAAATTTTGCAACACAAGCCACTCAAGTCCTTTGCATCAAATACAATCTATTTTTAATTACATTGTAGAGTGAGTTGAGTTTCTCAACTTTCGTTTCAAGCGTCATTGGTGACAGAGTACCTGCTCCTTGGCCTCCCCTTCAGTGGCGGAAGGGAGTGTTCTTTAGGGATTAAAAACGCAGATTTGGTGGTCAGCCTGAGTTTGAATTCTGGCCCTGCTGATTTGTAGCTTATGTGACCTTGAAAAAAATCCCTTTGTTTCTCTGGGACTCAGTTTTCTCACCTGTAACATGGGGATAATAATAATAATCTGCATGAAAAGATTATTGTGAGTTTTAATTCAGATGATGCTTGTAAAGTGCTTAGCATAGTGTTTCGTACGTGGAAAACACTCAGTAAATGTTGGCAGTAATTATTACTATTATTGTCATCATGATTATCATTATAATTAAGTCCCCAGGATAGGGAGAAGGTAGGAAATTGAGAGTCTGGGGAATACTCAGCATTTGTAAAGCAAAGCTGATATCATCTGGTTTTGGTAATTCATAGCTCACTAAATCTTACCTATCATTTCTGCTCTTAAGGAAAGTATATTCAATATTCGAATTAATTACTATTAAAGTGGCCTTGTTATTAAGCACCAAGGGATCAGTGACAGATCCAGTGGGTTATCATCACTGAGTAAAATGTCTTAAGGAAAAAAATCAAGCTGAATTAATCCAATTGGAAAAATCCCTCATAACACTAGCTGTTGCTGACAATTAATTTAAGGAGGTTATTGATCATGAGAGAGCTTTAGAGGCAGAAACTAAGGTGGGAGGGGAAACGAGAGAGAACTGGACTTAGCCTGGCTCTTGGACATTTCTAAATCAGCGATTCTGTAACCAAGGAGGAGTTACGGAGATTTGAGGACACTTGTTACCCCAACGAGAGGTCACTCTATGAAGCAGAAGGAGAACTGGACAGGGAGTCAGAAGAGTGGGCCCCGGCCCAGCTCTGTTCTCTATAACTAGGGGTGGTGGCAGACAAAGAGGAATAGGAGAGATCAGAGAGGCAGGCAGGGACAGATCATCTAGTGCCTTTGAAGCCATGGTGAAGAGTTTGGGGTTTTTTTCCTATATACAGTGGGAAGTATCTGTTTGGGTTGAGAGCAGGAGGTGATTTAATATTATTTAAAACTCAGTCTGAACTAAAAATAGTGTTAACTTATGACCCAGCAATCCCACTCCTGGGCATATGTCCGGATAAAACTCCAATCTGAAAAGATACATGCACCTTGCTGTTCATAGCAGCATTATTTACAATAGCCAAAACATGGAAGCAACCTAAATGTCCATCAGTAGATGATTGGATAAAGGAAATGTGGTGTATATATATACACCACACACACACATATATATGCAATGGAATATTACTCAGCCATAAAGAATAATAATATATGTATATACATATATACATAACTGAATCACTATGCTGTACACCAGAAACTAACACAAAATTGTAAGTCAACTATACTTCAATAAAAATAAAGGAATATTCTGGCCACTGACTGGAGGGTAGACTGAAGAAGAGTAAAATGGGAGACCAGTAGGAAGCTATTGCTGTCATCTGCATAGGAGTTTAGAGAGGTTTGATATAGGATTAGGGTGGTGGCAGGGGTGATGAAGAGAGCACACAGATGGAAGGTATGTTTTGAAGAACAAGTTGGCAAGAGGTGCAGATGGATTGGATGTGGAGAGGGAGGGAGAAAGGAGGCAATCAAGGATGCCTCCCCTAGATTAGAGTTTAAGTAGCTAGATGGATATAAGTACCTGTGTCAGTCAGCTATTGCTATGATAATGCCGCATAACAAATCACCCCCAATTCAGGAAGTTAGAACTGCCATGGCACGAGTCTGCAGTCATCTGCAAACCAGCTGCACTAAAGTGAAGACATCTATCTTAGATATGCCATTATCTGTACTACAGAAGTTCTACAATGAATGTATTTTACTTTGGGATCTGAAAATAAGTTACTGAAAAAAATAAGCTACTTTAAACAAAGGAGAGAAATCAATGATGTGACGAGTTTGGGGTGGTATGATTCTAAAGCCCCTTGAAAAGATTTGTCCCAACCATCCCACAACTCAGGGCATTGAGAGAGAGGAGGAGGCTCCAATTTATCCCAGACTCAAGCAATTTCGGTTTTCTGATGAGCTTTGCACAGCTAGCAGGAACTTGGTCGGGCAGATAGCTTGTCACGCCAAACACAGGACGAGCCTGTCACTGGTCAGGAAGCTGACTCAGTCAGAGAGATTGGCTTGCTTCCCCCAGTCGATGCCATCCACATAACACTAAGAATCACAACCACCGCCAAGCCAGTGCCAACTCCTCCGTTACTGGTTCCAAGCAGCGGGATCACTCAGCCTGTCAGAAGCCATTAGACTTCAGGAGTGGCTGCTTTCAAGAAGGAGGGCAGGGGTCTTTTCAAGGACAAGCTGAACACATAGAAGGGAAAATAGGCAGAGGCCCCGGCCCAGCATCCGTGGCTGAGGAATGAGATGACTCCAGGAAGGAAGAGAACCAACAGGATGATGCTTTTGGCCACGCTGGGGTAAGGCGTCACATCTCCCACGGAGAAAGAGGGATCAGGGATGTGCTTGAGGAAAATCGCTGCTGTCCCAAGTGGCGATTTGCAATCTGGACAGGAAGTAAGTAAACGGGCAGCTACAGGCACCCTAAATCAGCTGCATTAGGAGCTAAATGCAGGGCTAGCCTGGCTGCCTGAAAGGTGAAGGATTTGCAAAGAAAGGATGGCTTCTGATTCCACAGAGCAGCAAACCTTCACGTGGCTCACGCTCCTCAACTCACGGTCCCCCACCCCATGCCGTGCCACAGGCCTGGTCATCTCTCTGGAGTATGTGCTGGCTTAGTGACTGGTGCTACCACGTGTGTGCTTCAGCAAAACAAAAGCGTGCACGTCATCCATTACTCCTTGCTCTCCCTCATTTCCTTTAGCCAGTCCATTTCCAAGTCCTTTTAGTTTTGCCTCCTAAATATTCCTCAAGGCAGCTCGCTTTTTCTCCATCCCTCCTGCCATCATCCCAGTCTTAGCCACCATCAGCTCTCACCCGGCCGACTCCAGCAGTCCCCTCACTGGTCTTCTGGCTTCCGACTTTCAATCCGTTCTCCACACTGCTACCGCAGCCATCTTCCCAACACACGGATCTGCCAACGCCACCTCCCAGTTTTAAAACCCTTCTGTGGCTCCCCATTGCTTTCAGAATAAAGACCAAAAGTATGAATATAATTTACTGTTCCCAGCCGGGGCTGGGTCCCGGCCCACCTCTCGCCGCTGCACAAGCTGTTCCATCAGCCTGGAACACACTTCCCTCCTCCTTTCGCCAAGCTCACCGAGTCATTCTTCAAATTCCAGCTTAAGTACTAATTCTGCAAAGCAAGTGTGTGCTTTGCTCACAGCCTTAGCTACATTTGCGATCAGAAACTTAAACACGTGCTCAGAGGATCGTGTTCCATTCCTTCAGAGCTCTTATCTCAGCTCGTAATTGCACCTTCATTCTTCTGTGATTTTTCGGTTAAAAAAATCTGTCTCCGTGTGTGAGCTCTGGGAAACTGTGGGCACATTTACCAAATGCCCAGTCCAATCCCGTCCTCTCTGGCCTTTCTCTACTGTGGTTGAATTCCCAGAATTCCTTGCAGGTAGGAATGGCCATGGGACACCGTCTGGCCAATGAGATGCAAGCAGAAGGTGCTGTTGAGGCTTCTGAGAAAGATTCTTGGAAGAGGAGAGACTCAACTTGGGTGCCTTTTGCCCTTTGTTCCTCACTGGAACATAAACCCGGTGAAGACTGGTGTGGCGGTCATCTTCCAGCCGTGAAGAGAGGAGCCACCCAAGGATGGGGAGCAGAAGGAGGAGGAGCTAGGGTTCCTTGTTGCCACCGTCGAGTGGCTGGGTCAGCCCTGGTCCACTGCCCCCTGGCCTCATTGCCACGGGCTAGGGCTTCATGTGACTGGCAGGGCCTGAATTAATTCCACAGGACTTGCACCTTATTCCATAAATTGTAACTGGTACAAGCTCCATAAAGACTTGAACTGTGAGTATTTTTTGCTCTGCACACATCCCCAGCATGAAGCCAGGCACGAAGATCTCTTAAATGAGTGGATGGAGGGAGCACCGTCCTTGGAGTCCAACAGACCGAGGCTCCAATTTCTGCTCTATTGTCGATGGCTGTGTGGCCACTGAACCTCTCTGAGCCCCAGTTTCCTCAAGTGTCAAACCAGGCAAATAGCCTCCTCCTCCCCTGTGGGTCGAATGAGGTGATGTGTAGAAAGTACCAGAAGCTCAATAAATGGGAGCTGCTAGGATTACGATTATGAGTGATTGGCTCTGTCTCCTCCACATGCCACTCTGAGCACTGACTGTCTATAAGGCTCTGTGATAGGCACTCAGGGGCCAAGATCTGCGTAGTGGCCTCTGCCCTCCAGGTTTGACAGCTCAGCTGGAGAGAAAAAAAGTCGCACAAACACATGGGAAACTCCCAGTACCTCTCAGTAAAAATATGCCAATGACCATAGGAGGGGCCGAGCCCCCAGACCCCGTGGAAGTGGAGAACAGGGGTGAATGGGATCAGAGGTGCTGATAACGTCATCCCTGGGAACAGCACTGCTTCTTCTCCCCTCACCTAGTTAACAAGCTCTTCTTGGTGCCCCTACGGTGAGGCTAAGTCCTAGGATAACATGGGCACACGCCCACAGAGGTGCAGAAATGGTTACGTGCAGATGCTCGCCTGCCTGAACAATAGGCCAAATGAGCAAAGACACAAACAAATGAACTTCTGAAGAGAAACAAACGAGCTGGAAAATAGATGTAGGTGTTCCTGAGGAAGTAGCCAAGCTCCAAAAAAGGACAGAGTCTGGGGAGATGGAGGGCCAGGCTGCAGGCTTGTGTCCCGAGCCAGAAATGGGGAGTGTGGTCGGAAAAGAAGGTGGGTGGAGGTGGAGGTGGAGGCAGGGAGGGACGATAAGGCTTGACGACACCCCACCTTCCCACCCCAGTGTCTTGTCTATGCTGGACAGCACGGCATTTGTCACTCACCCATTTCTGTGAAAGCGGAGTGTACACACCAGCATGGCGCCAGACAGTGGGCACCCAGTGGAGAAGACAAGACTCTCACCCTTTTCCACCCCTCATCCTTCCCAAGCATCTCTGCTTCCCAGGTCTGCTCCCTCCTCTCAGCCCGCCACGACAGTGGAGAGGGTGGTGGGTCTCCTGTTAATGGCAGGGTGATGGGGGGCTTAACTTTCATCAAGGCGCTCTCCAAACATCTCCTTCAATGCTTCCAATAACGTTGTGAATTTCGGACCATAAAATGAAGAAATTGAGGCTCAGAGAGGGGAAGCAGCCACCCCAGAATCCCACAGCTGGTGAGTGGCAGCACCGGAACGGGAACCCGCCTCTCAGAAGCCAAACTCTGACCTCTTGATTACTGTGCTTGCCTGTTTGAGTTTATCTTCTAAGCCAGTGGAGTTCCAAGTTGAAGGTGTACATGCAGAACCCTTTGGGGGAATTGGATAGGTCCACTGTCGTGACTGCAGTGATGGCTTCGTGGATGCAGGTGTATCAAAATGTGTCAAACTGTGCTCTTTAAATGTGTAGGTTATCATATGCCATTTATACTACAAGAAGACTGTTTTTAAAAAGCGATTAAAATAATTCATGTGCCTAACAATCACCCTGCTTATAAGAAGATGGAGATTGTTGGACCCCACCCGCTGCCCACAGAGATTTCGATTTAGCCGGTCTGGGGTGACAGCCGGTGATCTGTGACTTAACAAGCATCTTCCAGGTGATCCTGACTCAGTTGCCCCAATTTAGGTAACCGGTGGTCCTTAATGGCAGTCACGCCTCAGCGTCGCCTGGGGAGCTTTTATAAAACCCAAGGTCTGGGTCCCACCCCAGATCTGCTGAGAACGGGGAATGAGGGATGGGGAAGTTCTGCTGGTGATTCAGATATGCTGTCAAGACTGAGAGCCTCCGAGGCTCCTAAGAAGTCCTTTCGTTGCCACCAGGTCGGGGCTGTGCAAAGCCAGGTGCAGATATGAGCAGTGCCCCCGGCTCTGCCGGAACAGGCAAGTCGGGCCCTGCAGATGATCCAGAAGACGACAAAAGCCCAAACACACTCGCTAAATTACATCACTCTGGCGGATGCATGGAGAACACTGCAGAGGGGCCAAGGACAGTAACAGGACAACTAAAAGATGTGACAGCACTGAAGTTCATCCCTGCGAGCCTCAGTCTCCCCATCTGTAAAATAGGGATGACCATTCAGGTAGTCATCTGAGGCTTCCAAGGATCCTGCTGGTTTGTTCTCAGCACAGGGGTTTTAGAAACAGTGTAAAAATACCAGCCGTGAGACTCTGTCCCCAGCCCTGCCCCCATCCTCTCCCCGCGGACTGGGAGGCCGTCTGCCACGGGTGAATCTGAGATGGGAGCAGAAACACAAATTTTCCATTCAAAACCCACAGACCATTTTTGTTCAGTAATAGATTTAAACAAGGTTTTCTCTCACAGCAATCTTCCCTAATCTATGATTGTTCCCTTTTTAGAGATGCAGTGTCCTTTTGCGTCGCTTGGAGAATACAAATTAGATATTGTCTGAAACCGCTCCTTGTGTCTCGCGGAGCCTCTTCCTCGGGGCCGTCTTGTTCTCTTTCTTCAGATGCAGCCACTTCGGGGAGCTGCCTCGTGCTGTCGGGGGTGGGGAGTGATTCTCCCCGCAGGTCCTCACAGATGGAAGGTAGATGTTTGTCCGGAATTGGAGGCTCAGGGGTCCCAAGTCTGGCTTCTAACCCTTGACATCCAAGGAAGAAAGAATAGTAAAAATAAACGGGCCACCATGTGTTAATAGCACGCCTTGCACCAGCCCGCCCCCACCTTCCAGCACCACCCTGAGGAAGGGAAGTCTATTGTGCCCATTTTGCAAATGAGGAACCCTCAGTCTCAGAGAAGGTAAGTCCTTGGACCAGAGTGGCACGGCTTTCTCCCAGCCCGGAGGGAATGTGCCAGATCAGACACCGCTTCCTCATTGCGCCTGTTTGTTGAGTATTAAGTACATACAGGTCTCTGATCTAAACCCGGGAAGCAGATGGTAAACAAGTAAACCCACAAAGAAGCAGGGTGATTTCAGGTTGTGCAGGGGGTTTGTAATCACGAGTGTCGGTGGTGGGTATGTGTGATATCTTGCAAAGGTGGGCTGGGGCTGGGCTTAGACGGTGACCTTTGAGCTGAGCCCTGGGTAGTGAGGGGGAGCAGACTGCACTGGGGTGTGTGGGAAGACGGTTCTGGGAAGGAGGACTGGGCTTGGGAGTGAAGATGGAAGTACAGGAGGCTGGGAAGCTGGGACGAGCATCCACATGGGGCTCTGAGGCCAGGGAAGGAGTTCAATCTTACTCTCGGTGCAGCTGGATGCCACGGGCGGGGCGCGAGGCCGCTGTTTGACACTTCAAGGACCTTTCTGACCTCCTTGTGCAGCCTGGAGCATCAGGAGCCAGGAACAGGAGCAGAGAAGCCTCCTCAGCGTTGGAGGCACCGAGAAAAGACAGGCTGGCACAGTGGAGTTGGGGAGAGGAAGTGGAGAGAGATGAGGAAGGGAGGGGAGCCCGGTCATCCAGAGGCTGCGGTGAGGCACCAGCGCGGTCCGTGCGCCAGGTTCCCTGGGGAGCTCAGAAAAGATGGGCTTTGACGCTGATCAGTCTAGATCCCGGGCCACACAGCCCCTCAGTTACTAACCAGCCAGGGGAGAGAGGAGAAGCCGCGAGGTGGTGACCCCTCAGGCACGAGGGGCATGTGGGCGGGTGGGTGCACTGGGCATGTGGGAGGGTGAGTGTGCTGGGCAGTGCTGTCTGGGGTCTGGCGCGTCTGCGGGGAGAGTGGGGCGTTTAAGGGAACCGATTCCCCTCTTCTCCCAGGGTGTCTCTCTCTCCCCCTCCTCCTCCTCCTCCCACCTCTGTCAACAACATGGATGAATCTCAAAACACGCTATACTGAGTGAAAGAGGCCAGATCAGAAAAACAGACTACACACTACATGATTCCACTTACATAAAATTGTAGAAAATGCAAACTAATGCATAATGACAGAAAGCACATCCGTGCAGCCTGGGGAAAGCTGGTGGGGCAGAGAGGGATGAATGGAAGGAATTCTAA
Organism: Camelus bactrianus; assembly: GCF_048773025.1. NCBI lineage: Eukaryota > Metazoa > Chordata > Mammalia > Artiodactyla > Camelidae > Camelus > Camelus bactrianus. The sequence goes on from NC_133570.1 coordinate 17,152,232, forward strand.
AAGAATTCTCTCTTCCTCTTTCTCTCTCTCTCTCCCTCTCTCCAAAGCAGGCCTTACAGACCGTATGACAGATAGCAACAATTCTGTGGGAGCTGGGGGCAGACTCGCCTGGCGACTGAGAAGTGGGACTCACTAGTCATCACCCCCTGGGTTTGAGTCCCACTTCCACCACTTACTAGCTGGGTGACCCTGTATGAGTGACCTAACCTCTCTGAAACTCAGTTTAGCCTTCTGTAAAATAGGACGAAAGCAGCATTGACCTCATAGGGTTTTTGGTTTTTTTTACCGGCTTTATTGAGGAATAATTGCATTTAATCGATTGCTCATGTTTAAAATGTATAATTTGTTAAACTATATATATGTGTGTGTGTATATATATATATATATATATCTCTGAAAGCATCCCCATAACCAAGGTAATGAACACATCCAACTCCCTGAAAAGTTTTCATGCCCTCTGTAAAAATTCCTCCCTCTCATCCTTTCCCACTTTCCCCCATCTTCCCTAGAATACCACCGTCACTACATATTAGCTTGCATTTTCTAGAATTTTCTATAGATGGAATCATGTAGTATGCATTCATTTTTTTTTTTTAAATCTGGCTTCTTTCACTCAGTATCACGTTTTGCGACATTCATCCAGGTTGGCGTGTGTGTCAAGAGGCCGTCCCTTTTTCTTGCCAAGAAGCCTTCCGTTGCCTGAGTGTCCCACAGTTTGTTTATCCGTTCGCCTGCTCTGGGACGGTTGGGTCATTTCTAGTTTGGGACTGTTACGAGCAGAGCTGCTGTGGACATGTGTGCAGGACTTTATACGGACATGTTTTAATTTCCCTTAGGTAAACACATACGAGTGGAATTTCATAATCCTATGGATGGTATTGGCTTATCTTTTTTAAAAAAACTTCCTGTTTTCCAAAGTGGTGCCATGTTATGTCCCATCACTTATGTGTGAGAGTTCCAGGTGCTCCCTGGAACTTGTCAGCACTTGGCTGCTGTCGGTTCTTTTAGCCATTCTAATAGATGTGTCAGAGTATCTCATTGTGATTTGAATTTGCATTTCCCTGTCCTTGTCAACACTTGGCTGCTGTCGGTTCTTTTAGCCATTCTAATAGATGTGTCAGAGTATCTCATTGTGATTTGAATTTGCATTTCCCCAATGACTACTGTGTTGCGCATCATTTCACAAGCTTCCTTGCCATCCATATATCTTTGGATGGCACAGTGTCTTGCCCACTTTGGGGGTTGCTTGTTTTATTACTGTTGAGTTTGGAGAATTATTTATATATTCTGGGTATAATTCTTTATCAGATAGGAGATCTGCAGATAGTTTCTGTGGCTTGCCTTCATTTTCTTAACAGTGTCTATCAAAGAGCAGAAATTCTTAATTTTAATGAGGTTCAATGTATCAGTTTTCCCTTTGAGGGGTATTTTTTTTTCCTCACAAGTTATTCAGGTAATTCAGTTCCTAGCACATTAGCAAGCGTGTAATAAATGACAGACGTCATTGTTATTATTATGAAAGGGAAAAAGACAGCACACTGAGTGAGGCCCGGAGGCCCAGTGCCTCTGCACACCTCTCCGTGTAGCTCAGCCAAGCTCTCCTCTCCTCTCTGAGCTTCAGTTTCCTCATGTGCACAGGATGGGGAGTTGCAAGGCTCAGTGATGTTTGAGAACCCTGTATCTTGGACAGATCAGAGTGTTAATGTTCTCTAAACGTTAGAAAGGAACATTGAGGGACAAGAGTTGGGGATTGGGAGCTAGGGATGGTGAGGGTCTTTTCTAGGGATCAGAACTCCTGCCTCCCTTTTGAACTAAAAGCTTCCTGCGGGTGATTTCAGATCCTCTGCAGGCATTTGGGAGATGCTAGTGTGGGGGGTGTGGGAGAACCTCTCGCCTCGTGCTTCCTAGAACTGCTCAGATACTGGGATTATGCAGGTGGGGGAAGTAAGGCTCAGAGAGACATGACTAAGAAGTGGTGGAGCCAGAATTTGAACCCCAAAGCACGTGTTCCCTCGGCTCCAACCAGGCTGGACCCTGGAGGAGGGAAATGACGGGGCAGGCAGAGAGAGAGGAACTTCAGCCAAAGAAATGTTCCCTCTGAAAGTCACAGTGCATTCCCTCCCAAGCAGCTGCGAGTAAAAAATAGAGTGGGTCAGAATTAGCAGACCTTTTTTTTTCCTCCTCTTTAATTTATAGCTTGTTAGTTGACAGGCTCTTTGGGAGAATGTCTTGCTCTCTGGCTTGGCAGCAGAGTCAATGACAAAGTACTGACAGCGCAGAACAGCCTTCCTCCTCCATGGCAGGTCATGACTGGGGGCGGAGCTCATCTGTGTACTTGGGCATCTCAGCCGTGGTGGTCCTTACACAGGCGTCCTCCAGGTTCCAGAAGGCAGAGAAACCCATTGTGGGCTTGATGGCTGCAATAGTCCTATTTCTGATGTTCATTTCCCCAACCATTTAGTCAACTACTCACTGTTCTCCAGGAACCAGAGAAATAAAGGCAATTAGGACACAGCCCTTGTCCTCAGGGTGGAGGGGAGATAGTCACATATACAAATAATTACAAGATGGTGTAATGGAAATTGCAGCAGCAGGGAACAGGAAGACTGAGCCTGGGTTGGGGCATCAGGGAAGGTTACCTGGAGGAGGTGATGTTTAAGCTGGGTTTTGAAGGATGAGTAGGAGTTCAACAGGGTTGAGATACCCACAGTGCCTGATACTCGGGGATGTTCAGTAAGTGTTTCTGTCCTGTTCTATTTTCTAGTAGTTTCTCAGCTGTTGCTCTTATGTGCTTTGCCAGGTTAAGAACTTAACGTTTCTTTGCCGTCTCTCATTTCCAACAGCAGTGGCCGCAGGACCTAACACACAGAGCAGAATCTCTCACTCTCAGCCCTATTAGTATTTTGGGTTAGATAAATCTTTGTTAGGGGCAAGAAGGATGGGTAGGGGTATGTCCTACGGCATCCCTGGACCCTCTACCACCGGCTGCTGGTAGCACAGCTCACCCTTCCCTCACCACAGTCGTGACAAACAAAAAAATTCTCCAGACATTGCCAGATGTTCCCTGGAGGCAAAATCACACTTGGTTCAGAATCACGGTCATGGACTGTCCATGTAGTCATTCATTCATTTAATTTTTCATTCATGCATTCAACAGACATTTACTGAATATCTACCATGGCCAGGCTCTTTGGCAGGCGTGAGGAACACAGGGACATGTAAGACACAGTCACAGACACTGTCCTCAGGGAGTTGCCAGACCAGAGAGGAAGAGAGGTCAACCAATGAGCTACTAGGGGGGTATAGAGGCTGTGGGAGCGTGATGGGGTGTATTCCAGGAAGGCTCCCTGGAAGAGGTAACATTTGTGCTGAGTATTAAAAATAAATCAAAATTAGCCAGGTGAGAGGGAGAGAAGGCATTCTAAACCAAGAAAATGGGTGAAGCAAAACCCTCGAGGATGGGCAAACCTGGTCCTCGTAGGGGAGACCAGCAGTTTTGCATACCTGGGGCATAGATCTCGAGGGCGGCCAGAAGACTAGAACAGAAAGCCTGTGTCCTTGAAAAGAATCTATACTGGGGGCCGTCTGGGAGCCATTGGAAGATTCGAAGCAGAGAAAGAAGGACACAATCAGGTTAAGTAAGAGCGAGGCTCTCTGGTTGCAAAGCAGCAGAGAGGCCCCAGGAAACAGCACGAGTCTTTGGCCTGGGCGATGCTCTCACAATGTCAGAGGTGCCTCCTGAACCTGCCCTCCCTGGGCCCTGCCCTCCAGGTTCCCTTCACAGAGATGTTTGGGTCCCCACCCCCATCTCTCAAGGATTCAGTCTCCATCTCATCCTGGCCCCCTTCCACAAAGGCCACCTTCCCGTCTGGCAGTTTCTCAGTGATGACAGTCCCTCCAGGTTGACTTGGGGACAGGTCTTCAGCTACCTCTGCCTTTAGACCTGTCCCTGAGCCCGATTATGTTGGGAGTTTGAAGAGAGACTGCGGATCGGCACGTGGCTTTTTTCCGGAGACTCACAGCTGCCAGCCCATTAGGGCTCCAGAGCTGAACGGAGAGGCTGACCCTCTAATTGCTTGAGAACTTTGGTGTTATTGAAACTTCCTCATGCCTGAATGATGTATGGTCTTCCCAGTGTGGTTGGGCATTTCCGCAGCTCTCCGAAACAGGCGACTTTTTTTTTTTTAAACCGTTTACTTATGTATTTTTTGATCTGCCTGGGAAGGGAAACATTAAAAATTAGGAATGGGATTGGGGGTGAGGGGGGCAGACCTTTCCAGCCTGTGGACTTGATTAATTCCAGTTGTGACATTTATTTCAAAAGGGTCCCTCAGAAAGGTAGTTATAAACTAGACCACTGGTTCCCAGTCTGCGGTGGCCAGACCCTTATGGTCTTTGAAAGGAGTGACGGGGGAGGGTCTGAGAAAGAAGGTGAGGGTTTTGAAAACCCTGCTGGGGATTCTATACTTAGTGAAACTGAGGCTGAATCTGCCAGCTCACAGGTCAGGTCGTTCTAACTTAACATTCATCAATACTGCCTGCAGGATGACATCCTGACTTTGACCTCGGAGGCTCAGCTTGACATGAGCACTGCCAGCCTCCAGGACCTCACTGTCACCATGTCCCTCCAGCTTACCCTGCTCTCCTCTCTGGCCCCGCAGAAGCCCGCACACCCCAGCTCCCTCGTACACGCTGCCTCCCAATACACACCAGCCCCCCAATACACACCAACACCCACTAAACACCAACTCCCATACACACTGGACCCCCATACGCACTAGACCCCCATACACACCATCTTCTCTCAATCCAGGTTGCACCCGAGACCCTTCCCTGCTGCCTCTTCATCATACTGAGCCCCCTCCCCCCAGTACTCAGCTCACCATCCCACCTCCCAGAAGCTGCCGCTGAGCATGCAGACTTCCCAGACCTGTGTTCCGGGGAACCTCGAGGTAGTGGGATCTTGAGTTACACGGACCTGGCTTCAAATCCCAGCTTGGCCACTTCCTTGAGGTGTGAATTCATCTCTCTAAGCCTCCGAGTTCCCACGTGTCAGACAAGGACAACCAGTACCTACCTCATAGGGGCACCACGGGGGTCGTATGGAATCATCACTATGAAGCTCTTCACTCTGACTTGCCTCCGAGAGTCCTCTCCTGTCAGCTGTACCTTCCTTCCTGTCTTCATTTCCATGTCTGCTTTGCCCGCGGTGTCTCCAAGGGGTCAGGGACCAGGTCTGGGGCCCCTTATCCTCAGAGTCTGGTGCAATGCCTCGCAAAGAGGAGACTCCCAATAAATGTTTGGGTGAAGGTGTCCAGAGACATCAGAGAGGGGGCTGGAACCACTTAGCAGCTGGGTGAACCCGCCAGGTTACTTTCTCTCTGTGTGCCTCAGTTTCCTCCTCTTTAAAATGGGTATCATGATAGTACCTACCTTGCAAGGTTGCTGGAAGGATGGACTGAATTAATACATGTAAAGCACTTAGCACAAAGCAAACACTATTTAAGTGTTACTCTTATCATTTGCTTAATAAAACCCAGGAACAGAATGATTTATTACTTCGCCAAAGCACTGTGGAAGACAAAACACATTTCATAGTATACAGTGGGGGGGTGGTATGGGGTGCTGTTAATGATAAAATTATTGTGGCTAGTGAGGTGGTCCCATCTCCCCCCGAGCCCGCCCCACCCACTCCCAGGCCTCCAGGCCAGTGACTGCGGTGAATAATGATCTGGGTGGGTTTTTTTTTCATCAGCAGAGTGCGGGTGTGCTATTTCACACACCGGCTGCTGAAGTGTATACCTAGTTACAGCTGGCTGCCTTGGATGATTGGTTGAGGGGGCCCAGTTCCTTTTTGTCCCCGATCAATCTGGAAACTGAACAGCGGCCAGAATATTCATTTTCCACCATCAGTCTGGTCAGCGGTCTGGGATTATTCTTGATGGAGGAGGTGCTGAACCCAAAGGGCCTGGGAGAGGGTACAAAAGCTGCAGTCTTCCCAGCACCCCAGGGCAGTTGGTAGATGGACAGAGGCAGGGGCTTGAGCAAACCGTGTCCCCATTATTAAGGGGCAGGCACCAGACAAAGGGGCAGGCGGGCTACGGTGGCGTAGGTGTGGCTCTAGGCCCCATCCTGTTGATGGCAAAGTAGTATCCTTGACACAAGGTAGCCCCAGGTGACGCCCAGGCGTGGAGGCGGGGATTTCATAGGCACCTGCTGCAAGCTTGAGGTTCCGCTGGGCGAAACCCTTGTGAGAGGAAACACACAAGGGAACATAAGAGCTAAAAATGCGACTTCCATCTGGAAGAATGGAACAGGCAGGGAACCGTGTTGATGTAGATCGCCCCGTGACAAGACGGCATTCATTCGGTGCTCCTTCGTTCACTTCGAAACTTAGCATCTTGCGATGAGGCAGGCATGGTTCTGATGACTTGCAGACGCCAGAGGGGAGTGAAACTCCCCCAGGAGCAGCAGCGTGAGAGGCAAGACCACGAAAGTGCTTGCACAACAACCGCAACAGTCATTGTGACAACAGTCACCGTGGCTGCCATCCAGGTGCTGATGGTGAGCCAGGCTCCGCACACTTTTTTTTTTTCCATTTATTCTCACAATAGCTCCGTGAAATAGGTCCTGTTTTTACTGTGAATTTGCAGATGGCGAGCCTGAAGCTCTAAGAGGGGTTAGTCGCTTGATTGAGGCCGGGGCAGTCCAGAAGGAATCGCAAGTTCACCCAGCCCCATCTGACCCCAAACCCTGCTGCAAACCACTCGGCGAGCCTGCCTCTCAAAACAACCAGAGCAGAGGTTTGTTTTTGCTTTCGGAACACATAGTTTTAACTGCTGAATAGGAACTGCAGGAAGGACCTTGCTCCCAGCTTGGGGGTGAACCCTGGGCAGTGACCCTCCTCCCATCTCCCCAGCACACACTGTAGTGTCTTGCACATAGTAGGTGGGCACCAAGAAGTTGCTGGATGAACAAGTTCATTCCTTCGAAACACCGTCTTTCTGAGCACCGTCAGGCGGGTGTCGTCTGCCCCCGATTTCTGTAATGTCGTTCACAAGGCATCATTTTATCCATCAAATCCGTGAAGGGGGACCATGCTAGTCCTCACTTTGTAGAGGAGGGAACGGCGGCTAGTGAGAAGCAGGCTTGAATCCAAGCCCCCAAGGACTTCAGAGCCCAAGTTCTTCGGCTTTGCACCCACGAGGGGCATGAATACAAGACCCAGCCCCCAGCCCCGTCCAGCTCCACGCGCTGCTTCTTCTTCAGATCCAAGGGGCAGTTCATCCCGCTCAGGTACCTTAACGTGGAACCGCCTTGGTGCTCTGACACCCTGGGCCACTGGGGCCATTAAACATTCTCTCTTGTCACTTTCCACGCTGAGGAAATGCATCCTAAACCTGCTGGCGTGACCTTGGGCTGCTGCACACAGACCCAAGCTGGAAGCCACTCATTTCAGTGTCATTCTCTTCCCTCTCCGACCTCCGACAGCACCCCCTCGGGCCCCCACCTGCCACTCAGCCTCGGCTTAACTTAGGGAGGTTGGGTTCCCTCCACCGGCCTGGGGGTGGAGCTTCTTGAGCTTCCTGATACTCAAATATCATTGAATCATGGGGTTTATTTGACTCCTTCCTTTATTGTTCACTCATGTCTCCCAGGTGCTGTTTCTCCCCCTGGCAGGGGTAAATCTCCTGCTGTAGCCCTCACTGCACCTTTCCCAGGGCTGGGCCCAGGGGAGATGCACGAGAAATCCGTCCGGTTGACCCCTGCACCTTCTCTCATGCTGTTCCCTCTGTCTCCTGCGCCGTCTCCCCCTCTTTCATGTTTGACTCCAACCAAACAACCCCTCCTCCGTGGTGGAAGGGAAGCCCTGCTTATCAGGGGCCTCCTGTGTTCAGGCGCCTGGTGCACGGGGCTGGCCCTGAGAAGCTGACTCAGAATTCAGACACAAGGTGACATGGAATCAGCCCTGCCTCTCGTCAGCTGTGTGAATGCGGGCTGTTGCCTCGCCTCCCTGAGCTCCACTGAATGCAGTGATAATGGTACCTGCCTGACTTGGTTGTTGGGAGGACTGGGAAGGGAATTCATTCAAAAGCATCTGATCCTGTGCCTGGCAGATGGCAGACACTTAATGCAATGTGAAAACACTTTGCTCTGTGCAATTTAAGTAATAACTTATACACTGTCCCTTCCAGGGCCACTGCTGTGTCAGGGGCACTAGGCTGAGTATTCCAGGCGCATCATTTATTCAAGAGGAATTGGGCACTTCACTATGGGCCGGGCACTTGGAGTTCATCAGTGAGAGAACAATATGGAGGATAAATTCTCGCCCTCATGGAGCTGGGAGGTGAGCAGGGAAGGCCTCGTGAAGATGTGATGTTTGATGTCCCTGTCCACCGATTCCCCAGCTCAAAGGACTGAGCCAGATGCAGACAGGGGAGGGTGACCTGCTGCGGGTGTCCACGCTCCCCCGTGATGGAGTGAGTCACGTGGACACTTCAGAGAAGAACATCCCTGCCTGTTCATTCGTTCGTTTCATCCCCACGAGATGCGTCGGGGTGTTACGATCCCCATTCGAGAGGTGATGAGACCAACACTCAGAGAGGCTGACGGCACATGTGAGGATCGCAGAGCCAGCAGGGGACATCCCTGGCTTGCTGCAAGTCAAAATATAAGACCTTGTTAGGATCCAGAGGCTGGTGGGCCAGATGACAAAGGGCGGCGCACTCTTGCACCCCTCCCGTTGCTGGCCCAGCCCGTTTCTAGGCCGCCTGTCGGCTCTGCCTCCGGGAACCTGGCGTGGATTGTATCCCATGCACGTGGCCGTGTCTCACGCCCTCCAAGGGGCCCAGCACTGGGTGGAGGAGAAAGAAAGGGAAGCCTCATCTTCTTGTTCTGGGCTTGCCTCCTCCGTCTTGGAAAGCGAGTCTCAGAACATCTGCTCAGCCAAGCCCCGGCATATTAAACAGCCGCTGAAAATGTATTGTTGCCTCCTTCAACACATAGCAATTACACGGCGTGTTTTGCTCATTAGCCAGAAATTGACACAGAGGCAGTCCTGCTTTTTAAATTACCGCTAATCTTCCCGCACCTGCTTGGGAAAAAGGCAGGAGGAGAAAAAAAAAAAAAAGGTCGGTGATAACCATTTCATGATATTTTAAAAACAAACAGTTCTAAAACGCCCTTAAAAATAGCTTTTGGGGCTTTTGGGCTTCTGTCTTATTTTAGAAGGAGGCCCTTTGCCTCATGCCACAGGCTGGCATTACTGTCTGTCCACGTCACAGCCTCCAATGCCACATGTGTCCCAGCATGAGGAACAAGGGAGGCCTGGGGTACGAACCTGGCTTCCTCGAGGTTATTAAAAATGAGATGCTGGGTGTTAAGGGACTTGGTGCACGTCAGTGAGAACCGTCATTCCTAAGAGGCTCATAGAATACTGACTTTTGGGAGAGGTGATAGGGGAACACAGATGCCTTCACAGGTGTCCCCATGGCTCAGAGAGAGGGGGGAGCCACTTGCCCACATCACACAGCTCTCCCTGAAGCTGGCATTCAGACTTACTGGCCAAACCGACAGCTAGGACCACAGTGCCCCGTTTCCCACTCCTGTCTCAGTCCATGGGGCCACATGCCACGTGCAGCACCTCCCTGCACACAGTAGGCACTCAATAACCACGACCTAGCTCTGCCTCCTGAGGCTCTCCTGCGCTGATACCCTCCGGGCCTTGGATCTGTCTCATTCTATAGGGGGCAGGCTGCCTGAGGTTCAAGCCCCTCTTTGGTTGGGTGATCTTGGGCAAACCTCTGTACCTCTCTTTTGCTTCCTCCTTTGGAAAGTTGAGATATTGATGATATTGATGATAAATGCTCCTTCAGCTTGTTGGCTGATTGGTGAGAGCCAGGTGCGATCATGAGGCCGAAAGTACTCAAGGAACTAGCAAAGTGGTCCGGGAATCACGGCTGTTACTCTGGGGTTGATCACTCCTTGGAGGAGGTGCTGGGGCACAGTCTTCGGTTAATGAGAAACTTAAGGAGAGCTTAGCACAGGACTTGGTTCTCAGTCGAGACTCACCCCATGAATTCATTCATTCATCTGAAAAAGGACTGATACAGTGCCTAGTCTTGCCAGACCATGGATGCTGGGGATTCCAGGGGCTGAGGGTGCAGCAGGGAATGGTCTTGTCCTCAGAGAGGTGATGCTCTAGAGGGAGAGAGGGTGTCAGTGCCCAGGGAAGCTGTCACAAAGTACCACAAACCGGGGATGCTTAAGACAACAGAAATGTCTTCTCTCACAGTTCTGGAGGCCAGATAGATGTCTGACATCAAGGTGTCGGCAAGGTCAATCCCTTCTGAAAGCCCCAAGGAAAATCTGTGCCACACTTTTCTCCTGGCTTCTGGTGGTCACTGGCAGCCCTCAGCATCCCTGGCTTGGAGATACATCACTCCACTCTGCCTCTGTCGTCACCTGGCGTTCTCACCTCTATGTCTGTGTCCAAATTCCTCTCTTCTTATGAGGGCGTCAGTTATTGAATGAGGATCCGTTCTAATACAATCTGACTTCATCGTAGCTTGATGACATCTGCAGAGACCTTGTGTCCAAATAAGGCCACATTCACGGGTCACCAGGGGTTAAGGCTTGAGCATATCTTTTTGGTGGAGACCATTTGACCCACTATAAGGAGATAGAAGGTAAACAAACATGCATAGAATATAGCAGAGAGTATTGGGTTCCGCCCCTTACTTGAAGACAATTAAGAAGCAGGGGGAGGATTTCAGGTAAGGGATGATCAGAGCAAGCTTCTGGGAGGAGGTGACACTGAGTGGGGAAAGAGCAGATGAATGAGATGCGGATATCAGAGGGAACAGCATTAAGATTGAGAAAAGAGCAAGTGCAAAGGCCCTGAGGCAGGACCATGCTCAGGATGTGCAAGGGGGCCAGGGTGCTGGAGCTGAATGAGTGAGGAGGTGGAGGTAATGTGGACTAGATAGGGCAGCCTATCATCTCAGAGACTGAGGGCTTCAGCTGTTACTCGGAAAGAGAGGGCAACAGTTGGAGGGTTTTGAGCCATGGCGTGACCTTGTTGTGGCTGAGGCTTTGTAAGCATCACTCCAGCGGATTCATGGAAAACAGCGCAAAGGGGCCAAGGACAGTAACAGGACGACTAAGAGAAGATGAGAGAGCACTGAAGTTCATCAAAGGACGGGGCCTGGTGATTCTGTTTAACCCATTAAACCCCCCAGAGAAGAAAAATCAGCAGAGTGTCCCATCACCCCAGTGGCGGGCTAGTAGAAGCTGTGAACCTGGCCCTACCATGAGCTGGCTTAAGAGGCCCTGGAATAAGGGAGAATCACAGTGGCCTTTGATGCAAATAAATCTGAAATATATTTGCTTCTTAAGCACCTCAGGGTGCTAAGGTCTAGTCACTGGGGGCCCAGGGATGAAGACTACAGGTTCCCTAAACTCAAAGGCCTTACAGAGGAAAGGGAAAGGCGTTTCATACACACGCAGCTCACCCCAGTGAACACTAGAATAGAGAGGCATTTGTTCTTAAAAGGGGCATCTGGAAGGCCTTACTGGAGGAGGTGGCAACTGAGCTGAGCCTTCTAAGAATGAGGAGGATTTGGGCAGAGAGATTTGGGGGTGTAGACCTGCCCAGTCTTGGAGGAGGAATTTTGAGGAAGGATGTTGAACTTGAGTTTATCTCATGGACAACTGATGCAGAGAAAATTCTCACTTTTCATTCCTTCCTCATTGTTTCTCCTTCCTGAGTGCCTGCTGTGAGCCTGGAGTTGTACTAGGCACCAGGGAAGCAACGATGAACAAGACAGACCTGGGGGCCTCTTAGAGCCCACGGACTGGTGGGGTGGCAGGACTTTAGTGCTCACGTGCAGCTCTATTGTGGAGACGGGGGACATTTTAAGTTTCAGAACAAAGAGTTTGTTTGCTCCTTCAACTACTGGAAAGCCAACACAGGATTTAAGCAGAGGAGTGACATAATTTGAACTGGGCAGTAGATAATCATTTGAGCAGCAGGTGTAGGATGGATTTGAAGGAGGCCAGAGGCAGAGAGGCGAGTGTTCATCAAAGGAAGACCTGCCTTTGTACCCTGCCTTTATCTGGGCTCTCTGGTCAACCTTGCCCCTGTGTGGTGGGGAAGTGGGGGGTGGAGCGTCAGAGGAGGGAGTACGGGCTGCAGGTCTGGGAAGGGATGAAGGGTTTCCATGGCAACCTTTGCTTGCCTGTAGCTAAGGTAGCTCTGCAAATTCCCCAGGCACCATTCCCGTGGACCTTGAAGCCAGCATCCCTGTCAGCTGAAGGCGTAGCTTTAGAAAGACCGGAATGCAGTAGAAATGGAAAAGGAGAGGGAGAGAGAGTTGGGGCAAAACTGTTCTGCTGGAACCGGGGTGCAGACTCCCAGGCAGCCCTTGAAATGCCCCCGTACCTCTTCTGCAGGCTTTTCCTCCCTCCTCCAGGCAGGGATTCTCCTGAGCCTGTCTTTGCCCCTTGGCTTACATCCTACACCATGGAGGCTCAGGACATCTGGGAAATGGGCTGACAATGCCTCCTTTCAGGGTTCTTGTGATGATTTGCAATACTGTCTGCCAAGCTCCCAACACAATGCCTGGCTCAGGAGAAGCAGCCCAGAATCCTGACGGTTATTGTTTTCTTTGGCATTGTTGTTAAAGGATCCTGGCCTGGGTGCTGGGAGGCCAGGTCCTTCTCCCAGGCCAGCACTGTCTGGAGTGTGACCTTGAGAGAGTCACTTCCCTTCCCCTGGTTCCCCTGTCCTGGGCCGCGTGGAGATGCGGACCCCTTTCCTATGCGCTGCAAGCTCCTTCGCCTGATTACTATTAGTGTTGTTGTTGCTGAAATCGTTACAATTATTGTTGTGTTATTGTTATTGGTAGTACTGTTACTATAACTCCTATTCTCTTGGCTCCTGCTGCAAAGGGCAAAAATCATATAAATAGTCCACTTAGCGGAGAATGTGAAATTGTTATACCAAAGCAGGCAATGCAATGCCCTCTCCTCTCCCCTTTTCGAGACATAGTTATAGGAAGAGAGCTCATGGAAGTGAAATACTGTATCATACATACCTCAAGGCAGGCTTGCTTGTAGATGGTGAGGCGAGGTAGGCAGGTTAATCCTTAAATGTTCTTTTGTCTTAGTTTTAATAATTGACTGGAATCGCCTGTCCCTGAGTTCCGACGGCGGGTCTGGGTTGTCTGTCCATTTCTAAACTAGGTGATTCCACGGGGAGGGTATAGCTCACGTGGTAGAGCACAAGCTTAGCATATATGAGGTCCTGGGTTCAATCCCCAGTGCCTCCTCTAAAAATAAATAAACCTAATTACCTCCCCCAGCCAAAAAATAATTACTTAAACTAGGTGATTTCAGATTAATTGAGAATGCTGAGCTCAGACCCTTATAAGGCACGGCCCCTCCTCTTGGAGGAAAGCCCATTCAGAGACCAGATTTAGTTCACTGTACTCCTAACCCTAACCCAATGTGGCACACAGGATGGAAGGAAGAAGGGGAGAGAAGGAGGGGTGAGCACTGCTTTCTGAGCCATTAATCTGGAGAAGAAGGTAGAAACAGACCCTGTCTATCTCTGACATCAGTTTTCCCCGCTCTAGCCCCAATCTTTCTCTCTTCTCTTTTACCCACCAATGCCCAAAGGAAGAAAAAATATATATTTCTAAGATGCAAGAGCCTCGGAGTTTCAGACCTGCTGGTACTCCTCCTCACAACAGAGTCAGTCAGCAACTCACCACATTTCTCCTGGGTTGTCGTTAATTGAATTAAATGAGATAATATGGGTTGGGTACTTAGCACCGCGCCTGGAAATGTTTATTGCACAGAATGGAATCCTCAACGGGCAGCGACGATTCGCGTGGTGGTTGCCACTCTTAATTGGGGTTATTAATAACCCCCTTCATTAGCACAGCACGTTGGGACTCGCAGCCCCTTTCCCAGCGCATTTCCTGACAACGCCGTCTGGGTCTCAGTCTTCCATCAGGCGGATGCGAGAGACAGCGCAAACTGTGTGAAATTGTCCGGAGGCCGTTCACACACGGTGCTACGTGCAAGGGCAAGACCCAGGTAAACGAGGGCCATCAGCAGGGCGGAGAGGTCCCAGGTGTGTTCTTAGTGGACTAGCTGAAAGCACAGACTTGGGCTTCACAGAATCTGGGTTTACATCTGAGCTCCTCCACTTCCTCAGACAAGTCAGTCTCTCTCTCCTGGGTTAATAACGCCCCCTCCAAATTCACGTCTCCCTGGCATCTCCGAGTGTAACCTGACTTGGATATTTGGGTCTCTGGAAATGTAATGGGCTGAGTTGAGGCCGTATCAGATTAGGGTGGGCTCTGAAGACGTGTGTCCTCCTAAGAGGGCCATGTGAAGTTGCAGAGGAGACACCCTCTGGGAAGAACACCTGGTAAGGAAGGAGGCAGAGACTGGAGCGGTGCAGGACAAGCCCAGGAAAGCCAAGGATGGCTGGGAGCTACCAGGAGCTGGTGGCAGCAAGGAAGGAGTCTCTCCCAGAGCCTTCAGAGGGTGCACAGCCCTGCAGACACCACCTCCAAGGGTGGTCTGCAGACCAGCAGCAACAGCATCCGCTGGGAAGTAGTTAGAAATGCAGAATCTGGGACCCCATCTCAGACCTATGGAATCAGAATCTGCATTTAACACAATCCCCAGGTGACTCGCTTACCCACATGGAAGTTTAAGAAGCACTGGGCTGGAGAACAAGAAAGAGGAAAGGGTTAGGGAGAAAAGAACCCTGCTATTGAGTTTGTTTTTAGTGATTTATGTACTTACTTGTGGTTTCACATCTGAAGGTCACACTGCCTGAGACCCTTGACAGACCTTTGGGCAGAAACATTCCTCACCCCCCAAGTATATCGGACGGCCTGCAGGCAACGTTCTTGAAATTAACACAGCGATATTAATCATGATAGCAAACAGTCTTAGAGCCCTAACTCCGGACCAGGCACTGTGCTAGGGGCTTAGGGAGAATTACCTCATTAATCCTCACTCCTACCTGGAAGGGTGAGTCTTATTAGTTGCCCTCATTTTACGGAGTTGGAATCGGAGGTGACGTGACTGGTAAATTACTTGTAAATTACAAGCTGGGCTTTGAACCAGGTCCTTCTGCTGCTCCATCTCCCTTTGCCCATCAGGTTGCCCGTCCTTACATATCAGAAGGTTGTCTCCAGCGTAATCCTTGGTCCAGCTTCTGCCCCTGTGTGAAATACATGTGCTCACGAACCTTTCACCTGCTTTATTGTCATTGCGGTTGCTGTGTTTTGTTTGTTTGTTTGTTTGTTTTGATTTGTACCTCCCACCTCCCATTTACCTTGCCCTTTCCCAACATTCTCATCAATTTACATTAAAAATGGCAGAAGAATGAGGGAGGGTATAGCTCAAGTGGTAGAATGCATGCTTAGCATGCATGAGGTCCTGGGTTCAATCCCCAGTACCTCCAATAATAATCATAAATAAACCTAGTTACCTCCCCACCGCCCCCAAAAGAGGCAGAAGAAAGGATATTCAAGCTCTTGCTCATTTTTGAATCCCTAGCTCATTGCTGGTGCACATTAGGCATCCAGGAAATATTTGCTGAATTTGGTTTATGTCTTTAGCTGAATTATTATTTGGTTCAGGATCATTAGTTCATTATTACTCGGTTGAACTATTTAGTTTGTTACGAACATTCTTAATGAGGACAGTATTGCCCCCGAGGGACAAAAATTAGTTCTTGGGTTCCTGTGTGTGTATAAAGCACAGATCTACAGACAGTACGGAAAGAGATATGTAGTCTAGCTGCTGGATGAATTTTTCATGGGAAAATGATCTTACTGGGATGGGTGGTAATGAAAAAGGAAAGATTTGATCAACACAGGTTTATGGTGTAATTTATTCGAAGTTATACTTTAAAAAATCTAGACCACAAAACGCAAATAGACAGAGTGCATAATTAAATAATTTACCAACATGAACCGCGAGTGGAAAGCCTGTGGGAAACGCTCATCCTTCTCAGAGGTCAAGTCAGTGCATCTGATGGTGTCCTTGAGGGACCACCTGACGCTGACTAAATTCGTTTAAAACGTTTAAACCAATAAGAAGGGATGCTGGCAAGGTTATCATAACATTGGGAAGCTCGGGTGTTTTGTAATTTGAAAGACCCCGTAGGAAAGCAGCGTGGCAATTCCGTTCCGCTAGAGCTGTAAAAAAAAACTTCATGCCCTTTGACCAAAGAATTTCATTCCAGGGAATTAGTGCTTGGAAGTGGACTTGATGGAAGCGGAAGCTGTACGCCTAAAAATGCTCCTTAGCCAAAGCCAGCGCTGATAAAAGTAGAAGGACCGGAGAGAGAGGGACATATGTCCTCCAAAAGCCAGCATGTGTGACGAAGCATCTAGCAGAGGGCTGAGCACGTGGCGAACCCTCCAGACAGTGGCTTCCCACGGGCCTCCCCTCCCAGCTAGCAGTCAGGTGGGAAGATCTGCGTATCCGTTCCACCTGGAGGGCTTTGGGAAGGAAGGTCAATGTCAAGGGTCATAAGGAGGGAGGTCTGGACCACAACCCCAGCCAAGCTAAGACACTGGACGGCTGCCGAGGCCGTAGGGGCGCATCCTACACGTCTCTTTGTCAGTGGATGGGGGTCTCCAGGCTGTTTCCTGTCCTCAGAACTCTATTACCTGGTCCTCCTAGCTCACTGCTGGTGAGAAAGTCAGAGCTTCCGGTTTCTACAGTTACCTTGCGTTGGTTAAGGGGCCTTCCCTGAAGCGAGCTTGGGTGCACTGTACAGAGCAGTACTGAAGAACTCTCTAGAATTCTCTCCCGTGGCCCATTTTCCTCTAGCCTAGGGATATAAAGGCATCGTAAGGCATTACCCATCTAAGGCCCAGGCGTCTGCATTTACAAACTAGCTCTTTGTTCCTCCCAGGCGTCTGGTTAATGCTTTAGGAAGCCTGTGCTAATCGCCTATAGCTTTCCCACCTGGGGAGGCCTTGAAGGCCTAGAGAGGGGCCTAAAGTCACTCTGACTGGTAAATAAATGTCAGACAGATTGTGATTTCAAGGTCCTGGGTTGATATACTGCAGTTGAGACCAGCTTGAGAAATCACTATTGACCACTGAGGATGACTTTTGCCAAGATAGCGGGAATTAAGCTCGTCTCTGTCTTTTCCAGGTGATTTCGCAATCCACCCGGGCCCACAAATGCTGGGAAAAGAATCCTAGGGCTGTCACTTGAGTGTCTACCAATTGCCAGCACAAAGGGCCTTGCCTGGGGCACGCAGGGGAGGGTGACCCGGGGCGGGTGTCCAAGCACCCTCGCAGTATCCGTTCAACACACAAGGGCGGGTACGGCACTAGACACGAGTGCAGTGACAGCAAAGACAGACAGGGCCCCTGCCCTCGTGGGGTTGAGTGACAAACAGTGACCACGTGATAAAAAATGTAAAATGACACGCGTGGGAGCTGTAGTGTTGTAGGAGCACGTGAAAGGGCTCTGAGCTGCTCTGAGAGATTAAGGAGGTGATAGTGACTGTGAGGCCTTGAGACGGAGGAGGAGGGGAGTGGGAGGAGGATGGAAGCAGGAGAGAGAGCTCCGTGTGCAAGGTCTGCTGTCAGTCTTCCTGCTCCTGTCTCCCTGCTCACGAAGCAAGACGGGAAAATAGATGAGCGAAGATAAAAATGGGGAGGAGAAGGAACCAGTAGGTGGGGAGAAGGGAAATGAGTAAGAGACAGGTGAGGGGTGAGCAGCGGGTAAGCCGTGGGGTATTAGGGATGGGAGGGAGTGTGCAGGAAGGGAGAAACTGACCAAGGCACATGGGGACAAGGAGACGAGCTAACAACTGAATCAGTGAAGTGGATGAGAGGCCAGTGGAGTGAGGAGGAGACCAACACATGAATAGAGAGCAGGTTTCTTCCATTCTAGCATTTTTCCGTGGTCAACATGGTCCAAAGGCTCCTTTTGAAAGAACTGAATGGAGACAATGTAGACGAGGTGCCTGTGGCTCCCTCCCTCTGCACCGTAGGCTTGTCTGCAACATTGGAATCACCAGGGAGCTTTAAGCGACACAAGGGCCTCACTGCCACCCCAGAGATGCTGATGAAGAGGGCTGGGGTGTGGCCCCCACAGGGGTTGGTAAAATCCCCCAGGATGACTCTCATGTGCTGCCAGGGCTGGGAACTACCGCCTGAGGGCACCGGCTCTCGGAGTCTGGGCCCTGGACCAGCAGCCACAGCATCACCTGGGACCTTGTTAGAGATGCAAAATCTTCGACCCCTTCCCAGACCTGCTACATCCAAAACTCTGGGTCTTAACAAGTCCTCCCAGGGAATCCTGACGACAGCTCAAGTCTGAGGTCCACTGCGAGGGAGGGAGCTCGTCACTTCCCGACAGTCCGTCAAGGGGGAACGTGCTTCTGGTGCAGGGAGGGCTGGGATTAATGTGAAGAAGGAAAGAGTCCAGACTCCTCAGTGTGATGATCAGACCACCACTGTCTAGGCCAGGGGCTCTCAAGGGGTGGTGGGGAGCAGCTTTGCTCCCCCCAAAAGGCTTATGGCAATGTCCAGTGACATTTATGGTTGTCACAACTTGGGTTGGGGGCAATGGCTGGCATCTAGTGGTCGAGGCCAGGGCTCCAGCTAAATATCCTACAGTGCGCTGGCTAGCCCCCACCACAGAGAACTGGCCAGCCCAAGTGTGAATCGTGCCCAGCGTAGGTGAAGGCACCTAGCAAAGCTCTAGCTTTAGAAGAGGGGCGCCCGATGTGGATTGCTTTCCTCCTGATCTCAGTTCTGTGAGCTCCTAGTTGATGGACTTAAAAGGAGCCCTACAAAATCCCAATCATCTCTCTCACGTTACAGGAGAGGAAAGAAGCCAGAGGACGGAAGTGGCTTCCTAGGGTCTCGCAGCACTAACTCCTGTCCGATAATCCATTCCATAAATCCACATTGAGGATCCACCATGTGCAAAATACCGTGTTGGCATAAAGGATATAATGGCAGACCAGACAGAGATTATTCCTGCCCTCAGCGAACTCACAGTAAACAGGGCACCAGTAAAAATTATGACGTCTTAATTTAAGGTGGCTAGAGAAGGTCCTTTGGAGGAGGTGATGTTTATGCTGAAATTTGAAGACTGGGGAGGGGCAGCCACGGGGAGAGGAACAGGAGGTGCAGAGGCTCCCGCAGCTCGGTTACTCCAGCCTGCCAGGAGAATCTGGTTTTTTTTCCCTGCAGTCGAGTGTGTCTGCAGCTCCCTGATGTGGAGGGAGTTGCTGGAACTTGGAGGAGACAGGCTTTTAGCTCTGGCCAGCATTCAGTCTTATAGAAAACCCCAGGGAGTTTATCACATCTAAGACCCTGATAGCATCTGTATTAGAAATGAGAATCTGACCAGACTGCTTGTGAAAGATTAGCTTTTAGTTCGTTCAGAATAAATGGCTTATACCAACTCTGGCCGCTTTATCGGCGTGCTCCTGCCAGCCTGCCGCCTTCTCCCTCCATCAAGATGGCCACACGAGGACTCCTGGAATGAGTCTGTCATTTCTAATTCAGTCAAGCTAAAAAGTCTTTTGTGAGCATCCACTCTGCCAGGGTCTGGGTGGAGAGCTGCGGGAGGGGCACCGGGAGAGAAGACGCAGCCTCTACGTTTGAAATACACACAGGCTCATAGGAGAGTAAGATTCTTACATGGCCGTGCATTCGACAGATGCAACCCCAGCATATCCTCCTATGCCAGGCACCGTGCCAGACACTGAGGATGGAGACAGGGAAGATGCAGCCCCTAACTCCCATGGCATGTGTCAGGTGCACAAATGGTTACAGGACAGCGTGAGAAGTGAGCAGGGATCAGGGAGGCATTAACCCAGCCCAGGAATCCAGAAAGGCTTCTTGGAAGAGATGCTGCCTGAAGTGAGAGTTCAGGAGGAGGAGTTAGCAGTTAACCAGGTGAACAGAGGGCAGAAGCACCAGCATGAATCAAGGCACAGATAACACAGCATGTTTAATAATAGACAAAAAAGGATATAAAAATATGTTGAAAGTATGTACAGTGTTAAGACCTTTATGCAGATGATCTCATTGATGCTACAGCAGCCTTTTGAGGTAGGCGCTGCTTTATTTTTCCCCCTATTTTTACATGAGGAAACCATAGTGCAAGGGCATATGACATACAGCTAGCAAACTGCAGGGCTGGATCCAAACCCAGGCATCCTGGCTATTGGACCTGTACTCCTAACCACTATTCTTATATGCCCTGTATCTTGAAATTTATATTTAATTCTGTGTCACTGGATAATTGAATTATAAAGGATCTGGGGTAGGGACACCAGGGGAAGTTGAAGCTGTAAATGTAGGTTTGGACTGGAATTGAAGGGCCTTATACACAATGTTTGAAGGAATCAAACCATATCTTGAGGGTAAAGTCTGAAGGATTTTAAGCAGAATATGGTTGTATTTGAATTTTTAGAAAAATCACCATGGAAGGAGGATCTTTTGGAGAGAGAGACAGGGGTGAGGGTGACCAATGAGGAGGCTGTCAGAATCATCCAGGCACAAGATGATGATATGTTGGGCCATTGACATGGCCGGGTGTGGATGGAGAAGGTGTTAAGGCTGAGAGAATGAACAATCACAAGACATCGTGACTGACTGGAAAAGAAGGGAGCAGAAACGGAAGACTTCCAGAATCCTGGCTTTCATTAGGGCTACCACAATTGCGGAAGTGAAAAGGAAATTATATTTTCATCCCATATGAGAGAAATAAAGGAGTACTGGGTTAAGATTAGGGTTAGTCTATGAAGATGAAACGGGCTGACACCAAGAAAGGCAGGGTAGTGATTATTAATATTTCCCTCTATGTTTGGCAAACGTGGAGAGCTGGAGGAAAATCTCCTGTGTCTACAGTAATGAGGTTCAAAAGAGAGTTTAGCCTTGAAAGGCAACCAGAGGTGCAGGTAAAGGTGAGGAACCCATGGGATCACAGCTACAAGATTCCTCTGCTCTAACTGGTTTTCCTTAACTCAGCTGGCGAAGCCTACCAAGGAGTAGGCAAAAGCACACATCCCTAGGGAAGAGGCTGAAACTGAGGACAAAGAATGGGGACAGTGGGAGAGAGCATGGCAGGAAAAGGGGTCAGGAGGGCAAAGAGGAGGCTGGATTTGGAGAGACACCCTGAAGCGTCTTCACACAGAGGTAGGAGCTCTTAAGGGCACAGTCCCTTCTAGTCACTTTCCACTCTAGGAACTGCCCCACTACTTAAAGGAGGTGCCCATTTCAGGTGGGGTGCTATCCATTGTGCTGAAACATCAGTGTGCCCAGGGTGCTTACTGTGCCTTCTAATCCTGGAGTGCAGATCGTGCCTGTCAATCTCTCTCTTTCTCTCAGTGCTCTTCATTTCACTTAATTTCTTGGGGGAAAAAAAGTTTGTGATTTCTGTACTATTGAAGAAAAAAAAAACTGAGCCATGACTTGTGATGGCCATGCGGGTATCTAATTTAATGAAGGTTTGATTATATTTTGAACAGTTACACAATGATTTCCTCCCTGGGAACTTGGATAGGGAACTCATCCCCTCTACCTCCATATGCTGATCTGTCATCCTTTGGGATCTAATTAGGGAATAAAATATCTAGAGTGCAAAGATAAACATCAGCGTGAGGCATGTATTTGGTGTATTCATCTAACAAACGTTTATTGAGCACTTAATCTACTGCAAGGGATGAGGAAGCAGGGGGTGTGAAGATGACTCAGAACCCCGTCCTCAAAGTTACAATCTAATGGGGGAGGCAGACATTGAACAAGTAGCTACAGGTGGAATGGGTGTTACACGTGGGAGGTGAGTAGCCTGTACCCACTAAGCATATGGCACTGGTTGCTGTAAGAATACAAAGTCGGCAAGACAAGGCCTCCTCTTCTTTCAAAGAATATGGTTGAGGTGGTGGGGTAGACACAGATAAGATAATTTAAAAAAAAAAAGAGTGGCTCAGACAGAATGGATGCAGGTATTTCAGAGAAGTCAGTTTGGACTGGGGTTATTGGGGATGGCTCGGAGGAGGAGCTGGGGTCGACAAAGAAGGAGCAGCAAAGAGGGGGACCACAGGGGTCCAATTCTGTGAGTGTTCTAGGGGTGGGGATTCAGAAGGAGAAAAGATCCAGGAGGTATGTTTGTCCCAGCCCTGGAGGATCTTGGAAGCCTAGAGAGAGTATTTGGATTCTTATCTCCCGGGGGAGGGAGCTGGGTTACACTAGGATGAAAGAATTCCAGGAACAGTAATCTGGCAGCCAGGAGTAGAATGGGGGACATCAAAAAAAAAAAAAAACCATTTAAAGGAATCCACAAGCCTTCTGAATTAGAAGATAAACATGAGACTTCTGGATCATTGAGGTAAATATGAGACTCAACCACACGTCATCTCGGCAATCTGTAGAAATCCCTGGGGGGAAAGGAAGGGAGAGATATTAATCCAGATGTGGCAAGGAACCAGGATGAGGTATACAAACTCATCCATTCATTTCTTTATTCAAATATTTACTTTGCCTCTTGTCTGTTCCTGACTCAGAGCTGCTGCTAGTACTAGTTTGGTTTGTTTTTTTTTTAAATGGATATAGTTTCCACTCTCAGGCTTCTCTCCTAGGAGGAAAGACAGATGTTGAGCAAGTAATTAGAAGCATGGGAGCTCAGGGAGCATGTCATGGGGACTGACTTAGTCTGGAAAGCTGCAGAGGTAATGTTTAAGCAAAGAGCCTGAAGTCTGAGTGAGAAAGGTATCCAATAGAGATGTGGAGGACCAACATGTGCACAGTTTAATGGGGGGCTGCCAAGAGCCCAAAATGTGAAGCCCAAATAATTGATCATGAGAAAGCTCAGTCCCTTAAAGAGAGGCCAACCTGAGGTCACTAGAATCCCAAAGCAATCAATAGGAAGAGGACCAGGCGATCTTCCTCCCAACACTAGACCTCGCTCAGCATCTCCCTTCTTAGGAAGGTCTTCACTCTCCACTTGCTTGCTCAGGCATAAGCCTGGACATCATCCTTGCCCCCTTTCCCTCTTTCAGTCCATTCCCCCTCCATATCCAATCCAATCGCAAGACCTCTTGACTCTAAACAGATCTGTCTTAAATTTAATTCACCTTTCAGCTTCCACTGCTAGCCAAGCCTCATCATCTTTCACCTGGAGTGTTCTCTTAGCCTTCACCCCTGCCCTCTCTCAAGCTCCAGCCGGAAAGTGGAGTGATCTCTGCAGATCTGGTTGTGTCACCTCAACCCCCATGTTCAACCCCCCCCCCCGCCCCATTGCTCTTGAGATAAAACTCTGAACCTTCAACATGGACAGCTGAGATGACCTTTGGTCATCTCTCAGATCAAGGATTCCAGTCACAAAATTTACTGCTAGTGTCACAAAGAATAAACTCAGGGTCATCCCAATTCTGGGTTCTTGGCAGACTCTGAGGCTGCATCTGCTAGAACAAACACTACAGGGGAGGATGTTAATATTTGGTGACCTCAGGAGCACAAAGGCTGAGAACCGGGCACAGACTTTGTCAGGGCTCCCTTGGAGGAGCCACAGGAAGCAGGAAGAGTAGTTATCTTGGAGTTGGGCTCTTGAGTTTGTGTCCTGATCTTGTCACTTTCCTGCTTTGTGACCTTGGGCAAGTCAGTGAACCTCTCTGAACTTTAGTTCTGTTTCCTGTACGAATATAAATGAGGAAGATGAATGGAACAAGCTGTGCAATCTATGGGGTCTAACACCAAAATGGAGCATTAGGTTGAACCACATGAAATTCCCAATATTTTACCTTTTTCTTCTTTTCGCTATAAAAATGGTAATTTCACATATTCATACTTCAAACCAGAGGTTGGCAAACTTTTCCTGTAGAGAGCCAGATAGTAAGTATTTTAGGCTTCACTGGCCATTCAGTCTCTGAGACAATTATTCAGTTCTGCTGTAGCAGCATAAAAGCAGCCATAGACTATATGTAAAAGAGGAAACATTGCTCTGTTCCAATAAAGCTATTTACGATAACAGATGGTGAGCCAGATTTGGCTCGTCCGCTGTAGCTTGCCTACCTCTGCTTTCAACCCATGGGTTTCCCTTTGCCGGTAATAATTTCTGATGTGACATTTGCGTGGAGGAGCTGTGAGAGCCTAGCAGAGGGTCTGGTGAGCAGCAAACGCAGGTTCATTTCCTTCCTCATATCCTCTCCCAGGAAAGATGACTTAGAGAGATCCAGCACGTGGATGTCTTACAGGGCACGGTGTGTTCATATTGCACTAGATGTGTTTTTAGGAGTGAGGAATCATACTCAACTATGCACCACTGAGCCCCCCACTCTCAATGACGTCATAAGCAATGCTGCAGGACTACAAGCCCCACCCTCCCGGAAGATCCTCCCCTTGGGAACACTCTAGGAGTTGCTGAGGATGGTGTAGCTGGGGCAAGTTTTCATACATTTGCACCCTGTGAATCTCTCTGGTTGACCCAAACCTTAGTCTCCTTCCCCTTCTAGTTCCCTGGAAAGGTCCTCTGAACCAGACGTGAATTCAGATCCGCTTTGTGCAAACAGACCCTCATGCAGGCGAATTCTGAGCTGGGAAGGAAATAAATGCTTCCACCAAATTAGGCCAAGTAATACCCGTTTTCTCTAGGGGGAAATTATTTAAATAGCATCAAAATCAATTTCCGTGCCATTAAATATTCTAGTCTGTGTTTTAATTGAGACGATTATATATTCCCCAAAAAAGAGACGAGCTATTTGAAGAATTGTCTTTTCTGTCTCCCTCTCACTGGAACTGACAAGGATAGCACCTCGGAGAGCGGCAGACCGCCAGTTAGCCTGTCTCTGTTCCTATTCATCTTCTTTAGCGCTAACCTGGTTTATTATTTTTCTTTAAGAAATAAAAATGGAGCTCTGAGAGGCACCCGGGGCACTGGGAACTCTGAGT
Source organism: Camelus bactrianus (assembly GCF_048773025.1). Classification (NCBI taxonomy): domain Eukaryota; kingdom Metazoa; phylum Chordata; class Mammalia; order Artiodactyla; family Camelidae; genus Camelus; species Camelus bactrianus. Next base: position 17,177,197 of record NC_133570.1, read on the forward strand.
TCTTCAAATAGAATAAACCAGGTCATTCTGTCTTCTCCTCCTTAAGGGACTGGGTTTATGGTATTCCAAGTGGTAGATGTCCCAGTAGCTGGCAGGTATGTTTGGTCAAAGGGGACAGAGGGTTGAGGGTCATTCCCAACCTCTGCTGCTCCCAGGCCCTCCTCCTATTTGATAAATGTTTTGACGCATCTTCAACACTCCAGGCTCCCTGAAGGAGCTCCCTGTCTGGTGGGGGAGATGTGCCTGAAAACAAATCATTAAAATGCAGCGTACCAAGAGCAAGAATAGAAACCAGGGCCCTGCTAAGTGTTCCCGTAGCTCTCATCCTGGTTGCAGTTAATTTTCTGTGTCATTCTATCACATCTGTCTTTTCTTCTAGACTTTCAGCTCCAGGAGGTCAGAGGCTGTATCAGTCCTGTTTCCACTGTGTCCCCAGTACCGAGGATGGCAGGCACAGAGCAAGGCTCAATTAAATTAAATGAATAAAGGAAAGAAGGAGAGAGGGAGGGCAGGAAGGAGGAAGGGAGGAAGGGAAGGAAGGAAGGCAGGGAGGAAGGAGGGGGAAGCAGACAGACATGGTGCTGCAGGAGAACAGGGCAAGGAGTGCCGTCTCTTCCAAAGGGATATGAAAAGGGCTTTACAGAGAAATGATATCAAGGCCAAGATAGCCGATATGAGTAGAGGTTTACCAGATGGCCAAGAAGTGTTTTCAACAGAGGGAATGATAGGTAAGAAGTCAAAATAGTATACAGATCTTCCCAGACTTACCATGGGGTTATAGCCCAGTAAACCCGTCATACGTTGAAAATATCATAAGTCTAAATGCATTTAATATCCTGATCTACAAAACCTCATAGCTTAGCCTAGCCTTTCTGAAACGTGCTGGGAACACTGACATTAGCCTACAGTTGGGCAAAATCCTCTAACACAAAGCCTGTTTTATATTAAGTGTTGAATAGCTCATGTGACTTACTGAATGTTGTACTGAAAATGAAAACCAGATGGTTGTATGGGTACTGAGTGGTTGTAAGTATATCGGTGGTTTATCCTGTGACTGCGGAGCTGACTGGGAGCTGAGGCTTGCTACCACTGCCCAGCATCGTGAGAAAGGTTTGGGCCTCAGAGCACTAGCCCGGAAAAAGATCCAAATTCAACATTCAAAGTGCAGTTTCTACTGGGGCACGCCTCTCAGTTGCCCCTGGAATAGTGAATTGGTGGATTGCTGGCATCGATGGTAGAGGTCCATGGAAGGGTTTTAAGGCAAGGGATGGTATAATCAGATCAAAGAGGGAATCACCCCCTGCAGGGAAGTTTCCTGGAGAGAATAAGGGGCAGAAATTAGATCTGGAGGCTCTGCTGAATTCAAGATCCTCCCAGCCAGGATGTGCATGAAGACCACTGGGGGCGCTGGCCTGCGTCCACTCCACTGGCATCTAAGAGGGGCTTCTACTCACAGTGGATCCAGTGGGAAGAAACTGAATTCACACACATGGCATTATCCAAACAAAGCCATGTTGCTTCTGTATAGAACAACGGGCCGGCTTTTCAGGGTAATTTAATGGCGATGGCATATCGCCCAGGCCATCCATTAAATTCCAATCCAATTTCCTTCCAAAGCATTCTCTGCCTTGGGAGATCCTTTTTAATGTGGAGCAAATCTGGCTGATGAGGCGGGAAGACAGATCGGCCAAAATGCACAATAACTTTGCCTTTCACAAAGGCCAGCCTCTCAGATCTTGTCTTGTCTTCCAAAAGAGGTCACCCAGCATTAACAGAAAATTAGACATAATCAGATCTCAGGACAGGTTTAAAGTGACAGGGGGAGTCTTATTTAGCCTAATCACTCCACCCCTGTCCTTCAAGAGGAAACTGAGGCTCAGCAGGGAGGGCTGGCATGACCAAGGTCATGCAAATGACTTAATAAGCTTCCAGAATTTGCTTTTTCATTACAGTCCATGCTCCCTTCGGCAACTGAAGGGATCCAGAGTCTAAACTCTCCAGAAGCATCTCAGTGAGCTTAGAATAGGATCTAAGTAGGATGAAGTAGGGGGCATAGTCCGGTGTTCTCTGTCTACCTGGGCACTGCTAACATTTAGGCTGGGTGGCTCTTTGTGGTGGGGACCACCTGTGCGCCGTACAGTGTTGAGCAGCCTCCCTGGCCCCTACCCACTGGATGCCAGCAGCACTCCCCACCCCGGTCGTGACAACCAAAAATGTCTCCAGACATTACTAACTGCCCTATGCTGGGCATAATCACCCCCAGTTGAGAATCACCCGCCTAGGGAAAATCCCGGAGAGTAAGATGTGTTTGAAGGAGAGGCAGGGAATCAGCACCGGCTGCTCTGTGTACTGGAAGTGAAGCATGTACATCTCTGAGCCTTGGTTTCCTTCTCTGTAAAATGGGAAGGTAATTTCTTTCCCACAAGGTTGTTCTAGGACCACATAGGGCAGTGGTGGTGACTGTGCAGTGTACACGATAAAGTGATCTAAAAAGATTACAAGATTAATTGCAATGCAGTTCAGTGCAAATTCACTGGTGTAATGGCATGGTTGTGGGGATATTATGGGATGTAGTTTTCTCCATGCCCGGAACTCCCAAAGGCAATGAGTCTTAAACATCAGTGAGCATCTGGCTTACTGTTATGGAAAATATTATGGAGATTCCTCAAAAGACTAAAAATAGACTTACCATATGACCCAGCAATCCCACTTCTTGGCAGTGGGAACTTTAATTCAGAAAGTTACATGCACCCTAGTGTTCATGGCAGCACTATTTACAATAGCCAAGACATAGAAACAACCTAAATGTCCATTGACAAATGACTGGATAAAGAAGCTGTGGTGTATCTATACAATGGAATACTACTCAGCCATAAAAAAAATAATGCCATTTGCAGCAACATGGGTGGACCTGGAGATCGTCATTCTAAGTGAAATAAGCCAGAAAGAAAGAAAAATGCCATATGATATCACTTATCTGTGGAATCTGAAAAACTGAAAAATGAATTTATTTACAAAACAGAAACAGACTCACAGACATAGAAGACAAACTTATGGTTACCAATGGGGGAAAGGGGAGGGAAGGGATAATTTGGGAGTTCGAGATTTGCCAGTACTAACTAATATATATAAAACATATAAACAGCAAGTTTACATTGTGTAGCACAGAGGACTGTATTCAATATCTTGTAGTAACCTGCAGTGAAAAGAATATATAAACGAATATATATATCTTGATGTGTGACTGAAGCATTGTGCTGTACACCAGAAATTGACACATTGTAAACTGACTATACTTCAATAAATACATATATATACATACACACACACACACAAATTGGTCCCACCTACACCCACAAAAAACCCTAATTTACTGGATTTGAGATGAACCTAGGAATCTGCATTTTTAATCGGCCCAGAAGATTCTGATGCAAGTGGTCCTTTAAGAAACACTGGCCTCAGGGAAGGCAATACCCAGAGTTTTCTGGCAGAAGATTGGGAACTTTAATGAATACATAAGCCTGGAGTGTAGAGAGATGTGGCGGACACTGTCCCAAGATCAGCATAGGAACCCTGGCCTCCTAGTTTGGAGGTCTGAGCATTCATTGCATTTTCTGTGGCCCTTTGGAAAACAGAGATAAACCCCCGTCTCTGACCTACCAGCCCCCACCACTGACTTCATTTTTCATTTGCTACTTACACAGCGTGACTGCCTCCAAAACACATTTTGATATGAGCATCACCCAGTGTCTGATCAAAAATTATGGTAAAACATTGTCTTGTCATGAGGCTAATAAAGCATGTTATCCTGCTTGTCACAGAAGCTGCCTTACAGATGCTGTTTGCTATCCGCCAGGGCCCTGCATTAATCTCCCTTCCGCGTGGCTACAAGGAGTAGAATCTGCCATGGGAAGATCAATATTGCATTATCTTGCCCACCAGTGACGTTCCAGCAGTGGCCGATGACTTGTCATGCCGGTTACAAGCCTGGTGCACAAAGGGAGAGGACCAGGAAATGAGGGGAGAAAGGATATCCAAAAAGGAGATTGCTAGCAAGAAGAAGAACCCTGGGAAGGTGTCAGAGAGCCAAGAACACAAGAAGTAGTTAAAGACACTTGCCCTGGAGCTGGAGAGACCCAGGGACAGTGCTAAGCCTACGTTCAGAAGCTTCAGGATAATAATTTCATTTTTCTGAACCTCAGTTTCTTTATCTACCAAATGGATAAAACACAGGACCTGTCACAGGATTAAATAAGATGATGGATGGTGGTGCCTTGAGCCCAGTTCTTGGCACCTAGTAAGGGCTCAATTATTATTACTGAGATGTTTTTATTATTGTTGTTGTTGTCATCTTCATTGCTTCCTGGGTAACACTGGATAAGTCACTTTCCTTCTCTGGGCTCAGTTTCCCCAAACAAAAAGTAAGGATTCTTCTGCAATTCTAAAAACAAACAAACAAAAAACAAACAAGAAATCACAAGAGCAAAAGCAGGAGACTTAAGTTGTAATAGCAGAAATGGCAGAGATTTTGGAAACAGAGATGTTGGTGCTGAAGGTTGTGATGTGTGTGTGAGCTTCTGTGTGTCGGGGGGTTAAGTACTCCTGGTAGAGGAAGCAGCACCAGCAGAGACATGGTGGCAAAAAAGGAAGAGGCAAGAGTGCGGGAGGGCAGCCGTGGAAGTCTCCAGTGCCCTGCAGGGAGGATGTGGATTCAGACGTCTTGGAGATTTAAATTCTGGACCATTGCAGAACTGCCCCGTCTCATCCTTGTACCCCTCCTGTCATCGCTTCTTCATTCAAGAGCGAGTCAAGTTGGTACATAGGAGTTGCATTGCCTCCAGCTTAAAGCCTGGTTGCCTAAGGCTGGCCCTTGGGGAGAAGCCCTCCCTGGTGCCTCTTGGATGATTATGGCTCCTCCCCGTGCCTGGACCCCCCTTCCTCCCTGCCTTTCTCTGTGGGCCGCCATCTTGAACCCTCATTGCAGGCAAGCCCAGCCCCCTGGATTCATTTTACACCTAGTTAGAAGGAGCTGCAAGAAGCAATCCCCATTCAAGGACGTAATGAGATGTCCACGGATGATCCAGACACCAAATGAGGATGAAGCGTGGCCAACCGACCCTTGGAAAATGGAAATTGGTATTGGAATAATGTCTGATTGGCCTCTTGGGATGTGCGCTTTGGTCAGGTTTTTATCCAAACCATTCATTTGTGCTTCATATGTGCTTTCATGCCCAAGTCCTTGAAGGATAGGAACAACAGAACGGCAATAAAAATAGTAACTATTAGTATTTCTATAAACAAGATTAGGTTTCTGTTGGTCCACTAGTTACTGCATCAGAGGACAGCAGCTGGATAATTTTTTTGTCAAAATTGGAAGATTTATACTAAATCTTTGGCAGTGTCTACTGAAGATGCACATGCCATACTGTGGAACCAGCATTGCCCTGGAATAACCCAGCAGGGATGGGTATATGTGTGCACCAAGAAACATGTAATACAGTGTTCACAGTTGTACTATTCACAGTAGCCAAGGGCTGGAAGCAACTCGGATGTCCGTTGGCCATAGAATGAATAATGTATAGTATAATCACAGAGTGGAATACTATGCAGCAATAAAAAGGAATGAACTACCACTACATGTGACAACATGGATAAATCTCATATATATGAGTGAACAAAGTCAGATACAAAATAGGACATGTTGCATAATTACCCAATGAATTCATAAGTAGCTAAAAACAGCCTTCCACAATAGAAGCCAAAATTGGGGTTACCTTGAAGGGGCTGTGACCAGAAGATACAGAATGTGCTGGCAGTGTTTTGCTTCATTATCTGGTGGCCAGTTATGCAGGCGTGTCCAGCTTGAGAAGGTTCATTGAGTAGACTTTTCTATGAATATGTTACACTTCAGTTAAAGTTTATGAAAAATATTAAAAAGTATGTTTGGAACCAAGAGATTCTAAATATGGTCTATATGACCATCCTCACTTTTGAGTTCTGGACACAAGAGACTCGAGCTCTCACCCAGTGTTCTTATCATTTGACCAGGCTCCATCTGGTTATCTTATGCCAAGTAGATAACCTGGGTCAAGGATAAACATCAGGGCATCCTTTGCTCCTGGTCCCATAGCCTCAGACAGATGTGGGCATCTGGGAGGGGAAAGCAGGGGCTCTAGAGTTAGCTCCCCTCTCTTTCATTTTCATTCACTCCAAGAATAGAGACTGCTCCTAACATACTGTATACCTGCTTCCATATCTCTGAGCACAGTGCCTGGCACCCAGTGGGTTCTTGGTGGGTTTGTTGAGTGACTGTATGAGGGTATGAATGAATGAAGAAATTACTATTGTGAAAAGTAAATAAGATAATGAATCTAGGATGCTTTCAACAGGACCTGAAATGGAATAGAGCTAGAAGTTCAAGGGCTCGCATGTCAAACAGACCTGGTTTTGAATCCCTGCTCTACCACCCTCTCCCAGTGTGTTCTTGGGTGAGTGAATTCCCTCTCTGAGCCTCCGTTTTCCCACTAGCAGAACAGGGAATTGAACAGTCCCTTATCAGACAGTAGTGCTGAGGATTAAAAGAGACAGTGCATGTAGAACACTTAGCACATCGTAAGGTCCAAAAAGTGGCGGCCGTTATTGTCATTACGTAAGAATTATTAGCGGTCCTGTGAATGAAGCTGCCATTATTGTTCGTGAAAAAGACAGACTGGCATCGTTCCTCGTTCGTCTCTCTGCGTCTCTTTCCCTGTGTCACAGCCCCACATGTGCTGAGCTAACCTTGGCAGAGTTGACTGCTAAGTGAATAAAAGACATTCTCCTCCCACCCCAGGGAGATGGCCCGGTGCCAGTGTGTGCGGGCTCAGTGCCCGTGAAGGGGGCCAGGTGGGCGCCAGGGCACTGAGGCTCTCTGTGTAGTCTCTGCCAGACTCGGGGGCTGACAATGGCCACTCTGAGGACCATCGGATCCGCCCCCTCCAGCGCTTCCCCCAAGCCCTGCACCTACCACCTGCCCACCGGGCAGGCCTCGGGGTGAAGGGAGGCTCTGTGCACCGCCTCGGCCTCAGGCCCGTGCACACCCGAGGCATTGTTCCTGTTGGCTGCAAGAGCTCATTAGGCTCTGGGCAGAGGCTGGCTGAACTCCAGGAGGCAGACACCAAGGCTCAGGAGTTACAGAACGGAGGAGCCTGGGGCTTGGCGTTAGATGGTGCCAATCTACTTGCCAGGATTCACTGAGCTCGTCTGCCCAGTGAGAACCTTGAGCTGTGTGAGGCTGAGGGTAGAGATGATGTGTTGTGCATCCTGTATCCACCCGACACACAGTGTGTGCTCGATACGTGATGATGGGATGGAATGGGAAGGGATGGACTGAAATGGAATAGGATGGAATGGGTGAGATGGGATGGGACAGAAAGGGATAGGATGGGTGGAATGGATTTGGAATGGAATGGAATAGGATGGATGGGTTAAGGCGGGGGTAGAATTGAATGCAATGGCTTCTCCTGTCTCTGGCCCAAGTCCCCCTTGAGGTTGACCTAGAAGTTAGCAGGTATGGACCTGGCACGGACAAAGTCACCTGAGAGAGCAGAGGAAAACTGGAGGATAAGTAGAAACTGTTTCTTCCTCCAAGTCCCAGAATTCTCAGCCGTGGCCGCAAAAGATAAACTGTCCCTTAAGGTCATCTATCTCTAAGACAGATGATCTGAAAAGCATATGAAAAACCAACCTTCCGAGTGCTTTACAAATCATGTTCAATTCTCAACCCCACCAGCTACTAGTTGTGTTGCTTTTGGCAAGTAAACCAAACTTCTTTGAGTCTCAGTTTTCTCATCTGTCAAATGGGGAGGGGTGTAATAGTATTACCTACTTCCCAGGGTGCTGACAAAAGTAAATGAAGTGATTCGTATAAAAGCATGAACTGCAGGACCCGGCATCACCATTAGCTTCCATCATCACCACCATCATCATCATCAAATGTGCCCCAGGGAAGGAAAAAACTTAGGGGAGCAGCTCTCAGACTCCCACCCCCTACTCCTGATTCAATCCATGAGGTTCCACTTTTGGCTGACTATGGGGGTTCAGTGTTCCCCAAGACCACCCTCAGGTGCAGTCATTTGCTACAAGGACTCACAGAACTCAGAAAAGCCATCATAATCAGAGTTCTGGTCTATTACGGCGAAAGGATACAGACTAGAATCAGCAAAGGGAAAAGGCACGTAGAGCGGAGTCCAGGAGCGGCAGACACAGGCTCCCAGTTCTCCTCTCCCAGTACGGCCGTGCCCACACTGCTTACCTCCAGCGACGATGTTGTGCGACACCCGCAGAGTATTGTCAGCCCCCAAAGTTCTCCTGAGCTTTGGTCCCCGGGGGTTTTACTGGGGGTTGATCACTTAGGTGTGACTGACCACCCAGGGGGCTTGTCTTAGTCCCCAGCCCCTCTAGAGGTCAAACTGATACCAAGCCCCAGGCCCCCGCCATAAATCACATTGTTCACATAGTGTGCCTGGTGGGGCCCAATGCCACCAGCTAAACAGAGATGCTCTTACCAGGCAGGATATTCCAAGGGCTTAAAGGTTCCATCCCAAGAGCCAGGGGCAAGGCCAAGCCTTTCCTTGGGATGTTCAGGGTGTGGACCACCCAGGCCTGCTGAGTTAATCCTTTACTGCACAATTGGACTTTGTCATTCCTCTTAAGGTTTTATTTGAAGAGATGATTCCATTAAACAGAGGGTAAAACTGAGGCCCAGAGATGAGAATGAGCTTACCAAAGGCCATAGGGTGAGTTAACAAGGCATCCTGACTTGCCTAATCCAGCTTTTTCCTTTGCCCCACGGGCCTCAGTTTGCCTGCCTGTGAAGTGGGGGTGCTGGGCAGCTTCCCCCACCTCTTTAGATTCTGCCTTTGTCGGAGTTGTCCTCTCGCTTTCCTCTGAGGTCCAGGCCTCAGGAAGAGCATCTGGTGTTCTGCTACTGCAGGGCGCAGTCAGCATCCTCCTCCGTCTTTGCAGGCCTCTTAGCTGGAACAGCTCCGGTGCTGATTTGTTGGTAGTAGGTAGCACACAGCATGCAGCCAGGAAGCAGCCAGGCCAGGGTCAGGGTCAGCTGGAGGAGAGACACAAACACAGGCACAGGCTTGAGGGTCAGAAAGCCCCAGTTCAAACCCTAACCTTCTGCCACTTACCAGTGTTTCCTCTTTATTAAAATGAAGATAACAATAGCTACATTTCAGGAAAAGAAAAAGGAAAAAAAAGCATTTCAATGCTGCAGGTAAAGCCATGAAGATGTTTTGTTTGCCCCCAGCAAATAAAGCCACTGTTGTCCGTGTTCTGTCTGAAGACAGGCCAGCCCTCAACTCTTTAATGAAACAGATTAAGCCTCACAGTTCTGAAACTCAGTCGTACACGTTACTGCTCCCCATCGCCCCAGTTTTGTTTCTTTAAAGTTGACCAGGCTCAGATGACTCTCTTAACCTTGTCAAGCAAGAAACTGAGGCTTTGAGAGAATTTGCCCAAAGTATATAGTAATTTGGTGGAAAACCCGGGTCTCCTGATTCCCTGGACCTTCTCCACTCTGGGCTTGTCTCAGAAGCATCCCAGGATGGCGGTGTGCTTTGTTCTTGTCTGTGAATATGAACAAACAGGGGAAGAGAAATTGTGAGCTTACTGGTGATGTCTTTTAAACTCACTCCCAGGCCATCTGGCTTCATTCCCAAGTATTATATTTGTCTATGTGAGGATGTAGGTAATTGAACCCAGATAGATTTCCCACCGGGGGGGTTCCTCTCTGAGCTGTCTTGTGTGTCTGTCTCCCAGTCCTCCCTCAGTGACTCACAGATTTTCATGTACACAAAGAAATCACGCCGTGTTCCTCTCCCCATCACTACCAGCAAGACATCACCTCGTTGCACCATGATATGTGAATGGGGGAGGGTTGGGGGAGGGTTGGGGGAGGGCGGGGGAGACGGAGGTGGGAAGCGAGGGGAGGGTTTAAATGCTAATCTGTTGGCACTGATGTCAGCCACAGTTAATCAGATTGTTAAAGATACAAAGGCGGGATCGCACCCCTGTGCCAACTGCTATGTGGGCTCATTCACTGGGAAGATGGATGCACCACTGGCCATCGCTCTGATGAAACGTAACTGAACATAAAAGAATCTTCAAGGCTTTCTGAACCCAACATGAATTGCAAAGGAAGCTCATTTGTGGGGGGAGAAGCCAGCTCACAGAGGACAATTATCAGATAATTACTCTTGCAGCCTAAACACTGAGTCTTTTCTTGCCTTGTAAAAGCTTATCCTTTTAACACCTGCTGTAAGTCCCCTGCAGCCCTCCGGGGGGCTTCTGCAGCAGACACGGGAGGGGTCGAGGTGTCCACTCACAGATGCAGTTGGTGTGAGCTTTGGGGTGATACGCACATTGCACTGAAATCTCCCCTCCACGCTTGCGACTGTGGCATGTTGGGCGGTGGCAGAAAAGCGCTGAGACCAACAAGCAAATTCACCAGTCGGGTTTCCATCTGCCCTCCCACTGCTGAAGCAAACCGTGTGATTGATGGGAGCGGGCTACCTTCCTGCTCTCTCCTGGCACCGGGATGAGATTATGTTTTGAATTAGGAATAGGTGCTTTCGTTCACCTAAAACAACTCTCCACCCGTGATCCTTTGAACCAAAGCATCTTTGTTTCCTAAGGGTTCACCTTTATGGTAGCGAGGCAGTGTTAACCGTCTGCTGGTCCGTAAGCCCTCACGTAGAGAGGTGGACTTAATCTAACACCCTGAGTCATGTTCTCAACAAGGCTGCAGGCACGGTTAGGATTCACTGAATAGATATTTATGAGGGACCTACTGTGTGTCAGGCTCGTGGTCATGGGATAGGTTCTAGGGTGACAGGGACGAATTGGACAGAGAGGATTGGTGTCCTCAGGAAACTTGCTCCTAGTAAGGAAGAATAGAAAAGATGTTAGACAAGTACGATCGTGTGATAAATGGTGTGGCTTATCTTTCGGGGAGGAGTTAAGGCAAGGCGAGAATACCCAGCAGTATGGTTTTGGTAGTATTGGAAGCTAAGGGAAGGACAGGAAACCTGGGAGAGACCACCAGCCACTGGAAAGGGATGGTTTAGAAAGATTCCTCTGACTACTGTGGATGGAACAGGCTGGACTTAGGGAGCAAAGTCCAGGAGAAAAGCAGGGTTTTCAATGTGTGGGAATACTGGGATATCTAAAAATACCTTTTTAAGATACAGCTTGCTCTCTTTGCTTCTCTCATGGTGGGACCCAGGTTCTTGGGTGCCTTGTAAAACTGAAAAGCTGAGTTCATTCAACTCCCCCGTTGGACTGTGTTGAGTGGAACCCTAGTTCCTTGACGGGGTCTGACCTGCTTTAGATGTTTCTCATGCTCTGTCTGCAACTACTCAGTGCCCCTGGAAGTAATCTCCTTAGACGATTTTTTTCGGAGCGATGAATGTCTCAGCCTGGTGGAGAGGCTGGCTTGACGATCCTTTGCTTTAGGAGATGTATCCAAAAAAATACATTGCTGCAATTTTTGTCCAAGAGTGTTCTGCCCATGTTTTCCTCTAGGAGTTTTATGGTATTCGGTCTTACATTCAGTCTTTAATCCATTTCGAGTTTATTTTTGTATGTGTTTGTAATGTTGAAGGATGTTCTAGTTTAATTCTTTTACAAGTAGCTGTCCAGTTTTTCCAACACACTTATTGAAGAGACTGTCTTTTCTCCATTGTATGTCCTTCCCTCCTTTGTCACAGATTGACTGTAAGTGTGTGGGTTTATTTCTGGGCTCTTTGTGCTATTCTGTTGATGTATGTGTCTATTTTTGTGCCAGTACCACGCTGTTTTTATTACTGTAGCTTTGTAGTATAATCTTCTGAAGTCAAGGGGTAAGTTTCCTCCAGCTCTGTTCTTCTTCAAGACTGTTTTCGATATTTAGGGACTTTGTGTTGCCATATAAATTTTTAAATTATCTGTTCTAGTTCTGTGAGAAATGTCATTGGTATTTTGATAGGAATGACATTGAATCTGTAGATTGTTGTGGGTAGTATGGTCGTTTTAACAATATTTTGGTTTTATTCTCAATCACTGGTGGGTTTTAATCAGAGATCCTATGATCTGATTTACATCTTGAAAGTACTACCCAACTACCCACAATGATTTGATCATTTCCAAGGGCTCATCTGGTACAAATCCTGATTGGGGATCAATTTTGAAGATGTGGTGAAAAATCTGCAGTGGCTCTGATGGTCTTCTTATATCTGAAGATTCCCATTTGTCTTGCAAAAATGGAGGACCACCACAGACCACTTGATAGAATTGCAAAGTCAGTACTCCCTTGAAGATCATGATGTGCTAGGTGACGTCCAGGTTACTTGTGTTTAACCTCAGTATAATAAACAAGACCATGAAACCCATGGTCTGGACTCTGGACTCTTAACTAGTCAGTGCAGGGGGCGGAGATGGTCATCACTCACCTCGGTGGTCCTCTCCTCTGATTTTAACCAAGTGGAAGACAGACACAAGGAGCCAGATGGGACCAGCTTGATCACAGGTGAAGCTGGGCTGCAGACCACGGATGAACACCTACACTCTGTCCTGCCCAAGGGACTTTGATTCGAGGGACCCAGGCACAAGGAGAGAGGTCTGGAAAGGGAAGCAGGGAACTTCACTGCTGGGTTTTTGGTCCAGCGGCTTTGCCCTGCTAATAGGATGCAGTGGATGTCAGTGATGCCCCGAATACCTTCCTCCCTAACACCTCCAGTCAGGTGGTCCCTCCTCTCCCAGGAGGGGTGAGGGAGGGATGAGAAACGGAGCACGGCTGTTGTCCCTGGGGCCTCCCTGCTGCAGTGATGCTCATTCTCCCACCCACCCTGGAAATGTGAGAGCTGTCAGAAACCCCGAGAGAGGCTGGAGTTTGTTCTCCGCCCTTCTCTGAAACTGGGGTGGCAAACCTCAGGGCGTTCATTATTATTATTAATTACTATTACTAATTACTATTTCTATAAAAGTAGTGTGCTCGTGGCAAATTAATGAAGCTATAAAGAAATGATGCACAGTAAAAAGTGATTCCCTCTCCCACCCCAAGCCTCGGTTCTGCTCTGCTGAGGCAACTCCCATTACCTTGTTCAAATGTATTCCTTTTACCCACATGAGAGCTGTTATACCCACTACACTGCCTTGGATTTTTCCACTTCACGTTGAATTCTGTTGGCACATAGCTCTGCCATTCTTTTTGTTATTTTTAAATTAGTTACACAGTTACTGAATAGGTAATGTTTTCTTGATACAGACACACATATACACACACCTCTATGTGTATATATACATACATGTACACACATAGATACATATATATGCATCTATGAAAAAGTACATAGTGAAAATTCTCCTTCCCACCCTTACTCGCCATCCTGTATTGTCTAATGCTCCACCTCCCCTGTAACCAATGTGATTAGTTTCTTGTGTCTCCTTTCAGAGTTTCTGTATGCACATATAAGCAAACGCAAACACACCGAGCTTTATTTTTCTCTCCCCATTTTCACACAGAAAGCAGCAAACTCTGCATACCATTCTTCAGTTTGCTTTTTAACAACACGGAAACCTCAGCCATCTCTCCGCTTCTGTCCACAGGCAACTTCGCCATCTTTCCTTGCAGCTGCCCGGCACTCTGTCTGGATGTTCCGTAATTGATTTAACCTTATTGATGGACACTTGGTTTGTCTCCAAGTCCTTTGCTCCTACACGTAGAGCTGCATTGCCTAACCTTTTTATGTGTGTCGTTTTGCTTGGGGGCAGGCATCTCTCTGCAGGATAGGTTCCCAGAAGCAGACTTGTTGAGTCAAAGGGGAGATGTAATTCCGGACGTTCTGCAGCTCACTTGCCATGTTATTCACCAGCGACTGTGTCTCATCCCTGCATGTGTGCCCCTGTGTGCCTCTACAGTTGTTTAGTGAGCCCCCTCTAGACAGACAGGCAAACTGTTTCCAGATTTTTGCTAATACAAACAGCCCTACTTTGCATTGTGAATGCTTTGCACCATCTCCGTGGGTGTCATGACCATAAGTGTCCCTCCATTTTGGGACATGACCAAGCAGCCTGTCTACCTAGAAATCTCCTGCTGTTTAGATGGAACCTCTTTTGCTCTCAAGCCATTCCATCCACACTCTCTTCCTAGCCCTCATTTGCCCCCGATCACCAGCCTGATCTGTGACATGAACTCTGGCCATGCTGGGGTGGACTTTCCATTCACCCTAGAATGGTCTTCCTGGATGCCTCCTGGTGAGGCAGGTGAAGGGCCAAGAACAACTTGGGGCACAGCTTTAGCAGCAACTAGACAGAGCACCTCGAAATCACCTGGGAGGTGTTCTAGAAGCTCACTGCGCCTGAGCCCAACTGCCCCAGATTCCAACTCAGATTGTCTAGTTACAAGTCACTGGAAGTTAAGCATAGGCAAAGCTGGACGGCAGCAGTGCTCCTGTGTAGAGTTTGTGGCAGGGTAAACAAAGAGGCTCAGATTATTCTGGAAAGAGCCTTTTCAGTGTCAGTCAAAATTTTAAATATGTACATCTTTTGGCTGAGCAATGCAACTGCTAGGACTCTGTCCTGAAGAATTACCTGGACACGTTCACCAAAGATATGTATTTACTGCACTGTTATTGGGAAGACAGGGTGGAGAATGGCGACAACCTAAATATTAATTGATTTAAGAGCCTGGTTCAATAATGTATATGTTCCTATTTTAATGTAGCCACTAAAAAAAGAATGAGGTGGCCACATCTGGGCTGACAAAAAGATATCCATGATAGATTTTAGGTGAAAAATTGGTGATAGAACACTAGTGTAGTGGAATACTATTGAGCAGTGAAAAAGGAATTGATCAAAACTACGCTTAAGATAGATGAATCTCACAAATTATTAACCAAAAAGAAAGGAAGGAAAAGGAAGGGAAGGGAAAGAAAAAAAAAAAGGAGGCTGAACAATGCCATATATTGTTGAGATATTGATGTGTGTGATAAATAAATGCACACAATAAATAACAGAAACAGTAAAATGTAAACAATGCACATAATAAATGAGGGTGCTGAAGGCCGAATTCAGGACAGTAGCTACTCCCGGGGGTGGGGAAGAAGGATCATATGGTAGGGAGGAACAGACAGGCTTCGACCGCCTTCTGTTCAAGCTAAAAGTGTTACATGTACAGTTATTTGTTGCCTCAGTCTTTAGCTCTTTCTGAATGACTGAAATATTTCAAAACGCATTTCTTAGTAAGTGACAGAGCGATATATAAAATGTCATAACTCTGTGAATATCCAGATTGACAGACAGAAAGCAACAATGTGCCCCTGAGGGCTGACAGGCTGCCGTGTGAACTGTGCCATTCACTCATGATCTCATCTTACTCTCAGGTAACCCTAGGAGACGAGGCTGGTATGATCCTGCCTCACAGATGAGAACAGAGAGGCCCAGAGAAGGGAAGGGAATGTTCAGGGTCTCGCGGGCAGTTAGCAGCAGGCTGAGTCTGGAACCCAAGCAGCTCTGACTCCAGCCCCACACACCTATGCGCTGTCACACCTTTTAAGGTAAAAACCCTTCACTATTTGTATAGCCATGCATTTTAATCTGAAGATTAAACCAGATCCTATTAACATGGGTCCCCTTTGGAAGGCAGGACTGTTGGATGGGCAGGGGTGGGGCAGGGCTGATCATTCTGATTTTACACCTTTCAGATATTCTTCCATTTTTAAAATAAACTGTTTTATAAGGGGAAAAATATTTGTGGGTCTGGGAAAGAGGAAAGGGCACAGAAAATAATGTCAGAAAGTGTCTAATTCCACCCCAGCTTTGCTCTATGATCTTGCATGAGTCACTTCCACTTTCTGAGCCGTAATTTTTTTTTTCATCTATACGATGGGAGAAACAACATGCCGATCTTATGGACTTGTTTGGAGGCTGGAATAAGATCACAGCTGGGAATGCACTTAGCAGGGTGTCCGTCACCACCTGAATATCAGTACCGTTAGCCTGGGCACAGGTAGAGGGCTGCGACTGAGGCACTAGACAAAGCCCCACTTCCCCCTGAGCGTACCCTGCATGTCTGCCCTTTCTGTCCCAGAAAGTCTTCTCAAAGTCCACACGGGGCCAGCACCGTGAATCTACCCAAGGGTCCTCGTTCCCGCAGGGCTGAGGGAGCCGGCTGAGCTGGGTCCTCTCTGGCTGAGAGAAATGGGTTGTTGTCATCAGTTCTGGCTGTTTTCTATCCAAGGTGGACCCCGGGATACCAACACCCCTGGCCTGACCCAGTACACAGTGGTGCATAGTGGGCGCTCTCTGAATAAATGAATGAATGAATGATCAAATGTGAGTGGGAGAAAGAAACTGAGCCCTCACTCATTTCAATGTCCTTATCTATAAAATGGGGGTTTTGCTAAGACTTTCTCCACCCTAAAATTCAATGATATAAGCAAAACAAAGCAGATCAACTCCAGGAATGGGAGGGAAGATCTGTCCTGTTCCGGGGGCAGTGCCAGTGGTCTTCAACTAGAAGCCATTTTTCTCCCCCTCCCCAACTAAAGGGACATTTGACAATGTCTGGAATCATTTTCTGGTGTCACAACTGGGGGTGAGGGGAGGTGGCTACTGCCATCTAGTAAGTGGAGAGCAGGGATACTGCCCATCTACAACGCCTCCCCTTGCCCCCCTAGCAAAGAATTTTCCATCCTAGAAAGCATAGAATGAACTGACATTCTTCACGGCAGTCCAGATGCTCCTGGGTTTGTTTCTGGTTTCATTCAGTGTGCTTTGGTGTGGTTTTTCAAGCCTCAAGTTGCCTTGTTTTGTTATGGCTGCTAACATGCTGTGTGAGCCCATTTTCCCTCTCTGGACATCAGGTCCATCCTCTGGGCATTTGTAATCAGAAGCTCCAGGAGACTTCTGATCTGCAAGATGTGATGTTTAGTTTTGGGTTCTGTCCCTGTTGGGGCCAAGCAAACCGACCAGGGCGAACTAGGCAAGTCCTTCTTGTGCAGTATGAAAATACAAGAACCCACGACTGAATCAAGTATTAATATTGATGATGAAATAGTGGCTAACATTTTTGTACTGTTGTTTAGCAAAAAGATATCAATTGATCCACCTACCATTCCTACCTCCTAAAGGTACTCCCTGTGAACAGTCTGAAGAGAAGAATTACCACCATCCCCACCAGGAGCCTGCATCCCAAAGGGGGTCAATGACTCAGTTAGTGAATGAAGCGCTTCTGTGATTACAAATGTGTGTCTGCTTCCCCTCCTCCTCTCCATCACGAGGTGCCAAAGGCAGCATTTAAACCTTGCTCTTTTCATAATTTTTTTTATTAGGAAAGTCCTAAATATTTATTATGCCCATTTTGGAAAATACCAAAAAATTGAAGGAAAAAAAGACATTGCCAAAAGTCCCACCACTCAGAGGCAAGCCAAGATCACCATTTGGGAGCCATTCCTCCGATGGGAGAAGGACTCTCTGCATTGCGATCTGTTTTAGTTGGTTGTTTCTAGTCGGTTGCGTCCACACCAGAGAACTTTACCGCTAGCTCTTTCCACTGAACGTTGTAGTAGAAGCACCATCCGGCTTTTGTTTGCTCCACGTCCCATTCTACCCTCTGGTGCCTGTGTGACGATGTGGTATTACTTGGAATCCAGGCCATTCCCGGTCATTCCACTGCCGCTCGGCATTTAAGGTACAAATATTCAGCTTCAAAGCTTCAGAACTTGTGGTTTTTCGACTTTAATGGGATGCTTCCAAGTCTAACCTCCCATCTCCCCATCAAAGTTAGAAAAAAGAGAGAGAGATGTGTTCCTCCCTCCCCCTCCCCCAACCCCGCAACTTGGACGGCAGAACAAATGCTCAGTTGCTCGGTTTTGTCTCAAGAGGGGAAACCAACATCAGGATGTATTTAATTAAAACTCTGCCTCTTCTGTTTGATACCCACGTGGGGATGTCGTTATGTGTCTGCCTTCCTCACTTCTTGAATGCAGGGACCATATCCTAGAGTGTTGACTTTCAGCCATCAGAGAGAGTCAGTACCCAATGCATTCACTCATTAACTGACTGACAGCCTTCCAGTGGGGCACTGAACGCACATGATGAAGGAAAAATCAGCCCATGTGACTACGATGGTTGGAAAAGTTAAGTGCTCTGAGAAAAAGGAGTTAATTCAACCCAGTGGTCACTGGGAAGCCCCAGGAAAACCCAGCCTATTCAAGCAAGTTCAGTCTCTGGATCTCTGAGGCTGTGGAATCCAATTTGGACTAATTCTCAAATTGGGACTTGGTTTCAGGTGGCACTCACCTGGCCAGCGTCCTGGCCGAGGACATAGGCCGGGTCTCAAAGGCCGCACACATTGCAGACCACAGATAGACACTCACCTGTCTTCAACGTGGTCTTAATTTTGGAGCCAGCCAGCAAGACCCCAGTGTGTGTGAGCTCTGAGGAGTAGGGGACATCAGGGGCAGGGAGGTGAATTTACACGGTGGATATGCAACTCTTCTCGGCAGCCAGGTGTTCAGTGGGAAAGGGCTGACTCAGTCCAGTGGATTGACTTCCTAAAACGCTTTATTGCTACCGTGAGTGGGACCGGTTTTGCCCCGGGGACCCCAGGGGTGAGAGCAGTGACTGTGGGGAGGAAGCTGACTACAGGATCCTTTCTCTTGTGTTTCCTCCTGCTCTTGTTGGCCGCGTGGGCTCTCAGCAGGCCGGGAGATTCAGGGGTGATGGGTCTGGCAGGGGAGACCGAAACTTCGTATTTTCACAAGGAACACGTTGAGGGGTGGGGCTATTATCATCCGGAGGGTTTAAGAAACATTGTAGCCCACCTAGCAGAAACACAAACAAAATGAGGCTTTAGAGAGAGGGGTGTTGACAGGGGACAGGTTGATTCAGCTTTGCAATATGACCTTGGAAAGTTCCTCAGTACCCCAAAGCTTCTGTTTGCCCACCCATAAAATACGAGTAGTAATTTCTAATTAATAAAGTGGAGAACGAATTAAATGAGGCAGTAGATACAAAGCGTTTAGCCCATGCCTCAATTCACGTATTCAGCACTCTGTCAAGCCATTAAGAATTACATGTTGTCACTGCCACTATCACTGTGGCCAAGGCGCACTGACATGCTTTGTGTCGTGGATAATCTTTCATCAGCTTCTTTGAAACAACTTGCTTCCCAGTATCTTGATCTCCCACACCCTCTCCTTCCTCCCTCTCATCCAGCCCCTTGTGATCAAGGGGACAATTCTGTAAAAAGACTGGCTGAAATTAACATAGCCACAGGACCCAGCTAAAGTCACAATCCAGTGTCAGGATCAAGGCTGTCACTTTGCCCTTTTTAGCAGGATTACCAACAGGCTCGAAGAATAATTGCCAATTACCCGGTTGTTTCAATCATCAACGTCAGAGCGGGAAGGGCCCTTAGGCCCCATCGAGTCCAGCTGCCCATTCAACACAGAGAGAGAGAGAAGTTGGAGAGAAGAGAAGAATCCACACTGTTACAACAGGGAGTAGTAATCAAGACAGGACCGTCAACCGGGTCCCCCAAACCCTGGTTGCATCCAAGCTCCGTGCATCGATCCACAGCTGGGTCTCCGGAGTCAAGTGTCCTGAACCCTCATCCTCTCCTATTTTTGTCTCATCGCCTCCTCACTCAATAGCCCACAAAGATGGTCAGCATCAATCATTTGATAAAGGCCACTGTGAGCATAAAAGTCACAGCTTTTGCACAGACGCGCAATCTGATCTGATCCTACGAAGTTGATGGAGTATGTCTATTACACAAAAAAGAGGCTTAATGGACCTGCCCACGTTCACCCAGCTAGTAACTGTCAAAAAGGCAGGATTTGAACCCAGGTCTAACTCCAAGGCCTCAGCTCTTCTTCTTGGCCCTTTCTTGGACTGAGAAACCTGCCTGGCACCTGGATGAACTTGATCTGTCCTCAGGTCGTCCACACACCCTCTCCTCCCTGATGCCCGCTCCTGCCCCAGTGCCAGGTCAGCCCGGGATGCACAGGCTGGTAACCAGTGTTACGCGGCAGGAACATCTGTCGATGCCAGTTGCAGGCGGCTGCAGTCTGTACAGATGAAGCCACTGCCCCCGACTCCATGAAAGTAAATGAACCTTTCCAGCGGCGGCGGAAATAAATTTAAATGACAGTGCTCAAGGGCCCGAGACTGATGCTGAGCGAGTATCTTTCTGTGGAATATCGACAAGGACAGCTATCGGTCTGAGTGCCTTTGTCCCCCGGACATAATTCCTTTCTATCTTGAGATCGTCATCATCGGGAATGTTCTGACTGCTCCAGCATCCTGCTGAGAGGAGAGATTGCAATGACAGTAGTAAGGACGATGACAGAGCTGGCATGTGCTAGGCACTGACTATCGGTGAGGGACCCCTATGTACGTATGTGTTATACACATCATATAACACACTGAATGATGTCAACTCTTGAATGATAACATCTATGGGACAATAACCCCATTTCACAGCTGGGGAAGCTGAGGCTCAGAGAGAGAAAGCCACTTATCAGCTTGCAGTTGGCAGCCCTGAGTTTCGGATAAGTAGATGAAGCTGCTTTGGGGCATGCTTCTGCCAAACGGCAGTCCTTGTTTACAATTACTAGGTAGTTTTACTTTCAAGACAAAAATAAATCACAAGGAGCCAGCAAGCAGGACATACAAAGCCCACCAGAGCCTGGCCCCAACCTCCCTACCTCACCAGCTTTGTCTCGAATCACCCTCCACCTCTGTCGCCTGTTCTCTTGTCTTCCTCTTTTGCCCTCATCTGAGCCTCACCTCTACTAAACCTGCCTCAGGATTCTGGATACTCAAATCTTTCTAGGTCTCCCACGAGGTCCCTTTTAGGTGTATTTAGTAAAAACAAAAACAAAAATCCTCCCCCGATCCCAGGACCATATAGTCCTGAGTTGGGGCACACAGCTTGGGGAAGAGACTGTGGGTTGGTTACAGTCCCACTCTTCCTCCTCATGGGATTTCCTTGCGCAGTGAACAATCTGCTCAACTGTACGTGGTAGTCCTGCCCCACAGACTGCGTTGGTGGCCTGTCCTCTCTGTCCTCTTAGCACACAAAGCTTCTCTCTTTCATAGCATTTATCACATGCAATATGATTGTTTCTATTTTCTGACTTCCCCTCCCAGGACATACCCAACTGGACTGTGAGATCCTTGTGCTCTCAGTTTCCGCTTAGCTCAGACTGGGCACGATCAACCGTACAAATCCATGATCAGGAAAAGGAAGGGAGGAAGGGAAGAAGGAAACGAGGTGCCCCCTGCATTGGTTGATTGGACTGTGCTGGCATCCTGGCAAGCCTTGGGTGCCACCTTAGGAGGGCCACCCTCAGAGTCTGTCCGGTGGAGGACCTAAAGCCCCCAGCCCCAAGCTAACTGATGTCTGTTCTCTTTCCAAGATATGCCACTGGAGGGAGACACTGGTCCTTCGGGTACTTACCTTCTGCCCTCGGGAGCCATGGGGAGCAGCAGTCTGAGCCAAGAGACCCCCGAAGATAGAGTGACCATGGCCCCTCTGAATCCAGCACAGCTCGGGGAAGAGCTTCATGAGCCTGAGTTGGAAGGGACAGTCCCATCCGCGCCTCAAGACTCAGTGGCCCCGTCCACACTGCTTCCACTTCCAGAGGAGCTGGGCACCAGGCACGCCTCCCCGCCGAGGAAGAAGGCGCCTTCGCTCAAGCAGGTGAACTCAGCCAGGATGCAGCTGAGGCCCAAGGCCACCTCTGTAGCAGCAGTCCAGAGGGTGGGGTCCCAGCCAGCATCCCCTGGCCTGGGTCTCCTCTCCTCCGCTACGGAGAAGCCTCAACCCCCAGGGGACCTGGACCACCTGGCTTCCGCAGGAGAGGAGACTGGCACCCTGTCCTCGGAGGAGCCCCTCTGGCTGGAGGGGAAGGAAAGTGCGGTCCCCACGACGCCTGCACCCCTGCAGATCGCCCCCTTCACCTCGCAGTCGCCATTGGCCCACACGCTCCCCCAGAGCCCCGACCCCGACGCCGGGGCACCCGCCATGCCCGAGGAGGCCCACGAGGCTCCCCCTGAGAACGCCAGTCCCATGACCCTGATGGACAAAGGTGAGAATGAGCTAACCGGGTCGGCCTCAGAGGAGAGCCAGGAGACCACAACGTCCACCATCATTACCACCACGGTCATCACCACCGAGCAGGCCCCAGGTATGCAGCCCCCAACTCTTCCAGCCCTCGGGACTGTGAGGCACCCGCTGTGCTCCAGGCATGGGGGGGAGGGGGCCCCAGGGAGGTCTACGCCCCACCATTAGTTACCATCTGGGAGCACTGACTATGAGCTTGACTTTGTGACTCGGAATTAGTATCCCCAGTTTAGAGATGAGACACCTGAGACCCTAAGTCATGAAGCAACCTGCCCAAGGCCACACAGCTCAGGAGTGTGGTTCCCAGCCTGTCGCCTTGAAGTAGAATCCTTTAGCTTGCCTAGCAGGCCCTAGCCTTCCACCACGCTTTTGCTTTTACCATTCCATGAACTTGATAAAATGCACTTCTGTGTTCCAGTCTTTCTTCTATCCTTTTTTCCATCTCAGAAGAGAGACATCGGCTGTCAATCATTCATTAATTTTGGACAAATGCAAAGTGGCCACTCATTAAAGAGTGTGAGCTCTGGGTTTGACTCCTGATCGCTGTGTGAGCTTGACCCAGATGCTCTCCCTCTCTGAGCTTTGCTTTACTTATTTCTAAAATGAGAACAAAATATCAGTCCCTCCGAAGACGCAGGGGTCCCCCCTGTAGACTGATGAGGTGCTTAGCAACATGTAGTAAGTCGTTATTCCATGCCAACCGTTGCTGTTTAATTAGCAAGTTGATTCTGGGGCTGAAGAATTAACAGCAGTGGGAGGAGAGGGGCCAGGAGGACACAGGTATTCCCAGCGGACCTGTTCCAGCCCATAGCCCATCTGAGAGATTCCATCTGAGCTGTTCTCCGTGTCCTAATTACAGTGCTTTCCTCCAGCTCTCTGCAGTGTGAGTTTCTCTGATCCTGAAGGGTACATCGACTCCAGTGATTACCCACCATTGCCTCTCAACAGCTTCCTGGAGTGCACCTACAATGTGACAGTCTACACTGGCTACGGAGTGGAACTGCAGGTAAGCCCAGAAAGGTACCCTGCGGTGGCTGCATCTTCTTGCAGGAAGTCTCTGGAGGGTTGTCTGAGCCAGGATCGGTGTCATCATCCTAACTAGTTTGGTTCTGTCTTTTCCCTAACTGTGGCAATTTGAACTGGGCTTTGGCGGATGAATAGGAGTTCCCAACTCAGTGCACAGCTGGAAATAGCTTAGCATACATGGAAGCAAGAGGATGTGTTGATAAATTGTGAGACATTAAACCCAGAAGGAAAGTCCTCTGATACCCTGCTTATCAAATTTATCAAACACACACACACACACACACACACACACACACACACTCATGGAAGCCCCACCTGGTTCATTTGTTTGCTAAACTTTTGCCTGGGAACTAAAAACAGAAAAGCAGATTGGCATAGTGCTCAAACAGCTGAGTTTTAAGTCCCAGCTCTACCAGTAATGCTGCTTGGCTTTGGGCAAGGGATGTCATTCATCTCTCTGAGCCTCGGTTTCCTCATCAGTAAAACAGAGATGAAAATGTTGCTACTGTACAGAGTCTCAGTGAAGGATAAATATGACAATGCACAGAGAGCATCCACCCAGAGCCTAGGGGAGACAGAGAGGGCGCTCAATGCATGTTACCAATTATCCCCTCCCTGGTTCCAGGCCACCCCTCACCAACCACCCCATCTTTAGAGGTCCTTTTCTACATGAACTGAGGAGCTGTCCTGGGGAGTGGTGAACTGTCCTTTTCACTGCCTCGCCGAGGAAAGGATGGAAGTGAAGCCAGAAATGGGGGCCAGTACCACGTGGTGGCAGACCCTTCCAGGCCAAGGTTAAAGGGCTGGACATGTACCTTTTTCTAATGGGCAATAAAGAGTCACCAGAAGTCTTGAGGCACAGTCAGTTGTATGGCCTAAGCAGAATGTTACTTTAAAAAGACTTTCTGTTTGTATAGGGAGGATAAAAGAGAAGCCTCTCAACAGAGTTCATGGTCCTTGCAACCCCCAGAGCTTACCACAACGTGTGGCACGTAGTAGGTACTCAATGAATGTTCATGGAATTCAGCCAGAGAACAGTTGCAGTCCCTCTGATTCTGGAACTGAATGAACACTTTCCTCCACTTGAAGAGACCCACTCTGTGTCGCATGCTGTACACAGCTCTGTATCAGACACCATAGAATTCCTTCACTGAGCACCTACTATATACCAATCACAGCAGTTGACACTAGGGGACAGGATGGTGTGCAAAAACTGATGCAGTGTCTGCCCTAAAGGACTGTCTCACTGTTTTGTGACTGAGATAGGCACACACAGAAGACCCTGGGATGCCTTTTGAAAAGGTCTCTAGTAGTGTTTATAGCAGATGTTGTAAAAATCGTGGTGGAGGGACAGGCAAGTTTCTTGGCAGTCAGGGAAGGTCTCACAATGGAGGGCAGTGTTAGTGGGGCTTCAGTGGATGAGTAGGAGTTCATCAAAGAGAAGAGAAAGGTGTTTGCTCCGAAAAAGGAAAGGCTTGTGGGTAATGCCTGCCTTGCTTAGACAAGAGACAGAGGGTTTGGGGTTCCAGGCCCCACTAGGAGAAGCAGAAATGTTCAAAATGGGCACTGGGGACTAAAGGCCCCACCTGACCCATGGCTCCATTTGTCCTTGTGTATAAGTAAAACATCTCCATTCTTTGTCTCTCAAGCCTGGAAAATGGACTTAGCAGACCAAGTACACGGTTCTTGGAGGGAGCTCTGCCACTGAAGCCACCATTGGGGAGGATGAGAAAGTTCTAGAGATGAGGCCCCCTCACTCCCTCACCAGCTGGGGCAAGAATGTATTCAGCCGTTCTATGAATATTTATTGAGCACCTGCCATGTGCCAGGCACTATTTTAAGCACTGGGGACCCTGGGCAACATGGAAATTTTCCCACCTCCCTGGAACTTATGTTCTGGTGAAAGGCCTTCTTCTGTCTCCCTGGAGATGGGACTTGAGGCACATGCTGAAAAATAAGGTCCAGGAGAGTCTCTCGGCTGCCAGCATCCGGAAGCCTGTCTCGTGGGACCCAGCTAAGGGGGCTCACAGACCCTTGCAGTGCCTCCACCCTGCAGCTTGGTTTCACTCTGTCCCCTTAGCCCTTTAGGGGCAGGAAGGGGGCCTAGGTGTTCCCAGGGCTGGGGCTTGGGGCCTGTCTTCCCCGTGGACCCAGGGCCGGTTGGAGGAGGGGTAGGTTGCTGTGCTGGTAGCCTCAAAGCCTGGGGTGGGGGTGGGGGCTGTCTTTTTTTTAAGTTTTAAACTTAAAAAAAAAATTTTGTCTGTTTTTGTAAATGGAGGTGCTGGGGATTGAACCCAGGACCTCGTTCGTGCTAAGCACGCGCTCTGTCACTGAGCTCTACACCCCCAACCCAGGGTCCTGTCTTAAACACGACTCAGGTTCTGTCTGTCTGCCCCTGTTCATCCCCAGGTAAAGAGCGTGAACCTGTCCGAAGGGGAGCTGCTTTCCATCCGCGGGGTGGACGGCCCCTCCCTGACTGTTCTGGCCAACCACACCCTCCTGGTGGAGGGGCAGGTAATCCGGAGCCCCACCAATACCATCTCCGTCTACTTCCGGACCTTCCAGGACGACGGCCTGGGGACCTTCCAGCTGCACTACCAGGGTAGGACCGGGCCGGGGCTGCCGGCACGGAACTCTTGTCTCAGTTTCCCTCTGGAGCCTAGGGTTCTCACCCTTGTGGTGCCAGGGGCCCCCTCTGGCAGTTTGGTCACATCTATGGACCCCTCCCTTGATTTATGTTTTTAAGAGCATAAAATAAAACATACACAATTAAAAAGGAAACCAGCCCTATTGAATAGCAGTTGTCAAAATACTGTTTTCATCTGTGATATCAGCATCTATGTGCTTCTTTTATTAACACATGAAATAATATTTCCCAGCAGCTGTGATAATTACTGTAATTTCACAGTACTGAGAAGCAGAAGAAATATGTCAAGATACTCATTTTGATAGGAAAGTATCTGCTGTTTCCCTCGGTGACAGAGTCGCAGGTTCTGTGATGAGGTTACAGTGCGTTGCCTGCGTTCATGATTGAAGGGAAGCACCACCATCTGAGTTAAAGGTTAATGAAAAATAAGCAAGCCCCCTTCCCCATTCAAGTTCATGGCTCCTGAATTTGGTACATGGGTCCCATGCGTCTGTGGGTTTCTGGTCGAGAGCCTCTGCTGCCGGGGTCCGCCCCTCTTTTTCCTCCTCCTCCACTATTTCTTTCCTTTTTGTCTGTCTTCCATTCTCCCCTCTTTTGCTTTCTGTTCACCTTTCTCTTCTCTTTCCCTTCCCTCTGCTGCCCCTTTTCTTGCTTCCTTCCTTCCTTCCTTTCCTCCTCTCCCTGTCTTCATACCCACCCTCCACTCCCTCTTCCTTCTCTCTCTTCTTCAATGTCATCCCAATTCCCCACCTCCTGGGCGGTTCCCCAGCCTCGGGTTACTTCCCTTACCAGGAGCTCTTAGCCACAGCTAGGGATGCTGAAAACCATCCACATTTATGTCACATTGACCAAACATCCAGAAAAAAACA
The DNA here is from genome assembly GCF_048773025.1 of Camelus bactrianus. Taxonomy (NCBI): domain Eukaryota; kingdom Metazoa; phylum Chordata; class Mammalia; order Artiodactyla; family Camelidae; genus Camelus; species Camelus bactrianus. The sequence continues at coordinate 17,203,901 of NC_133570.1, forward strand.
ATTCATTTAAAAATTTCCCCTTGGATGTTTCTGAAACAGATGGACGACTATATAGAGTGTCTATGTCATCACACCTTCTCAAGATGGAGACTGTGCTCTCTGGTCTTTGTTAATTTAAAAATGGAAAAGAAAATAGTGTGCTGAGACATGAACTTGAATTTGGTCCTTCTAATGAGTACTGGGAATGCAGGTGTCCTAGGCTGCAGGAGAAATCAGACCAGAGTCTAGGGGGCGGAGCTAGGATGGGTTTAGCATCCTCTTGTGAAAATGAAGCTTGAGTGCAATGCGGCCACACACACCCTTCTACCACCCCCATCCAGCGAGCACTGTGCACCAGACATTGAGTTACGGAGGCTCTTTTTCAGCATTTCCCGTTTAATCCTTACCACCTACCGTGAGGTAGGGACCATTATTGACTCCACCAGCAAGATGCGGAGAGTGAAGGTCAGGGCACTGTGTCACTTTCTCAAGTGATGGATGAATGGTTTCTTCACCGTTTCTAAGTGATGGAGTGAAGAACATAAACTCACATTGGTCTCCACCAGAGTCCAAGCCCTTACCTCCCAGGACAGTTGTTTTCAAGCTTTCATATCCTTGGCATTTCCTGAGGAACTAGTTATTCCAACTCTGGTCCAAGAACCTGCATTTGAAACAAACACCTAAGATGTTCGTGCAGGTGGGACTAACCAGCTGGGCAACCCCACCCCTCCTGTGCTCAAGGAGAAAGTCATTCTATGTCCACGTGGAGAGAGTCTCCAGTGAGGTATGGGACACACATTTTTCACCCCAAATCTACTGTCTCTGGCTAGGCAGGGTGGGGAGCTTTGAGCCTAGGAAAAGCGCCAATCTGGCCATCTCAGCACCACATACACCATATGATCAACCCGAGTCACAAAAATACCCACCTCCAGAGCTCCGGGGTCCCCAGGGGCCTTATCCTTTTTCCTCAGCACAAATCAGCTCCCAGGATGTGGGTCACGTTCTCTGTTCCCTCTCTGAGAGATAACCGTCTACCTCTGCATTTCTGCCCAGCCTTCATGCTGAGCTGCAACTTTCCCCGCCGGCCAGACTACGGGGACGTCACGGTGATGGGCCTGCACTCGGGCGGGGTGGCCCACTTCCACTGCCACCTGGGCTATGAGCTGCAGGGAGCCGAGACACTGACGTGCATCAATGCCTCCAAGCCCCACTGGAGCAGCCCGGAGCCCGTGTGCTCAGGTACACGCCAGCCTCAGCCAGACCAAACGCGGCTGGTCCACGAGGAGGGGGGAGGTCAGCCCCCAGGGTATTAAGATTGACCTTAGGGGAAGAGACCTCCAAATACAAATCTCTGCTACTATTTAAAGCTCTGTTATGTGATAAAATGCACATGACCTAAGATTGACCATTAATGATGTTTAGTACATTCACAATGTTACACAACCATCACCGTTATCACCTGCAAAAGGACACGCTGTACCCATTAGCAGTCACTCCCCATTTTTCCCTCCACCGAGCCCCTGACAAACACCAGTATGCTTTCTGTCTCTACAGAGTTGCCTATTCTGGACATTTCATGTAAATGGAATCACACCATATGTGATCTTTGGTGTCTGGCTTGTTTCAGTTAGCACAGTATTTTCAAAGTGCGTCCTTGCTTGTAGCATGTATTAGAACTTCAGTCTTTTTTATCACTGAATAATATTCCATGATACGGATAGGCCACGTTTTATCTGTTCATTCGTCGGTGGATGTTTGAGTTGTTTCCACTTTGGGGGCGTTATGAATGATGCCACTGTGAACATTTGTGTACACGTTTTTGTGGGGACGTAGGTCTTCATTTCTCTCGGGTACATACCCAGGAGTGGAATTGCTGAGTCACATGGGAATTCCATGTTTAACTTTTGAAGGTGACCTTACACCATCAAACTGTTTTCCACAGTGGCTGCCCCATTTTACTTTACAACCTGCCGCATACAAGAGTGCCAGTCTCTCCACATCCTCACCAGCACTTGCTGCTTTCCACGTTTGCTTTTTATTATTACAGCCATGCTAGTGGGTGTGAAGGTATTTTGCCTTGATTTTTGATTTACATTTTCCTGGCAGCTAACGATATTGTATCTTCTCACATGCTTCTTGGCCATTTGTATATCTTCTAGGAGAAATGTCTATTCAAGCCCCTCGCCCATTTTTTTAAAATTTGGTCATTTGTCTTTTTCTTGAGTTGTCAGAGTTCTTTATATGTTTTGGGTACTAGATCTTTGTCAAATACACAGTTGGCAACTATTTTCTCCCACTCTGTGGATTGTCTGGTGCAGACAAGTTTTTAATTTTGACCAAATCTGTCTTATCTATTTTTTGTTTGTATGTTGCTTGTGCTTTTGATGTGACCGCTGCCGTATTTTGTGTCCAGTCTGTATCCTCACAGCAATCCTATGTGGTGGGACGCATTATCCCCATTTTACAGATGAGTAAATTGAGGCTCATGGAGGTGAAGTCACTTGCTCAAAGTCACCAGATAGAAGTTTAACTGAGTCCAGAATCCTCCTCTCCTGAGTTCTTTCCCTTACACCTTCACTACTCGAAGTGCAGTCTGCAGACCAGTGAGATTATTAGAAACACATGGTCCTGGGCCCCATAAAACCAAGCAAATCAAAATCTACATGTAACATACTCCTTTTGTGGTTCATGTGCACATTATAGATTGAGAAACACTGGGCCCTACCACACTGTCCCTGCTCCAGTGGCCATAACGTTGACCACCTTCAGTTATCAAGAGAGCAAAACCCTACTAGATTCTCAAGAGTCCTGACCATGGCTGGAGAGTACAGGCTGCCCACGTTGGCTGAGAACCTACTATGTGCCAGGCCATGAGCCATGTACAAGGAGAAGACTGGGAATAAGAAAACATTATCCTTGCCCTCCAGGCGTTCATAGTCAATGGAACTGAAAATGCAAATGAGAGCTGATGATAAATTCTGAGATTTAGTTGTCGCAGTATTGTTCCCCCAAGGCCCTTCAGAATTTTTCTTCTTTTTTTTTTAACAAAGGAAAAAAAAATCCAAACCATAGGTCAGTTGGTCTCCATGCTCCCTTGCGTTAATTTTTATCTATGTGTTAAGAGAGGAATTAAGCCTCAATTTGTGCTAAGAAAGATGGATGGGGAGCCATGGCTGGTAAATTGAAGCCAAACAGAGTCATCAGGCAGCTTAATAAGGCAAGGAAGGGAGCAGAGAGGCAACAAATGAAAGGCATCTCAGGGAGGACAGATGGCCGGCGCCCCCCTACCAGGGACAGCATCCCCCATCTCCTCAGCTCCTGAGCTATAGGGCAGTCATGCTGGTTACATTTTGAGCACCTTCTCTGTGCCGGGGTGGCACCAAGCTCTCTACGTGCAATGTTTCATTGATTTCTCACCACGGTCCTATAAGGAGGGTGGAATTATTGTTACCATTTTACAGTGAACTAGAGGTTCAGAGAGCTTCAGGGACTTGTCCTAGATCCGTAGCAGGTAAAGTGGCACTGGCCAGATTTGAACCTCCTCTTTAGGATGGAAATAGGGTTGTGGGTGTGGAAGGAGGAGGCAGCCTGGAGAGAGAGTGACCCGGTGCTCTGTCCATGGTCTGAAAGAAGTACCAGACTTCTTGGCTGTGTCTTTGCTGTAGGTCACAGCAGAGTCCAGAGTAGAGAAGGAAGCTGACTGCCTTTCTCATCTATGCGATTCCTTATTAGTCATGCAGTCATTCAACAAACATTTAATGACAGTCAAATATTTCTTCAGAATAAGGAAAAGACTACCTTCCCACATTGTTTTTTTGTTTGTCTGTTTATTGAAGTATAGTCGGTTTACAATGACATGTTAATTTTTTGTGTACAGCATAATGATTCAGTTTTACGTATATATTCTCTGCATATTCTTTTTCACTATAGGCCATTACAAGGTTTCAAATATAGTTCCCCGTGCTATACAGTAGGACCTTGCTGTTTATCTATTTTATATATAATAATTTGTATTTATAAATCTCAAACTCCCAATTTATTCCTCTACCCTCCTTTCCTCCTTACGGTCCTGGTAACCATAAGTTTGTTTTCTGTGTCCCTGCTTTCCCACGTTTGAATAACTCTTCCTGGTTCACAAATCACTTTTTAATATTTATTGAATTTTTATGGTAAAAGTAATATATGACTCTGGTAAAAAAAAATCCAAGAAATATGAACATGTTGAAGATTGTAGCAAATCACTTTTATATTCCTGTTCTCAATTGATCCATGCATGTAGCTCACTGAAATAGGAAATGGTGGACCATCTTCCAACTTGTCTTTTTCTCCACTTAAAATATAGTGTGCATTTTCCTCTATTTTCTGTATTTATGTATTTCCTATATTCTCAAGTATTCTTTGGGAACGTAGTTTTTTAAAAACTGTATGAATGGAGTGTATGTATATCACCAAGTATCTGTACGTGGACGTTCATGTTATTTCTCATCTTTGGCTCTTAGAAACAGTCTAGCAGTGAACATCCTCATTCACACATTTTTGTGAAACTCTCTAAATCTTTTCTTAAGGTGAATTCCCAGAACCTTAATTACTAGGTCAGAGTATTTGAACATACTTTCTAGATGTTTCACGAAATTGCTCTCCTGAAAGGTCATAGCAATTTGCATTCTAACCAGGCCTGAATGAGAGTGACCGTTTCCCATCACCTGTGCCATCTCTGGTTTACTGTTGCTTTTTATCTTGACCAATTAAGTGCACGAAAATAGAATACAGTTTAGATTTGCATTTCTTTTATTATTAGTGAGGCTGGATATTTTAGTGCTTACTAAGTACCTAAAAGTACATTTCTTCTTCTGTGAACTGCCTGTTTATGTCTTTCTTGATTACCGTTTTATAATTAAGAAATGGCACAGGCAGCACCTTGGAAGAATCCTTAAATCGCAGTCATTCCTTCCTACCGTGGAGCTCACACGATGATGGTTCCAATCGTGGAATTAGATCCGCTGTCAGACAGGATGAACTTCTTTCGGGGGCAGGCCTTTCCCATGGTTCCCCTCGTCCCCACCTGCTTCTTCCACTAAGAAGTGGGGATCGGGGAAGGATGAAACTCTCACTTTCTCTCTCTCTCTCTCTGTGTCTCTCTCTCCTCTCATCACCCCCCCACCACCACTCTCTGGCCCCAGCCCCTTGTGGAGGGGCTGTGCACAATGCCACCATCGGCCGCGTCCTCTCCCCGAGTCACTCGGGAAGTACCAACGGGAGCCAGCTCTGTGTGTGGATGATTGAAGCTCCAGAGGGTCAGAAGCTGCATCTGCACTTTGAGAGGCTGTCGCTGCACGAGAAGGACAGGTAACCTCCAAGGGCCCCCAGACAGCCTCGTTCTCTCCCAGAGTGTTAGCAAGTGGCAAGGGATTTGGAGTCTTGAAATGGCTAAAACGGTGGCTCATGGAAGTCAAAAAAGGGAGGGCTGGGGAGGGTGGCAAGGATATTAGGGACCATCAGCTTCAAACTCTCCTTGTACATGTAAGGAAACTAAGGTGTACAGAGGGAGAGGGCCTTGCCCTAGTCACAGAGGGCAGGGGGAGAGGCGGGAAGGGAATCCAGCTCCCCCACATTTCACTTCCTCATCTTTCCTCCTGCACATCCCTTTTTGCAGTTGAACAAGGAGGTAATGTTTACTGCGTACCTTCTCCTAGTCATGAATTAGGCTCCATGGAGAACAGGAGAGAAGTAGGGAACTTTAGTTCCTGGTATGATAGGAAGTTGAGATTAAAAAACAGATTTACGCACATGAAGGAACTAGAGAGGATACAAGACAACATGTCACCCAGAGCACGTCTGTAGATGCTAGGTAATGTGCACAGAATCCAGAATCTTAAAACTTTACTAACCTGAGAACTTACTCTAGAATATTCTGGAATGTCCTAGAAAATTAAGACCTTAGCAGCTTTGACGTGCTGTCCCAGATTGAGTTCCCTTGGAAACAGACATGGTGACAAGGATGTGAGAGAAAGAGGTTTTTTTGGGATCTGATCCTAGAAAGCACTAGGAAAGTGAGCAGAAAAGGAAAGGGAGTAGGTACAGTATGTGTTACTGTGGAGACAACTGGGGCTCTTATCTCCTGGGGACCTCTGGGAAGCTGTGTTGAGCAGGGTTCAGAGTGTTCCTAGCACAGAGTGAGGGAGCTGGGGTATTTATCCACCTCCACCCCAACATCCATCCTGGGCACTCTGACTCCCCAACGTTGCCTGTTTGAGCTGGCTGGTTCTCAGAGACTCTGGAAGCCAGCAGAAAATAGGTGACTAATGAGTGCTGAGGGGATATGGGTTGGGCACTGACAGCATTTGCTAGACTGCCAGCACCTTAGAATTCTGGGATCTATCAGGCTGTGATCTTAGAATTATAGCACTCTGGCTTCTTTGAAGCTTCAAACCTCGACCATTAACCTCTTTAGGAAAGGATTCCAAGAGAAAATATCAGACAACTAAATAATTTACCCAACTCTGGACTCCACTTCCCTCCAAGTAGTCCAACTTTATCCTGAACAACTGCACATCAACAAATCACTGCTTTAAAGTACAAGGTGTAGAACAGGGGCTTCAGAACATGGCTTCCCAGCAGCATCAGAAGGACCTCAGGAACCCCTTAAGAATATCAGATGCTCAGTCTTTCCCCCTAGAGACTGATTGAGAAGCAAGACCCGGGAACCCTCAGTGATGAACACTTTCTAAAACTCAGACCTCTGATTGGCCTCTTCTGAGTGGTGCTAGGAATAAACCAAGCTTACATTTATACCAGACAGCAAGAATGAGTAGAGAGAGAAAAAATTAACCAAAGTAGGTATTTTCTGAAAGTTTATTAAATCCTGATAAATGTGCCAAACACACACACACACAGGTTTATGAAAGGTAGGAGTTGACAGCCACTAGGGGAAACCAGTTCTCAAGTGTATCCATAGGGAAAGAAGTTTGGAGTAGTTTATCAAGGTTAAAGATTAGCGCATGTGCACACATACGCACGCCCGCACGTGCAGACACACACACACACACATAAAATGAAGGCAAAGAGGAAAAGTTAATTTCTATTAACTTTCTCCGTGGACTTTATTGAGGAAAAACAGCTAAAATGGCACAGTTGTAAGAGGTTAGAGGTAGATAAGGCTCCACATAAGAAATAGGGCCTTGATCTAAACCTTAGAAAGTAATTTGAACAGGGAATCCAAAAATACACTGGGTGATGGAGGTGATGGAGTATCTCAAGCAGGGAGAATAGGAGTGAGGAGTGGGCAAAGATGTAGAGGTCAGTTGGGGTCATCTGAAGGGCTTTGGGTGCCAGGCTACTTCTATAAGCTATGGGGAGCCGTGGAAGGATTTTGAGTAGACTAGAGATATGAAGAAAGATTTTAAGATGATCTCCCCTCAAAATGAGGTCTTTCTAAATTCCTGTCCCATAATATGCAGTGTAAAATGTGGGTTCCCTGGTCAAACATGTTTGGAAGACACCGTATCCCTATCTCGGTAGGTACTAATGCATATTAACTGGCAAAGGCACTGACAAGTCCTGCAAGGGAAAAAATGTTTAATTCTTACTTAACCCAGCATTTCCCAAACCCATTTGACCACAGATTATATATAGATTTGAGATAAAACTTATTATCATTTCAGACATTCTAGAGAACATAGCTAGAAAATTCCTATTTTTAAGAAGATTAATTGACTATAGAGATTTTGAGATTTGGGGGGTTTCCTCCAGGGCAACCCTCTTTGCCAAAGACCTTGTTTCTTTGAAAGAGGAGTCCTGGGGCACAGTCCCCAAGATACAACAGGATCAGCAAGGATCAGAAGATTGTGAAGAGGCCCCTCCCCACTCTTGGGATGGCCAATGGCCTCTTCCCTGGCCCCCTCCTCATCCCAGCCACAGTGGACGCACGGCAAAATGAACAAACTGTGGTTCCAACATTCATGCATTTTGGTGACGTTAGCAATTCATCTGGGCAACATAATATAAACCCTTTATTGGGTCACAGTCAAAAAAACTCAAAGGGCTAAAAATGCCTGTTTAATGACTCCATAAAAATAATTTATCCAATTTGTATACTGGTTTCTTCCCCATTTTTGCAAAACTTCTTTAAAAATACCAAGGCTAGCAAAGAGTCAAGCATCAAAGGGTTTTACCAACAGTAAAAATGAATACAACATTTTGTCTAATACTGTTTATTTTTTAGGTACTTTATCCTGTTACTTTCTCAAAGCCCCCTTGTAATATAGGTAGGGGAGACATTATGATCCCTCTTTTCACAGTTGTGGAAACTGAGGCCCAAAAGGTATTGAGACTTGGATAACCTCAGTGGTGGGGAATTGGGAACTGGAAATCAGGACACCTGACACCGCACACCATGCTCTTAGGAAATGAGAATCAAAGACACAGCCTAGTTAAGGGTCCAAGGCTTCATAAACTTGACTTGCCCCTACTGTCTCCTGGGTACTTTATACCCATGGTGTCTAATGCCCACACTCTGATGTAAGTGTGCTTGTACCCATTTTACAGATGAGGAAACTGGGGCCCAGTGATGTGAAGTGTTCTTGTCTATAGTCGCACGGATCAAAAATTAAAGCCAGGACTCTGTCTAATTATATGTACCAGTATTTCAGGAATGATATTAGTCTGTCCATCCCAACTTCTTAATTAGTAATAATAATCAGTATCAGTTAAGTAGTCTGGTCATTACATCATACACATCACTTTCCTTACAACCTCAGAATCAGTCCATGAGTTTAGGACAGCCACTGGACAGAAAGGGAAACAAATTTGATTCAATGAAGTAGAGCGTCTGGGCGAGTGTGGGGTGAAGTCAGGATTTGAGTCTGGGAATAGATCTCCAGAAGGGGTCTCATGGCATACACTCTGACCCAGGAAGACTCTCAGGGGCCCTCATCTCCTTTCCCACTGCTAGGATGATGGTCTACAGCGGGCTGACCAACAAGTCCGCTCTTCTCTATGACTCCCTCCAAACCGAGAGCGTCCCCTTTGAGGGCCTGCTAAGTGACGGCCACACCATCCGCATCGAATTCACTTCTGACCAGGCGCGGGCAGCCTCCGCCTTCAACATCCGGTTCGAGGGTGAGGGTCCCGGGGGTCACCCCCTCTCCTGGAGCGGTGGTGTGGCAGTGGGGGAAGCATGGTGGGGCTGGGCCTGGGCCCTGGGAGGTACAAATCTGACCTGCTAAGGATGGGCTGGGGGCAGTGGTTAGACTGGCCCTTGGACTTCCAAAAGCCACCTCCGCAGGGTTGGGAGGGCAGAGGTTCTTATTCTCATTTTAGATGTGAAAATAACAAGGCCCAAGAAGCCAAGTGAGTGGCCCAAGGGCCCCCAGCAGGTCAGCTGGAACTAGACTGTGAGGTCCGACACCTGTTTCCCTTGGGGCTTCCCTGAGCAGCAAGAGGGGCCCCTGCTTCTGAGACACAGCACTGCAAGTGGCCCCTGACTCATCTGAGTGACTGCCCTTTCTCTGTCCCCAACGCAGCCTTTGAGAAAGGCCACTGCTACGAGCCCTACATTCAGAACGGTAACTTCACCACATCCGACCCGACCTATAACATCGGAACGGTAGTGGAGTTTACCTGCGACCCAGGCCACTCTCTGGAGCAGGGCCCGGCCATCATTGAGTGCATCAACGTGCGGGACCCGTACTGGAACGACACAGAGCCCCTGTGCAGAGGTGAGTGGGTCCCTGCCCTCCTCGCGGGGCGCACAGGGCCCTCCACCCCTTCAGGCGAACAGGCCCAGCTTGCATGCTGATTTTAGGTTTAGAGCTCTTCTCAGGGCTCACTCTCCTTTGGGTCAGGTTTGCTGCTGGTCCTTGAGAAAATTACAAAATGGCTACACTTAAAAAGGTGCCCCTCTCACAGCGAAAAAAAAATGTGACAATGAATATATGTATGTTCATGTGTAACTGAAAAATTGTGCTCTACACTGGAAGTTGACACAACATTGTAAAATGACTATAACTCAATAAAAAAAATTTTTTTAAATAAAAATAAAAAGGTACCCCTTTGTCCAGACACATGGCCCCATCGTGTACAGGTTGGTGAGCAGACCACTGCATGGATTTCAACTCCTATATGTGCTGTGCACACTTGTGCAGTGCACAACCCACCCAACAATACATGGCAGCCCTGAGTCTCATTAATAATAATGATAATAATGATAACAGTAGTTGTTAACAGGAGTGCAAAAACTGTGTTACAGGCACCCTGTCTGTGCATTATCTGATTTAATCCTCACTCCAACTCTGTAAGGTACATGTTACTATTTACAGATGTAGAAACAGAAACTGAAAAGACAACCTCAGAACACACTGAGGGTAATTGAGAGAGGCAGGAAAGGAAGTCTGGGCTCTCTGTTCTCAGAGACCTGTGCTCTGAGCCCCTCTGGACAATGTCAGCTGTGTGGGACCTTCATCTACGTGGGCTTCCAGTGCCCTGCCCTCCCCATTTCTCCACATTCAAGGTCAATGAGCCATCCTGAGCCTGGACTCATGTGGGGAAGGTGGGGTGATGAAGAGAGCCCTCGCCCCTGGTAGCTGCTGCCCGGATGGCGGTTGGCGTGAAGTCACAGCCTTGCCGTGGTGAGGGATTGATCCCTCTATTAAATGTGCTGGTTTAACAGAGCGGAATTTATTGGTGCTTTGGCCTCTGCCACATTGAGAACTTTCCAAAGGGGTAAACACAGAGTGAAATTTAAAGGGCCAAGCACCAGGTGCGGCCACATCTCCACTCCCAGTTCAGAGCCTAGGGCCTTCCACAGTCACATGAACTGAGAATCACTGGATGCTTACCTTGTGCCAGGTGCTGTGCTGCATTTGGCATCTGTGAGCTCAGTCAAGCCTCAGAATAACCCAGTGAAGTCAGCACTGTTGTTTCTCCCTGCTGTCCAGAGCCGGGGAGCGGAGGCTCCGAGAGTTATATGCCTTGTCACCGAGCCTGTTGATGGCAGAGGCACGACTCCAACCCAGGTCCACCTGACTCAAATGTACCATCTCTTAGTCACTACTTACCCTGCACAAGGGAGGGCGGGCGTGGGGAGGGCTGTTGAGGATTCACTAGGAACCTTGAGCTCTGTCCTTGGTCCTGAAAGAACTACCGTCATCCCTCGTTATCTGCAGGGGATTGGTCTAGGAACCCCATAGATACCAAAACCTATGGCTGCTCAAGTCCCTTATATAAAGTGCATAGTATTTTCATATAACCTATGCACATTCTCCTGTATAGTTTAAACTGTCTCTAGATTACTTACAATCCCTAATGCAATGTAAGTATTATGTAAATAGTTGTAAATGCAATGGGAATGTTCTAAATACAATATAAATGCTCTGTGAATACTTGCTGGTGAGTGGCAAATTCAAGTTTTGCTTTTTGAAACTTTCTGGGTGTTTTTTCAAATATTTTTGGTCCACAGTTGGTTGAATCCATGGGTGCAGAACCCATGGTATAATGTCCTTGCCCCACGTTCGCCACCCTTCTGCTCAGCAGGCAGGTGGCTGGCCCTGATGTAATCATTCCACACACATGTATGGATTGCCTGACCTCATAGCCCACAGTCTTAAGTGCGCTGCCGTATCTGCTTCCTTAGAAGTAATGTGTGTCTGTGTGTCTGTCTGTGTCTTTTACAGCCATGTGTGGCGGGGAGCTCTCTGCTGTGGCCGGGGTGGTGCTGTCCCCAAATTGGCCAGAGCCCTATGTGGAAGGTGAAGATTGTGTCTGGAAGATCCACGTAGGGGAGGAGAAACGGATCTTCTTAGATATCCAGTTGTAAGTGTTTGTGATGAGTGGACCCCCAGTCCAGCCAGATTGGGGAAGAAATTGCTCCTGCTTTATTCTTTCAACCAATATTAATTAAGCATGTACTGTGTGTCAGGGACTGTGCAAAGGACTGAGGACCCAGTGGTGGGGAAACAACAACATCATGCATGCCCAGAAAGAGTCCATATCCTCAGGAAATTCGGTCTGCTAAGGAAGCAGGCACTAAGTGAGGAAATATGTCAGTCACAGTATACTGTAACCTTGGTCAGTGATGGACAGAAAGGTGCCTGGTGCTATGAGATTCTATAACAGGGATTGGATGTAAAGAGGAAGGTCAAAAAAGCCTTCCCTGAGGATCTAATAAAGCTCAGAACTGAAGGGTGAGTTAGAGCGAACACAATGTTAGATGAGTTAGAAGGAATAGAATGTGCAAAGGCCCTGTGGCAAGAGCCAGCACAGCAGCATTTTCAAAGGACTGAATGGCCAGGATGGTCAGGAGGAGGAGGGAGGTGTAACACATTTGCTCCAGACTGTAGTAGTTTATTTTCCTACCTGTCAGCTAGACCAGGTCCTTGCACTCAGGACCTGGTCTGAGTTATCTCTGTTCCAGTGTCTAACACAGAGCCTGACACACAGTAGATGTTCAGGAAATGATTGCTGAATGAAGAAATGCTGTAATGAATGGACTTACCTGACTGTGGCTGTTTCTGATAGTGGGAGTACCTATTAGATGCTCCATCTAGAACTTTCCCCCTCTAACCTCCCAGGGATCAAAAGAAGGGGACAGAGACAAATGGGGGTGTCTAGAAAGCAGAAGAGAGCGTTCCAGCAGATCCAGACACGCGGCTGGTACGGTGGGGGGATGCTAAGTTTGGAAGAGCCTCTCTGCATGCAGCCAGGGCCTCTGGGGGTCAGCTCGCCCCTCAAGCCTGAAGTAGAAACCCACTTGGCTAGGAAGCAGGACTTGGGTTGCCTGGCTCTGCAGCGGAGGCTTGCAAGAGGGAAAATTATTTGCAAAATTATGAGTGACTGTCTTTGAAGCTGTCCTCTAGAGGTAGTGGAAGGGTCCTCAGAGGCTGTCACAGGACCCCCTGCTCCAGCTGAGTCACAGACTTACAGACTCTGCACAGTTGCCTCATGTGGCTTTGGGGCCAGGGCAGCCTGGTCAGAATTCCATCCCCTCCGTTTCCAGCTGTGTGACATTCGGCTCCTCTCTGGGCCTCGTTTTGGTTTTTTTTTTTTTAATCTGTAATGAGGTTCCTGGAACATGGGTGTTTTATGGCTGCTGGAGGCAGGTCTTAAGCATCCCTTGCACAGTGCCCCCCTTACTCATTCCTCAATGAGGATACACCCCTTTTCTTCCTTTCTCATCTGTCTGGCCTCTAGAGTCTGGAATAACTTGCTCATTCATTCAAGATAAATTTTTTAAGTGTCTGCTAGGAGCCAAGCAGTTTTAGGCACTGAAAAGACTCTGATCGTTGCCCCTTCAGCAGTAAGACTTATGTTGGATTGGCCGGTCTCGATGAACTCTGAAGAAAAAAAAAAAAAAACAAGAAACTGTGCGAGCACTAGGCTAAGTGCTGGAGGAACAGTTTTGAGAAAAGCAAACAATCTGTGCCCTCACTGTCTAGTGGGTGAAGAGGACAAGAAACTATGTGCAGTGTGATAAGAGTAATGATGGGGAGGGGAGGCAGCTGAGGGAGCCTGAGTGAAATCTTGGAGGGCTTCCAAGAGGAAGTGACTTCTAAGCTGGGATGAAAGAGGGTATAGGCAGGTGATGAAGGGAAAGGAGGCATGTCTGGACAGTGAGAACAGATGTGCAAAGCCTGGAAGTTACAGAAAGGGTGGTTGCCTTGTGACTTAAAGGGAGTTTAATGTGGCTGGAGCGTGGAGGTTGGGTAGGGGTTACAGAGGGAAGGCGTCCAAGGGAGGCCCAGGGGTATTCTGAGCTAAAGCTGCAAGTTGGAAACTCTGTTCTAAAGCTGCTTCCTCTAGGAAGCCTTCTGTGGCTCCCCATTGCCCTCATAATAAATATAAACTTATGGTTCCCGTCAGAGAGCACCCCAGCACCAGGAGTTGCTGGGCAAACCACCTCAGTCTTCAGCCAGGAGAAGAGGAAATCAGCTCCTGATATCCTGGCTTCTCTTGCAGAAGGTCCCCCAGCTCCATGACCCGAAACATTGTCTGTGGTCCCCTCCTCTCTGCCCAGCTCAGCTGTCCTCTCCTCCAGCGTGCTCCCCTTACAGACAGGATTGCTTCACCAAGACTAGCCCACGTCTCCCTTGGTATTAGAAGCCTGGAGGAGGAAACAGGAAAATAGGAACCTTGCTTTCGTCCCCTCTAGGCATCAAGTATTCAATTAACCTTCAGCTTGACACTGGCTGGGGTTTTATTTCCACTGCAAAGCACAGGATGGGGCAGCCAAGCCAGGAACTTGGAGCAGTTAAAACAGAAATCCTCCCCCAACCCCAAGCCAGGCCACCACTGGCATTAGCATCGGGAAAGGAACCCTTGCAAGGAGTAGACTTTCTTCTGATCATCTTGGCAACACTAGATGTGAGTGTTAACTGGAAGAGAGGACCCCTGGCTTCCTTCTTCTGTGCCCTAACAATGAGCCCTGAGCAACCCTGGACCCGTCACCTGGCCTCTCTGGGCTTCACTTTCTTTCTCTACAAAGTAATGAGTTGCCTTCAATAGAGAGGATGGAAACAGACTCCTGCAGGGCCAGGCAAGTAACATAAAATGGGAATAGGGGCTGGTATGAGACAGTGTGGAGGGAAAGGAAACTGTGATGGATTGGGAAGAACGTCCTCACCTAAATTCAATTTTTTTAAAAAAATAATGCCCTCCCACGCCAAAAAGTATCTGCTGGATGGATTCAGACTTGAGAGACCGTAAGTCTAGCCTGTGGTTAAGGTCCTTTCTCATGGAGGTGATAAAGAAAGCCGTTTCCATCACTGAGTACTTACTGTTTGCAAGGTTCTTTCCAAACATTAATTAATTTACTCCTCAGAGTAATCCTATAAGTTCAGTACAGCAATTATGTTCAACTTGTACCCACCTGCTTTCTTCCCCGGTCACTTGGATGTGTGTAAGGGGCATCTCCGACGAAGTGCCCCTTGATTCTCTTTCTCCAAACTCTTTCACATCATCTTCCCCATCTCAGTGGGGAGTCAGCTGCTCAGACCAAAAAGATACGGCGTTATTTGAGAGCAGTAGAATGCTGGTAAGTGTGCAGCAAGTAGGGCGGGGAACAACTCCGTATTTGTAACGTCTGCCAATTTCCATGGTGTGAATTGATCACTCCCACTGTGATCAATTTCAGGCAACCAACACAATGCCCACAGGCTCAGTGTGTGCCTGGTCGTTTCACAGTCCGCTCTTAGGACCCAGAAGGAGCCACCAGCTCCAGCACACTCACTGTGAACTAGATTCTTCCCTTTCTCTCACACCCTGTCCCTAAGTCCTCAGTACATCTGTTGATTCTACTCAAGAGTCAAAACCTGCCCCGAGTTCAGACACTTCAGACACCCCCACGACCACCACCGTGGTCCAAGCCACCGCTGATCCATCCTAGGACTATAGCAGAGCTTCCTCCCTGGTCTCCCTGCTCCTGCTTTTGTCCCCTTGGGAGCTGTTTTTTTCATTGAAGTATAGTTGATTTGCAATGTTGTTAGTTTCTGGTGTACAGCATAGTGATTCAGTATACATACATATATTCTTGTTCATATTGTTTTTCGTTATAGGGCATTATAAGCTATTGAATATAGTTCCGTGTGCTATACAGTAAGATCTTGTTGTTTATCTGTTCTGTAAATAGTAGTTTGTATCAACTAGTCCCAAACTCCTAATTTATCCCTCCACCCTGCCCTTTCCCCCCTGGTTAACCATAAGTTTGTTTTTTTTTTTTTTCGTGTCTGTGAGTCTGTTTCTGTTTTGTAAATAAATTCATTTGTGTCATTTTTCTTTTAGATTCCGCATGTAAGTGATCTCATATGATATTTGTCTTTCTCTGACTCACTTCCCTTGGGGGCTGTTTTTCACCCAACACCCTGAGTGACCCTGCTGAAACCTGAGACAGATCACATCATGCTCTGCTTCAAACCTCGCAGTAGCTCCTCATTTTATTCAGAGTAAGAGCCAAAGCTCTTACAAAAGCCCTGTGTGATCTGGCCCTGGTTACGGCTCCTGCTTCATTTCTTTCCACTCTCCTCCTTGCTGTCTCTGTTTGGCCACACGGGCCTCCTTGCTGTTCCATAAACATACCTCAGGTCCTTTGCACTGGCTGTCTCTTTCCTCCTGACCTCCTGATGCTCTCTCTGTCCTGAATATCTGCATAGCTCACTCCCTAGCTTCCTGCAGGTCTCTGCTCCCCTGTAGCCTCCTCTGAGATATCCTTCAACATCCTTATCTAAATTAGCAGGACATGGAGAAAAAGCTTCCCCAGGGACACTTAGTAATGTCTGGTGGCATTTCTAGGTTGCCATAATTGGAGGGAAAGATGCTACTGGCATCTGATGGGTGGAGGCCAGGGATGCTGCTAAACAACCTGCCAACCACAGGGCAGCCCCCTCCACAAAGAATTAGCTGATGCCAAATGTCAGTGATGCTGTAGTAGAAGAACCCTGATCTATGCTGAGCTGAGACCAAAATACAGACAGCAGATGGGCAACACTGGAGGGAACAGTGTTCCAGCCGAAAGGAACAGCATGTGCTAAGGTCCAGAAGCAGGAAAATTTGTCTGTAATGTGGGATGTGTGCTGAGCACTTAGTTCATCCACGGCATTCACATCCCAGGCACCTTCACAACGAGCACGTACAGTGGGTCCTCTTATTATCTCCACTTTACAGATGCGTAAACTGAGGCTCGTAGAGTTAGAAAAATGACTTTGATCACACAGCCAGGAACTGGCAGAGCTAGGATTTGAACTCTGCCTGCCAGGTCTCCAGGGTCTGGGGTCCTCACCGGCCCTTCAGTGGAGCTGGAGGAGGCCCTGTGCACCTGGAGCTCAGTGATACAGGAGGTGCGGCGTCAAGGAGGAAGCAGTGGAATCAGGCAGGGTCTCGAAGGCTGCATTTGGGGAGTCTGGACTTGCCCACAGTGGGCAGCAGCAGAAGGGTTTTAAGCAGTTAACAGGATTAAAGCTTTGCAGAAGGGAGCTGGGCCCTCAGGTCACTGGCCCAAGGCTCTCCCCGGCAGACTCTGGCACATGCTTGGCAGGGCGGCATCTGGACTTGGCACCCCATTCCTCCCACAGAGGGAGTGAAAATAGCCTCTCACCAGCAAGGAGTAAGTGGGGCTGAGGAGCTGTGGGGCTTAATTTATCTTGCTTGGTTTCCACTGACAGTTTTAGTAAACCAGTTTGGGTTTGATAGTAAAAATAATTCCGTCCTTGGGGCCCCTCACAAGGCCTGAGTGTTTGCAGTTGCTACGTATCACATGGGCGAGGGGGAAGGAGTTTGCACTGCCGACTGAGCCAGGAAGGTGGCCCGTAGTAGGTGCTGGGCAACGCTGGCTGAGTCGTGAGGACTTACGCCCCATGTGTGGGATGAGAGGGGACTTTTCTCCCTGTCACCTACTGGGCAGGTCTGTTGATGCTCTGGGCGTTAGGATAACGGTTCTAATTAGTCATCATTTATGAAGGACCTACTGTGTGCTCGGCCCTGAGCTGTGTGGCTTATACCCATGAGCAATGATGAACTTGAACATGATTACGTAGAGATAATAATTACATAAATTAGAGCTAATGTGAGAAGAGAGCATTACAGAGAGGTAATTACCCAAATGTAGAGATGATGTGCAAAGCACATCACTGGGGTCTGGCTCGTAGTTGGCGCCTCATCAATGAAGACTCCGATTGCCAGGAATCCTCAGGAGACAGCTACTGTCGTCACCACTTAATGGGTTTGGGAATAACAGCACAGAGAGGTGAAGTGGTGTCCTCAGGTCACACGGCCGATGAAGGACAGAGCCAGAGTTTGTGCATACACCTTACCCTCCACATTTACTGACCTGAACGGCCTTTGGGGGGACCAGCTATGTCTCAGTAACGGAGCAGGGAGGCTCCCAGGCCTCCAGAAACTCCAAGGTCGGGAAGGGAAGTGGGGCCAAAACAGACAGCCTGGTGAGATGGGGGGAGACTGCTGTGGCTGGAGGAGGTGGGTGTGGAGGGAGTGGAGCACTGCACTGATCTCTGTGAGTTGGGGAGATGTCACAGAGAGGGTGACATCCAAGCAGAATTTTGAAGAGTGTCAGTCAAACTTACTATTTGCCAGTCACTCAGTGCTTTCCCCATGCTGTCATGTAAGTCTCACCAGGAAACCTATGTGATAGCATTATAATTACCCCCCCAGTTTACAGTTGGGGAAACTGGGGCTCAGAGAGGTAATGTCACTTGTCCAGGGCCACACAGCTAAAAAGAAGCCAAGTTAGGAGTTGAATCCAGATCTCTGGGGCCAAAGCCAGTGTCCTAACCACACAACAAAGTGTAGCGAGGTGCTCCACAAGGAAGAACTCCCTCACCCCATCTTCCAGAAGAAATTGAGGCTCAGAGAGTTGCCCTTCTCCCATTTCCTGGACACCTACTGAGAATGGACATACTCCTGGAAGAAGGAAGTTTTGGGCAAGCTCCAGCTTGTCTTTCTTGACTCCATGGGGGAGCACATCCCCAAAGCTCTCCCTGTTTATGGGCCCCAGCCCAGTCCTTTAACCAGGAAATAAAAGGACCCAGTAACTGTATGATTGATAGCTGGGTCATATTTCTCTTCAGCTGCTGCCAGCCTGTTCTGTGCTAAGTTAATTCCAAGCCCTAAAAATTAAGTGCCTTGTCCAGAGGCACTTCCGTCCTTCAAACAGAGATATAGCTGCTTTGGGTGGTAAGAACTCAGCGTGAGAGCCAAACAAGAAGGGAGAGTCAAGAGTTAAGGGCTGGGTTAGGGAGATGGGTATAGCTCAGTGGTGGGAGCACCTGCTTAGCATGCACAAGGTCTTGGGTTCAATCTCTAGTACCTCCATAAAAAAGAAAAAACAAGAGTTAAAGGCAGCTCTGGCCCCAGGGGCACAGATTTCCAGACACCAGCAGAAATCATGGGATAATTGGCCACAATAGAAATACAAGCCTTGCAATCCATTAGTGGAGGGGAGATGGGATTTCCCAGAGCCCAGGGTTTAAAGGAATCTGAGAAGGAACAGCACAGTTCAGAGTCCAAATTCCATCACATTGCAGATGAGGAAGCTGAGACCCAGAGATGGGAAAAGACTGTCCCAAGACTCCTCTATCAGTCAGCTCTTGCTGCATAACAAATGACCCCAAACTCAGTGGCATAAAACAGCAAGCTTGTATCATTTCTCATGAGTTTATGGGTCAGCAAGGTGGTTCCTCTGCTTTCATCTGGCTCACTTCTGTGGCTGTGGGCAGCTGTGGGTTGGATAGGTGGCTCTGTAGATCGTGACTGGGGCAGGTTGGTTGTCAGACGGTCTAGGCAGGCCTAGCCTGGGATGGCTCGCCCCTGTCACACGTGTCTCTCATCCTCCAACAGCTAGCTTGGGCTCCCTCCCAAGGTGACTGGTAAAAGAGCAGAAGCCTTCAGGGCCTCTTGAGTGAGCCTAGACTGGGAATCGGCCCAGCATCATCTCCCATACTCTGTGGCGAGTCACAGAGCAAGGACCAGCCCGGACTGAAGGGGTGGAGAAACAGACGCCACCTCTTGGTGGCAGATGCTTCGAAGCCTCGTGGCAAAGGATATGGACATGGAAGAGGGCAGAGCCTTGAAATCATTTCTGCATTCATGCTACCCCAGCCAAAGAAGAGTAAGGCTTAGAACTCAGGTCTCCTGGCCCCAGTCCAAAGCTCCAGATGACATCTTGGTGCATAACTGACCCTACGAGGTGGCCATTATTATCCCCATTTTACAGCTGAGGAAACGAAGCCTCAGAGAGGTGAAGTAACTTGCCTACAATCCCATAGCTAGAAAAAGAACAGGACAAGATTTATACCCACGGCTTGGTGCTTGGCCATTGTTAATTATTTTATAGTTGGTGGATTCTGAGATTTTCATCTAGGAAACTGAGGCCCAGGCTGGACGACTTGTCCAGAGTCACAGGGCAGAGAAGAGGCAGAGAGGCGCCTCTCAGAGAGATCTCCTGACACCACACCCACTCTCCCCTTAACAGGCTGTGGAGTTCGTTATAAATATACTTTTTTTTTACTTGCTAATTTTTTAAAATTGAAGTACTGTCAGTTACAATGTGTCAATTTCTGGTGTACAGAACAATGTCCCAGTGATCATTATAAATATACTTTTTCAAAGACAAAAAGATGCTCTGTTAGTTGACTTCCTGGCACTATTTAAGTCATTTACAGCTCTCAGTAATATTAGCCCCATTTTACAGGTGAGGACACTGAGGATCAGAGAGGTTAAGCCACTTTCTTGAGGTCACCCAGCTAGAAACCAGCTCACTTAGGATTTGAACCCAAAGCCCATTCTTTTAGCCCTCCTTCTCAGGATGGAGCGAAAACACCAGGGTGGTTGAGGACTAATCTCTTTGTGCTCTCCCAGCAAAGCAGCTGGGAGCTGTTGGGTTTGCCCCTGGTCTGTAGTGCTGGGTGAGAAGTGTCTTCTCAGTGACCTTGCCAAAGGTCTGCCCACCACGTTCTGAGATGGCTCGTTCCAGGGATGTGGGGTGATCCCGGAGGAAGGCACATCCAATGAGGGGGTCCCTTTCTTCTTCTCTTTGGGAATAATAGGGGGAATTGGTCGAGAAGGGGAGAAAGGCAGAAGAAAGAAAAAAGAAAGAAAGGCAGAACAGAGACTGGGTCTCATCCACATTGACACCTCCAGGGCAGCAAATCCGTCCTGGCTGCTGGTACAGCCTCCTGGGGAATTTCATCAACACTGACACCCGGGACCCACCCACAGGGATGCCGAGGGTCTGATTGGCCTGGGGTGCAGCGAGTTGTTAAATCTCCCCAGAGATTCTCCTGTACAGCCAGGATTGAGAAGCACTGGGCAAGGGCTAGGTCTGAGCTGGACGCAGACCAGTGCTTGGCGGGTATCTGGGGGGAGAAAAGGAAAAAGAAAGGAAGAAGGGGAGGAAGGAAACAGGGAAGGACATAGCACAAAATGAGAAAACTGTTCTGTTTTTTTGCTTTAATGGATCATTTTAGGGAGCCGAAGAGATTGGTTTTCTCTGCCCTCCCTGGAGGTGACATGGTTTCTTGTTCTGCCTGCCATTTTATCAAATTAAATTGAAACCAAATTAGCGCTGGGCCAAAGGGCCCTCAGCAATTCCACGGTGTCGAGGAGCACCTGGCGCTGGCTGGGCGGCTTCATGAAGGAGCGAAGGCCTTAGGATCTGGGCCTTCCTGGCCTCAGTTTACTTCACTGTGAAATGGGATTAATAGCATGTTCTCTGACACCCTTCACCATGTGGTTGAGGGGCTATAATAAGAAAACGGGTGCAAAAGAATTCAAAATAGGTCTTTTTTTTTTAAGGCTTTCAAGAAAAATGTAAGTGTTTTTAAAAGTTTTGCTACACCTACCACTGGATTTGAGTTCTGGTTCTCTTTTTTCCCCCTTATTTAAACCCTACGGTGTCCTTAATCACCATCTCTACCATCCCGTGGAGGTCCTGCGTTAATTGCAAGATGGTGTTTTCTTTTTTTTTCCTTATATTAAGTTTTATTTTTCTGTCAATTTTCTCCTTGATATCCATTGTCTATTTTTCTCTTTTTTTCTGCCAAATCTTTTTTTTTAACTGAAGTGTAGTCAGTTTACAATGTGTTAATTTCTGGTGTACAGCATAATGCTTTAGTCATACATATACATACATATATTCCTTTTCATATTCTTTTTCATTATAGATTACTAAAAGATGTTGACCATAGATGCCTGTGCTATACAGCAGAAACTTTATCTATTTTATATATAATAGTTAGTGTCTGCAAATCTTGAACCCTCAATTTATCCCTTCCCATCCCCTTCCCCACTGGTAACCAACTGTAAGATTGTTTTCTATGTCTGTGAATCTGTTTCTGTTTTGTAAATAAGTTCATTTGTTTTTTTCAAGATTCCACATATGAATGATAGCATATGGTATTTTTCTTTCTCTTTCTGGCTTGTTTCACTTAGAGTGAAAATCCCCAGATCCATCCATGTTGCTGCAAGTAGCATTATTTTATTCCCTTTTATGGCTGAGTAGTATGCCATTGTGTGTGTGCGTGTGTGTGCATGTGTGCGTGTGCGCGTGTGCGTGTGCACGTGTGTGTGTGTGTGTGTACCACAACTTCTTTATCCAGTCACAAGATGGTGTTTTCTTAGGAAAGTTTTTTAATCCCAGTGAACCTCAGTTTGCTCACCTGGAGGAAAAAACCAGAGCTGAATCTCCCATAATTCACCCATGTAAATAACACAGATTTCACCTGTGCCAAGCCCCGTGCTGAGTCTAGGGATATGAGGGCAAAGGGCATGAGCCTTCCGGAAGCTCGTAGCCCGGGGTGGGAGCTGAAACAGGCAGGTAGAGTCCTGTGGTTCAGTGCTGGGGATTTACCTTCCAACTACGTAGGTTTGGCCTCTGACTCTTCTTATGACTAGCTGTTTGAACTTCATCCCATTTCTTCACCTCTGAGTGCCTCTGTTTGTTTATCTGTGAAATGGGTGAGAATAGTAGTCCTTAGAAGGTTCATTGGAGGATAAAATGAAACGGTACATGTGAAGGGCTGAGAACAGCGCCTGGCACCTTGGAAGCCTTATGAAAGCCCTGGCTAGCTATCATCTAGCTGTAAACGCAGGCGGGTGTGGGGAGCACAGGGGGCAAAATGTTGTCCAGCAGAGAGGAGAGGGGAGGCATTCCAGATCCAGGGGGCCAGCTGGCTAAGGCAAGTCTAGGGCTGCAAAGGATCTGGCATCCAGAGATGTTTGAGACTGCAGAGGTGAGCTAGGGCCCGACCGTGGACCTCATGGGCGTCCTAGAAGGCTGAGAAATTGAGCTTTATTCTGTGGGCTAATTTTTGCAATTTCCACCATCCAATTCTATTACCAGCTACTTCTTATTTTCCCCCTTAAACTGCATATCAATTGCCTTGCCTTTTTCACTTACCTGACTCTCAGCAAAGTAATGTCCGTGAAATTAAAAGTTTGATGTGCAAACCACATATTTATATATTTTTCTAATTCACATTTAAATAAATGCCTAGCCATTAGACATTTCCAAGTATGTTTGCCTACCTAAAAAGCATCTTATGAGCACCACTCAGGAAAGACTTTTAAAGGCAAGATTTCTAAGCAAGGTTCAGACGTTTATTTGGAAAGGAATAAAGAAAAGCAAGGTGGTTTGCTCACCATTTATTTCTATGCCTTCTGTGGAATATTAACTCCAGCTCAACAGTTACAAACGTCACCTACCACTGTCTCCCCACATCCAGGCTCCTGGTTGATTGGGGGTAAAGGTGGGGGGACATTCTGCTGGGGAATTGCCGCTATACCTTACTTAGACATACACTGCCCTCTACTGGCCAAGAGAAGAATTACTTCACCAGGGAAGGGTTTGCTAATGTGTGTCAGATTCAAATCTGCGTTCCATCCTCACCTCTTTGACTCTGGACCCTAGTGAAAGCCATAATGAGAGTCCCCTGGGCTATTTTTATCCACTTTTAAAAGGTAGTACACTCACACAATTCAAAACCCAACGATACACAACAGTCTACTGTGAAAGTCAAGTTTCCCACTGTCCCCCAGCAAACAGCCTCCTCCCTCGAGGCAAACACTATACCAGTTTTTTATGCATCCTTCCCGGACTCTTCTAAAATATTTCCAAAATCATAACAAATCTCATGCCACTAAAATAAAGCCACGCAGTCTAAGTAGTCAGTTTAATGGTGATTTTTAGCGCCTACTCTGTTATACACGAAGGAGAATGGCAACAAAGAGAAACAAATTTGCTACCAAGAAATGTAAATTGTTTAGGAGACAAGATATTTTTAAAACAGGGAGTCTGAAGAAAGAAGAAATATTATCTTGGGAGGGGAAAAATCTTGGAAGTCATGATTCTAATCATATGAACTTTAGCGATGGCATCATGAGAATAAAAGGCGTGTCAGAATGGAGGGAGGAGGGGTGGCAGTGAAACGGGGCTTCTTCATCCTGCAGGTTTTATTTGCAATTTTTAATTCATGTTTTCTGAATTAAACCTGGGCACATTTTTTGGTGACAAGTATATGTGGCTTTCATGGGGTGTCATAAAATAGTGGTGCTCCGGCAGACTTAGGTTTGAGTCCTGGGTCTGATTCCTACCTAACCTTGGGTGGGTGGTTTCTCCTGGCTGAGCCTCAGTGTCCTCATCTGGGGATAAGGGGGGTAAGTTGTAAGTCTTAGTTTATGGGGTGGTTGCTGTTGTTTGAGTGCAGAATACTCAGGAGGCAGCGTTGTTATGCAAAAGCTAAGTGAGGTCTTGGGAGATCTTTTCTCCCAAAACACCGTGAGACCAGTATTTTTACGGCCCTGCCACAGAGAGGAATTGAAGGGGATGCTAGACGTGGAAGCACTGGATGGCGTGCCTGCCGACGGCTGCTCAGGCACTGGACGGGGCTCAGGATGTGCCTGGAGCAGCATCAAGGGGTGGGGAGGGGCGCGGGAAAGCTAGAACCCAGGTGGTCAAGGCCATGGGTTGGCATTGGAGTGACTTATCAGGCACGTATGGGCGTCGTGGTATCAGGCTTAATTCCAGTGACCTGTATATGTAAGAAGAATGGAGGGCATGGGCAAGAAGGGTCCAGGAGGCAGGTGGGGCAGAAAGCATTTGGGGCAGCTCCCATCATGTAAGGCTTTCAAATTAACTCCTGGGAGCAAGTGCTGAACGTAGCCAGAACCAGAGGAGTCCCGCTCCCAAGGCTGGCCCAGGTTAAGGGTCCATTTGGGGTCAGGGTCCCAGGCAGAGAGGAAACCAGAACCACAGTCCAACTTGAGTGGGAACTGAAACCGGGACATCTGCCCTGGGCTGGCGCTGATTCACCCAGCACACACTCAGCACCGTGCCGAGAGCCGGGGACACAGCCGAGAGCAGGCAGATGTGCTCCCCAGCCTCGGGGAGCCTCTGGTCTGTGCAGACACGCCCAGACCTCTGGAGCATGAGTGCTGAGCTCTGTGTGAGGGGTGAGCACAGAGGGGCTCCTAGCCCACATGCAGGGGGCGGTGGGGGCCCCACGCGTGAGCGAGTCTCAGAAGACTGAGAAAAGATGGAGCGGTGGGGTCACCCAGGTCTAGAGAGAGAAGGCTAAGAAAGAATTCAGGGTACAGGGACTGGCACGTGGAAAGCCCCAGAGGTGGGCAAGGGCACCATTCTTTGGGGGAATTGACAAGTAATTCAGTCTGTAAAATATTTGTGTTGGAGAGATGAAGCCGTGGGGAGAGGAGGAGGCGAAAAAATAGATACACGGAGCCTTGACACTAGGATCAAAAACTTGTACTTCACCCAAGATGAGTAGCATTTTTTAAATGGAGATGAAATTCACGTTAACCATTTTATCATGTATAATTCAGTGCTATTGAGTCCACGCACACTCTTGTGCAACTACCACCTGTATCTAGTCCCAAAACACTGTCATCATCCCCTAAACAAACCCCATGTCTATTAAGCAATCACTCTCCATTCCTTCCCACCCAGCTTCCGGGCCCTTGGCAATCACCAAGTTGCTTTGTGTCTCTATGGATTTACCTCTTCTGGATAGTTCTTATAAATGGAATCATACCATATGTGGCCTTTTGGGACTGGCTTTTTTCACGCAGCATAAAGTTTGTAAGGCTGGTCCATGTTGCAGTGTATGTTGGTACTTCATACCTTTTCAGGGCTAGGTAATATTCCATTGTATGGGTAGACCACATTTGTATATCTACTGATTTTTTTGAAGGGGGAGGTAATTAGGTTTATTTACTTATTTATTTTAATGGAAGTACTGGGGATTGAACCCAGGGCCTCATGCATGCTAAGCATGCACTCTACCACTGAGCTATATCCTCCCCCCGCATCTACTGAACTGTCGAATGAAGGGTCCATGTCTGATTCACCTGACTTCTGACGGGAGAGGGATTGCGGCCAGGGCAGGATAGAGTCAGGAGGCCGTGAGGTTCTGTCCCACAATCCAGCTGAAAGACGATGGGGGAGAAGCCAATGGCAGAGACAAGGAGAAAGGGGTGGCTTGTCAGATAGGAGACAGAAGCTGAGGTCTCCTGGCAAGAGCTCAAGACCCTGTGCCCAAAGAAAGCCTTTCCCCCCTGCAGCTTAGAACGCAGGCAGCGGCTGGCCTTGGGAAGCTCTGTCTTCCGGTGGAATTCTCCCTCCGGGGTCCTGCTACACCCAATTCCAGTCAGCTCACACCCACCTGCCTGCCGGCACCTCTCCATCTCCTGTTTGCTCTGGAGTCAAACTGACATCTCGATTTCTCGGTGCCTCCTTGGATTGTATCTCGCTGACATCTCTCTTCCGTCCTCGGCAGACAGCCCTGCTCTGCCCTGTGGCCAATCCCTCTACCGTTAAGTCTCTGCATCTTCCTCTCAGTTGCTGAGGATGGCCCGGTGGCCGGGACCTTGGATGACTCAGTGTATCCAACACAGCCGGGTGGGCGAGGAAAAACGCAGGCTTGTTTTGGGATCGGGGAGAAAATTAATTACCAGCATTTGTGTGTATTGTTGGAACCTGTCTGTCAAAAAGGTAGATCACAAGAGTACTGCAGAGAGGAATTTTATTCTTTCTCCCACTGCCCCTTCACTCCTTCACATTTCTTTTCCTTTTTTTGGGGGGGGGGGGCTTCTTGTGGTGAAAGCTTTGTTTTCATGGATCTTCTGGTCACAAGTGCAGTTCAGTCTGATAATCGTATAGCTCTAAGCATCATTCATTTTAAAACCTCACCCCGCTGTCAGCAGGGCTCCTCGGGCTGGGAATTCTGCAGTGACGAAGGGCCCCATGGGCTGCTGCCTTCTCACAGGAAAACCTAATGTGTCCCCGCTGTTATGTTATGGAATGTGCAGAATGCTGGTTTTTTTCTTCTCTCTTACGGGGCACTTGACGTGAGTGGAGCCTGCCGAGCCCGGCTGCTCTTGACCTTCCCCTCTGCTGGATCCCATCACACTTTTAGGGTGGGAACACTTTTAAGGAGACCCACAGGGTCTGCCTTCATCAGGGTTCACATCTAGAGCTGGGAAACCTCTCCATTCCCATCAGTCATGGGCAGCTCACGCCCAATACCACACCCCCTTTTCCCCTCTTTGCTCTGCCCCCAGGTAGGCAGGCAACTTCAGGCTGATTTGTATCCTTACTGTTTTCTTGGTGAGCATCAAATACAGACACTGTTTCCCAATCCCCCTCCCCCCCAAAAACACCTTCCAAACCACCAAGAGTTTCTTCGAAGCCCTCTTCACTAGATGAGGGTGATACATCATCTCCCTTCCCCATGGATCCCCTCCCGGAGTGACATGCCCCTCGAGGCCATCTTTCCTGCAAGCCTCTTCATGGCCCAGTGAATTCTCTGTGTTCTGTAAACTCAAGGTGGGAGGAGGGCTCAGATTGGAAGAGCTGCATAGATGGTGGTGGCTGATGCCATTGGTGTATTACCCAAGCCCTACAGCCCTTGCCACTGTGTACCCACGATGGCTTCCTACTGCAGCCTTCTTTGCCTGAAGGCTTTATGTGGTACCTAGTGAGCAAGTCAGAAGTGCTGGAGATTCAGCACCCCTCATAGCAACCCTCAGCCAATGAGGGATGGGAGTTGGAGGATAAATACCCCAGCTCCCTCTCTCCTGAGGTATGTTCTACACCATCTCTCACAGTTCCTGCAGGACTGAGACCAGTGCCCCTAGTGGAATTTGCCCATCCGTGCACCATGTACTGGCTCCTTCCCTTCCTCCTGTGTCCTGTGCTGCCTGGGATGGTTTCCCATATAAGCCAGACTCCAAGAGACAATCTCATCTCTGCTCAGGCTTTGCTTCTGGAGAACCCAGTCTTACTCAATGGCCACGTGTATCCCTTTAGAAAATAGGAATGCTCAGTACCTATTTTGGCTTGTTCTTAGCTTAGGGAGTTTTGTCTGAAATTTCCAGGACAACAGGAGAAGTGGCACTTAATAGTTTGTTTTATACTGTTGCAAAATGCATTCACATAAGTAAGGGTTTCTCAGCCTGAGCACTGTTGACATTTTCAGTCCAGATTGTTGTGACCCAAATTCTTTGTTGTGGGAGGAGGCAATCTTGTGCATTGTTGGATGTTTACCAGTCTCCCTGACGTTGACTTACCAGTGGCACTCCCTTCACTGGGACAACAGTGCCTCTAGACTTTGTCAAGTGCCTCTGAGGGACAAAACCTCCTGTGGTTGAGGTTGGGTGTAAAAGACAACCGAAAAAGAGGATGATGATGGTTCTAGTGATGGTGGTGATGGTGATGACCATGATGATGGTGGTGGTGATGGTGATGATGCCCGTAATAACATCACAACCTGATGTAACATTCACATGACTTGACCAGACTTGCTCAGGTGCTATCAGTGAACCTGGAATCTGATCCCAGATCTTCTGCATGTCTCACCTCACTCCAAAGCCCATGACATAGACTGGAAGTATTAAGACTGTCTATTCACAGACAAGGAACTTCAGAAAAACCACATGCCCTCTATGAAAATGTCGAACCAAGAATCAAACCAAAGCTTTCTGATTTCCAAGGCATTCTGCTCTCTCCAGCACACTGCACCTTCCGATTTTACAAAGAACAAAGAGTTGCACTAGAGTTTTAAAATTAAAGCTCTTCGCATCCTTAAAGATGCTTCTACTGCATTTAGATCATTGAAATGAATGATAGAATAAAGCCAAGTTGTGCACTGTCTGGAACCCACTGTTACCAGCGGATCGGCTGTGAAGTCGGCTTAAGGAACAAATATCCGCCATCTACCAGGTTTCACGCTAGCCCAATCCGACACTTTCATGAGCTATTGATGTCTTCTTGGTACTTTGAGTTAAGAGGCTGTTCCCTACCATAGTTCAAGAGCTGACATCTATTTCTGTTGTCACATAGGCAGTCTGGCAGGCTCTTTGATACCATACCGTTTATTGAGCACCTACTGTGTGCAAAAGAAGGGGGCAACTCCAGAATTTCAGTATAATAGGGGTTTAGAGGCTGTCACCTAGTTGGAAACTGGCAGAAGGTAGGGAGAGTCTAGGATCTTAGTCTTTTTCATTCTTATTTTCTATTGAAGCGTGGTCGATTTACAGTGTTAGTTCCAGATGTAGAGCAAAGCGATTCAATTACAGATATAGGTAGGTAGGTAGGTAGATAGATAGATCGATTCTTTTCCATTACAGCTTACTACAAGAAATTGAATATGGTTCCCTGTGCTACACAGTAGGTCCTTGTTATGTATCTGTTTTATATATAGTAATGTGTATCTGTTAATCCCAAACTAGGAGTTTAATCTTGAAGCCATGTGTGCAAAATGAGCACATAGCTTTTGTTAGGAGAGGATGTTTTGGGGCTGGAGCAGGGGAAGATGATGGAGGTTATGAGGGCAGTTAGAATCTCCCGAGGCCACCCTTTAGGACAACCTGACCTGAGGACTTGTGAGAGATGCTGTGGAAGATACAGTGGTGAGTAACATGCATTCCCTGCCCTCTGGAAACCAGCCTGCAGCAGTGCACCTTGTGCTTCTGTCATTTTGTTCTCACTGCCTGAAGCATCAGCATGGGTGGTTTCCACGTCTCCTCCCCACTCCCAGACTGGCAACAAATACCGCCCTTGGGCATTGGATGAAGCTGGGAGGTGGGGGTGGTTCTTGTCACTCTGTATCAATTCCAGGAACTTCGGGCCATTTCCTGGAACGCCTCTCCTCTGGCGGTGAATTGCTTAGTCAGGATGCTCCTGTTTAAAATCCTTTCATGTCTCCCATCCCCAACGGGATGACATCCAAATGACCTAAATTTGGCTTCCTAAACCCTGCGTGGTCTGGCTCCTGCTCCCATGTCTATGCCCAAACCTGGATGCACTGACCACTAGACAAGTTCCTTTGTGAGCCTTGATCCCTCTCCCTTCCTCCCTCTGCCCCAGGCACTGCCTTCTTCCTACCTCTTGTTTATCCGCCTTGTCATCCCCTTTTCTTAATTGAGGATCCGAAGCAAGCATCACCTCCTCCAGGGAGGCCTCCATGATGCCTCCAATCTGAGTTAGACAGCCTTCTCTGCACTTACCTTGATTGTCACTCCTCCCACAAGCCCTGGCTTTCTCTTCCACATATACCACTGCTCTGTGACTCCTCGTGTCCTCTGAGCACAGCACAGTGCCTGGCACCTAGTAGGTCCTTGAAAATATGAGGGAGCAGACACAAGAAAAAGAGAAAGACATAAGAAAGAAAGGGAAGAAGGAAAGAGGGGAGAAGGAGAAAGAAAGGAAAGAGGCACGAGTTGATACCTGTCCATGACTGATGCAGCCAAAGCTGAATTATCCGGCATTCTTTCAATAGGAGATCAATTTTATCCAGCACACCTAACACAGCACGTGTTTCTGTAGCATACTGAAGCACCTTCTGGATTATTGACTATCCATCGCGATCCAAATGTCTAGTGTCAAGGTACTTTCTTGCATTTGAGTCTTTTAAAATGTGTCATCCTGGAATGCTAAGAGTAGTGATAGCAACTCTGAGTGTGTTTCATGAGTAAGACGGGCCTCCTTCCCACCCTCTGCCTCATCCCCTAAACATGATAGATAACCTGGTTGAGTTTGAGGAATTTGCCACATGATAAATGGAAGGATCGGTTCACCTTCTGTGAGAATGCAAATTACAATTAGCGTGCAGTCAGCTTGTTCTGCATCAGAGAAGAATGAAAGGCCCATGTCACAGCCCCAGCAGGGAGCCCCGTGCCCAGCACTTGGTCTTGCCCAGGAAAAGGTGGTCAATGATGAGAGTTCGGAAGCATCTCTGCAGCACTTGGCTGCAGTGAACGCCGTGCGGGGAAGGCTGTTTCACGAATGACACTTCAAAAGCCCAGTCCCTCCCCAGATCCGTGTCCCGTGCTCCTAGGAAGGATCGGCGTACCTCGCTCGCGTGTTCGGTCTATGCCGACCTCACCCCCAGGTCCTCGCTTGGGGCCTGATATGTAGTATGTCTCAAAAAAATGCATATTACCTAGAAAAATAAATCAAAGGCTTGTTGAATGTCCGTAACTTAGCTTCACAAGACCCCTCCTCTTCTCTCTGCCCTCGCCCCAGCCTGAACTTGAGCAACAGTGACATCCTGACCATCTACGACGGTGATGAGGTCACGCCCCACATCTTGGGCCAGTACCTCGGAAACAGCGGTCCCCAGAAGCTGTACTCATCCACGCCGGACCTGACCATCCAGTTCCACTCGGACCCCGCCGGCCTCATCTTCGGGAAGGGCCAGGGATTCATCATGAACTACATAGGTAGGTATTCCAGGCTGTCATGTGTTTTTCTTGGTGTTTAGATATAAGTTAAAATGATTTCCTCTAGATATGCCTTTTTGGGAGTGTTGTGTTATGTGGGTTGTTTTTTTTTTTTTAACATATTGGCCCAGTAAATATATGTAGTTTCTTTAAGAGGTTGGGTTCTCAAGTCGGAAGGACTAGGGTTCAAGTCCTAGTACTGTCATCAATGGCTGTGTGACCTTGGAAAAGTCACTTAACCTCGGACAAGTCACTTAACCTCTCTGCGCCTCCTTTTTGTCATCTGTAAAATGGGAGTAGTGATACCTACTCCGTGCGGTTGATATCAGGACTTAGTAGATAATGTCTCATAACTTTAAGGTTCATCATGTTTCATTTGCATTCAGCTGGGACTTTATATCGTCAACGCTTTTATATTTGCAACTTCTCAAAACACCGTCGGCAACATCTTGCCTGAACTGAAGCTTGGCTCTCTCCTAAGGACTCTTCTTCCCCTGCAGCCCCATCCAACCAAGACAGCCCTTTCTCTCCCACCTCCCGTTCTTTAGGATATTCCTGCAAGAGATGCCTTTCTTGATGTTCAATGTGGCTTCCAAACCTTTTCTTTACCCCTCATCTTAAAAAAAAAGAAAAGAAAGAAAGAAAACCTGCTATAAAGTTCAAACTAAGTTCCCACTTGGCCATCCAAGACCCCCTTCTTGCTGTTTCATCCACCCACACCCTTCCTTCCTCACTGCCCACCCGGTAACTCCCCCTTCTTCACTGCTGGCTCCATCACTCTCCTCTGCTCAACTTCTAAACCCTGGAGGGTCCCAAGCTCCATCCTGGACGCTGTCCTTTTCTCTGTGTGTTCTCATCCAGTCCCATGGCTTTCAACAACAGTTACCTATATTCCATTGACCCCTAATTTGTACCTCCAACCTTGACCTGTCCCGTGAACTCCAGATTCATCTATCCAACTCCCTGCTAACTACCCTCCTGCTTGTCTAACTGACATCTCAGATTTAACATGGCCAAAACAGATCTATTTCTTTCCCGGCCCCCTGTCCACCACCACCCAACTGCTTCTCCGGCTGTCAGCCCATTCCAGACAGAACCACACCTGGTTTCCCAGACTGCTTGCTCTTTCCTTGTCCCTGTTTCCCAACCCGACTTCCACAATGTGTCTCAAATCCAAGGACTTCTCTCCATCTTTCCACAGCCACCACCCTAGTCCAAGCTGCCAACATCCCAGCAGTCAGGGGACCAGAACACCATGAGGTCCCACTGATCCTAGCCCTGGAAGGGACTTGAACCGACAGAGCATCTGGTCCAACACTGTCGTGTCACAACAGAAAAAGCCCTGGACCACCAAGGATAAGGGACTTGCTTATCAGGGGGAGGACCTGAGGTTCACACCCAGGCTTCCTGGCTCCCAGCTCTTAGGGTTTCTCCACCTCCAGTATTTCTGGCAACAGTAGACAACCTGGGGGACACAAGGGGGCAGTTAAGACCTAACTTCTTTTGGCATCCAGGATGGTGAGTGTTGCCTCCTGAGGATTTCAATGGGCAGGACTCAGCCAGCAGTTAGGGGACTTGCCTGCATCTCCCAGGAAAGAGGTTGACATCTTGAAGTCCCAAGATGGAAAAGGAAAAGGAGGATTGTTCCTGCTGAGTCTCTCTGCCAGCATCCCCCCCCCAACCAAAGACCCTCTGGCTTGAGCAAGATTCCACGTCTTTGGTTCTTCCTTCCCTCTGGCTAGGAGATTTGCCCATCTCTGTCTAATGCAGAGTGCTCTCTCTGTGCCTCCTCCTGCCTCTGGAATACGGGCTACTTCTCTGACCACTGGCTGTCTCAGGGGGCCCCACACACGTGAAAATAAGTCCCTTCCTTATTTTTTGCTTCCAGCAGGTGGACACTTCCCATCCCTGCCCTGCTGTGCGCGCACCTCTCAGAGAGGCCGTCACAAGTGCTCACCTCCTTTTTGATGTTTCTCAGGGCCCCTGTGGCCCTTGATTGTGATGCTAAGTGTGTTCAGAGCACCAGGGTTACCACTTTGCATGTGTTCTTTGGCAGGCGGTGCCCTGGGTGTGGGGGGATGGCTCGGGCTGGCTGTCCAGGCAAGGTGCCCTCTGGAGTGAGCTGCCTTTAGAGGGAGATTTTCTGATGACTTGGCTTCCATCTCCCTCCCTAGACTTCTCCTCCCCCACCCCTCCCTACTGGAAGATGAGGTCATAATTTTGCTCATTTGTCTCCTCTGGTCCCTCAGTCAGTCTCCCCAAACTGCATTCAGCTTGATGGCAGAAATCTGACTCTATCCAAGGCTGCCCAGGGTTGACCAGAAAGCCTGGCCAGTGTTCAGTTTGGCACTGTGTTGAAGAGGATGTGCTCTTGTTCACTGAAGCTGAAACAGATTCGTGCGACAATTTGAAGCTGGCGAGCACTCTTACATATATTATTTTGTTTCATCTTCAAATGCACAATCTCCATTTTCCAGAGAGTTTGGCTCACAAATCTAAGTGCTAGACCCTGTGCTAGGCATCAGGATACAGGAAAGGATAGAATTCTCTCCCTGCCCTTGAGTCAGTTAGTGAAAAGGAGAGAGACAACGTCAGGGTCCTGTGCTGACGAGCACAGGGTTTCAGAGAGTGCTCCCCCAGGGTACACAGCCTGGCTAATTTGGGATTAAACAAAAAGAGAGAAACTTTCAATGTTTTCTCCTTATTTCTGTTAAAGAAACACATCATTAATTTCACAGAGAAGGGAAGTGGGCCTCTGTATTTAATTTTGATGTCAAGCAATTCCTCGTGACTACTTATACTGAAGACCATGTTGCATTTAGAGGAGGCCATGCCTGAAATCAGTGGGAAAGAGTTCCATGATTGATTAGTGATGTCTGTCATGGGCATAGGAGAGGTATTTGCTACCCTAGGTCTAGACTTAACCAGACGTAGATGCAACTCCCATTTCTGTAAAGGGATCAGATGGAAGGGTTAGGGGTTTCTGTTGTCATCTAGAGAATTCTGAGGCTCCTAGACTGATCTCAAGGCCAAAACCCAGCTCTGGAAAGTGGCCAGGGCTTATCTGCTCTGGTTGCTGTCAGAACCTTCCAGAGGAACACTCTGGGCGCACATGGTTCTGACTTCAAATAATTCTCCTCTGCACAGGCAGAAGCAAAGACCCACTCTACTCACTGCTACTGATGTTTTGCTAGTGTCTGTGGCCAAGCGCCTGTGGAGGGAAAGGAATAAAAAGGCAGAGATGGGAAAGCAGTGTCTTCCAAAGATTTTGGTCAGTGGTGTGTTTATTCCTCTAATCCCAAGGTAATAAATAAGCTCCATATTGTAGATCAAGCCCCATCAAATGACAGTGGATCCCTGGTGTATTGTGTTGAGAAGGATGGGGAGGTTTCAGCTTGATTCAAAGAAAGAGATTGCTGTGATTGATTAGCAATGCCTGCCATGAGCATAAGACCCGTCATTGGTGGCATGCACTCAGTGCATTTGGGTGTTTCTTTTGCCCAAAAGTTGGACCATGGTGCTGATCTTGACCATGAGAATGGAACCATGATCCCTATATTCAGATCCCTATATTCCTGGTGCCTGGCACATAGTAGGCACTCACATCTTAGTCAAACAAGTCAATGAATCCATGTAACTCATCTTAGTGTTACTGGTATATCGTGCACATGACTTAGTTTTCACTTTGCCCCTAAGGCTAGACAGGGTCATGATTCTGCTCTCCACTCTGTGATTGAGGACAGTGAGGCTCAGAGATGTTTATGGACATGACCGGAGTCACACAGCTTCTAAAACAAAGAAAGGATTAGAAGCGAAGTTCTCTGACTCCAGGGCCAGTTTTGTCATTCTTAGCAAAGGAAACAAGGGTTCATAGAAACAGATGATCCCAGAACCTCCACCTAGGATGTCTGGTGAACACGCAGATTCCTGAATCAGGGTCTCTGGGGGTGGAGCCTGGGAGCTGAAGAACAGAAAGTTAAGTGAGTTGGCCAAAGCCACCCAGGTGGTAGACAGTGGGGCCAAGATTTGAGTCAAGGCTGTGCTGCACTGTGGCAGCCACTGAGTAATCCCAAACGCAGTGGATGCCACAGAGGAGACGGGTGGTCCTGCAGGACTGTGTAGACCTGTCGGCTAGTATTGAAAAGTCAGACAAGCAAACCTTTCTTGGTCTCAAAGCATTTGGCACAAAGCAGACCACATATCCAGTTTTTGCCCCCATTTCTCCTCTTTCATCCATAGTGTGAGCATTTGCAGCTGTGTCCGCAATCCAGGGCTCAACTGATTTTTCAAAGGCCTAAAAATAGAGGCTCCTGCTCCCCACCAAGCAATTCTAGAAGCCATTTCCCGTTCCCCTTCTTCTTGCAGACACCCATGAGATCTCCCTCCCCCAAATAAAATCACGATGAAATCCCGGGAAAAGCCATGGCTTGTTTCTCAGAATGACTTTCCTGCAGACAGCGGAGGCGCTTTGCTTTCCCCAGAAGCACATGAGAGCTGCAAATTAATTACATGGCATAATTAGCTCTCTTCTCAAAATCTGTGCAGTGGGCACTTTGAAGCGAGACTCGTAATAGTGGGCTTTGGGTCGCTACCTTGGTAACGAAGGTTTGCAGGAGGAAAGCAAAATCATTCCAGAGGAGGACTCTGTGATAATTAACTGTGTGTAGCATTTTCTGGAGAGTGGTTAATGTTCGCTGATGATCTGCAATGTGATTTGAAGAATGTGACCAATGATTATTTCTATTCTAATAGTTACATTGTTATCTTAATCAGCATGACAAAAATGTATATTACTAATCCATCAAACCAGTAGATTTATAGACATTCTTAGAATGAGGCTGAGTGTCGCAGCAACGTATTGCTGTGTAACAGATTACCCCCCAAATTAGCAATAAACGTTTCTGATCTCACAGTTTCTGTGGGCCAGGAATTTAGGAGTTGATACTGGGTAGTTCTGACCTGGGATCTCTCATGAGGTTGTAGTCAAGATACCAGCTGGGGCTGCCATCATCTGAAGGCTTGACTGGGGCCAGAGGCTCCACACCCAAAGTGGGAAGAAATTATTATAAAATTGCACTATAGAAGAGTTCTTGCAGGTTAAGGGATTTCAGAAATTGCATTGCTTATTTTTGGAGGCCTTTTCTTCTATTTCCTTTTTCCTCTGACATTCATAAAAGGAAAAGATAACAGTTTTTTGTTTTAAAGAGGTGTCAAGGAACGACTCCTGCTCAGATTTGCCGGAGATCCAGAATGGCTGGAAAACCACTTCTCATACAGAGCTGGTGAGGGGAGCCAGAATCACTTACCAGTGTGACCCCGGCTATGACATCGTGGGGAGTGACACCCTCACCTGCCAGTGGGACCTCAGCTGGAGCAGCGACCCCCCGTTTTGTGAGAAAAGTAAGCGTGGTCTTGTTTTTCCCTCTGGATCATTGCCCGGTAAATCCCTCCCACCCATCGTCTCTCCTATTCCACCGACACACCGGTCCTGCTCACAAATGTCATTTTGTAGTCCAAGGGCAGGAGTCTTAGACTCAGGTGCTTTCAGAAATCTGGCAGGTGATGTAAATGAGTGAAGCAAGCTGGGTGTGAGACCGTAGGGAGCGGTGTGGACTGCAGTGAATGTATGTAGCTTATGTAAAAACATCATTCAAATTCAGTTCTTTAAAATACCTGCAGTAATCAGCCCAAACTAGTCTAAGTTGGCCCTTGGAGCCCCAGTTCAGAATCCCTGCGGTAGGTAAATGACTTCATCCAGCCCTGTCTCCTGGTCCCTCCTGCCTGCTCCCCTCAGGAGTGCGGGCCAGGTGTGTCGTGACAGCTGAGTCTAGCGTCTTAAAGATGGGTAGTGAAAGGAAGTGCTTCTGGTCTCTACATGGATGTCATAGTAGCAGTGGGCGGAGCTAAACTTGGAGGTGGCCTCCCCCACCCCCAGCCCTTTGCTTCCCACCTCCTACCTAAAGCTCTAGTCTGCTGGGAATCCTTGGATCCTGGGGGGTACTTTGGTAATTCTGATCAGCATGACCTAAATCACTGATTGCAAAATAAGAAATATGGACTGTGAGCAGAGAAAGAGAGTATCAGGGAAGGAAATTGTGGGGGTTCCATACAGTTCTTACCACAAACATTCCAGCATCAAGGAACATTCATTATAATTGTGGGAAACGTGAAGGGCCTCGCTAGTCACCAAACCAGCTATGGGAACGTATCTGTCTGTTCTGCAACAGAATGCATGTGGGGGGTGGGGCACAGCGACAGAAAATTGAAATGGACAGTGCAAAACGCCACGTGGTGGTGGCTGGAGAAACCCCTTATGGACTCATTGATGTGATCTACATCACCATTATTTTTTTTAAACATTTTAAAAGCTTGGAAGGGACATAAACTAGCTCTGTGGGACAGTCCCCTCACGTGCCTCAATTTTTGCCCAAAAAATAAAAGGACCAAAGCAGAGGGAATAAATTTGCATTGGGCCCCTTGTGTGTTTAGTTCCCACGCTGGGAGCCTAACCGACTCTCCACGTCTGAGATGCAGACCCACCGCCCTGCTTCGGTTACTTTCTCTTCTAGTGAAACGAGGGCAGGAGAACCTCCGTAGGACACTGGGGTCCCACCTGGAAGTCCCTAGATGTCATTACCACCTTTCACTGGTTAAGCTCCACCCCCGATGTTAACCACATCACACAAGTAACAAATGCTTGCTTGTGGTTCTCGGGCAGTGGTAAAACAGCGAGGTCGAAGGAGCAAGTCGGTGACAGCCTGCTGTCTAGCGGTGGCGCCACTCTCGAAAGAATCGTTCCAATTGCACGTGTCCGCATGGGTGTCCGCATGGGTCTGTTACAGATACACAGACACGCTGTATGTTTCGTGCAGGTGGACCCGCAGGGCTACATACAGAAATCACTGGTATGTCACCATGACAGGCACCAGTTCGTACAGACTGCCCTGCAGCCACCCTTTTTTTCCAACTCAGAAATACAGATATGTTTTTTGCAGCCCACAGCTTGTCTACTTCATTCTCTTTTAGTTGGATGACTGTTTTCCTTTCATCTATATTGACTTCTTTAATTTTTCTTTTTTTTTTTGAGCCTTTTTTCTACAATTTTGCATTTTTTAATTTTTATTTATTGGGGGGGTCGTTAGGGTTTTATTTATTTATTTTTAGTGGGGGTCCTGGGGGTTGAACCCAGGACCTTGTGCGTGCTAGGCACGCACTCTACCACTGAGCTACGCCCTCCCCACCCTATGTTGACTTTTTAATTAAAAAGTACTAGGTGTTTGTTTGACCACAGTCAAGCCCTACAGAGAAAACACTTTGTTCTCTTTAGTGGTGGATCAGGATGTCATGGAATGGTTGTTCCATGACACTTACCTCTTCTTCTGTTAAAGGCTTTGTATTGGGTTTCTTTTTCCCTCCTTTTTCCTATTTTTTAACTGTTGCAAGTAATGGTGTGATGTATAACCTTGTACATAGATCTTTGGGCAAATTCCTAGAAGTGGAATTAAGTTCAGGTCTCGGGTGCCCTGGCCTGTTCGCCAGCCACCTGCCTTGTCTCTCACACGGGGAAGGAGCTAAGGGAGGAGGCTCTCTGGCTCGTTCTGGAGTCGTCAGCAAACCTCCGGTCACCCGGAACCCTAACGCCCGCCTGGTCTGCTTTCGTCCCGCGCAGTTATGTACTGCACCGACCCCGGGGAGGTGGACCACTCGACCCGCTTGATTTCGGACCCTGTGCTGCTGGTGGGCACCACCATCCAGTACACCTGCAACCCCGGCTTCGTGCTGGAAGGGAGCTCTCTGCTGACCTGCTACAGCCGCGAAACCGGCACGCCCATCTGGACGTCCCGCCTGCCCCACTGTGTCTGTGAGTCCTGTTTACTGACTTGAGCCCCCGGCTCACCCCTCAGTGACATAAGTTTCTACATCTTGGTTATTGTGAATAGTGCTGCCGTGAACATGGGCGTGTTAGTACCTCTTCAAGTTCCCAATTTCAATTCTTTACGGTAAATACCTAAACGTGGGATTGCCGGATCACATGGTGTTCTATTTTTAACTGTCTGAGGAACCTCCATAAGGTTTTCCATAGCGGCCGCACCATTCTGCATTCCCACCGAGGGTTCCCTCTTCTTCACGTCCTCGCCAACTCTTACTGTCATCTGGTTCTTTGATAAAGACCATCCCACCAGGTGTGAGGCGACACCTCACTGTGGTTTTGATTCACATCTCCCTGATGACTAGTGGCGCTGAGCATCCTTCCTGTCCCTGCTGGTCATCTGTGTGTCTTCTTCGGAGAAATGCCTCTTCCAGTCCTTTGCCCATTTTTTAACGGGGTTATTTGGTTGTTGGCTATGGAGTTGTAGGAGTCCCTTACATATTTTGGAAGTTAACCCCTTGTCAGATACATGGCTTGCAAATACATTCTCCTATTCCCTAAACTCGAGATTTCTCTCACCGATTATTTCCTTTGAAATTGCACCCTTACCTCATACTCTACACAAAAGGCAACTCAAAATGAATTAAAGACTCAAACATTAACACCTGAAACTGTAAAAATTCTAGAAGAAAACATAGGGGGAAAGCTTCATGGTTTTGGTCTCGGCAGTGATTTCGTGGCGACAACTCCAGACGTACGGGTAACAAAAGCAAATACAGGCAGGTAGGAATTCATCAAAATCGGAAGCTCTGCACAGAAGAGGGGAGACTTCGTTGTTCTGTTGTCACAAGCAACAGGGGCTCTTGCATCACACAGCCCTGTCTCCCCATCTGCCCTCTTCAGTCTGAGTCCCAGAATTTCAGAGCTGAAGGGAATCTGGGAGATAAAATGCAATTGAGGGGTAACCTTGAGATGACACACAGCTGCCCCCATTTTACAGACAGTAACAATAATTGTTATCTGTCAACCGTGCAAGGCATTATGCTGAGCACGTTGTGCATGTTTGTGACCGACTGTATACAT
This sequence comes from Camelus bactrianus, assembly GCF_048773025.1. Lineage (NCBI taxonomy): Eukaryota > Metazoa > Chordata > Mammalia > Artiodactyla > Camelidae > Camelus > Camelus bactrianus. The sequence goes on from NC_133570.1 coordinate 17,244,066, forward strand.
GTGTACAGTATGTGTGTGTATATATGCAGATGCATCAAAGAGACTCAAGCTCGAAGGGAAATACAGAGATCAGGAGTTCTCATGTGCGAAACACATTGCTAAACATATGTAGGGAGAGAGAGATGTGAGTGTATGTACGTACACACATATACAAATGTGTGTGGGAGGGTGTGTAAAGGAAACTGAGACTCAAAGGGAAACATGACTAAGGTCACAAAACTTCTTCATGGGCAGGACTAGGATTCAGATTTTGGATTCCAGTCTCTAAGGCCAGCATTCCTTCCCCCAGTCTTGCCCCATCCTTTCACTGTGAGTGGCAGGGTCCCAACCTGCGCAGGGCTGTCCCAGGGGAATTGCGATCTGTGGCCCGAATGCCTTAACCACAGCCACATCCCCTGACCTTTGGGCCAAGTCCACACTGGTTGTTTCCCATTGTGGGTTGAACTGTGCCCCCCCCCAAAAAAGGTATGTTGGAATCCTAACCCCCCAGGACCTATAACTGGGACCTTTTTCAGAAATAGGGTCTTGGCAGATACAGTCGAGTTAAGATGAGGTTGCATTGGATTAAGGTGGGCGCTAATCCAGTGACTGGTGTCCTCATAAGAAGAGGGGGACTGTGACCCCGATGGAGACACAGACACAGACAGGATGCTGCAGAGATGGGAGAGCCGCACCTGCATGTCAAGGATGCCCTGCTGCCTCCTTGATTTCAGGCTTCTGGCCCCCAGAGCTATGAGGCAGTGAATGACTATTGTCCCAAGCCCCCCAGTTGGTGGCACCTTGTGACAGCATCCTGGAAAGCAAATATAGCTCCCTTCCCCCTCCCAGTGACTGAGGGTGATCCAGAGCATCCTGAGTAATTCAAGCTCCTGAGACCCAGAGATGAAAAGCTACAAATAAAGGCTCATTTAAAAATACTGAAAGGTGGAGCTATGTTTAAAATGAAGGAAAAGGCACCTCAACTAATGAGGCACACAGCCTCCAAAGAGCCCCTGGGCTGCAGCGGCTGCTGAGCTTCGAGAAGCCGACTTCCCCCCCTCCCTCCGGGGCTGCCTTCCCCTGAGACCCAGGGCGCTCCGGTGAGAAGGCGTCCTTGACACCCACGCTGATGAGTTCACGAGTCAAGCTGGGTGTCAGGAGACACGCCGATCCTCCTTACAGAGAGACGCCTGGAGCAGAACCCGGTGTGGGGTTCCAGCAACCTTCCAGCCAGGCGGGGCTGACGGAAGCTGGCACGTGGGGTGGGAGGATGGTCAGATTCTAGCAGTCAGGTGCCGGGGCGAGGGGGAGGTTGTATCTGGGGTCCAAGAGTATTTTTAAGGACGAAGTTGTTGAACATAAAACAGCTTTAAAATGTTTCCTCTGCTGAGCAGAGGAAACAGCCTGGTTTGATGAGCATCTTGGCTGCACCCTTTCCCAATATTGACATGTTTAATTCTCACAAAACTGCACGAATGGTATGTATGTCCACTTAAAAGCAGGCAGAGAAGGCTCAGAGAGGGTGAGCAGCTTTCCTGAGGTCACACAGCAGGGGAAAGAGAACCCAGGATTCCAGCTCAAGCCTGACTAACCCCTCAAAGCATCATCACTCTGCAGCCTTAGCTCCTGGGTAAAGTTTTGGGGCTCTCCTGTTGACCAAGATCGTCCACCAACAAGCTCATGAAGTGGATGGCAAATTGTATAAGCTCTGGTTGTCTATAGCCTCTGTTCACATCACTTGCCCAATGTCGTGGTTTGGTCCAGCTGGGACTCAAAGCCATGTCTTTTCACTCCTGGTCTGTTTACCTCAGGCCACTTTGAGAACGGAGAGGTCAGGTATAGATTTGCCATCAGACACACCCCCTAGCTCTGCTGAGTGACGTTGGGCTAGTAGCTCTCCCTCTCTGGGCCTTAGGGTCCTCCCTTGTGAAAAGGAATTACTACTTCCTACCAGGCAGGATTGCTGGGTATAATTCAGTCATTTAACGTGTCCTCCTCTAGGCAGGCACATGCTAAGACGGAGGTTCCCAAACTTTCTCAGCTCACAGTCTCTTTGGAGAGTTGGGGTTGTTTTGTAGATTTCCTGGGCCAGGACACCTAACAATTATATTTAGTAAACAGTTAGGTCCAAACCACTTAATAAGTAGCTATATATCCTGACACCCTTGCAGCTGCTTGAAAAAGTAAGGCACATAAGGTGAAAGAAAAGATGTTATTTTTATTTCACTTTTTTTAAAATTGAAGTATAATTGATTTACAATGTTCTGTTAGCTTCTGGTGCACCGCATAGCGATTCAGTTATGTATATGTATGTGTATATTTCATATCCTTTTTCATTATAGGTTATTACAAGCTATTGAATATAGTTCCCTGTTCTATGCAATAGGTCCTTGTTGTTTATATAAGAAAGAATGAAATAATGCCATTTGCAGCATAGATGGACCTAGAGATGATCATACTAAGTGAAGTAAGTCAGAGAGAGAAACACAAATATCATATGATATCACTTATATGTGGACTCTAAACCAATGACACAAATGAACTTGTTTATTTCATTCTTAAATAACACTTACTTACAATTACAGTAATTGTAATGCAATTGTAATACAGTTACTACTGCAGAGATGCCTGTTGGGCTCCACCAAACTTCTCAAACTTTCAGCATCAGGTTGGACTCCGCCCCCTTCATCCCCTGGTCCTTATTGATTTTGTCACAGTTCTTGCTTTTGAGAACCACAACCACAGAAACCTCGCTCTGCAAAGACGGGGCATCATCCAAAGGGAAGAAGCTCAGTCTGATGTTAAAGCTGTGACCTTCCCCCAGCTACTGGTGCACATGGGACTGGAAGATGTCACTGTGTCTCCTCAACATTTTTTTTTAAAACCTCAAAGAACCCCAGTGAGATTGTGGTGGCACCCCAGGGCACCATGGCACCTAGTTTGGGAACAGTAATGCTAGGCTCTGAAAATATAGCAATGTACAAACAGACCCAATCCACATTCTCAGGGAGCCTGGGGTCTGTTGAAGATGCGGGAGGAGAAACAAGTCTATGAAGGAAATCATAAGAAATCCTCAGCATCACCTCCACCAGGAAGGCCTCCCTGACTGCCAGGCTAGGTCATGTATCTCTCCTCTGTGCTCCCATGGCTTCTATAGTTACATAGCACTTGCTGCAGCTGACTGAGATGACCTGTTTACGAGTTCCGAGACTCAAACACATACCTCACCTGCTAGGATTGTATCCAGTCGGTTCTTGTATCCCTAGGGCCCAACAGGCTCAAAACAATGACAGTATTTGTTGCTATTACTGCCATCATCACCATTCGCAGTACTCATGCAGTCTTAATTGCACTTCGTAGCTTTGTTGCAACTTCTCTTTGGTGACGGCAAGGTAGACAGCTGCTGGGGCTCCCGCCCAGAAAACATCAGCCACACCATGAAAAGTAATGATCTGACAAACCCAGCGAGGGTTTTGTGGGTGGCTCTCTGGGGAGGTACAGAAGGATTCTCCTGGGGGCCCTTGGCCTTCGCTGCCTTGCCCCCAGAACACCACAAATAGGAGACAAGGAGATTTCCTAGCCTAGGAGGAGCCCACGTGGCCAGACCGTGGCCATAGTAAAAGTTTCCACTGACGAGTCATCCCCAGGGGCTTCCCCTCTGCCAGCAGGCTGAGCTCTAGCTGGGTGCCCGTCTTCATTAAGAAATTCCTGTCTCTGAGAAAGCCATAGCCCAGGGGATTCGGGCACAAGAAGGGCCCTTCATTCTAGCAGAACCGTTAAATGCACAGGATTTAAAAGCCAGCAGGTCACCTTTGCATCTCAGCTCTGCCACTGGACAGCTGCGTGACTTTGAACAAGCTGAAGCTGGTGTCCTCATCAAGCAGAAGCTCATGACAATGTGCCTAGTATACAATAAGTGCTCGACTAACATTGGTTGCTAATTACCGCTCAGTTTCAGTGTCCCACGACTACAAACCCTTCATAACAATAGCCAGGGAGCCTGATTTTGAGCATTTTGCTCAAATGTGCTCCAAAAATGTACATTTTTTCCTATACTTAATGCGGTGTGGAGGGAGGGGAATAGAAATGAGGGCAGGTGTGTGATTATGTCTGTAAGACCATCAGTCCAGCTCTCTTGAATTCCTGGGAGAGAACGGGATGAAGTCACACCATTGTGATCAGAATCGTTTAAACCTAAGACAAGTGATTGTCAACCAGGGGTGACGTTGCTCCCCAGGGGACAGTTGTCAGTGACAATTTCTAGAGACAGTTTTGGTTGTCACAACAGAGGGAGGGGAGTGCTCCTGGCATCTCGTGGATGGAGGCCAAGGGTGCTCCTAACACCCTACCAGACACAGAACCACCCACCACAGAGTTGCCCAGCCCAAAATGTCAGTAGCATGTAGGTTGAGAACACCTGCCTTAGATGATCTTATTTCAAAGTGTGGGTACATACTCGGAATGTCATTGTCCAGCCACATCCCACCTAAGGAGGAGGTGTTGGTCCAGTCCATTTACTTAACAGGCAGGAAAAAAAAAATGAAGTCCAGAGACATAAAATGATTCACCCAGGGTCACACACTAGATCCAAGCCTCCGGTTTCAAATTCAGGTCACTTTCCATCCTGCCATCTTCTGGGAGCTGAGGATAAACACAAATGCCTTCAAAAAACAGCTGGCTTTTTGCCAGGGAAAGAACTTTGTATGGAATTCTCAGACTCTTACTGATGGCCGGGTCAGAATTGAAATGGACTGACTTTGGAGTCAAAGAATCAAATCACAGCTCAGCCACTTCCTTCTTGTGGGACCTTTCACAAGAGACCTTCCCCTGAGCCTCAGTTTCCTCATCTGTAAAAATGAGTGTATAATGCAGTGATTAACAGCAAACTTGGACCACTTGGATTTGAATCCTATCTCTCGCACTAAGTTAGCTTAACAGGTTACCCAACAAGATACCCAAGAGTTCTGTGCTTCACTTGCTCAGATATAAAACATGGACAATGATAATAATATCTGTGTCTTGTGGTTGTTGTGAAACTTAAATGAGTTTACAGCTATAAAACTCCAAATAGTGCCTGGCTCATAGGATGCTCTCAGTAATTGTTGGCTGTTCTGCTCGGAACTGTTAACCATCTTTAAGGACTTGAGGGAGGATTAGAGGTAATATTTGTAACTCAGCTGGTACAAAATGGATATTTGAATTAATTTGAGGAATTAATTAATTAAATGATTAATCAATTACTTAACCATCCCAAGACACCAAAGCAGCAGTTCTGAGCCCTAAATCCTTCAGTCCTAAAGTTCTGGCTGGACTTTAGAATCACCAGGGGAGCTTTAAAAATAATACTTTGGGGGAACTAATTAAATTAAAATACCTTAGGGGGCAGAGCCAGCTCACTGAATAATCTAGGGTGATTCTAGGATGAAGCCAGGTGAGAACAGCTGGGGACGCCTCCCCCTCATCTTCCTAGACCTGCTGTCAACATCTTCCTTTACCCCCAGGTCTAAGAATTTGCCTTTTGTCCCTTTCTATCTCCCCAGGGTCAGGACAGTGCCTGGTCCAAGAAATAACCTGTATATTACATGAACGTTAAGTTACGAAAAGGCAGGGGTCACGTCTCTCTTTCTCATCATTGTATGTCCAGGGCCAAGAACAGTCCCTGGCACATAGAAGGTGTTCAGTAAATATATGTTGTACTCATTAACCTGTTAATTTATGAAAGAAAATTCCAGGGAAAGTCCGTGGGGAATGCCTTCTGAGTTGCCACTGCCACCTGCTGGCACCTCTGCTACACTGCAGGTGCTGCACTTGGAATTTGCCTTCTCTTCAAGGATCACTTACTTCCCCTCCCCCCAGAAGGAAGGGAAGCCCAGGGAATTAGATCAGCATTTCCCGGGTAGGGGGCATCAGGGAAGGCTTCCTGGAGGCGGAGACCTAAAGGCTGAGTATTGAAAGACAAGACTTATCCAGGCTGGGTGGGCAGGTGAGGTGTAAGGTGAGAAGCAAGAGGAGTATTTCATAATTTAGCAGCACCACTGTCCACCGTTTACTGAGTACCTACCTTTCAAGGGCATGCTAAGCCTTTGCACACATTGTCTTACTTAATCTTCCAAGTCCCTATGAGATGGGCACTGCTATTATCTCCATTTTACTGATGAGGAAACTGAAACTCAGAGAGTTCATGGCCCTTGATGGAGGTCACACAGCTAGTAAGTAGCAGAAGCCAGATTTGAACCCAGACTCCACAGTGTGGTACATTCTACTGTGCCCCTGAGTAACCCACGCCCAGAGGTAGGGGAGGGAAAGGGGAGTTTGAGAAATGGGAAAGATCTCCATGCAAGGTGGGGACGTAGAGAAATGATGCTGGGGAGACTGGACTCAGTCACACTGGCTCTGAGTAGGAGTCCCCAGAGATTTGCGTCATCTCATCAGAGCTCCTTTTGGCTTGCCTTTTAGCGGAGGAGTCCCTGGCGTGTGACAACCCAGGGCTACCTGAAAACGGGTACCAAATCCTGTACAAGCGACTCTACCTGCCTGGAGAGTCCCTCACCTTCATGTGCTACGAGGGCTTTGAGCTCATGGGCGAAGTGACCATTCGCTGCATCCTGGGACAGCCATCCCACTGGAACGGGCCACTGCCCGTCTGTAAAGGTAAAGAAACTTACCCACATCCCGGGGACCGAGGGCTTTGAGCTCATGGGTGAAGTGACCATTCGCTGCACCCTAGGACAGGTTTCCCACTGGAACTTGCCACTGCCCCTCTGTAAAGGTAAAGAAACTTACCCACGTCCCTGGGACTTAGGTACCCAGAGATGTAAGAGTTGACTTGCAGGGATTCTAAATTTGCTCTAAAAACCCAAGCTACTGTGTTTCACTAAATCTAAGACCCCACCACTATTATTTTCCAGACCACCGAGAAAGAAGGAAGTGGTTGCCAATTAAACAATGACACCATGCCTTCTCCTTGCTTGGCTTTTTTTTTTTTTTTTAACTTACTAAAAGAGCTCTTTCAAGATTAGACTTTTAAAAGAGGCAGCCTGCCTTTGACTCCTGCTGGCACAGCGTGACTTAAACGTCTCCCGCCTCCTGCACTTCCTTCTCCCAACTACTTTGTTCCCAAGGGTTACGTGCACAGCCTCTCGCCGCTCCTCCCCACCATCCACCCCACCCCCACCCCTGCGCCCGTTGCCTCTGGGGAATTCTCCCAAGGCGTTCGCACCCATCCTCCAAAGGCTGAAGAGTTTGCGCTAAGGATTCCGCGCGCACGAACACCGTGAGCGCCGCCTGTTGGCCGCGATTATAACACCCCATTGGTTTTTTAAGACACGCCCCCATCTCAGAGATGGTAAAGGCGGGGCGGGGTGGGGGAAGGAGGAGGTATATTTTAAAATCAGTGAAACACTCATCATTGAAATTAAGTTATGACACATCTATTGAGATTTGGGTCCATTTATCTGTGTCTTTCATATGTGAAATTAATAATCATATCCGAAATATGTTCAATGCTTTAGGCAAGTGGATTTAACCTTTTACAGTTAAAACTCTCTTAATAATCAGGCAGAATTCTCTCCCCATGGGGAAGGGAAACATACAGTTCTACGTTTCTACCTGGGGATCTATAACTTTAGCGGATCCCCAAATGCCTATGTTCAGCACTTTTTTTTTTTTTTTTTTTTTGGATTGATGACAAAAGTGTTTCCTGCAAGAAGCAAAAGAAATCAGAGTTGCATAAGAAGCATTGGCCGTGGCTCCCTCCCTCCCTTCCCCTACCCCTTCCGCGTTCCTCTCCAGAATCCAGTACTCATCACCTTTGAGCTTGTATGAGTCCCGGCTTCCTGGGACTCATACAAATAGACAGACTGGAAGGATGGGAAGGGGTTGTTTGTTTTTTACAAAAGGAAAAATAAAAAAAGGAGGGGCATGTCATACAGTTCTCGTGTTTTGCTTTTCCCCACTTATCAGAGACATCCGTTGAATCAGAAAACAAAACCATAGCTCTGCCTTATCTTTTTGCAGCATTTCCGATCATTCCACACTGAGTGTCTGTCATCATGCACTCAGTCTTGCCAGCGTGGGTGGATCTGCCGGTTGTTTCCCTGTTTCTTGTTGGGTTTGTTTTGCCAAAAACATCCTCGCCGGAGAATTTTCGGCCCTGGCTCTGCCATCGTCCACCTGCCCTCCCCCTCTGACCTGGGTTTCCCCTTGGGTGAAATAATTGGATGAGTCCACTCAGGTTTTCTAAAGGAGGGTCAGTGGCTGGGCCAGCAGCAGCAGAATTACAGGGAAGTTGGCCAGAGCTACAGACGGGCCAACCCCAAGGACGCCGCCTCGGCAGGTCCAGGAAAGGGCCCAGGAAGCCGCACATTTTATCGCTGACCACACTCCAAGGTACAACATTTCCTTCCAGTTCTAAGATTCCATGGAAGCTTCTGCCCCCCCAAGACAGGCACTCAAGGGTCCAGCTCATGTCTAGGGTGGAAAACATCTGCCTTTGGGATTTTGTCTTGACCCTCACCGTTCATCAACCTTTGTCCTACATGGAAACAGTGAAGAGGCCAGAACTGCGCAGTTAAGAGCAGAGGCTCGAGACAGCCAAGCAGGTTGAAGTCCTGCCTCCATCCCTTAGAAGCTGTGTGGTGACTTCTCTGAACCTCCGTTTGCTCATCTGTTAAGTGGGGATGATTATAGTATCTAACGAGATTGTTGTGAGTGCTAAGTGCGCAAATGTATGTAAAGCTCTTGATGTGCGGGATCTGACACGTGGTGAGTATCAGGAATTCGTGCCCTATTTCTTTCATGTCTATCCCCTCAGCTCTCAGGAACTTAGGAGTGTGTGCAGGCATTTCCGCTAACTCCAGTAGCCCAAGATTTAAAACAAACAAACAAAAACTGTAACTCTAACTTCAGCGCAGCGTGGCATGGACTTTTGCATCTAGTTGGGGGGAGGGGGCGGCTTCATTTCATGCAAACGGAGTGAGTTCACTTGACATTGACCAATGGTCCAATTTCCCTTTCAGTGAATCAAGACAGCTTTGAACACGCTTTAGAAGGTGAGTCCAGTGATGACAAAATCCAGTAAACCAAGCTCATTGCAGAAAGCAAGGGCAGGTCCTTGAATATCCTTACCCGGGTGCTTTAAAAAAATTTTTTAAGCAAAAATTCTGCCTTCACACTGCCGAAGATCATTTCAAAATAGATGATATGAAAAAGAAAAAAAACTGTGGAATTTGCAACTTACAGCCCAAATTAGGACCTGAGAGAGAGCTGGCCCCAGCTCTGTTCATGCAGACGAGGTAAAAACTTCTGGGAGTCCCCTCGCCTGAGAAAGGCGTCACCCTCTTGTAAAGCTTTTCAACCATGTGGTGCCACTTTGGGGAACTACATCCATGGATGCATCACCTTCCATGCCGAGCATCCTCCTGGTTTTGGGGGAGAAAGATCTTCCCCGGGGAATTTTCTGTTTTCCCCTCTGTCTCTCTCTTCTCCAGCATAGCTGTCCATGGATCACCCCCCTTGTTTTCTGTTCTTTTGTCAGAAGTTACCAAGTGAGATTTATTAATGTAGAACAAGATGCTAAAAAGTGATCCAGGATTTTGTTTTTATTTTGTGGTTCCCTCCCTTTTCAGTCCCTCCCCCAACACGTAAAGTCCTCTGCTGTCTGTATAACCTTCGTTCAGTTTGGTCCAAAACCACTCACTGGGCTGTGGTGTCAAAAATATATACTTTTTGTTTCATTTTAAAAATCCAAGTTTTAACCAATTAGACAGTTTTTATTATTATTTTGGGAACCACTTGGCTTTCTGACAATAAACAGTTCACTCAGAATCTGGGGCGGTGGGAATTCCATGCCATTAGTTGCTCGCTTTTGCAACAGATGACATTTTAATCCAAGCAGACAGAGCCAGGGCTCAAATACATGAGCGGGGCGGAGAGCACGTGTTAGTCACTCCACTGGAAAAAGAGAGAGCGTTTATTGGTGCTAGGCTCTGTTCAGGCCCATCCTTTGCTGTCTTCCACCAACCAATGAACCGTGCAAACATGTCAAAGGCCTGGCTTGCTCAGGGAGTCTGATGCCATCGTGGTGTTCCGTGCGCACACATTTCTCTTGGGCATTAGGATCGATTTTTCAGACCCGAAGAGTGGCGGTTAATGGATTATAGATCGGCTGGCGTGCAGCCGGGCCCTGTTAGACATGGCGGCGGAGAACCGCAGAGGGGCGGAGGCCAAGTGTCCCGAGGGGATGTGGGGGTCTTCCTTGGAGCCATGCTGAGAAAACGCCCCCATCGCCCCCGCCCCCTCCCCCACCATGGTCCTCATAGTTCTTGGGGTCTCCACAGACCGTGGGGAGGTAGCAGGAGGCTCCAGGGGAGGCGGAGAGGGCTATCAGAGAATGAGCGGCCGTGGCCTCTGAGGATGAAAACGGGGTCTTCCCAGTTGGGGTGTCGTGGGGTGCAGGGTCCTGAGCACTGACCCGGCTGCCCAGCGCCCTCTGCTGGACGGTCTGGTTGAGCCGCTCTAGGGGGGACCTGCCAGTCTGGACGCAACAAACTCTCTTCCCCACGGAATGTCAAGCAAATCTGCCTTTCCTGATAGCACATTTGAGATTTTATCCAAGTCTTCCCTTGAATTGGATTTTAACCAGATTTCAACCGGTAACCACCCTCCCCCCCCCCCCCAAGAAAATGAGTTAAAAGAGTGTACATCTTGGTGGCCTCAGTGACCACCCCATCCAAGGATGGGTCTGGGCTCTGTTGCAAAGAACCATTTCCTCCAGTCTGCCCTTCTCCCTTCTGGGGATGGCTCTCCAATGGCCAAGGCTCTGTGACATCAGCTCTTTGAGTGGGTGCAGGACTGGGAGGGCGGGAGCTCACCTGGGAGCCAGGTGCCCTCACCAGCCTGTGTGTTTAGTAGCAGAAGCGGCAGCGGAAACGTCTCTGGAAGGAGGAAGCATGGCGCTGGCTATCTTCATCCCAGTCCTTGTCATCTCCTTACTGCTGGGAGGAGCCTACCTCTACATCACCAGGTGCGGGGCTTCGGGTGGCGGTGGCGGTTGCCATCCATTCAACAGTCAGTGCCCCGGGGGACTGGGCACTTCACCTCTCTGAGCCTCAGGTCTCCACCTGTAACCTTGGGGACAGTGGCACTTGTGTGATCATCAGGATGGTGTGATTCGACTCAACTCTGGGAGAAATTTTTCTTATTGAAGCCTAGTTGGTTAACAATGTGCTAATTTCTGGTGTACAGCATCGTAATTCAGTTCTACATACATATATATATATTCCTTTTCATATTCTTCTCATTGTAGGCTATTATAAGATATTGAATGTAGTTCCCTGTGCTGCACAGTAGGACCTTGTTGTTTATCTATATTATATGTAGTAGTATCTGCAAATCCCAAACTGGGAGAAATATTTAGATTGAGCACCTACCAACCCTCCGTGCAGCAGCGAGTCAGACAGACAGTATCCCTGACGTCATGGAGCTAGGGTTTAGTGGGAGAGACAGACATGTGCTGTTACCCGGCACACTCACTCATTCATTCTGTCATTGACTCATTCATTCATTCCTTTATTCAACAAATATGTATTGACAATCTAATGTCATCGTCCCTGGTGTTGGGGATCACAGAACTTGACTTTAATGAAGAAGGAAGACACTCAGCCATGGCCAGGATACTCACTAATTCATTCAACTTCACAATTATTGAGCACCTACTATGTGCTGGGCCGTCTTCTGGGCTCTAAGAACATCACTGTGCACAAAACAAGAGGAAATCTTTGACATGAGGGGCCCAGGTTCTAATGAGGGAAGATAGACACTAAGTAAAGTATAAAATAAAAGTATGTAGTACAGTAGAAGGTGCTAAATGCAGGGAGAAAAAGCTTGAAAGACAGAAAAAGGGATCTGGAGTAGGCGATAGTTGCATTTTAAATAGGGGAGGTTGAGGGGACCCCACTGAGAAATGACATTTGAGTAAGAGCTTGAAAGCAATAATGAGTAAACTATGCACATATATGGGAGAGGAGGATTCCAGGCAGAGAAACAGCATGTGCAAAGGCCCTGAGGCAGGCTTTTGCCTAATATAAATGGTCTCTGCCCTGTGGAGCTCACAGTCTGGAAGGGAGAGAGTAGAAATATGCAAATTATAAGACACTATGATAAATACAATGAAGGAAAGAGGATAGGGGGTGGGAACAGAGACCACCTCTAAATAGGTGGCCGGGGAAGGCTGCTCTGGGACAACACAGTAGATGCCTAATAAATGCACATTATTTTTGCTGTTGCTCTTTGCATTAAAGAGGGACTTAAATTGCCTTACAGGTGGAAAAACCTTAAGCCCCACCCCCTCAAGCCCCACCCCCTCCCCAGTAAGTGGAGCTACAGGGCATTAGTGATCACTGGCTGGGTTAGGCTCTGAGAGCAATTATCATTTCAGCTTTCACCCCACTCAGATTCTCGCCTGCAAGAGGCTGTTTCCACACATCCTCCTTGTCGTTCGCAGAGGTGCTGGTGCTCAGGAAGGTGCTGATTCCCTTCGGAATTGTAAGGTATCGCCTAGTCCAGGAAAAGTAACTTCTCTTCCCTTGACTGTCTCTTCTCCAGATGTCGCTATTACTCCAGCCTCCGCCTGCCCCTCATGTACTCCCACCCCTACAGCCAGATCACCGTGGAGACCGAGTTTGACAACCCCATTTACGAGACAGGGGTGAGTTGGTCCCTCTTCATCTGCTCTGTATTTGTCAGCATTGAAACCGGAGGTTTAATTTCCTTTTGCTCACAGTGCCGCTGGTGGAAAGGCATGGCTAGTGGTCCCGTCTCATCCCCACTGAGACCCCTACTGAGACAACTGCCGGAGAGCCCAGCTCTTTTTGCGAGCTGGTGACAAGTCCGTCGCTCTGTTCATTCTTAGCAGAATGACCACAGAAGGAAGAGGCTGCTGGATGGGTCAGAGCCCACCAGTGGCCTGGTAGCAACAGGTGGCATTCCCAAACACCCTGTTGAACTCCATTCCTTGCTGAATGGCAGTGTGTAACATCCCTCCACATTTGAGTGGCAGGCTTTGTGTTGGGTACTAGGTACACAGCTAAGCCAAACAGACACAGTCCTTCCATTAATGAGCTTATAGTCTTGCAAAGGAGGCAGATCTTAATAATAATAATAATAATAATAATAATAATAATAATAATAATAATAATAATAATAATAATACGTACCATGAGCATATTAAATGCATATCACCTTATGCATAATCTCCTTGAATCCTTTCAACTCCATATGATAGATTCTCCAGTTATTTCTGACTGACTGATGCAGACACTGACGTTCAGGGAGAGGAAGAATGATTTGGTCAGGTTGTACACAGTCAGGGCACATAACCTGCACCTAGGACGCAAATTCTACATGATTCCGTTCATCATTACACTCTCCTGCCTCCCCTTGAACCTCAATCTCATGTGCCAGTGAAAGTCTTAATTGCAACCAACCGTAATTTTTAAGGACCATGAAAGAAATTGGACAGGGTGCTATGAGTGTATGGTGGGGAACACTTGGAGGGGGTGGGAGAAGGCATCTTTGAGAAAGTGAGATAAAGCTGAGACAAATAAGGTGGGTAGAATTTATATGGTGGTTGAAGAAGATGCCAGGAAGACAGGAGAGCACATGCAAAGGCCCAGAGGCACATGTGAAGAATTGGAAGGCTGGAGTGACTTTGCAAAACCACAACCCTTCAAATTCACTGTGTAATGATGTACAGTCATCTCCCAGTATTTGGGGGCATGAACTTGACTTGATCCTTGTCCCTGCTAACCTTCCCTTCCTCCTACTCACTCTGACTTCCTGTGTTGGTTATCAACTGCTATGTAACAATATTATTGCAAATTTAGGAACCTAAAAGGATATACCTCTACCACCCCATAGATTCTGTAGGTCAGGAGTCTAGGCACAGCTTCTGTAGGTCCTCTGCTCCAGGATTCAAAGACTACAATCAAGGTGTCAATCAAGGCAGCGGTTTCATCTGAGGCTCAACTGGAGAAGGTCCACTTCCAAGCTCCCATGGTTGTTGATGGCATCCAGTTCCTTTCAGGCTGTTGGAATGAAGGGCTTCATGGCTTGCAGGCTGTCAACCTTAGCTCCTTTTCATGTGTCCCTCTTAAGGGACTAGTGCACAACATGGCGGCTTGCTTTTGCAAAGTCAGCAAAAGACAGACAGCGTCTCCTTTCCAGATGGAAATCACAATCCTATGTAATATAAACATAGAAGTGACATCCTGGTCCCTTTACTGTGTTCTCCTGGTTAGAAGCAGAGCATAGTAAGGGGAAGAAATCATAGAAAAGTGTGAATACCAAGGGATGGAGATCATGAGGACCACCTTAGAGTCTGCCTACCACACTTCCATCTCTCATGAAGCACAAATGTAATCGCTTAACTATGTTGACCTATGGGAACTGTAGATCTCCTTTCAAAACATGTGACAGTGACCCTTTCTGGAGCCAAGCCTATGACTTCTTATATCTCCCTGCTCCTCTGCCCTGGGGGCCTGGAGTAGATTACACACACTCCATGAATATTGGAGAAATTGAACTGATTGCTACCTACATGTTGTAGCCATTTTAGATGTGGCACTGGTAAGAAGAGGTCATATGTTGTTTTACATTCTGCATAGTTTCTTTCTGACTCCTAAAAGAAGGTCCAGCTGATGAAAAATAGCATGTTAGAAACTATACCTTATTAATACTTATTAGTATATGTATCAGTTACTTAGTGCTATGATAATGCTGAGTAACAAACAGTCCCAAAACTCAGTCACTCGAAGCAACAAACATTAATCTGCTCATCAGCCCAGGGGACGTGTTTCCAGCTCATTTCGGCTGGGGGATAGTCCTCGTTCGGCAGTCCTCACTCACACATCTGGGACTGGCTGGTGGTTGGCTGGGTGACTCAGCTCTGCTGTCTGTTCCCCTCATTTTCTTGCTGGTGGAAATGGCCATCAAGGCAGGCTCTGCTCATATGATGGCAGAGGGGCAGGACACAAGCAGAAACACACATGTGCTTTTCAAACCCCTCTTTTGACCCACTTTCCCCATAACCCACTGGCAAAAGCAAGTCAAGGTCAAAGAAAAGAGACTGCAAAGTCACATGCCCGATGTCTTGGATGCAGAGATGGGAGAAGATCCGGAACCAATTTTGAGTCACTGTGGCACACAACGGGTTAACAGATCTGGGCTTCTCTCTCTTGCAGGAAACAAGAGAGTATGAAGTTTCCATCTAGAGAGAGCTCCACTTGAGAAGGGAACTTACAGACAGGAATTCAACAACAGCCTCCTCGAGAAATTCATCCAGAGACCACGTGGCATTTGATGGAAACCCCAGAGTGTTGACTGTCTTTTCTTTAGACTCTTTATTGAAGATTTGCTGTTTTCTTCACTGTATTTATTATATTTAAAATCGAAATAGGTGTGGTTGGATGTATTGCAGCTGCAGCCAAATTCATGGTACAGCCTCAATCCTGAAGCCAGCTGGAGGGCCTACAAAATGGCAAATACAGCAGCAGGGGGAAGAGAAGGGGAAGAAAGAGGCTGAGTTTCTCCCAGCAGTGCTGCCGTGCTATGGCTGCATCAGATTGCATGCATCTTCGCAATCCACGCCCACGGCGTTTTTTCCTACAAATCTAAGTCCCAAGATTAGGTTGGAAAGGGTGTTTCTTGTTGAATTAACTTGGGTTGGAATTTAGCATGGGTCCTTAAACAGGTCTGCTCCAAAACCCACATGTGTCCTCCCTTCCAGTTTTCGCAGCTTCTCAAAGGTCCCGCCCCATCCCCACCCCCACCCCCCACGGCCCCTCTGAAGGCAGCAAAGGTGTTACCACATCGACATTCCCTTTTACTACCCTGGCCTCGCTGGATGCCGGCAAACTAAGAAAATGTTTTCTCTCCATAAAGGCGACAGATGACAAAGGAAAATTTTCAGAGAAGATGAGAGGTTTGAGAGTTCCAGTGAAGAATTGGATGAGGGGGAGCATTAGGTAAGGGAGTCGAGCTAATTAAATGTTCTTTCCTCTGACACTCTTTCAACGATGAAATTGATGCTCCAAGTGCCAGAATTGTTCAGCGAGGCCACCCTCAAACTGCGAGAATAGATCCGCAGGCTTTGGACGTGTGAGCAGCACCCCCCGTATAGTTAAAAGGGTTTGTGTAGCAGGAGAGACATCCAGGGGTGAGCTCTGGTCCCCTCTCGGGGTCCCGGAAGGCCAGAGCCCTCAAAAGAGAGGAGACTCGAGTGCACTGTCACCCTAAGAGGTGACACCTTCAGAATACACTTGCCTTCCAGTATTTTGCGGGGAGAGAGGGTCCTCAAAGAAGAAACTACTTTTCCAGTGTTTGAAGCTCTGCCCAGATGTTGGATGGTGGCATGAACACTTGACATGGACCATGGAGGTGCAGAGGAACAGGGCCACGGGGATTAGAACCATGACAGCATCCACCCCCATCACACGATTCGATCTCCGATGGGGAGAGAAGGAGGGGTTCCAAGCCAAAAAGGAATTCTCGGCATCTCATTAATACTATGAGCGTCCTTGTGTGTTATCAGGGTCCTTTCGCCCTAACCCAGTGGGACTGGTGAGTGTGTGACTATCTTCCAGAAGATTCTTTTCTAAGTAAGTATAAAGAGAAGGCAGAGGGTGAGGCTGCAGGGAGGAATCGTGTGTGTGAGGCTGATCCACCTCCCGAGGGATGGCCGATGGCTCAGAGAGGCACACGGGTCCAGTGGCTTTGAGGGCCCTCTTTGGCGCCTTCCCAGGCTCTCTAGAATTGTTCTAAACTAGCTAGTTTTCAAACCAGAAAAGACCTTTCTGGCTGCCACGGCTTTGGGAGAATGGCCGGGAGTCCACGTTTTTGGTAGCTTGCCTGGGAAGCATCTGGAACGGAATACAGCAGTTGGCTTTGTGCGCACACACCTACCCTTCCCACCCCCAGCCAGGAGCTTGGACCTCAGTCTGGAGGGATCTGAGGCCCAAGTATTTCCCTCCTGCCGGAAAAGCATCCCCCACACGTGCTCCTTCGAGCTTGCATTCGCGAAGCACCGCGAGATCAGTAAAGGCTGCCCCCCTCAGCCACTCCGAGCCCCCCCACCCCCGTCTTATTCGGTCATTTTCTAAAGTCAGAATCTGGTCTTGGCTTTTATTTCTATTTGATGCTTCTTCTAAACCTAACCCTGGGTCATCCGAACGAAGAACTCTATTAATGATTTTTAATTTTAGAACATACTATGGTTATGTGAACACTAAACACTTGCCTTTCATAAAGACTGACGAAATATACAATCTTTATGCTAACCCTGTCCCCTAAAACTGGCCAGGCCGTGGCCCAGCAATTCTTCTTGGTTGTTGGACGGACAGAGAGGTGTTGATTTTTATTTTGTTTTTCCAGGATACCAGTGTCTTTGTTCTGTCTTAGAAGTATGACACCTGTAACCATGTTTTTAAAAGTTTGTTTTAGCCTAAAGCTGGAGTGGGCAAGCTTGACAATGTACAGTGTGATTGAAAAGACAGGTTGGTGTCTATTTTTCTTTTCGAAATACCTGAATGTGTCTTTGTAATAGGTAAAGGTAAAACAAATAATAATAATAGTGCCAAAAATGTACCAGGCATCTCATTTCCGCTCACGTCATGTCTGTTTTTTATAAGACCAATGTGAAAACCCACTGGGATTAAATATTTTTGAATCGGATACAATCTTGAGAAACTCAAGAATGGACTGAACCTTCCTACAAGCTACTCTTTGTTTTGAAAACATCGGGGAAACACGTTTACAGCTATTTCGAGCTTCAATGAATGAGTGTGATGGTGTGTATTACATGCTAATTCTCCTAAGCTGTATCTGTCAGCCACCCCCAACCCCGGGCTTATAAAAATGCACGCCCTCCACCCTCTTCAGCTTGGAGCTCATCCTTCTGCTGTTTGTCGGGGGCAGGGGGTACAATTATTGAGCCAACTTGATGGCCGTCCTTACTTCGTTCCATAGACATGCTTTAAAAATGATCTTCTGAAGCCAGCTCCTTGGAGAGCCTACAGATCCTCAAGCTGATAGCTTTGGAAACAGCCAAACAGCCCAGCAGGAAGCAAAGTGGCTCTGTAATCGGGATGGTTGTATAAGCAGAAAGGACTTGGCAGATATATGGGTAGATTCAGGCTGAGCGTGAGCCTTGGGCAAAAATGACCTTTTCTTTGGGGTCAATCCAAAGGGTATCGCTTTCCAATGCTCTTGAGGGGCCACTGGGTCATCTGAGGCCAGGTTTTGATTGAGTTGTTCAGCACCCCCCAAAGGTACGCTTTCTCCTGGGGAGTTTCCATTTCCATTTGATGTCCAAACCGAATAAAAATGCAAAACAAACTTTCTAAGCTAATGAAATTAAGTCATTTTCCACTTTGTATATACTGATGCTAATAAAACAAATGAAAAAGAGTCAGATCAGTGGGGTTTTTGTTACAAAGGCTCCAGGATGACACGAAGTGGCATGTTTCCAGTTTCTGGGGGTTCAGTTGGGGTAACACCCACTGACACTTTGAATGCCAAGACAGGACGGCCAACTCGGGACTGGTTCCGGGAACATTTGGGGAGTGTGTGGAACGAGGCACGTCTGCTGCCATCTTCAGACATACCGCCATCCAGGACACCAGGAGCACCAGCGTCCGAGGGCAGAAGAGGGCGGACAGCCCAGCTCGAGCAGACGGCAATGCTCAGGCAGTCGCTGGACCAGAAGACGCCCACCTGCCTTGGCCCTTTGCTCGGCCTCCCAGTTCGAATGTTCATCAATTTGGGAAACACCGTCACAGACACACCTAAAAATAATGTTTGGCCAGCAATCCAGGCACCCCTTAGCCCAGTCAGAATTAGCCATCGCAGCCTGTCTCCATTTAACAAATAAAGCAGCCATCCAGGTGGCACCCAGAAGGAAGGGAGACAACTCCTGACAGATGAGCACCAGCGATGATACGTGCGGAGAATGACGAGGACCCGGATGAGCCAGGTGAGGCTGTGGCTGGGAGTGAGTGGCCCAGGAGGTGATTCTAAGCTAAGGCAGGGAGGTTGAGCAGAGCCCTGCAGGGTTGTTGGGGAAGCTTTTGGGCGGAGGGAGCACGTGGAGGGAGGACGACGAGAACCTAGCCCCTTGGAGGGACAGCGGGTGTGGCTGAGGGTAGGGGAAGGTGTTGCTTGGCCGGAGGGGGCCAGGGAGGCCGGACGTGTAGGTAACCGGAGGGACAGGACCGGCTCTGTTTAATGCGCCCTCTGGTGGCCATATTGGGAATCCAATCCCAAATTGGGTAATTCAGGAGGCTGGGAGCTCCAAGTTGGCCCTTTATCTCACGGACAACAAATGCGGAAGGGGGTCGGGGAGGAGGCACGTGGGGAAGCATCCCGGTGGACGGATTGACGTCAGGCGTGCTCCTTCCCTGCAGGTGTCCAATCATCTTATAATATAAAACGAAAGGGTGGGGCTTCTGAAAGGTCCCCTGGGGAGAAGCTTTACCAGTGTAGGGGGGATGGGTGGCACTGGCAGGACTAGGATGAGGCTGAATCAATCATGGGCTTGTCACTCAATCAGTTCTTGAACTGAGATTCCTTGGAAGGACAGACAAGGTGAAAGACAGAAAGGCAGCAGGATGCTTTCAGAAACCAAGATGCTGTTTCCAGTGCCCGGCTGCCTGCAAATTTAGAACAGTAGTGGAGAGACAGCTTCCCTTGAGGCCAGAACCCACCTGCACTGGTAGATGTGCTTCAGACAAAATGAGCAGGATGGACGGCCCTGGGCCAGGAGAGAGAGAGCCATAAAGCAGTGACCAAAGAGATCCCTGCCAGGATGATGTAGCTGATGACATTAACAATCATAGAAATAGTAATAGCTAATAGCTGGCATTTATTGGCTGCTTGCTAGTTCTTTTTGTTTTGTTTTCTACATTTTAAATACACGTTTTCTTTGAGAATAGTTTTAGATTTCCTAGTTATTTGATGCACTTTAATATCTCATTTACTCCTGTGAGGAAAGAAATTAGTATCATTCTCCTTTGACAGATGTGGTATCTGAGGCTCAGAGAGGCTAAGTCACTTGCCCAAGTCCACACAGCTCATCCAGGAGGAAAGGGGACCCAGGAGGTCTGGATCCTGGTCTATG
Source organism: Camelus bactrianus (assembly GCF_048773025.1). NCBI lineage: Eukaryota > Metazoa > Chordata > Mammalia > Artiodactyla > Camelidae > Camelus > Camelus bactrianus. The sequence goes on from NC_133570.1 coordinate 17,264,215, forward strand.
TCTAGGGTAGGAATGGCTGAAGGCCAGCCCAACCAGTGCTATCTCCTCCTAGGGCACCCAGAACTGAAGCAGATTTTAGCCCGTGGACGCCCTGAGCACAGGGATTCTGCCTCACTTGGCTTTGTCCCAGGACTGTTTGGCTGGGTTCAGCAGTGGCGAAGGGCGGGAACTCTGGGCTTGAATCTTGACTTGATCGATGATTAGCAGCTTATTGGGGTGAGTGGCGCAGGTAGAGAGGTGATGCCTTCCTACATCCCTGTGCAGCCCCCGGATGTGGAACTAATACATCCCTATGTAAAAAAAAGGAGGAAAACAGAGAAAAGATTTCACCAACATGGAACCTAAAAACAAAGGTAAGGTGTGAATGCCACTTTCTCGAAAGTTCTGTCAACTTTTCAGCTCTTGTGCCCCAACCAACCTCCCATTCCAAGTATCTCCCCCTCCTTCCTTCCTTCCCCCTCTGCTCTCCCCAACCCGTTTCTCTCCATATTATGACTCTGTTGAAGAGTCACGAATCCCCTGCCCTAAAACATGGTATAGTAGTTTCAACATGAATTTCATGGCTTACAAGTTTTAAAAACCTACTTTTCATTTCCTTACATTTCCAGTATCTTTTTTTATTTGCACTCAACTAAGACATTACCATTTTAAAACAATGCTGTTCGTATGACTGCAACGTTGTTGCCTGGGACACATAGGCATTCTGAAAGATTCGCTGGAGGAATGAATATCCACTAGCAGAGAAATCCAAGGTATGACCAGCGTTGAGAGCATGCTGGGCCCCTTTAAACCGCCAGGTGGCAGCCTCAGCAAGGCTTTATTGGGAGGTCGCACTAATCCTAAAGTGACAGTCACACTTCACTGCCTCAATGGTTATTTTCTTTGGACAAAGTCAGCTGATGAAATGGATTGTTTCTGATACAAGAGGTTTCAATTTGGAAACTTAGTGGACTGCCCTTGACTCTTGACAAAGAAAGAGATGAACATCTCTGGTGCTTCATCCTTGCCCATGAAACAGACCCAGATGGAATGTGTTCTGGGTAAAAAAAAATGGGCCCACCTTGGACCCTGGTCTCGTAGTGTCGCCCTCAACCACTCTTAAGTCCACAGAAGATTTAAAAGAATCTAACTTTTACAGCCAGTCTCTCAAGGGAACTGAAAGGGAGGCATGTCACCCAAGGAAACTTCTTGAAAATTCTGCACCCAATTCTGTCCCGGAGAGTCTCACGTTCCTGGGGACCTGCTCTGCTCTCTCTCCCTCCCCAAACCCCAGCTCGCTCTCCCCACTTGCAGATCTGGGGTCCCCTGCTCACCACCCCCATCCCCTACCCTGACATCTTTCTTCCTTCCTTATAAGGCTGCCAAATTAGACAGTAAATATAGAGGCTACCCAGTTAAATTTGAAAATCAGATTTTTTTTTTTTAAACAACATATAAATCTGTAATATAAGTAAGTTCTGACTCCACGGGCACCTGACTACCCTCTGGCCAATTAGAGTTTCCGTGGTTAGTTCAGAGATGGTCACATGACCCAAGCTGGACCAGTGGGAAAGTACAATTTTGGAATTTACTTATACTAAAATGTAGTCATCCTTTATGTGAAATTCGAATTTAGCTGGGCATTTATCTACCAACCCTACCTCCCTCTTCTATAAAAGCTATAAATGCCTTTTCATTTCTCTAACCCCCAGCCTGCAGGACCTTCCCTGGTCCTCAATCTTCTTAGCAAGCAGGGTTAGCAGAAAGGGGAGAGTTTATTATTTTGAGGTTGTTCACAAATGCAACATACTCATTCCCCTCTTCCCATTTTTGTTGTATTGCATGTGAAATATATACATGTATAAAAATGGCCCAGGCTGATTATAACAACTCAAACAACCCACTGGGCTAGTAAGCAAGCCCTCTAGTCCCACATCCTTAAAATATTAATATGCAATGTTTGATGAGGATCCTTCTATACCATTTCCTTTGGTCTTAAAAACACATAGGAGAGATTTAGTTTTCCTCAAAAAAAAAAAAAAAAAACCTGCACCTTGCTCTCCTCCCGCTTGATAGAGGTGGGGGCAGGACATGTCTATCCCACACATCTCGCCAGGTCATTACACAAAGCTCCAACCCATTCTTCCCAAAGCTGAGTTATAGTCCATGGTGTGCTGCATCGTAATTTATTCCATTTATCCCACAGAAATACAAGGCACCGGGGTGAGGATTTTTGTACAAGGTTGTTTATTACGGCAGAATTTGTTGTGTCAAAAGCTTAAAAGAATACGGAGGACAATCAGTAGGGAACCATCATGCTTATTTATCTGAAAGGCTTTGCCAGCAGTTCCAGAATTCCTCTTTTCCCATCAGCCAAGCTCTAACCCTCGGGACCCCACCTGGATGGAGACTCTTCTACCTGGACCTCGTGTCTACAGAAGCTAAAGTCCAACTCTGCCTCCTCAGCGTCCCTCCCGCAGAGCCCCTCCTTCCTGAATTTCAACTGTTTTCTACTGTAGAATTCTCTGAGAGGTTTAATCACAACCAAATTATAAGGAAAGAACCGTACTTTTATTGCAACAACGTGGTCAACCGACCACGTGCCTCTTTAGGAAGACCCTGGTACATGTTGGTCTAGATCTCAACATATTCCAAAAGCAAGGTCCCTTTTTTATCGCAGGCACGACACATGCTGGTTGTAATGGAAATCTAGGCTCCCGTCTCTTGGTCAAAGCGCGCCTCAGTTTTGCTTTGGGGAAGCAAAGAGAGAAGGATCTGAGCCCACGTGTTGGGTGGAGCAGCCCTACCTCCGGCCTCTATGAGCACCTGACCACAGTCTAGCCAATCAGAGGTTCCGTCATTAGCTCAGAGGTGGTCTCATGACCCAAGCTCGGCCAATGAGAATGAAGCTTGTTCTGTCTGTGCAAGTGGCCAGGCTGCTGGAGGGAGGCCAGGACCCGCTGGCAGCCGTTGCCATGTGGGACAAGACTGGCTGTGCATGAAAATAAGATCAAGAAAAACAAATCCCAGAAACGGAAAAAAAGATTCCTGGTGATGCTGCTGTTGAGGCTCTTGGATCCAACTGGACTGAAAGGCAGACCTGCTTCCTCTTACCTTTGCAATCGTCTGACTCAAACCTTCTCTCTGGGTTGAAGCCAGTTTAAGCTGGGTTTCTGTCCCCTGAAACTAAAAGGTGTGTTGCTAACAGAACAGTATTTTTATGTCGCGTAATTGAGAAAATATGTTTTGTGTACATGCCTCTCTCCCACACACACACCCCCACAGAGCTATTAAGAATTCAGTCATAGTCACAAAGCATCTAGATACATCTGAAAATGTGTAATATTTAGGTAATGTGCAGACAATTCTGTATCTCCTAATAACTGTTGTATGCCTATATTTAGGTAATGTGCAGACAATTCTGTATCTCCTAATAACTGTTGTATGCCTATATTTAGGTAATGTGCAGACAATTCTGTATCTCCTAATAACTGTTGTATGCCTAAGGTCAAGACTCACAGGTAAGAATCAAATACTCTGTGGGAGGAGGGGTAGAGCTCAGTGGTAGGACGCGTGCTTGGCATGCAGGAAGTCCTGGGTTCAATTCCCCAGTACCTCCATTAAAAAAAAAAATGAAAATGAAAAAGGCCAAGTTTAGAAAAAAATTAAAAGAATAAAATACTCTATGTCGGTGGCTTGCAGGCATCCGGAAGTGCTGGAGAAATGCACCTGGGAGCAGCTCTCAGCCCCTGAGGGTGGAGTTGAGGGACTGACATCCCCGCTCTCACTTCCCTTGAGAGACGCGACTGTGAGGTATGTTTCTACGCTGTCCCTGGAGTTCCCAGTGGGGCTGGACCTCTGCTGCCCGCAGTGCACACTTTTTGTTGGCTTCCTTCCCTTCTGAAGATTACAGCCGCATTCTCCTTGTGCTTCCTGGCCTCACCTCTCCGGCAAGCACTTTTAGTGGCATCCTGACTCAGGGTCTGCTCCTGGAGAGCACCAGCCAGGACAGCTACGTCCAAACTCAGGGGAACCAGAGCCAACTCACACCCCCAGATTAAGAACCCCTGTTCCGGAGGACTTGACACATCCCTCAAGGGGTGCTCACTGCAGGGTCACCTGACACCTTATGTTAGCGACTTACTTCAGGAAAACAAACCCAACCGGCAAACCCCTGTAAACGCCTTGCACCTGATGCTTTAACTGGACATCAGATGCTGATATTTTCTGAACTCTTCTCATTCCCGGGACCCTAGGGCACAGGCAGGCTGTGCTTTTAGGGGCATGATTTACTGCTTCCTGCCAGTTCTGCCCGTACCGCAGCGTGTGAGAACTCCTCCATCAATGGGGAATGGCCTTCTTACTGCGTTAAGGCTGCTCCCCTTTATGTCCCTCTAATCTCCCTGCGGGCGGGAAGAAGTCCTGGAGCTGATGCGCCTTCCCCACCTGCTAAGCCCCACTTCCTGTCCCCTGTCCCTTTTAGAAGAGGACTAGAGAGAGACAAAACTGGCCTGACTGTAACGAGCGAGGGCTCTAGACAGATGCACCTGGCCGCACCACTTAATAGCCTTGGGATTTTAGCCAGTGGCCTCGGTTTTCTCATCTGTAAAATGGGGCTGGTAGTAATAACAGCCACTGTCTCTAGTTGTTAATGAGAATGAAACGAAATAAGGCAAGTAAAATGCCTAGCACATGAGAGTCCTTGAGAAATGGAGGGTTGTGTTGCCAAATATGAGACTAGCCACAGGGTGGCCATCTTAAATGTCTGTTGAATGAATGAATGAATGAATGAATGAATGAAATAACAGAGAAGCCCCAGGTAGAGTCAGTACCTCTTGCCATTCTCAGAGGCCCCGGGTCCTGCCTCTCCCACTCACTTGCCGTACCTGAGGGCAGCGGAAGAGCCCCATGCTTGGTTTAATGCTCTGCTATCAATGTCTTGAAATTCTTAATAATTTTTGAACAAGGGGCTCTGTATTTTCATTTTGCCTTACAAATCGTGTGCCCGGTTCCACTTGTAGGAGGCTCACAGGGTCTTCCCAAAGTCGTGTCCTATGAAAAAGCATAGCGTGCCTAGGAGAGGGGCAGAACCTGGAGAGGGGACGGAGAGGGAAGTCGTGTACAGAACCAGATCCATAAACCTCTAACACAGCCTGGACACTAGACTGGGGTTCAGGGCTTCCAGAGGCACAGGACTGACTGATTATTGCTGATTTGTCCCTCCACCTGCAGGAGGGAAAAATACAGGAGACGGAAGTGGGGAAAGGGCGGGCCAGCAGGGATTCACTGGCTAATCAGGTCCCTCCCACCCCCTCCCACTCCTTGCTCTGCTCTGTTTCCTTTTTCTCTCCTTAAGTTCTCCCCCACAACACACTTTTTTTCTATTTCCTTGGACCTCTGTGTTCTAAGTTAACAAGCATCCTTTTCTGTCCTTCTTTCTGTCCTCTGTCTCCTGATTCTTTCTCTTTTTGTCTGGTCTCTGACTCTTTCTGTTTCTCTGCTCCATTTCTCTCCTGGTCTCTGTATCCTGCCCTCCCACCCCCACCACCACATCACCCCATCACCCCTAAACCAGCTCCCTCTCCCAGGGACCTGATTGTCAGGCTGTGCATATCGTGGGCTGCCTGGAAACCTGCCTCACGTATCCATGGCTGGATTTTTCCTGTGTCCACGTCTGTTAAAAAATATCTTTTGACCTTTGAGATTCCATCAGTTTCATTCCTAAGCTTTGTGATTTTGAATGACACAACCGGAGGGTGTGGAGGTCCCTGCAGGTCCTGGTGGGTGTTGCCCTATGCCCAGTCCTCTGGCTCCTTCCCCTCCCACCCACTCTGGAAAGGCGGAGGTGAGCTGAGCTGATGACAGTTCTATTCTCTGGAGTCTGCCAGCGTGCGTGGCAGATGTGCCCAGCAGTTGTTTCTTAATCCTGCTGAGCCATTTGCCACAAATCCCTGTTTTGTCACAATTTAGCTGTGAATTTAAGAGAGCGACATGAGAGGGGGGAGAGGAGGAGCAGGATGAGAATGTGAAGCGTCCTGGGGAGATGTTTAAGAATACAGCCAGGGAGCCAGACATCCCAGGGTTCAAGGCTGGCTGGACACATAAGGTCTGAATAACCTTGGGCAGAGTGACGGCTAACAAGTGTTAAGCACTCACAATGTGCCTGGCATTGCACTGAGCTCTGTGGAGATGCTCTCATTTAATACCCCCAGCAACCCTGTAAATGACAAACCAGCATAGAGAAGGAAGCTGAGGCTCAGAGAGGCTGGGTAACTTGTCCAATGTCACACAGCTAAGTGGTCACCCTTCAAACAGACTGATTTCTGAGCCCAGTGCCTGGAAATCTTTTGGGGATGGTGCTCCTGGGACCCAGTGCCCTGACCACCATCGCAGTCCCCACGGGAATGTCTCATTCATCACAGACCCACCTCTGGGAACTGTGTGGCTGCTTCTAGTTCTGCCCCCCCCCCCCCCAATGGAATGGAGTCCGTGAGGTCTCTGCAAATTTAGGGATCCAAAAGACCCTACTTGTCAGGGAAGATGGGTAATTGAGTATAGGGCATTTCCAGCAAGTGTTGGGGAGACTGGGTCCATTTCCTGAACATCCAGCGTTTCAGCCAGCAGCCCCCCAAGGCATGTCTCTAGGCCGCTGGAGAAAAGCAAAGAGGGCGTGGAGAGTTAACCAACCAACCCCACGAAACACAGCCCTGCCCTTCAGACAGGCTCTTCTGCAGGGAAGGCGAGATGGCCAGCAATCTAAGACAATTTTTCCTTTTCACATTTGAATATTTCTGAAATCAGGGTGCATCTTACAAACGATGCCCTTGCATCACGACCTGACAGGACTTTCAGTCTACGGGAAAGAACTGTGAATCCTCCAGGCAAAGACGTAGTCTTCTATTCCATGAACTGCGGTAGCTCAAAGACCAGCTCTCATTGGTCCAAGCTGATCACGTGCCAGTCGCTGGCCAATCACTGGGCCTCTGGTTGTTACGCCTTAGTCAGGTGCTTCTCCGGTTAGTTAGGGGTTGGGGTCAGCATCGTCTAGCTAAGCAGGTGGACCCACAGAGGAACGGTGGTTTCTGAGAGAAAATCAAAGTGTTGCTGCCAGAAGAGAGGGCTGTGGAAGCCGGGCAGGAGGCAGGAACAGCTGTCGCCGCTTCTACCCAGAGTCATTCTGAGATTCGGTAAGAACATTGCCTGAAATACTGGGCCCCTAGTACGCACCCAGCACACGTGTCCGCTGCTACGTTGAGATGTCAGTTAAGATGTTTCACCTGAGCCTGCGAGGGCTTCTAGCCAGAATTCCCAGTTTACAGAAAATGCCCAAGATGGAAGAACGGGGCCAGTGGCACCGCCACGAACTACTTGGGCAAATCCGAATTGTTAAATCTAAGCAGAGGGCATGCAGGTGATCTGTGTGTGTTCTTTTTACGTGTTTGGGAAAGAGGACATGAAAAAGGTAATGAGATACTGTCCACCTTCTAGGATAGACGTAATTTTAAAAAACGGAAAATAGTAAATGTTGGTGAGGATGTCAGGAGATTGGAACCCCTGTATAACCACTGTGGAAATAGTTGGGCGATTCTTCAAAAGTTAACCATTGAGTTACCATAAAAGGCGGCAATTGAGCTTTTAGGTCGTATAGGTCCAAATGAATAGAAACCAGGGACTCAGACAAATACTTGTACGTGGGTGTTCATAGCAGCACTGTTTACAGTAGCTTTAAAAGTGGAAACAACCCAAATACCTATTAATAAACAAATGGATAAACAAAGCTGGGTGTATCTATACCATGGAATATTATTCATCATAAAAAGCAATGTACTGACACAGGCTACAACTTGAATAAACCTTGAAAATACTATTCTAAGTGAAAGAAGCCAGACTCAAAAAGTCACATATCGTATGATTCTGTTGACAGGAAATACCCAGAATAAGTAAATACGTAGAAACAGAATGCAGATTGGCGGTTGCCAGGAGCCGAGGGGAGGGGCGAGGGAGAGTAAATGCTTCATGGGTGTGGGATTTGCTTTTTCACCCATTAAAATGGTTTGGAATCAGAGGCGGGGCTGCACAACCCTGTGAGTTACCAAGTGCCCTTGAACTGCTCACGTTAAAATGGTTAATTTTAGGTTATGATGTGAATTTCAAAATTGGTGATTTTTGGGGGGGGGGGGGATTAAAATAATACATAAAAAGCCCTCCCAGGAACTATCCACAGGTAACTAGGGAAATGAGTCAGGGGAAGAGAGGCAGTAAATAAGGGCATAACTTGCTTAATGAAATTCTGTTCCACCCTGGAACCCTGGGAGCCAGTGTAGACATGCACCCTAGCCTCCCCATTCCAGTTACCAAGAGTTAATTGTCCCTCACATCCCACCAGTGGTTGGATGACAGCTGCTCTCAGAGGGTGTCAGCTCTGTGGCACTGCTGGCCTGCCACCTGTGCCCACACGTGGGGCTCTCCAGAGAAAGCCCTCAGGGCAAGGAACACAGGTGCAGAGAAATGGTGAGGGCCTTGAGGATGGGTGGCATCTCCTGCAAATTCAAGATGAGCATCCATGACAAAACAAAGACCTTTCTTCTGTGGCCAAATGGCTGATGAAATCCAGAGCAGATAAATATAACCGTTTCTCCTTTTGTAGTTGTGAGGATGGCACAGTGTTTGCTGAATCTCACTGAAGATTGTTTTCTTTTTTTAAACGTGTGCCACACCCAGCTCATTAGGCAGCTAGAAAGAGGTCACCAGCTCTCCTGCTGACAGCGCCCCCATACCTGGCTCACCTGCAATTGGACTTTTGCAGGCAGGTCACACACCTCCCAGAAACATCTCCCCAAATCCAGCAGACTCTCAGGGTTTGTGAAAAACATATGCCCCTCTCTTGTCCCTATGTGCAAGTATGTAAAAGTCATGAATCCTTAAAGCAACTAACTGAACCTGAAATCTAGCAAGACACGCTAGGGTTCCTGGGAATGAAATCCACGAGGTAGGAAATGCCAGCCAATGGGCAAGTCACCTCCTCTTGCCAGAGCCATCTCCTCTCTCCAGCGCTGTGATCACACGCATTTCACAGACAGCAGTCACCGCATCTGTTGTGCTGGTGGCTTCAAAGAGGGAGTCAGAACGACTTGGTGATGCAGAGAGGAATGGAATACAGACCCAGAATGCTGGGGGGAGGGGCAGAAAATGGCTTCATCTTCATCATTCTGCATCTCTGTCTTTAGAAGGTCAAGTTGGCCATGTCAGAGAAAAGCCCCAGAAGGTGGTAATTTTGCCACTGGCTTTAACAGACTGACTGACATGCATCCCCCACCACAGTAGCTGGTGTGTGCTGAACCTGTCACCGCCTCTGCAAAACATTGCTGGTTTCCACGGAAACAAAAAAGCATTTACCGAAAGAGCTGCTGGAAATTTCAAGTCGAAATGTCCAAAACTGTCCCTGCTCTGTATTTTTTTCTAAGACCCGATTGGAAAGAGAAACAATAGCACAACTTGGCAAAGACAAAGGAAGATAATGATAAGAAAGACTTGATACCATTTCTAGATCCCAACGTCCTGTCTAGAATCTGTCCTTTAAAAAAACAAGCTCAAGGGAGACACTGGGTGAAGCAGATGCACTGGTCCACAGGTTTCTGACTTCTGACAGGATTTTATGGCCAACGAGCCTACTTGCTTTGCTGTTCATGGAGTTTAAATCTTGACAGGACAATGCAGCAACATAACTCTGAATACACTTGCTTAAATGAAGCTCCTGCACGCCAATCTGCCTCCTACTCTCTGAGCTAAAAAAGAGCTCCTCAACTCGGATGATTATATACCTATTTTTTTAAATCCACTCTGTATGGCGGTAAAGTGAAATGAAAGATAAAGGCTCCCTTTAACCGTTGTCAGATTGGCATTCCAGAAGATGAAATTTTCTTTTAAACTCCTAAAGAAGATGTTGAACTAATTTCTTAAAAATAGACTCAAAAAATAATTAGACAAACTGGAATTTTTTGAAATCTCTCTAGTGTGATAGAAAAACGTGTCAGCAGCATCCTCCCACTCTAGTCTCTGAATTTAGTTGGGGCCATTCGACAATGGTGGCCTTATTCTCTTGGTTTTTCCCATGATTCACATAGTGGAAAACTTCTGCCTTGTCCATTTCACATGTTGGAATCACCTTCCTTCCTTCCAAGGAATCAACCTTGATTCCTTTTTCTCCTTCAGCCCCCATGTATCAGTCAGCTCAGGCTGCCATGACTGGGTGGTTTAAACAACAGAAGGTTATTTTCCATTGGTTCTGGAGTCTGGAAGTCCCAGATCAGAGTGCCAGCATGGTCAGATTCCAGTGAGAGTTCTCTTCCTGACGTCCAGATGGCCACTTTCTTGCTCTATTCTCACATGGCACAGAGAGAGAGAGAGAACTCTCTGGTATCTCCTCTTAGAAGGCACTAATCCCATCATGAGGGTCCCACCCTCATGACCTCATCTAAATCTAATTGCCTCCCAAAGACTCCCACCTCCAAATACCATCATGTTGGGGGTTAAGATTTCAACATATGAATTTGGTGGAGGAACACAATGCAGACAGAGGCATCCCCATATCCACCAATCACCCAATCTTGTTCATTTTGTCTCCCAAATATCCATCAGGTTCTTTTTCTCCTGTCACCACTACCCCTATCCTAGTTGCAATGCTTATCATCTGTTGCTAAGACTAGCGCAGTAGCATCCTAGCTAATCTCTCTGCTCCCACACTTGCCCTCTTCAAATCTACCCTCCATGTCGTAGTCTTGTTTTCCAAAAACTGAGGCCAATGGATAGAGTCTGGAAGCCAGATATCATGGGAAGACATATCTGAGAAGTTCACTCACAGTTGATGCTCTGCTTCTTGGAAATCCCAGCCACCATCACCACAGCTGAAGTCTCCACTGCCAGCTTCCTTGCCTCCCGTGGAGTGAGGCTGGGGTCAGGCACAACGTCTATTGCACCTGCCATGGTAGGAGGCACGGCAGCTGTGGCACCCAGGTGCCTGAGCACGCCAGATTCGGGGAGACTCTGCTCCTCCCATCATGTCTAGACCTGGATGAAGCTCCTTGCAGCAGGACCTGGGATCTGATCTCCCCAGCAGCTTCCCAGAAGGGCTGGGTAAGTGTAGGGACTTAATGCTCTGCGGGATAAACTTTGAGCAATGAGCGTCAGGAGCCAGGAGAAAGCCTCTCTCTCCCTCTCCTCAGTGAACTGGTCTGTGGCCCAGCGTTTCTGCACATCCTGTCCACAGACACCCTGTGTGACAGAGCGTCCGGCTGTGCTGCTTCACAGCGCCTTGAACTTGTTCCGTCTCCATCTTTGGCTTCTGCCCTCTCATCTTCACCGCCTGCCCACATATCCCTTCCTCTGTATCAGCGTGCCTATCTTCCCACTGTGCATCCCTGCCCCACCACCAGCACCAAAGTCAGGTGCCCCTTCTCTGTACTTCCACAGAAATCTGAATTATTGAAACCGTTAGCTTTACTGAATGCTCCTCCGTTGCTCTGCCCTTGTAAACTGTGAACTCTGCTGGAAGCCAGAGCCATGCTTTATTCATTTCTTTCTTTTTTTTATTGAAGTACAGTCAGTTACAATGTGTCAATTTCCAGCATACAGCACAATGTCCCAGGCATGCATATATATATATATATATATATATATATATATATATATATATATATATATATATATATACACACACACACACACACACACACATATATTCGTTTTCATAGTCTCAGTTTATTTTTTTGTAATCCCCAACACTTAGCACTGTGCCTGGAGCACTCAGGATTTGCAAAACTGAAGCGCCCATTGAGAGTTACTTCGTGAGACCTGAAATAGTGGACAAGATTTCCTTAGACATGATACTCGAGGAAGGCATTCCTGGACACAGAGGCAGCCTGAGAAAACACCCAAAGTCAGAAAAATGCTGGAGTAGAGGGGATAAGCAGGGCCAGGTAGGTTGACGCTCTCTTGGAAGGTCTTGACAACTAAGCCAGTGATCTGCATATCTTTTCAGTGGGTAAGCTGGGAGCCTTTGAAACCAGGGAGTTGCTTTGGAAACTTTAAACTGCCAGTGATGCGTAGGATGAATGGGGGCAGGGGACCCAGACTGGGGAATTGCGCGAATCGGAATTGCTATGGTAGCCAAGAGACTGAGAAAGAGATGCTTGTGGGAGAGACCGTGGCGGTCAGGGCTACTGGGTCTAGCAAGCGCTTGGGCGCCGAAGGAATCGACGTTGGCGTTTAGCACTCAAAACAAGGGCTCTTGTTTGGAGAATGGTGCGGCTGGCAGTGGAAACTGTCAAGACAGGAGGAATTTTTGGCTTGGAGCTGGGAGGAAGGGTCAGAAGCATTTTCATAAAAGATGACACTGTTTTGCTGCAACACATGCAGGCACACACCAACACTCACACCACCACCACCACCTCACTCACCATCACCACCAGCCACAGCTGCCAGTCAGGTATGGTGGTTCTGACTTTCATGTTTTCCCACCACTGCTTTTATCATGAGCACTGGGCCCAGAAGTAAAATCACATTTCCACAAACTCAGAGGGCAAGAGTCTTCTGTCTGGCCAATTTATGCTTTCAGTGTAAGGTGAGTCGGCAGAAATGAAAGTGTTGGCTGCCCCTTCGTTGGTTCCCTGCGAAGTTCCATTGCTTCATGTCCACCTAAACACTCATCCCCTGGGCACATACTTCTTGAGGCTAAATGAATAAATTCCTTTAGGGACAGACAGTGTTACTGGGGCAGCAGAGAAAGCCAAAGAGTCCGGAAGAAAAAGTGCACGTTACATAACAATAGGAAAATTCCTCTTCCCTTACACCAAGTCATCACTCTTCTCAAAGGGAAGGCTCTTGGAGGCTGCGTATCCGAAAGGCTGTGACTGTTATTGCTCTCATCATCATTTCCACGTCGCAAGCGTGATGCAGCGCCCAGCTGGGGCTGTTAATTGGCCAGAGAGTTAAGAGCATCAGTGGAGCCTCCTCTTGGACTGTTGCCACTAAGGGAAAGATGGAGAAGAAAAGGCGCCGTCCCTGCCCTTGGACAGTACTCTCTGACCCACGCAATTCAGGCACAGAAGATCATTGAAAAATAAGAGACTGGAGGCTAGTAAATACAATATTTTCAGTGTGCAAGGAAAACACTCAGGAAGGGGTGTTTGGGGAGCCCAAGAGCATCGTCTTGGGATGGAGCAGTTTGGAGGAAGTTCTCTCTTCCTTTTCATCACGTTATTCTGGGCGGGCTTCCCAAAGATGATACATCAAGATGGAAAGAGCTGTTAAATCAAGTGCTTGGATATTACAAAGTGATTCTGAGATAAGGGAAGAGAAATCCATTCCAAAAGGGAGAGTGATCGGGGGAATCCAGCAGTTTCTAAGGCAAGTCCACAGTTTCTCAGTGTGGCCCTCAAAACATCTGCACCAGAACCGCCTGGGCAGCTGGCAAATGCAGACCCCTCCCCAGGTCCCACCCAGAGCCTCCGATTCAGCTGGTCAAGGGTGGGGCTGGATGGTCTGCATTTTAACTCAGCCCCAGGTGATCCTGAGGCATCCTAAGTTTGAGAACCATGGCCAGTCCTTCTCCTGGGTCCTCCCATCCCTGGAATCGCTCTCCTGTATTCAGTAACTTATTCAAATTTGTGCACTGAGTCTCTGCTATGTGCCAGGCTCTGTTCTAGGCACTTGAGATGCAGGAGAGAATGAAAGGGACCAGGTCCCCACCCTTCTGGAGTTTATATACAAGCAGAGGAGCCAAGCAACTAATAAATATACAATAAATATGGAATGTGGTGATAAGCATTTCGGGGGAGCCAGGCAGGACAGTGGCTGGAGAGGACTGAACGAGTGATGTAGGACATCAGAGGTCCTCTCTGATATGTGGCATTTGAGCAGAAACCCAATCCTTCTGAGTGCCCTGGCGCCCACTGGCTGGTGTGCCCTTTCCTCCAGCTCTTCCTTACCCTCCAAATTCATTCATTCACCGATATTGTGGGCTTCGTGTGTGCCAGGCAAATCCCCCCAGCACCCGCCGCACAGCCTCATTAGGGTTGCTTAATTTTCACTCCCTGCCATTCTCAGCAGTTCTGCAGTTTTTCACAGCCCCTCGTGGCCCCCCAGGTCTCTTCCACACCCTCACATTCCATGACCCTCCACCCACCCACCTCCTGTACTTCCATTGTTCTGAATTTCCAACTTCCCAAATCAACAAGGCGCTCCGAACATCACACGCCGTAGGACACAGGCTGCAGAAGGCTTGGCAGGGGCTGGATGATGGCCGGAGCTGCCGGGAGTGGTGAAGTCTGTGAACAGCAGTAAACGCCTTCATGATTACATCAGCTCCTCTTGTGGTTAAGCAAGATCCTGAAGTCAGCAGCTTGGATGTTAAAGGGTTAAAAGTGTGTGAATAAGGAGACTGGGAACAGGAGGGCACTAATATGTCTGATCACCTCTAAACCAGCCTATGTGATTCGTGTCATCCCATGTGCTCCTTACAGCAATGCTATGAGCTTGGTATTAAGCCCATTTTGACAGGTGGACAACTGAGGCTCAGAGAGCTTAGGTAACTCGTGTCTAAGGCCACCCAGCCAGTGATGGTTGGAGATGGGATTCAAATCTGGATCTGAGTCTCAAGCTCCTTGCTTCTTCCACCAAGTGAAGTGTGAGTTTGTAAAAGAAGATGTTCTGAACAGTGCATCTCAGGTTAACAGAGATCATGACAACTTTGCCAGCTAAAGTCTCAGAGGAACTTTGAGTACACCACCCTTCAGTCCTAGGTAGGGCAGATGTGTCAACGAGCAGGTTGGGTTTATGATAATCACATCGTGACCCGACCACCCTCCCACGCCACCGCCGAATCAGCTGGGTAGAATCCGGCAGAGTTGATAAGTTACTACCTTAGACAGGTAGGAGCAAGGAGGAAATGCAGACTAAAAGACAACGAAAAGGAAGCTTGCAAAAAAAACCCCCAAAAAACAAAAAAAAAACACCTGAACTAAACCCTAATGCATGTGGTTCAGGCTGTTGCAAATTCCCAGGTATGTGAAAACCAGATTAGTTAATCAGAAATGCAAAGAGGACTTAGCTCGGTGGAGCTGTCCTCAGTTCACGTACTGAGCCAGAGCTTGTAACGGTGATCCAGGTGATTTCGTGTTGTGGCTCCGCGGGACTCACCTTCTCCCTCTAGGAAAGTGACCGGTGAGGCTGAGACTTCTGTCTGGTCTCTTCCAACTTGCTTCTCTTTCCCTGGGATCCAGGAAATTCTGGCCACCTGCAGTGTGCAAAGGCAGCTGGCCAGGCAAGGAAGCCGGCGCCAGGTCCCGGGGCCCCTCCCTGGAGGGAGCAAGTGCCTCTCGGGTTGCAGCTGCAGAATGTGGGAGGAGACTGGGGGGACGGGATGGAGAGCAGCGGTTTGGACATCAGCTGCGTGAGTCATGCCCCAGGCAACTTTTCACCGGAGTTGCAAATTCCAGTAACAGCAGATCAGGGCCATCCCTCAAGGGACTCCTGACCAATCAAAGATGCCTCTGGCTCCATCTTGGCAGGTCTGAGTCCGCAACCAAATAGCTTATCTTCACAACCAGATCCTGAAGTTTTTCTTTGCTCGGGTCGCCGGGCTTCCTGAAACCACGAGGTTGTTCTGCCCTGAAGTTGGAGATGTTGGGTGATTGCCATTGTCAGCAGACACCACGTCTGAGTCTGGCCCCTCGTCCACATAGAGATGCGATTTCCTTTTCCCACGTCCTGGGAGGACGAACCGGGTGTTTTTCCTTTTGCCCCTCCAGATCCACTCTCTGGCTTTCTCTTGTTCCCTCCCCTGAGGAGGCTAACCCGTGTGGTTTCCATCAATGGGCTCCCTCCCTTCTGGTGTCCAGTTGGTGGCCGAAGAGGAGATAAGAATGCAGTTAGAGAGTGAAGTCACTCCTCCCAGCTTCCTCTGTGTGGGGTCCCACGGGCTGACTAGGTCCCTTATGGGAAGAGTACAGCCCTCTCTCAACAGGGTATTGCCAGATTCTGGTAACCACTCACCCTTGTTCTTTCAGGCTTGGGTGGGGTGTGTAACAGCTCCCCCTGTCACTAGCTCTGGGTATTGCACCATCCTAGAGATTTCCTTAAAGTCCGCCCACTCCCTTAACTAGACCCTCCTCCAGTGACCCAGTGGGAGTGCACCATCTTTCCACTTCTGGGCACCTGAGTGATACTGATCATTTAGGTAAAAGCCACCCTTGGGGAGGAGGGGATAGCTCAGTGGTCGAGGGCATGCTTGCATGCTCAAAGTCCTGAGTTCAATATCCAGTAACTCCATTAAAAATAATAAATAAATAAACCTAATTACCTCCTTCCAAAAATTTCTTTAAAAAGCCAGCCTTGCCCACCTCTCTTCCCCCTCCTGTTGCTGCCACCCTAACCTACTCCTTGTCTACAAGGACTATCAACAGACAAGCGTTATTCAAAGAGCCTTTGTGGGTGTCGAGCAGAACCCATGTCAGCCCACTTAGCTCCCAAGCTCCTTCCCGGGGCTTGAAAGGCCTCAGCCTGCTCTCTGTACTCCCCTCCCTCCAGGCTCCCCCTGCCCTCCCCAGCCACATGGGCTTCCTGCCCAGATGGTTCACACTTGTAAGCCTTCCTCCCCTCTGCCTGCTGCTAGGTCCTGAGGTGGTCAAGTTTAAGGCTCATTCCAACTTCCCAGAGGCAGATTTTTTTTTTTTTTTTTTTTTTTTTTGGCATCATTCTGCTCCGGGAGTTACAAACTCACGTGCCTACGGAACATGTCAGATAACGTAAACAAGGGAAGTGGCCAAGGCTAATAAAAATCATTCAGCTCTCTTGGTCTGGCTTGTGTTTTCCCACTTTTGACAGAGACCTGAAAGCTGAGAAATAGTTCCTTCCTACACACACACACACAGTGCAGCGTCAGTGCTGGGGGCAAGTGACAATCCTTGGAATTGAGCAGTAGGGCGGGGGTGCAAACGGCAGCCAACCTCCTACCAGCCCGTTTGCTGTTCTGCAGAAATCTGGCTCATCGTGGCTAGAAGTTGCCATTTTTCAAGAGAAGCTGGAAATCCAGATTTGTATGTGGTGTCTCCTAATTTTTTGAACTTGATAATTTTTTAAGTTGAAGTGTAGTTGATTTACAATGTTGTATTAGTTTCAGGTGCACAGGAAAGTGATTCAGTTATACATAGGTATATACCTCTCCTTTTTCAGATTCTTTTCCATTACAGGGTTATTGCAAGATATTGAATATAGTTCCCTGTGCTCTGCAGTAGGGCCTTGTTTATTTTATATATAGTAGTGTGTATCTGTTAATCCCAAATTCCTTATATACACTCCCCTCTTTCCCCTTTGGTAGCTGTAAGTCTGCTATGTCTGTGATTTTATTTCTGTTTGTAAATAAGTTCATTTGTATCATATTTTTAGATTTCATGGATAAGTGATATCATACAATGTTTGTCTTTGTCTGACTTACTTCACTGAGTATAATGATCTTGAGGTCCATGTTGATGCAAGTGGCATTATTTCCTTCTTTTTATGGCTGAATAGTATTCCATTGTGTGTGTGTGTATGTATATATATGTATGTATGTATATATATATAATTGCACATCTTTATCCATTCATCTGTTGATGTACATTTAGGTTGCTAACATGTCTTGATTGTTGTAAATAGTGCTGCTGTGAACATTGGGGTGCTTGTATCTTTTAGAATTAGAGTTTTCTCTGGATGTATGCCCATGAGTGGAATTGCTAGATCATATGGTAGCTCTATTTTTAGTTTTTTAAGGAACCTGCATATTGTCCTGCATGGTGGCTGCACCAATTCACATTCCTACCAACAGCGTAAGAGGGTTCCTTTTCCTCCAAACCTTCTCCCACATTTATTATTTGTGAACTTTTTAACGATGGCCCTTCTGACCAATGCGAGATGACACCTCATTGCAGTTTTGCTTTGCATTTCTCTCACAATGAGCGATGTTAAGCATGTTTTCGTGTGCCTGTTGGCCATCTGGATGTCTTCTTTGGAGAAATATCTATTTAGGTCTTCTGCTGTAAGGTTGACAATTTTTAAAAGCCCTGTGCAGACCACACTGAAGGTTCTTCATGCTGGATTTAACGGAGAGGCCACTAGTACTCAGTCACTGCTGTATATTCAGTGGGCATAGCACAGAGTATACGTCGAACAATTCTGTGTCAAATAAATAGAATAAATAGTCTTCCCCAGGTGACTTCTCGGAGCTTAAAAATAGCTGACAAGCAGTACACCTTCCCTTTATTGGAAATGTAGAAGAAGTGGGTTTGGAATGGGGGGGTGCATCTCCACTCTAGCTGGGAGCTTTAAGATCCGTTGCTCCTGAGCTCAGAGGCAGCCTGAATGGAATTCCATGAAGATGAGATTTCTGTGCCGCTTGGTCTGCGGCTGATGGGGGTCGGTATGCACTGATGTGCCCATGCTGGTTTTTTATAGCCTGCATCCATCCTGATGGCCGCTGCCATGGTGTACTGGTTGTTAAATAAGTTTAATATCAACCCCAACTGGATGCGAAGACGGTCGTCGTCTGTTACCACCAAGAAATGAAGGTGGTAACATGAAGGGAAGGAAATGAAGGTGGGAAATGAAGCATGTTGTCAAAACACAGTCTGATTCATTTAGGGGTTGAAGTCTGTTTATTCCAGGTTTTGTAGAGGGCTGGTTCTCTTAAAGATCTTATGAACCCAGCCATGCTTCTAAGGTCTGTTTTGCCATCACAAAGACTGATAGGTTCTCAAACCTACCTTCCATGATTAGTCAAAGCTATTCCAAAGCTTCTAGAGAATTTGGAAGGACTAGAGTGGTCCAGATGAGGGTAAGGAGCAGATCAAGTGCCGGGTGATCCAGGGGAAGACAGTGGCAGAAATAGGCAATGGCTTTGGAAAGAAGTTCTAATTAATCCACTGACTCCAGTGTATAAAGCAAGCTCCCCTGGGCTTCACAAGCAGCGGGCTCACGTCTGGTTCTACCTATTTGCACTGTAAGCAGGAAGTTCACCGTCTGTTCAGACGCTAAATAGATGTTAGCAGCACTTTTTTGGATCAGCTCAAGGTGATTTAGATTTGTTCTTGGAACCCATTAAGCCTCTGATAACGCGGAAGTGGGGCTCTGCTTTCTGGACAGATAGAATTACTCCTCTGTATATGCTAACCAACCGAAGTGTGTCATCCAGTGTCATAAAGCCATTTGGAGAGATTTGCAAACTCATTCCCTAGGATTTCTGACTCACGCTTATCCTGACACTGCCCAGAGCAAAGCTTCCCAGCTTTTATTAGGGGTAGGACAATGGTTTGCAAACTTTTTTTTTAAAACAAACTTATTTTATTCTTAGGATCTTTTACTGCCCAAATTCAGAAGGTGGATACATAAAGCTAATGCAAAGCAGGCTACTGAGGGGGAAGTAACAAAGAGTAACTAAGTAACTAAGAGAAGTGCACCCCGTTCCAAAACCCACTCCGTTGGACCCTTTTCTCCTGTTGCCCCTACAGGGGCTACTGGGAACTTCCCAGTTGGAACACAGTCCAAACAGCTGTTCTGGCAAATCTCCCAGTAGCTCGAGTCCTTTTGGAAACCTGCAACTCCCACCTTTAAAAACAAAGGTCATTTTACCCAATCAAACTGCCTTCTTCTAATTTACAATTGTGTACTCTTTCTAACATTTAGAGGGAGTAATAGGACACACATGTATGTACCCACTGCTTGCTTTTATCAAATCAAAATGCTTTGCTTTGTTGCTTGGGTTTTTGTAAAGGAATAAAATATTAAAAATATTGTTAAAGCCCACCCCCCTAATGTGCCCCTCCCCAATCCTATTTCCCCTCCTCTCCGCTCCCCCCTCCCTGCCCCCTCCCCCTCCCCCCTTCCCCAGGAATAATCTCTAGCCTGAATTTGCATTAACTGTCCCCATGCAAGGTTTTTACTATTCATACATACATTAACATATACATTTTTCCTGATTATATATGCATGCATATGTAACATATATATTGTGTGTATATACATGTATTCCCTAAACAGTATATTGTATTGTTTGCAAGAGTTCATACTTTTTGTTAGTACTATGCTATACACGCCATTCTGCAGTTTCCTTTTCCAGCTCAACCTTTTCTTTTTTAATGGAGGTACTAGGGATTGAACTCAGGACCTCGTGCATGCTAAGTATACACTCTACCAATGCATTCCAAGTATGTACTTTACCCCACAGCATTGCATTTTGGAGACTGATCCATGTTGAAACATTTAGCTCTGTCTCTACCACTTTAACTGCTGTATCCTGTTCCTTTCTGTGAATTGATCTGTGCATTTTCCTCTTGAGGAATGTTTGTGGCCTCCAATTTTTCACAAAATGTTGCAATGCATATTCCTGTCTGTGTCCCATTCTGAAAATTTCTCTAGGGCAAAGGCTTTCAAACTTCCCTGACTCCACCCACTATCAGAAATGCATTTTACCGTGGGACCCAGAATAGCACCCACATGCCCACAAACACACAGTACTCTTAGGACACTTTCGGAAATACTCTCATAATTTTGACTGAAATTTATTCTATTTTGCAGTTTTAAAATTGTGGTCATGACTCACTCTATCAGTTCTACCACCATCAGTGGAACCCCTAGTTTGAAAGGGGGTGCCCTGGAGCGTATATCAGGAAGCGGAGTGGCAAGATTGGGGGTGGGCTGTGCACACTTTCAAACTTTGCTCAAGATGGCCAGAGTGGTTGTGCAAATTTATACTCCACCAGCAGTGCACAAGAGCACCTGTTGGCCCACAGCCTCGCCAACACTTAACATCAACTGGCCTTTCAATTTTTGCTCACACGATGAAAGCAAAATGGCGTCTCATTGGGGTTTTAGTTGGCATTTTCATGGGGAGTGATGGGCAGGGCACTTTCCCAGTTGTTTCCTGGCCATTTGTGTTTCCTCGTGTGACTTGCCTGCTCACATCCTTTGTTCGTTTTTTATTAGGTAATTTCATTTTGTCTTTAGCTTCCTTAGCCCTTTGCTTTCCTCTATAAATTTTATGATCAATTTATTTTTGCACACAAAAAATTGGGATTTTCACAAAAATTGAGTTAAATTGTACACGTCATTTAGGAAGACCAAAATTTTTATGTTGTTGTCTCTTCATGTCCATGAATTTTTGCATACATGGTCATTATTCACAATTTATTCTCTGCCCTTCAGTATTTTTATTTCCCTTTTTTCATCTTCCTCATTTTAGTGAAATTCATCCCTAAGTTCTTTACAGTTTTGTTTTGTTGCTACTATGAATAGTTTTTTTCCCAATTACTATTCCAAATTATTATTTTTACCCAACTCCTATTTCTTTTTCTTGCCTTATTGCACTGGTGAGAAGGCCAAGTACAATGTTGAGTAGGATTCGTGAGAGCGAGCAGCCTTGTCTTTTCCTTTTTGAAAGTTAAAATACTTCTGTATGTTTGCAAACACACAGCACTTTCCCAGAAAAAAACGCATAAGAAATTGGTGATAATGATTGTCTCAAGGAATGGGAACCCGGTGGTTAAGGGCCAGAGGAGAGGGATAGTCCTAGCAGCTCATTAGTCCTTTTTGCTTTTTGTTCCAGGAGCATTTAAATCCTTTTGAAAATATTAAGTGAAATTAACACAGTAACGGAAGATGCTGGAATTCCTTTTGTTCACTGTGTCCAATTCTCACTCCTTCCTGACCTCCCCTGACGTTGCTTCCTCCGAGGGATATTCTTTGTATTATAAACATTGTAATGTCTTCAGTTTTAAAAAGGGGACCACACTAGAGTATTCTTCCAGCATTTACCTCCTGCTTTTGCATAACTGTGTGTGTATATATCCACAGAAACTACAGAAGAACGTTTCGTGTTGTGTATTTGTGTATTATGGAGGTGAAATTACACTGCAAGTATAATTCTACTTTTTTTGCTCTATTATTTATTCAGGAGCTTTATCCATATTGTTATAAATATATCTAGCTCTCTTCCCTTTTAATAGCTGCACAGTATTATATAACACGAAAACATAACTATTCCTTTATCTACTTTAGAATTCCTCTAGGCTAGATACAGAGTCGTGAAATTGTTGGTTCTAAGGGTATACATATTTGTTGTTGTTGTTTTAACAAATACTGCCAAACTGCTCTACGAAGTGACTGTGTCGGTCTTTTTCATGCACCCATCGAGTATGTTCTCGAGGATTTACACAGTCCCTTGCTGACTTGCTGTGGCCTTAAGGCATGTTTCCTCTCTGGACCCCTGGTGACTCCAGCTGTTGGAGGAGGGAGTTGGGTGGACCCCACAAGTGTAGGAGACGGCGTAATGATAGTTTGTGCAGCCTCAGAGTGGGTCGGGAGCGGCTGCCCTAGAGAAGACAGGGAGAGGAGGAGGACGCGGGTGGCAGCCAAGCTGAAGACAGGCAATTTATGTGCACTTGGCCCGGATCTCAACTCCTCCATTAGCGCAGCAACAATTTATCTGGAGCTTTCACCCAAAAGCCCCCTCTGGAAGGCCCAGATACTCTTTTCCCTGGGGAATTCACCTCCTAGGGTCTCCCAGAGGAAAGAATGCAAGCAGGATTAGCAAAACGTGTATATGGTAACATTGCCACTGAACAGACAAATACTCTCCACAAGTACAGAGCCATCTAACTGCACTGTTCAAAGGTAATTATAAGATTTATAGACAATATTAATTCATAATGTACTACAGATGACGTGGTCCAGTAATGGAACACACATTTACAACTGCGTGAAGGCTCTTTTCCTCTGTCATCAGTGTCACGCGGTGACTGAATAGATAAGTGTCTTTGGAGAAGTCTAAATTTGAGCAACTTTCTGCATGGGAGAGACACCAAATGCCCTCCCACCTTCTCTACCCTACCCAGGTCAGCCACTCCGAGGCTGGCAGTGAAAAGACGCGTCTTGTTTACTGTTTCTAAATCTGATGCCTGTGTCCATTTACCCACACTTGGTACAAATCAGGATACATTGTATGGTTTCCCGATGTATGCATTTTGGTTTATTTTACGTGAATAAAAGAGAAAATACTGTTCTTCCTCCTTTGGTCTTAAGAAAAGGGGAGAGATGACAGGGATGAAGTGGATTTTAGGACATGGTAAAGGTAGATTCTGGGCCACAGTAGATGTGGATTCTGAGCTACAATAGAGGTGGGTTCTGGGACAGAGAGCAGGTGGGTTCTGGGACAGGGGTGAGAGGAGGGTTCTGGGACATTGTAGAGACAGGTTCCAGGACAAAGGTGAGGTGGTTCCTGGGACAGGGAGAGATGGGTTCTGGGACATGGTAGAGGTGGGTTCTAGGACGAGGACCAGGGGCATTCTGGGACAGCGGTGAGAGGAAGGTTCTGGGACAGAGGCAAGGTGGATTCAGGGACAGGGAGAGGTGGGTTCTGGGACAGAACAGATGGACTATGGGATTGTGGGCTAGCCATCCCACGTCATGTTCCAAGAACCCCCTCCTCATGCGTAGTTCCCCTGGAGCTCTTAACTCACTGCCACATTAACTTAGTCTCCCACAGGCCTTAGCTCCAACATCATGTGCTCAGAGAGGCCTCCATGGGGCCCCCAGCCCCGCATGGCCCCCTTGTTACACTCTCATCCTGTCCTGTACTTTCTCTTGGTACCCCTCTGCCTGGCCGGTGATGGTAGATCTGTACCTGTGATGACTTGGGCATCGTCTACTCCTGACTAGACGGTGGCTTCCTGCGGGCAGGCGCCATGTCTGAACTGATCGCCACAGAGCACAGGGCCAGCCCCAGAGAGGTTGCTCAGTAATCATCTGTATCGAACGAGTGAGTCTTCCATGAGACGAAGGCTCCTGTTTGATGTGCGGTTTCATTCCTCGTGCCCGAGAGGCCTTATAAGTGTCTGATGAATCAATGCATAAAGGAAAGGAAGGTGTCCGGGCAAGAGGAAGTGAAGGAGGAAAGAATAGGGAGGGAAAGTGAAAGAGAAGGAAAGGAGGAAATGTAGGAGGGAGAGACTCAAGAGAGCCAGAGACAGGGAGAGAGACGAAGGGAGGGGAACTGACAGAGGCACAGAGGGAGAGCCGGGAGCGAATGAATTAATGCACGCCGGACTTAATGAAATACCCAACGCCCTCCCGCCTGCGCGCGCCCTCGGGCTGGGCGGGCAGTGCGTCTCCCTGCTCGGGGCCACGGCCGCGCCCGCAGAAGCCACGCGGGCGGGTGGCGCGATCCCGGCCCGGGTGACCCCGCGCTCGCTGGGCGCTGAGGGTCTCGAGCCCGCCCCCAGGCCGCCCCGCGCCGGCCCCGCCCCTCCCCTCCTCGCCCGCGCCCCCTCCCCGCGCCGCCCGGCCGCGCGCTGCATTGTGGGAGTTGTGGTCCCCGCGGCCCCGCGGAGCGCAGCGCGGCGTCGGCACCAGCGGGGGACCGGTTCTGCTCGGGCTCCGGCGGCGTGGGCCGGGCAGTGGCCGGGCGGTGGCTCCGCGGCGCGGGCAGGGGGCGTCCGCGCGTCCGCGCCCTCGGGCGGCGGCGTCACCCGGGCTCCAGCGGCCGCGCCTGCCGCCCGCGCACCCGGGCGCAGGTAAGCGGCGTCTCCCGGGGCTGCGGGGCGCGAGGGCGGCACGGCCGGGCCGACCCCGCGGGAAGGAGGGAGGAGGCGGGGGCCGGGCGGCTGCAGGCCCGCGGTCCCCACGCCCGGCGGCGCGGCCGCTGAGGATGCTCAGCGCCCCACATCCCGGCCCGGCCGAGGGGCTCCGCTGCCCAGCGCTCTCTACGTGCTGAGCGCTGCCGCCTCGGCAGTGTTCCCGGCCCAGGCATCACCCTCCTCCTCCTCTTGCCTCATCGCGACCCTCTGCACTGTGTTAACACCCTGTACCCCCGTCACCCTCCTCGGTGGCCATCCTCTTAGGTCCTTTCCCTTGCTTGCTCTCCCCTCCCCCATCCCTGTTATCACCCACTTCCCGTTTCGCATGGAGACCCTCCACTGTCCCATTAGTTATCACCATAAGCCTCCTTCCCTAATCGCCCACTTTTTCTGTCAGTACTCTCCTTTCCATCCCCCACCTCCTGGTGGTCACCATCTGTGTTAACCTATCCTGTATCCTCCCTCTTTCCCCCACTCTCCTGAGTGGGTGGATACTGGAAAAGCTGGCCAAGAAAGTGAGGAGAAAAGGTCTCCGGTTCCCCACAGGGGAGTGCTGGACCCGGGGCAACTCTCAGGCTCCTGGGGGGCTTCGCACATGCCTCACACACCTTACCCAGAGCTGCCCTGCCCCTTGGGGAAGCTTCTCAGGTGGCCTGGCCATACGGTACCCTGAAAGGGACCAGAAGCTCTTTAGCACTGGCTGCCTCTTGGACTGGTAATGTGAACTGGATTAATCAGGTTACAGCTATGAGTCTGTTCCCCAAGGTGTTCATTGTATCAGAAGTTATACCTGATAGAATTTGCTCACCCAAAATTGGCCATGAATTCAGACCCTGTTCCCCAGAGATGGTTGACTTTTAAGACCTGGAGTTGCATGTTACTAAAGTGCAGAGCTGCAATGAGATGCCCCCATCCCTAATGAGGACTGACATGGAACGGATCTGTAAAGGAAGGAGGAAGTTACTGTGGTCTCCAAGACAAGGGGTGGGGGTGGGAGTGGAGAGGGCAGAATTCATGCCCTCCCAGCTGGAGGGCTGGGGGCTCGTCTTTGGACGCTTTGAGGGTCAGATGTTTGAACCAGTGCTTGATAAACTGCCAATCATCTTGCAAAGGTAACGGTTTAATTTAGTGCCACATTTCAGCTGTGAGCTTGTTAATCCACCTCTGGACACAGGGACCTGCCAGCAGAGTTTGGCTGAAAATAAAGTGACAGGTACGAAAAGTCCTTCCCTCAGCTCTCAGTGCTGTTTGTGATCTTGTGAGCAGGGTCCAAAGCTGGAGTTCAGGGCGTCAGGATCTTTTGCTGCCTTTGGTTTATAGCTCAGTTGAGGGAGCGTTCATGGCTGGCGTTGTAGAGATGAGGCTTCCCTGAGGAGCGGGTAACCGGAATGAGTGTCCGATGGAGCGATTCCCTCCTCGTCTGCCCGCTCCTCTGGGTCTTCATTTTGACTGACTTCCACTTTAAGCAGGGCTGATGGGACCTAACACTTAACAGGTGTTTGTTAAATTATCATCATCTCACCCTTAGAACGTTTGAGAAAAAGCTCTCCTCCTGAGAGACTCAGTTTCAAAGTTCCAATTAGGGCTTTAGCTCAGTGATGGGGGAAATCCTTTTAGTAAAAGTGCTTGTTAATCACGCTGATGATAGTTTCACACTGAATTTCAAGAATCCTGGGGTTCTGTTTGGGAGGTGGCTTGCAAACAAAACACCTTTCATCCAGATTTTCTTAGCCTTTTTCTCAAGAGGAAACAGCTGAACTGGAGCCACTGGGGTGGGGGGTGGGGGTCTGTTTCCATCCTTTGGGGCCCAGCCTTTCTCTCTTCTCCCCAGTCTGCGAAGAAATGGAGAACATGTAAGGAAAAAATTTTTGCTTCTAACCTCCCCACTCTTGTATTTTTCCTAGAAACATAAAAAATGTCCATGAATATTCAGCATGTGTGTTTTTGACTTAACTAAGTATTATAGTCAAGCGATTCTCTTTATTGAACCTACGCTGGGAAGATGTAAGTAGGCAGTTAAGGAGCACCTAAGGTTTCCCTTTTGGTTTTAGCTCTGCATGTCTGGGGACAAAAAAAATAACAAAAAACACCTGAGATGTATGGCATCAGGAGAGTCCAGGCTTTACCTTTGTCATTGGAATTCTCTATCTTGAGACACCTTTTCCTGAAGACCCATCTTTGGTCTGCTGGCCAGTGGGGATGGGATGTCACACGTCATAGCCGGCACACACCAATCCATCGCCATGATATGATCATTAAGTGCTTTAAATCCACTCGTTCCCCTTCATCCAGTAGGAAGAGCATCACCCCATCTCACAGATGAGCAAACCAAGGCTTAGAGAAGGGAGTGACCTGCCCAGTGTGGGTTCTTAATCTCTCTGCTATGTTGCAAGAGTTTTCAGGGCAAATTTAGTGGCCAAATTTAGTCCCCGGTGAAAGGGGAGGGTATAGCTTTCCTGTTTTGTTAGTTGCCTTCTCATATTCCTGAGAGAGAAGAGAGAAGGTACAGTGCAAAAGGAAATTTCTGAATTGTCCTGCTTGGCGAGGTGAGAGGATGTATTACACTTGTAGCAGAACGTAGACCTGGCTGTCCTTATCAGATTAGAAAAAGCAGAATGGACAAAGAGTTTCAGCTGGGAAACACGGCCGGGGTTTTTTAGACTCAGGCAACGAGACAGCTGGGCTATGATCGTGTTTTAGGTTATTAGGAGACTCAGAGTGCTAGACACTGGCCCGAACCATCAGCAAGATAGGAGGCAAAGCACTTGTGTCTATTCTGGAGACAGTCAGAGACCAGAAAGGGCTTCTATCTTCATTCTGTCCATCATTTCACTTTCATAACCCCGCGGGTGAGGCCAGTAGGTAGACTCCCAAGCGAGTAGACAGAAAATGCCCCGTGTCAGCCATGGGTGTGACCCCAGGGAGCCCACTTCCTTCTCCAGCTTGATTTAAGCCCAACCTATGTCAGAAGGGCAGGAGAGATTAAATGAGAATGTTGAAGTGCTGTGAAAAGAGAGTAAATTGAAGGATGTGCAGTTTTAAGTTCCTTTGCCATCTTTAAGATACTTTTGAATCCAAATTTCTCTTTAATAAAAGCTACAGAGCTTTAAGGAGAATAAGCATTTATTACATCCCCACTAGCAAAGTGGGTAGACTTTGCTTTGAAGTGAGATAGGGTCTGTGTCCCTGCCCAGCTGTGTGAACTGGGGTGAGTTTTAGGACCTCTCTGAGCCTCAGTTTCCTCATCCATAAAATGGAGATAACAGTCCCGCCTAAGGATGGCACAAAATAGATGGAACGACTATCATTATCAAACAGTATTTGATGCAGCTTAAACACTCCTGTCCTTTTGGGAAATGAGGATGATGGTAAAATGCAGGGAAGAAGGTACAGGGTTGAGAAGTGTGTCACCTTCCAACAAAGGCCTTACTAAATGACCTGGGGCTTTTCCAGTTGAGGACTTCTCCAGGTGTAAAGATTTATGCTGGTTCTTTTGTTTTTTCATCCCAGGTTTGGACCGCCTAAAAAGTCATTTCACAGTGACCAACCCTGCTTGCTCATGTGACCCAAGGCAGCTCCTTCGGCCCTGCCCGCAGTGACTTTTACCGGGAGCGGAGTGGTGGGCGCAGGCGTTTGTCAATGGCAGGACCCGAGAGACAGCCATGCCTCCCCCTGCCCCAGCCGCCCCTCGCCCCCCGCGCTAACCTGCACGGTGAGGGTGCTGCCAGGATCCCTGAGAACTGACTGGCTGACCTTGCCGCAGACCCCCATCGGCCACCCCCCCCACCCCAAAATGTCGCTTGAGTGGCTGGTGGCCTGGAGCTGGTCGCTGGACGGCCTGAGGGACTGCATCGCCACCGGCATCCAGTCCGTGCGGGACTGTGACACCACGGCCGTGGTCACCGTGGCCTGCCTGCTGGTCCTGTTCGTGTGGTACTGTTACCACGTAGGCAGGGAGCAGCCGCGGCCCTACGCGGCCGTCAACACGCTGATGCAGGGCCCGGATGCCGGCGGGCTGCAGAACGGCTTCGCCTACTGCCAGTCCCCCGAGTGCGTGCGCTGCAGCCACAGTGACGGCCTCAACCAGAAGCTGTACCACAACCTGCAGGAGTACGCCAAGCGCTACTCCTGGGCCGGCATGGGCCGCATCCACAAGGGCGTCCGCGAGCAGGGCCGCTACCTCAGCAGCCGGCCCTCCATCCAGAAGCCCGAGGTCTTCTTCCTGCCTGACCTCCCCACCACGCCCTACTTCGCCCGCGACGCGCAGAAGCACGACGTGGAGCTGCTGGAGCGCAACTTCCAGACCATCCTGTGCGAGTTCGAGACCCTCTACAAAGCCTTCTCAAACTGCAGCCTCCCGCAGGGCTGGAAAATGAACAGCACCCCCAGCGGGGAGTGGATCACCTTTTACTTGGTCAATCAGGGGGTTTGCGTCCCCCGGAACTGCAGGAAGTGCCCACGGACGTACCGCTTGCTTGGAAGCCTTCGGACCTGTATTGGGAACAATGTTTTTGGGAACGCGTGCATCTCCGTGCTGAGCCCCGGCACCGTGATCACGGAGCACTACGGACCCACCAACATCCGCATCCGATGCCACTTAGGTAGGTCGCAGGGACGGGGTCTCCTGGGATGGGGTCTTGTGGCACGTGCTGTTTGCAGGATGGCCTGCCTGCCAGACGGGAGTCCAGACACCACAGCAGTTCAGTAGCCGGCATGCGGCTTTTCACATGCTTCCTGTGCTGTGATCAAAAATCAATGCGTCACACGTAAACCACGTCGGCACAGCAGAGATTAAGACAGAAAGGAAACATGTGATCAGTATGAACCTAATTTGTGACAGAAGCTCTGTCCAAAGGAACTGACTGTCTGCAGTGGTGGGAATGGGCCCATCCGCACTGTCCGACACGGGAACCACCAGCCGCGTGTAACTGCTAAGTGCTTGCACTGTGGCTGGTGCAACTAAGGAGCTTGATTTTTAGTCTAAATTTAAATTCTCACATATGGCAAAGGGCCACTGTACCGGACAGGGTAGATCTGGAGCCCAAGGCTTTTGGGATGATTACCGAGGTCCGCGATGCCGTCGAGGAGGCTGGGAGATACCCAGGTGCCTTCTGATCACCAAGGATGAAGTGATGCTTGGTGTTAAGTTGATTTTACTTGGGTTCTCAGGAAGTTGGTGATATGTATAGTGCGTGTCGCAGTGGTTTTGAGAACAGGGGTCTGGAGTCAGGCCTCCTGTGTTTGCATCCTGGCCCCACCAGCAGCTGGCTGTGTCACTTTGGGCAAGTCGCTTCACCTCTCTGGGCCTCAGTTGCATTTGGAAAGTGGAGATAAAAAGGTCATTTCACAGAATTATGTTGTGGGTCTGGTAAGATAACGTGTTCTAAAGCATTTGTTCATACAGAGCCTGATAGAGAGTGAGCAGCTGATAAAAGTAGGCTTCAAAACGACTTGGTGAAGAGGGATATTAGTTCCCCCAAATGCCTCCTTCCTGGTGAGTCGTGATAACATGCTGGTTACCAGGGCAACGGCACCACTGGTTAGCATCCCAGATTAGAGCAGCTGCCGAGAGCCTCGGCAAGGTCCAGCTTTGGAAGTTTGCAACGTGGCTGCGCCAGCTTGGGAACGGAGGGAGAGGACACGGGGAGCCCCCGTGTAGGCAGGAGCAGGGGTTCATAACCACACTCTGTAGGGGACCTGAACCCGCCACCCCGGCCCTCTAGCCCCTCTACTCCTCCCACTCGCTCTCTTTGGGGATTCTGAATAACATGTGGCTTGGACAGCAGGGTTCAGTGCTTTAAAAAGAAAAAAAAAAAAAAAAAAGAACTACTAGATTTGAGCAATTGACACTTGAGTATTTTAAGAGTAAAAGCAGGACAGGGGAGGGGCTCTGGAGGAAGGAGCCTGGCTTCGTGGTCAGCTGTGAGAGTCTGGGCAGTAACTGTGTCTGTAAAATGGGGAGACTACACTTACAGGAACGTTGAGAGGTGTAAATAAAATAGTATCTTCCATGGCAGCTTGACACGGTGCCTGGCCTCTGACGGCATTCGGGAAATGGTATTCGAGGAGCTTTTATGGTCAAATGCTGTGCTGGGCAGTGTGAAAACTAAGACATAGTCTCTGCCCTTGGGAAACACAGGGAAATGAACAGACCTGGGAGGCACCTGGAGTCGGGTCCCAGCTTAGCCCCACTTGCCGAGGGACCTTGGGCAGGATCTGAAACTCTCTGCGCCTCAGTTTTCTTCTCCCTAAAGTGGGAGTAATACCTACCGGGGGGGCTGTTTGGACGATTAGAAGTATGCAGTGTGTGTAAAGTACTGAGCAGGTGAGGGGCAGCCAGTTAAAGGGGCTCTGGTTAATCTCAGAAATGAGATGATTGTCTAAGTGGTGATCACGATCAGTAAAATCTCTGTGCGAGGCACCAGGGCGTGTGCTGAGCTCCGAGGATGCAGGGGCTGCAGGTGGGCGCTCTGGGGAGATGGGTCTGCCCCTGAGGGCTCCCTGGGACCTCCAGGGTGGGGTGGGGGTGCCAGGTCTGGGCTCACCAGGGAGCCTGCTGGTGGGGGCTGAGCCTGGGCAGGTGGGTGGGAGCAGACCGCAGAGGCCCCGCTGCCAGGCTGAGGAATTGAGGCTGTGGGCAGCGGAGAGCAGTGCTGTTCTTTTCAAAGGTTTTCCTTGTGCGTTTTTAAAAAGCTTCAGGATGACAGGTAGGGAAGGGCATGTGAGGTTGATGCGGTCGAATTCCAGGCAGGTGTGTTGAGTAGGATGTGCTGGTGGATCTGCCTCCTGGGTGTTCATGCCTGTGGTGTGTCTGTGCAGCGTACATGCATGTGTGTGTGTGATGTGTGTGTAAAGCATGCCTACATGGGCCTCTTTATGACCTATCATTTCCCTCCTGGCCCAGCGAGTTCCTTCTCACCAGGGAAACTGGGTCAGCCGTGTCACCCTGGACAGGAGGCGGCGTTGGAAGGCATCCCTCTGGTGTGGGGCTGTTCCCGAGGCTGGGGCGAGCGCCAGGGTTGGGTTTGCTCCGTGGTGTCCATGTCCGGATCCACCCAGGAAGGAGACAGAGGGGTGTGAGACTCCCGTGGCCCTGTGTGTTGACAGAGGGCGTGCCCAGAGAATGAGGTCAGAGTGGGCAGGCCTGGTATGTGCCAGAGGCCACACCTCTGCCAGTTACCTGGCTGCCGCGGGAGGCACCTGCGGTTCCAGAACTGTGCCCTTGACATGTCAACCCAGGCCTCATTTCCTGCCTCTGTCTGCATGGTGACTGGGGGCGCTGTCCTTTCTCATGGCTGCATCCTCTCCGTGTGGCGCACGCTGGCAGAGGTCTGCTCTGAGCTTCCTCTAGGGACAGCGTCACTCAGCCTCCCCTCCCCACAGGACCACGTGACAGTTGTGGGCCAGCTGTCACTCAGCATCATGTACGGCCAGGATGTCCCGAGCCACTGCCACAAGCCTCCAGGGAACAACCTCTGAAACTAACTAGGCAGGTGTTACCGGGGAGGCAGATACCTGTCCAAGTGGCCGACCCTCAGGAAAGGGTGGATGAAGATGCATGTGCTCCAGTTCTCATGAAACAAGCAAATTAGACTGATTTCCCTTTCGTGAGTATATTGTTGGATTTCTCTGCCGTCTGGTGGGTGAAACGCGTGGTTCAGCTTGTGTCTGCCTTGCCAACCCCGAGTACCAGCTGCCAGCCTCCTGAGGTGGGGCTGCCGGTGGGCAGAGCCCCCTCCGCACCCATCCTGCGCCTCCTGCAGTGGGCGGTGGGGACAAAGCTGCAAGCCCTAAGCCAGAGGAGCCTGTGGATATAGGACTGGCCGAGGCCGTGCATGGGGCCTGTTCCCAAGGGCCACCAGAATGCTTTATTAGGGGGGGCTTTTTTTTTTAAATGGAGGTACTGGGGATAGAACCCAGGACCTCGTGCATGCCAAGCATACACTGTTATCACTGAGCTATACCCCCTACCCCACATTTGGAGGAGCATTGACCGTTTCTGCCCACTAAGCTGGTTTGCGGCAACAGGCAGGGAGGGTGGGCCTCCGGAAGGCTGGAGCAGAGTGCAGGGGAGGCGGAGGAGAGGCAGCAGGGGGCTGTGAAGCCAGCGAGCCAGGCCATTTTTCTCTTGTACCATGGCACGTGGCAGTGAATCATTTCGTGGCCCGGAGAAAGGGGAGCTTCTTTCTGAAACCCTGAGTGACTGTCCCTGCAGGCCTTCTC
Organism: Camelus bactrianus; assembly: GCF_048773025.1. Classification (NCBI taxonomy): domain Eukaryota; kingdom Metazoa; phylum Chordata; class Mammalia; order Artiodactyla; family Camelidae; genus Camelus; species Camelus bactrianus. The sequence goes on from NC_133570.1 coordinate 17,297,076, forward strand.
CACCCGAACCAACCAGTGAAAGCACACATGAAAAGATGTGGCCTGTGGGCACTCTCCATCTGGGCCAGCGAGCGGCACCCCTAACCTCTGCCCCAGCAGCTGTAGTGGGAGACTGTGGTTCCACAGGCAGAATGGAGAATGTCAGTGGATTCTGTGGAAGGTGCTATTGGTGGTTGAAACGTACTAACTACAGGACAATTAGCATTCGCTTGGTACCACTGATGTGATACCTAGCATGTAGGCTACTGTCCAGGGTTAGAAGAGCCTGTTCTTTGGAGTCAGATTCAGGTTCAAATCTCAGTTCCTGCAGAACTAAGTAGTGACTTCCAGCAGGTCAGTTAACTTCTCTAAAGCTCAGTTGCTCCATCTGGATAAGTGTGTGAAGTGATGTCTGTAAAGTGTTTATTTAACTCAAACCTGCTCACAGTGAGTCTTCAGTTATTGTAGCCAGGATGGTGGTTGTGCAGCCCTGGAAGGCGAGCATGCCACTGTCCCCTCTTTACAGACGAGCAGGCTATAGCTCAGAGAGGTTGAGTGACTTGCTCAAAGTCACCCAGCACATAAGGGTCAGAGTCAGTCTTCTGACCCCAAGTCCTCTATCCTGCCATGTGGCCTCTGTTTGAATTCTTACTCCATACATGCTCCCTGGAACCATCCATTTCTGGTTGAGAGGGTGTCTTAAATATTCTGGCTGTTAGAAGGCTGTGTCGTGTGTCGTGAGGGACACGAAATCAGACAGGGGTGCCGACTGGCCCAGGGTCAGTTGTCGGGGGAGTCACTGAGGACAGATGAGAACACCGCTACCCCAGCCCCTCTCCTGGGGCCCTGCTGCCTCCCGGGTCAGGCCTTTCGGAGAGCTGTCTGTCGGGCCATCCCAACCTCTTCTGAGTCTGTTAGATGGCTGCGCTGGTGCCTTCATTTAGGACGACCATGTAGTGCCGGGGCCACACGTTCCTTCAGACCCTCCCTTGGGTTGGAGATGGGGGTGTGAAATGCACACACAGCAGCGCTTCAGCCAGACCCCCTTTCCGGGGTCGTGCACCCGAGCATCGGACCCCCACTTGCATTTTGAATGTACGGCTTCTTGCGAAGGGGGCAGTCTGTTTCCTCTCGGAGCTCCAGCATTTCCTCAGGGGAGTCTTCTGCTCCCCCAGAACGAGGCTGGGGGAACTTAGACTGAGAAGGTGCCATCCTCGGGCCTCACGATGGCTTTAGAGGTTGGGACCCAAAGGGGAGGGCGGCGTGTGAGTCTTTGCGTCTTTAATCTCAGTGGAGGTAGCCCCTGCCTGTTGGGCCAGGCAGGGCTCTGAACCCGGCCTCCCTCGATGTCTGAAGGCCCCATGGTTGGGCTTCAGGAGACTCAGAGGTGTGGTGCAAGCCCCAGTCCGCGCTCTGTAACCAGCGGAGCCCGTGGCCCAGAGCAGATCAAGGCCGTGGAGGGATGGGTTTTTCCAGGGAGCACAGTGAGGACCCAGGGGTACAGCCTGTGTCTGTCCTGTCCAACCCACCCCCAAACAGGGCTCCTGAGGGGTGAGGCGGGAGGCGGTGCTTCGGAAGCTGGGAGCTCTCTCCAAAGCCAGCCACCCCGACTTCCCGCGTCCCTGCTCCGCCCTCCCTCATTCTCTTTCCTCTGCTTCTCCCCCCCCCCCCCCCCCCCGCCAAAGGTCTGAAGACTCCAAGTGGCTGTGAGCTGGTGGTGGGCGGGGAGCCCCAGTGCTGGGCAGAGGGCCGCTGCCTCCTCTTCGATGACTCTTTCCTGCACACCGCATTCCACGAAGGTGGGTGTCCGCCGTTCCTGATGCCACCTTTAGAAACAAAATCAGAAACCTTGTTTTTTAGAGCAGTTTCTGGTTGCCAGAAAAACTGAGCAGAAAGTACAGAGTCTGCCCCTTCACATGACCCCCCCCATACAGTTTCCACTTTCATTGGCATCTTGCATTCCATTCGTGTGGTACCTTTGCTATGATTGATGGGCCAGTTTTGACACGTTGTTATTAACTGCGTCCACTGTGGCAGGATCTTACGGAGTAGCTTCACTGCCCTAAAAACCGTCTGCGCTCCACCCACCGCTCTTTCTCCCCTCCTTCCCTCTGCCCACTTCCTCTCCGGCATTCTGCTCAGAACCTTCTGGAGCCTTCTGGTAACACTGCTGATTATGAGATCAGGAGGTGGTTGTCTTGCAATCTGTGTTAAGGGGCAGGCCGGGTCCCCTCCCGAGAGCCGGCCGTGCGGGTGCCTCTCTGCGTGGGTCCTGGCTCCGGGTGGTTTGAACCTCTCCTCTCTCACCACCCTCCCCCCAGGTTCAGCGGAGGATGGCCCACGGGTGGTTTTCATGGTGGATCTGTGGCATCCAAACGTCGCAGCAGCCGAACGGCAGGCCCTGGATTTCATCTTTGCTCCGGGACGATGAGAGCGCTGCCCTTGCTGGAGTCGGCGAGAGGGGCCGCGGGGCCGGGTGCGGCCCAGCCCCCGCCCGTGGTTTCCGTGCTCACAAACCTGCCTCAATGGAAGTTCTTATTTGCAATTTTTTTTTCATGTTGGGTCCCTCTTTCCTTTGATTATTGAAAACGGGAAATTTTCAGCTTGTATTTCCTTAGATTCTTTTCCTTCCAGTCATTTGCTCTGTGGTTCCTTTCTGCCTAGTGGCGCATTACTCTGCTCTGTGGCTGGAGGCGCAGTGTCCCTGTTGTCTGCGTCATGCTGCTACCTGGTTTTGTCAGCGCTCCGAAGTAGAGTCGCCAAACGGTTATCTGTCTGAATGTGATAGCGTACAACTTCTCGTGGTCGTCTTAAAAGAAAAACAAAACAAGAAAAACTGCTAACCGGAGAGGCTGGAGAACTCGGCCTCTGCTGCCGCCAGTCACCCGGGGGCGGCTGTGGTCACTGTCCCTGGCCAGCTTCACTGGCAGGGTGGCCCGGTCGGGGCAGGGCAGACTCACCATCACTGACCTCACCCCACACCCCGCCAGGTCCCTGGTGGCAAAGCGCGTCGGGCTCGTGGGACTGGAGGCTTTTCTGTAAATGTCGCTTCTGACCGGGCTGGGGCTGGGGCTCCGTCGGACCAGCCGTAGAACGTGTGACTTGTTACCTCACTGCCTACAGAAGCCCCACTGCCAAAGCGGGCCTGGAAGACCCCCGCCTGAGCTGTTCTGGGTCCCCGGCGATGAGCCGCGGTTGGGTGAGACCTCACCCACCCAGTGATGTTCCGGGAAAGCCTCTCTCTGGCAAAACTGGAATCGTAGACCCGACCAAAGTGTCTGTTTTGCTTTGGAGTTCTGTTTCTATGATTTTCCATTTATTCGTCTGTACATAAATGTTCCAACGCTGGGCTCAGAGATCGTGGAAGAGTTGGCCCTGTGTCTCTGTCACCGCACGAGGGTGTGGGCCCAGTGAGGGCCACCTACGCGAGTGTGTGCGCGTGAGGACACGGCGGGGACCTACCAGCCCGAAGGACCCACGGTCGTGGCGCTGGTTTTTTGATTTCCTGGGAGGGACGTGGCCAGTTTGAGACGATAAGTCTAGAAATGGCCCCATGGGGGCCGGTGTATGAAAAAGTCACCTCGAGCCGCATTTAGAGATGCCTTTTTTGAATAATGTGTTATGGCAGTCAGGTTTATAAAGCCGTGGAACGGTCTGGAACGCACTGCTCATCACAGGTCCAGGTCCAGGGTTTCTCTCCGGACAGAAACCAGCAGCTTCTGGGAGGAACAACCGTCAGAAGTAAACACGGTCTGACACGCACCAGGGAGTTACTAGCAAGTGTGCAAAGAAAACGTGTCTGCATTTGAGTAAAATTTCTACACAGGTATTTTTCAGTGATTAGAATGCAGGAAAGGGCAGACATTTCGAACACACCTGAAGTCTTTTTACTCATTAAGTTTCTTGTCAGAGAATCACTGAGGTGCATGATTTCTCTACGTACTGACTGCTCTGCGTTTACAAAACCAACAGCCCGCACAGGCACCTGGCTGCCTGTGCGCGTGCCACGTGGTTGGGGAACAGGAGATAAATAAAAGATCTTGCTGAAAACCAGAGTAAAGTGATCTGTTGGAGAGGAGGCGTGACCTGGGCAGAAGGTCTGAGCAGGGCACTCGTGTGACTTTGAGGCTCTTGGTTTCTGGATCATGTGGCAGAGACAGGCGGGCCCCTGAAGGTGATCACGGACAGTCAGTGAAGCAAGATGGAATGCTGAGTAGTGGGCGTGAGGTGGGGGAAAGGAGCAGATCCATGGAGTGTTCGGGAACTGCAGGTGTCACTCTGGGCAAATAACAAGGACTGTGCATCAGGACTCAGTGCCAGGAAGTCGCCCCCATGTGACCCTGAGCAAGTCTCGGGGCCTCTGGGAGCCTCGGTCTCCTCCTCTGTGGCGGCAGTGCCTGGCACATGAAGCCTTTGTGATGTAGCAGGGGTCTGAGCAGTTGTAGAGAAATGGGTGAGGAGGAAGGACGGGTGAGGAAGAGACGGATGAACACGGCCAGTGGTACTGGTGGCCAGGGGAGCTGCGGCTTCTTTCCAGTGTCTGTGTCTAAGTTCAGTGGGGGAAGCAGGGCCCTCAGTAGCTAGGTTTTGAATTTTCCCCCTTGTCCTAGAAGACAGGCAGGGGACTCTGGTGGCCTGGAGCAGCCTGGCCACCGGGCGTGTTCGCAGCCAGCCCACTTGCCGCAGCAAGCAGAAGGGAAGGGCGCTCGCCCGGGGCGGCGCATTTCTCACTCCCCTGAAGTGTGTGCTGCCAGCCGGGCAGCTGCTAAAGTGATTCACACGTTGCGGCCAGGGATGCTCACGGTGGGGAGGAGCCAGCACAGCCGCCCAGCTCCACATGGGAAGCCCTGCCCTCCATCCGGAGGCAGCCTGCCTCAGCTGCAAGGCCAGACCGGTTACTTGGTTTGACAGGGTCACATCCCCAGTCTCCCAGGCACCTGCTCGTCGTCCCCTGCAGTCACCTAGATTGCCTGGGTTCGGAGCCCTCCTTTCGTGACTGTGGCCGCACTTGTAGCATCGATCACCCTACAGCGTGTGCCGGGGGAGGGGGAGGGTCGTCCTCATTCACTGGTGCCGGACTTTGGCTGCACGGCACAGTCACCCGGAGAGCTTTGGAGAAATACTGATGCCACGCTCTGCCCCCAAAGCATCTCGTTTCTTTGCCCTGGTCTTGTTATTTATTTCGACTCATTTCCTGGCCTGACTCTGATGTGTAGCTGGGGCTGAGGGTCGCTGCTCTGGGTAGCAAGAATGGCAAGGCTTTTGAAACCAGCCAGCTGGAGGGTTGAGGCTGCACTGCACCCTGTGTAACGCTGGTCTCTAGGGGACGGACACTTTTTAACACTCCTCCAACAGTGCTTTGATGAGTCTCTTGCAAGACCGTAACATTCCCCTTCTTAGTCCTTGAGTTTCCAGGACTGACCCAACCTCGGCTGCAGGGCAGGGCACCTGACCAGTCAGAGCCTTCTGAACTCCTGGGTACTCAGAGATGGGGTCAGGGCTGGTCACGTGTGGTCCAGGTTCTTTCCTGGGACCATTGAGAAAGCAAGGCAGCCTTTCATGGGGTTGGGAGTGGGGATCCAGTGTAAAGAAAATCTGAGGGTGAAACCCACAGAGGAAAGCAGGTCCCACCCTGTGGAGAGCATCTGAGTCCTAAATGTAGCTTTGCCTGGAACCGGCCCTACCTCTGGACTTTTCAGTTACAGGAGCCAATAAACTCCCTTTTAATTAAGTCAAGTTTGAGTTGTGGTTTCTATTCATTGCTACTAAATGCCCAAGTCCACTCTGAGCTTCCTCTATAAAGTGGGCCTCGTGCCTCCTCTCATAGGCTTAAAGGGAGGTTTGAGTAAGGTATTATTATGTCAAGTTGTGGGTGGATGGGAAATGCTGCCTACATGTTTTAAAATGTAAATAGGAGAAGTGAAAGTTAAGTACAAAACGCTGTTTTCACAGACCGTCATGCCCTGCTGCAGCCAGCACCTCCCCATAACACGGGCATGCCCCACCGGATCTTGCTAACCAGATGTAAACACAGGGAACAGGACAGAGGAAGGCCGTAGTTTCAGGGCTGCTGACAGATGGCAGTGAAAATGCGCGAGCAGATTGTAGCGTTAGGTGGCAGGAGGCAACACACAGAAGTGACTGACTTTCCATCTCCTTCCTGGGCACACACGTTGGTCCTCACTTTGGATTACCTGCCCTTCCCCACATTTCCCACTTCGCCGGCTTAGCCACCCCGGATTCAAGGCAGATGTGCTTCCTCCTCGAATACAGAGAGCACTGTGCCCTCGGGGAGATTCCTTCGCGTCCATAACCACCCCACCATGCTTGCAGCCTTGCGGGCCAGGCAGGGACCTTGTGCCCACTCAACACGGGACGAGGTAGGCTCACAGTGCAGAGGATGTGAACCAGGTCGTGGTGCTGGAGGACGAGCTGCAAATAGAAGCCAGGTGTCCCAGGTCCCAGCTCAGCATCCTCAGTCTTTTGAACTCTGGGCATTCGTTCAGGCCTCTCTCCATGGTGGGCAGAGGCTCCCCCGGAAGGCTGTTGGCCCTCTCAGGACACACGCTCTGAGCCCCACTCTCTGCGAGTCCACAGTATGCCAGATTTTTACATACACAGCCTTTCCTCTCCACTTTAAAGAAGACACTGAGGTTCAGAGAATTAAATTAACGTGGCCCAATTTCCACAGCACTAAGTCCCAGAGCTGCGATTTGAACCCAGGTCTCTGACACATGCTCCTGCAGCATCGGGAACCAGCTGGGGCGGGCTGGAGAGTGTGGACACGCTCTGTACCTCCTCACTGGCAAGGGAGACAGAGACGGAGATGGCCCGTCTCAGTGCCCCCTCGCCGCCCCGCTTCCCGCCCTGCGTCAGGCCCCCACACCTGCCCTGGGAGCCCTCATGCCAGCTGAGCAGGAAGGCGGGGCAGCGAGGGGCCAGCACTCGGCTTGGACCTGAGCACGCACGGGCAATCTTGAAACAGCCTCTTCTTGACTCTTGACATGACTCAAAAGGCACTCAGGATTTTGTTCCCTGGAGAAATACAGCTCGTTTCAGGTTCAGACATTTAAAATAAACAGAGAGGAAGTGTCTTTTTTCCCTCTTGAAGCCCTTAGAATCTTCACCTTAAGCCTCCCAAATTCAAGGACCACGTTGAGAAAAAATCCAGGGTATCTTATCTTATTTTCCCCTGAGCTCAGATGACAAGTGTTGATCTTACATCCTGCCCTCCCCAGCGGCCCAGTGGCAGGGGACAGGGGACTTCCCCTCCTGCTGCTCTTTTCCCAGGACAAGACCACGGTGAAGGCGGGGGCAGGCGTGTGTGTGTACACGTGTGTGTAGTGGGAGGGCGTGAACAGACGCTGGTGTTGCCTGCAGTTCAAGAGTATCAGCTGTCGTTTCCTGCTTACGATGGAATCCTTCCGACTAGGGCTCTGCCTCATGTTCTCCATCCTCTCTCTGCCCCGAGTGCCCGCGTGTCCAGTCTCCCACGTAGTCCTCAGATCTGCTCATTTCTCTCTGTGGTCCCGTTGCTCCCCGCCCCCCTGCTCCGGGCCAGTAGCCTCTCCCGCCTGGACAACCACAGCCTCCTGAGGGCTTCCATTCTTGCCATCTGAGAGCCAGCGACGTTTCCAGTGAGAACCAAATCGAGTAACTCCCCTGCGTAAAGGCTCCCCACCACCCAGCGCCCGGCAGCCTTGCAGGGTCCTTCGTGGCGCGCCCCTGTCTCCCCCTGCCCCGTGCTCCCTGGCACCACACTGCTGAACGACAGGGGCTTGGAGCTGCCAGGACACGCAAGTTTGCAGCGTGGGGGTGTCAGTTTCCTGTGGCCGCTGTGACAAACGACTACAAACTTGGGGGCTTAAAACAACAGACCTCATTCTTTCGCCCTTTGGGAGGCTGGAAGTCCAAAACTGGTTTCACTGGACTGAAATCAGTGTGCTGGCAGAGTCGTGGTCCTTCCGGGGGCTCTGGGGCAGGGTCCGTCCCTGGCTCTCCTGGCATCTGGTGGCCCCAGCGTCCCTCAGCTTGTGGCCGCGCCTCTCCATCCTCACGTCGCCTCCTCTCACATGAATAATCTCCCTCTGCCTCCCTCGTGAGCTCACTTGTGATGGCACTTGGAGAACTTCCATCTCAAGATTCTTAATCACACCTGCCAAACGTTGGTCACGTGAAGTGACGCTCACAGGACCGAGTTGGAGCCTTTGGGGGCCACCGTTGGGCCCGTGACGCAGGGGCTGTGGCCTGATGTGAGGATGGACACACGTGAGAGGCAGCCGCACTCCCCTCACTGCGGGATGGGCGTCAGGAGTGCAGTCACGGGGGCTGGGGGTGGAAGCATCTCAGCCCTGCCAGGAGGGACCACCATGAGGGTTAAACACTGGGGAGAGACACCCGAGAGGGTGACTGCATCCAGGGCCCAGTCTCCCCGTGCTATTCTGTCAAGGTGACAAGAGCCGTGAGCTGGGGTGCTCCCTCCAGCGGGAAGCAGTCTGATGCGGCTCACGTCCCCACAGGGAGCAGAGAGCCCTTCCTGGTGGGGATCTGACTGCCACTGGTAATCACGCTGTGGGAACTGTTCGCTCACAGCTCACAGGTGGCAGCTGCTGCAGGGACTGACCCCAGGCAAAGCCTTTCACTCCCTCTCTCTCCTCCCAGGTCCCCGGTGTTCGCCGCGCCCTGGTGGAGGCCGTGGTCCTTGGATGACCATGGCACTCTGGTGTCATCCGGAAACTGAAAGGTGGGGGCGCACTCGCAGTTCCTCCCTTAGTTGTGCAGCCCAGGTCTCCACGGTGGGGAAGGGGGTCGCTGGGACCTCAGACTGATGCTTTGTCGAGCACTGGGCCGCAGGACCCCCATGCCAAAGTGGAAAGGAACCTAGTTCAGTGGGTGAGATGCAGGCTTGCAAGTGTATTATTCATTACCTATTGCCGTGTGACAAATTACCCCAGGAGTGGCTTAAAGCCACACACATTTATCATCTCCCACACTTGCTGAGGGCGAGGAACTCAGAAGGGGCTCAGCTTGACGGCTCTGGCTGTTTCTTAGGAGGTTAGGCAGATGTTGGCAGGGGCCGAGCCCTCTGAAGTGACTGGGGCTGGGCACCTGCGTGCAGGGAGGCTCCCTCACGTGGTGTCGGTAGGCGACCCTGACCCGTAGGGCTGCGTGAATGTCAGCTTCTCCCCAGAACAGGGGAACCCAGAGAGCTGGCGGCCGGGATGGGGCACCTGTGCTGGGAGGTCAGGGCCACGTTCTGCTCACTGGATGTGAATCACTAAGTGCAGCCCACGCTCAAGGGGCACAAGTAGGTCCCTCATTTGTAGCCAAGAAATGGTGGACTGACTTTAAAGTGACCCTAGCGCATGGGTCTTCCCGCCGTGCTGACCTCACGCTCTAAATGTGACTGCTGAGACTCGGCTCGGGGTGGGGGGCGCGCGCCGGCGGCCTGCAGCCCTGATTCTCAGCAGCATTTTCTATGACACGCATTTGAGGCTCAGGAGCAGCCCTGGGAAATGAGACGAGGAGAGAGGCTTCTGGAAGCAAAACAAAGGATTAAGATCTGCCAACCCCGACATCTAGGAAAGGGCCCCGGCACAGCCCAGAGACTTTGCTGTGAAGCAGATCTTGTTTGGAAGAGTCCTCGGGCCCAGGAAGTTAGCGGAGCTACTGGGGGGACAAGGGGCAGACAAAAGTGTGTCAGCAAGGAACGGGTCATAGTTTCACCAAACTCGAGACTTGGAGATCTCACAGTTCTGGGGCTTCAGTGGCAAAAGGGAAAAAAGTTTGGCTGCTTGAAAATACCCTGCGACAGAAAGGGAGTGCGTCCTGTCCGTCCGTTGTGGGAAGGTTCCTTGAGAGGCGGGGCTGGTCCTCGTTGTGAGTCTGCCCTCAGGGAATCTGGCAGAGAAGTGGGACAACATACAGTTCTCTGAGCCCGGGGTGTGGCCCCCTCCAGCTGGGAAGCTCACCCTCTTAGACCATCCAGTGACAGGAGGGACCCCAGAGAGGCCAGAGGAAGGGTGACACAGGCCTGGTGTGCTGGGCCGGCCATGCCGAAGCCGATGCCCCCGGAACAACTCGTCACCCTCGCGGACAGACCATTCTGACGGTTCCCGTCCCCACCGGCCAGCCTGGGTCAGCGAGGCAGAGGAACGCGTCCACGCGGAATGTGTACGTGCGAACGTGGCTTCACCCTTACTTTGTCACTCGAGGTGTTACTATTACTCAGAACTCAATAGCATTTTTGGCTATTTAATTTTTAGCCCTTGGAAACTTGTTTCAAGAAAAAGACAACCTCATCATAAACATGAGATATTGATTCGCTGACATGAAGTTATTAACATCGCAGTTTTCGGACAGCATCTCAGGGGCTTCCAGTAAACACTCGGTGAGGATTTTGGTAAATGTTTTCATCCTGTGACCTGCATCATGTTATAAAACGTCTGACAGTGATGTAACAGAACTGATGCTCCACGTGCTACCCCGGCCCAGAAACAAACCAGCGCTGCTCCCTCCCACGCAGCCACCATTGAAAAGCACCAAGCCCTCTGGACACTCCTGTTTGGGACGCTCGCTCGGGGGGAGCCAGCATCACAGCCGCTTCCCACCGAGGGGCACCGCCTGCTCTGCCGTCACCCAGTTCTCCGGGCTCGGCACCCCAGGGCACTCAGTTACCTCTAAACCCCAAAACCCTTCCACGCCAGCGAGATCTGCCCCCACCGCAGGTAAGCCAAAGAGCAGACCCCTCGTTCTGAATATAGTTCCAGAAGAATTCAGACAAGGCAGCTGGTTTCAGCATCCCTGGCTGCTTCCCTGCACTAGGCACCCAGGCCTCCCCAGGGGACCGCTCTGAAGACACTCCGAGCAGTGGGAGTTCCGGTCTGCTTGCTGACAAATCCATCTCCTGGCCGCCTCAGACTGGCCCCCTGGAGACAGGGCAGGAGAGACACCCCAGATTAGAGATCACTCGGTTCTGGAGGAAACATCAGCCTGGATTTGTGTGGTACCAGTCAAGGCGAGGCTGGAACAGCAGCAAGAAATGTCAGGTGCCTCAGGCTTAGTGTGACAGGGGACCTCAGCGGCCCTGTGTCACTTCAGTGTGAGAAGCCGAGGCGCCCGCCCTGGCCCCAGTGCCACCCACGTCATCAAGTTCTTTGCCAAGTGCTCTAGGTCTGCAGACCGGAAGACCGACCCCCTCAAACCCCAACCTGCAGAAGGAGTAACACACACTCAAATATTACATTCCTAAAAGAGGGGGATATGCCAGGGAAGATCAAAGGGAACTTTTCCACTTAACAAGGCAGAGCATCCTTTGCTGGGATTCGGTTTGACAGTCGTCTGCTGGGGTGACGAGCCTCCCACCGCGGGCGCGGTTCAAAGCAGGTTCACCCCATGCTTCAGCAGCTTCTGCCTGGCCTTGCCCGGGAGGCCGAAGGCACCGTCCTGCGGACTCGGGAAGCCGGAGCCCCGCGCCACCGGCGCCAGCTGCTGGAAGTAGGTCTCCTGGACGGGGTTGCAGCAGGCGTACACAGCCGTGGAGGCGTTCCTGTCGGAGGAAGACAGGAGACAACAGCCCGATGGATGCTGCCTGTGCAGATCTCAGGCTTCAGAGACCCCGCAAGGCGCTGGTCATCGGCCCAGAGCACCCAAGAGCCGCAGGGGCAGGCCCATGGCTCGGCCCAGCCGGACGAGTCTTGGACCAGTCATTGCCGCCATGGAGAGGGGGCACTGCGGCCTGGTGCCCATAAGTGTGGCTCTGGAGTCACACACACCTGGGTGCCCATCCCAGCCCTGTGACTTCCTGGCTGTGTGTCCTTGGCCAAGATCCTCAACCTTCCTGAGTCACAGCTTTCTCATTGGTAAAACAGATATGATGAGAAAATTCCCTCACTGAGATTTCTTTAAGAGAGTAAATGAGTAGAAATATATATACATTTCTTAGCACACGGTGACTGGTGAAGAAACAGGAGCTACTGTTTCTATTACTATTAAAATAATACGTATCCCAACGCTAAAGCCCTCAGCTCCAAGCGAGGTGAAATACTGCAGGGCCACGGGGTGGCTGACGGATCAGACACTGGCGTTTAACTGACTTCCATCTCTCACGAAACAGACACACGTGCCCCCAACACAACCAGTTCCCAACCAGCGGCTGCAGCTGCGGACAGCCCACAGCTAGGCCGCCAGCGTGGGGCAGCTCCGCCTTCAAGCCAGGAAACACAGTTACTATGAACGATGTAGAAACAGTGGCTGGAGATGGCGCAGGGCAGACCTTTGGACCTTGCCACCATGATAGCCGAGGCTCCAGTGGGCGTCTGTGTGAGTCTGGGCCCCTTCTCCCCCCCAGAACTGGATAGGTGTGGAGAGGACATGAACTTTAGAGATGAGACACCTGGGCTCAAATCCTGACTCTGATACTTAACAGGCACGTGACCCTGGGACGAGTCGTCCATCCTGTTTGTGCTTCAGTTTCCTCGTCTATAAAAAATGCATTTGATCAAATCATTCCAAGGACTTAACTAAGTAATATACAGAGCAGGCACCCCCTTTCCGACCCTCTTGCTTGCCTTGTTTTCTGCTACTGGTTTCATAAGAGAATCATGTAGAGAGGAAGGGTAGAAATCGGTTGGTTAAATACTGTCGGTTACAATAGTGATTAATAGACCTGGATCTACTGGCACTCGAGACATGCCGCAAAGTGAAAAAAGGGACCTTATGAAACAGCGCGTTAGTATGATCCAGTTTTCTAGATGAAAGACCATTAAAATAATTAAAATCAAAATACTAATCGTCTGGGGGAGGGTACATCTCAGTGGTAGAGCGCGTGCTCAGCACGCACGTGGTCCTGGGTTCAGTCCCCAGTGCCTCCATTAAAAGAAACACAAAAAAAAACAATGAATCATGTATCTTTTATATGCAAAAAAGAAAAACCAGCACCACCACCAAAGCCAGGAGCGATGTGCACCAGACTGTTGAGTGTGGGTCTCTTCGGGGCGTGTGGTATGCGGGGAGGAAGACGTTGTACCTGGTAGACTGGGGAGAAGTCTGGGTGTTTCGATCATGAGCGCGCAGGACTCGCTAAGTTAGAAGACGACAACCGGACTTCAGCATTTATGGTGAAGAGACAGACGCCCTCCCTGCCCAGTGGCGGATGGAAGCTCCGAGGCGGGAGGCCCCGCGGTCTCCCCCCCGCTGTAAAGCAGTGTGTAAAGCAGGCCAAGCCCCAGGAGGGGACCCAGTGAGGACGTGACATGAGGAGGCATGCGGGGGGACAACGGTCACAGGAGCGGATACAAGGTCTTGGACAGTCACTGGAATGCTCTTCAGTTAAGAACAAGGCTCTGCTCAGGACCCCAGGAAGGCAGCTCCTGGTGCAGGGCTGTGACCCAGGGGACGCTCACCTGACGGTCACCTCGTACAGCGTGGGCAGCTGGGCGAAGTCAGAATGCATCAGACTGACGGCCTGGAGGAAGCGGCGGTCCTGGGCTGTGGCCACCTGGGGCAGGTTGGCTTCCAAAAGAGGACACAGAAGTGGTGAGTAGCGGACTCCTCCCCGCACCCCCAACCCCCAGGACCGGACGCGGGGATGGAGCGAGGCTGCCGGCCAGGAGCGTGGGTGCCAGCGGCGGCACGGGACAGAGGCCCGGGTGCCGGCCCTGCAGCTGCCACCACGCCACGGAGCACATGCTGTCCCAGACTGTGAGCGACACCGGTCTCTGCACACGAGTATCAAAACTGCGAGGCAGACCTGATAGCAGATATTTCAACATGTGCGTGCTTCTCTCAAAATGTTGGAGAAAAGGCCAAAACAAGAAAAATGAGCAAAGAAGTGTTTGCCAAGAGAACCGAAACTCCGTGGGAGCTGGGCTCCATGGGAGGAAGCAGCATCCTGACTGCAGAGGGGGCGACCCTGGGCAGAGCGCTAACCCCGCTGGGCTGACTTCTGTCCCCACCCCGCTCTGAGGCGCCAAGGCTCCGAGGCTCCAGGCGGCTTACCTGTCAGCACGTTCTGGATGCGGTCGTAGTGCGTGAAGCTGTAGGCTCTGCCCGGGGGCGCAGGGGCAGCCTGGTCCTGGGGCAGCGTCTCCTGCAGGTGCACCTCCAGCCCGTTGAGGGAGGCCAGGCTGCCGTGGTACTGCGGGGCCAGGAGAGGGGCGCGGGCTGCAGAGCTCACTTAGGGAGGCCCCAGAGAACCGCTGTGCGGCTGACTCAGCGCAGAGGACTTCAGCGCTAAGCAGCGTTTGCACCTGTTTTCAGAGAAGTCCTAACTTCCCGCCCATATCATCTAATGCTTTTTTAACTTGTAGAAAAATCAGAAAATAGAGGGGAGTGGAAAAATAAATTTAAAAAGAACAAAGCAAGGACAAACGGCCCATCACCTCGACATCCAGACACACACTGTCAACACCTGGGGGCAGCTCCTTCTGCCCGAGGCTGTCCCACCCAGCTGTGCGGTCTCCCAGGACAGCTGGCCCACCCCCCAGTGCTCCTCAGCGGGCTGGGGCTGAGAGGTCGTCCACCTGTGCCACGAGGCCACCTGTCCGGGAGGAGAGGCCCAAACACCTGGATTTTCAAAGCCCTCCCAGCAGACGTCACGTGCAGGCACGGCTGAGAACACTGGACTGTCCCACTTTGTATGATTCTTTGTTTATAAACAAAAGACGGGCCCAAACCATAAATAATGACTGATACTAGTTTTGTAACCTAATGAGAGAGCGTGAACTTCGTTCTTCATCCTTTAACGGTTTTCCTGCGACATGATTCTCTACGGCAGAGCTGCAGTCTGGGCTCAGCCAAGTGTGTCAGTCACGTCCTGACGGGCTCAGTCTGACACAGGGCCTCCTGGGGCTGCTTCACCCACAAGCTGGCCACTGTCCCCGGGCAGCCGCTGGCTCAGCCTCTTTCCAGCCAGGTGACCAGGGGCAAGTTACTGAATTTCCTGTGCCTAATTTTTTTTTCTTCACCTGCGAAACAGGAATACTCCAGGGCTGCCAAGTGGATGGATAACATATATAAAAGTCCTTTGTGCGTTCTAAAGTGCTACCCCGAGGGAAGGCATTTCTACAGTCACAAATATGGAAATCATCATTATCAGGAAGTGGTGTCTCTTTAACAAGCCCTTGTCTGTGGACTGACTACTAGGTCTTGTCCCAGGATTGACTATTTTACAACAGCTGCATAAAAAAAAGGGCACGTAAAAAGTACATAGATGCAAAGAGAATGTTCGGAGGTGAATGCCATGCGGCCTAAGTGTTACCTTGGGGAGTGTTCTGGGCTGAAATTAGTTTTTCTATCTGAATGTGGTAGAAATGGTATTTCAAAGCCGTAGGTTTTTATGTTGAGCCCTGACCCCTGCGACCCCAGGGCCCCGCGGAGGGCCTGGCCCCTGGGAGACGCTCAGCAAACAGCCCCGCAGTGACTGGTAATAAGCATCACCTTCCACTCACAAGCTACGTGGGTTAAGTCGAGGGTGCGCAGAGGCATGGCAGGGGGACCGGCACGCTGTCCCCTGCTCAGGTCTCTGGAACAGCCTCCCCAACGCAGTCAGCAGGCGAGGCTCCTGTGTGAGCAGGTGTGTGTGTGCAGGAATTCACCACAAAGTCAAACCCCAGCCTCAGTGGAAGTTTCTGGACCTCAGGAATCTGAACAGCCATCCCTCCCCACCTCCAGCCGGTGCCCAGTGGAAGGAAGAAAGGGACAGAAAGTGAGCCAGGCCAAAACCCGTTTCCCTGTAGGCACCCAGCGCCTCTTCTGGAATCTTCTGCCCAATGTGTACTCAGGATAAAATCATTTAAAGATAAATGCAGTTAATCACAAGAAGTTACATCAGATGACATGTGGATAATTTTCTCCTGGTGACCAAGTGTTTTCGTATGTACCAGGAGTCGGCAAACCGGGGACCGGGGACCAAATCGTCCGTTGACTGTTTTTGTGTAGCCTGGGAGCTGAGAATGGTTTTTATATTTTTATGTGGTTAGGGGAAAAAAAATAAAAATAACAGTATCATGACATGAAAATTACATGAAGTTCCAATTTTAGTGTCCATAAACAGTGGACCAAAAAACAGCCACGCCGTCTGTGTACATACTTGTTTATGGTTGTTTTTGTCCGACAGCAGAGCTGAATAGCTGTACAAAGCAGAACATATCTGCTATGTGTTCCCTTTACATCAAAGTCTGCCAGCCCCTGAGACATACGACCACATACGTGATCCTTGCAACAGCGCAAGGACACACGGAGCTGGGGCTGTTCCTGGATCCTCTGCCTTCTAGTCTGTAGCAAAGCCAATGGCTCAGATGTTAGCGTGTCCCCAAACATGCAGAAGAAATGATGCAGGAACACACATTTACTCAGAAGCACCAATGTCAAGGGAGGGGGGTGCTTTTTCGTATTTTATGCTAACACTCCCACCGACCTCAGGCTCCGTCTCCTGCACACAGATGCCCCAACGTCCTACTGTAGCAATGAACAATTGATCTCACTGTAGCTGAAGGTCAGTGAGATGATGGTTATCTCAGGCTCTGAGCAGGAAACTACCGGCGGCTCTCTGCTGCCCCCTGGTGTGAGCCTGCTCTGTTCCCTCTGAACTGATGCCCACCCCACCAACCGCCTTCCACAGGGCTCCCCATCCGCCACCCTCAGATAACATTAAAAAAAAAAAAAAAAAAAAAAAAAGAGTGGCAGCTGATCCACTGAAAGACAGGATGGTACCCCAGCGATGGGGAACATCAGCAAGGGGCCTTTCTGGGGGGCTGTGTTCACAGTCACTTCTGAGCTGTCGTTTACCATCTTGCAGGGTTGGCTTTTCCAGACAGCAGCAGAGGGTCTGGAGGGAAATCAGGTCAAGTGTTTTGTATGCAGGTCTGAAGGCAGGAAAAGCTTTCTCCTAATTACAAGATAGATGGCCTCCGGGCCTGAGCAACCGGCCCGGCTCTCAAACCAGCAAGCCGACCAAAGTTAGTTATGCCCTGCTCTTTTTACGAAAGACTAGTCATTTTTTTTTTCTATAAAACTGCGTTTTCTTTCCTACCCAACCCCAAACCCGACCTTCCATGAAGGCCCAGGGAGGTCGCTGTCCTGACAACAGGGAAGCGCCATGACACCAAGTGACATCCATGCACTGGGGGCCACGGAAGGCAGGGCATTACTCCTTCACCTTCCCATCTGCCGCTCCCAGGTCAGGTCAGCAGGGGACAGAGGCAGGGACGGGGTGGAAAACCAGGCAGGAATTCTACCACCCACAGGCCTTGGGTCTTGATCTCAGCGAGGTGGTTTTCTTACCTGCCTACCCCCAGAGCTGTTCCAGAGCTCGGCTAAAATGGCAGATGTGAGGTATTTAGCATACAGCGAATGCAGAATGCATCTTAATTTACTTCCTTCTCCAAGAGCAGCCTGTGCTATTTTTCTTCTTTTTTTGGAGGGAAGGTAAAAAGAGAGAGATGGGATCCACTTTACTGCATCCAAACACTGGGTCCTCAAAATGCCCTGTCTAAGCTCGGCACGAAGCAGGACAGACCATGAAACAATGGCTTTGGCCAGGCGACGGGGGTACAAAACTGCAGCCACGGGCCCTGAGCTGTTAAATGAGGAGGTGGAGACTGTCACTCAGAGGTACAGGGAAGGAAAGGGTGAAGCCAGCAAGTGGGCACTCGGGGGGGGGGGGGGGGAGGCAGGGGACGGGAGCACAGCAGGTGTGGGAGGCGCTGTGCTGCCCCCAGGCTCCATGCGGGGGCAGCGCCTTCCCTCCTCCACTGAGCTCCAAGGTGACTCGCTCGTCGGTGGAGGGTCACAGACCCTGCATGCTAACAGGATGCACTTAGAATAAGATAGATTTAAGAACAAAACCAGGCGAGCCCCAGTTTCAACCTGCTGTCCATGCCACTCGCTCCCTGCCAAACAAAGCAAGCTGCTACCATGGCAACGGGCCCTCCAGCGTGGGCCAGGCCCAGGGGAAGGTCAGCCTACTGCTGAAGTAGGGGAGGGCTGGGGGCTTGGGGAGGAGCCCTCCTGGAGCCAGTTAGCGTCTCAGACATCCCAGGCCTTCTAGGTAGGAGCTTCAGACGGAGAAGTCAGGGCTGGTGGAGAACCCCCAGCCCAGGTGGTGACACGTGTAGACTCCAGCTACACAGGGCCTGGGCGCCAGGCTAGGGAGTGAGGCTGCTGGTGGCGGAAGCACAGTAATGGCCATGTGTGTGGTCATCGCCTGCGGGACTGCCCGGCACCCCACCCCGCGGATGAAGACCCGGAGGCTCGGAAACTGGAAGCTGGAAACGGCAGGAGCACCAGCACCGCCGATGTCTCTGCACTTGGCCCTGTGCTAGCCCCAGATACTCTGTCCCTGCGCCCAGGAGGCTGGAGCGGGCCCGGGGTCGGGGGAGCGGGGCGAGAGGTCTGTGCACACTCACCACCTCCTCGATGGCGGCGCCGTCTCCCAGCAGTGGCTCCTCGGCCAGCAGGGACAGCACCAGTCCCTTAACGCAGTGAGTGTAGAGGTTCATCCGCACGAGGCCCACGCTGGATGTCGGGGCCGACCTGGAGTTGGTTCTGTCCGCAGAGGGACTGTTGCCAGGAGGGTCTGCCGAGCCCGAGTCGCATTCAGGGCCGGGGCCTGGGCGGCTCTCAGGACCCCCGTCATCGCACTGCTCCTCCCGTTGGCCCCCCACAGGCAGCTCCGTCCCTGTCTGCCCCGAGTCTGAGCAACACGCTGGCAGCGGCCCGCTCGTCCTTGCAGGGGGGTGGTCTTCCCCGGGAACAGGGGCTTGGCTGCTGTCACCAGAGAGGTGTCCAAGCCTTTCTTGGGCTCCATTCTGCACGAGCATCTCAGGAGCAGAGGGAGGGAGGAGGCCACCGATGGCTGTGCCCACGGGCGGGGCCTTGGGTGACTTGGGCTCGGGGCTGCCAGAGTCACTGCCGGACTCCTCGCAGCCAGGATCGGCGCCCTCTGGGGCACGCACGCATGGGAAGTCAGAATAACCTGAGGAGGTTTCCGTTTCCTGAGCTTCTGGAATGTGGATTTCAGACAAGTCCAGTTCCTCCTTCCCCCAGGACAAACCAGGTTCCTTCACCAGGGCGCGGCTGAGACCAGGCCCCCGGCCCCGGGCAGAGTGGCGCGGTTTTGCAGGCCCGACGCTCTCCCAGTCACGGCCATACCAGTGTCCGTTCTCCCCGCTGCCATCTGGCCAAACTGTGTTAGGGGACGTGGGCTCAGGGGTGGTCGCCAGCTCCCAGGCCATGGCTTCCGTGTGCCCAGGGTTGTTTTCTTTCGGGGCAGGTGTGCTCCAACCCTTTGGAGGGCGCAGGGCGGAGGGCTCCTGGAGTCTGGCTGCAGATGCAGGAGTGCTAGCGAACAAGGCAGGCGTGAGGAAGGGCCCTTCCCCAGGGGAGACTACAGCAGGGCTTCCCTAAAACGCATGACCATTGGCGTCAAGTGGGCGCTGAGGCCACAGAGCCTAAGAGGTCATGGTCAAACCACAGGAGTAAACATAAGGCACTGCCTGATCCTTGGGGCTCACGCAGTGACACCAGGATCACCTACTGGGAGCGGCAGAGCCACCTGAATCAGAGGCACCCGCGTCTGGAGGTCGGCTCTGAGTCGGGCCCTATACTGGGAGCTACACATATACGATTTACATCTTTCATGGTGGTCGCATGAAGTAGATATTTACCAGGCCCATTTCAGAGGGGAAAACTGCAGCTCAGGCAAGGAATGGACTTGCCAAGGTCACACGGCTGATAAGCAGCAGATCTGGGATCTGAAACATACACTTGCCTCACTGTGCCAGACGCCTCTTATCTGAACGCTGAAGCCCCAGCTGCCCCTTCCCAGGCACAGTCTGGGGAAGATGGAATTATGGAAGGATGGGACGTGCCAGGGGCTCAGTGGATAAACCCACAGGAGGGGGAGCCCAAGGCATGGTTTGAGGGGAACCCCCTGAGCTCCCCTACCTGGTCACAGGCTCCCTGGGGAACTCATGGAGACTGACAGCTTCCCCTTCCGTCACGAACACAGGCCTGATTTGGACATCTGGAGGAAGTGCCGCTCCTAGAATTGCAAAGCAGCGTGGACAGGGCTTTCCCCTGGGCCAGAGAAGACCGGGGACAGTAACTGCTCCTGGGGTGGTGCAGCCGGCCCGCAGGCCAGCTGGGAGAGCAGCCCTCCGCTGCATTCCTCAGCCCGGAACAGAAGCCACAGAACGGCTACAATTTCCGTGATTAGTGAGCAAAAGCCTGTGTGGGCAGCCGGGCTCCCAGGGTGATGAGTTGGGGCAGAAAATTGAGTGGCACTTAAAAAAAAGACAGACGTTGGAAAAAAGCACTTCCACCTGACAAAAGGGATCCGCCCCAACTTATGCTTCAAAATAAAACAAAACAGCCCTCTCGGGGGCACTTCCACATGCTGCCAAAGGCCTTGCCGGCAGTTGCCACTGGTCTCACTGTGTCCTAATCAATGGTGACCTTATGGAATGAGTAGTGCCATAAGGGTGAGCTGAGGAGGATCTGAAAACAGGGATTTAAAAGGTGCGCCTGAAATCAGGAGCTTCACAACTAGGATTCTGGTGGGTAACTTTGTCTGGGAAGGCCTACTTTCCCAGTCTCAGCAGCCAATGGAATAACTGCATGGGACCACTCGGCCTTTCGCACGACTTGAACAGGGACAGGCAGCTCACAGACCATCCTCAGGATGCAGCCAGCAAGGTCCTTCCCACTTACCGCCTTCCTGCAGGGCGTCCCCTCCTGGAGGTGGTTCCTGAAAACGAACACACACAGAAGAGGGTGCCGGGTGCCGCATTCCCTCCTGACCCAACCAGCAGGACTGTGCGGTGCCATCTGTTCCGAGAACGTCGCCAGGCCCGGAGTGCTTGTCCCAGCCATGTGCCAATGGCAGAGCAGATGGAGCAGATGCTCCCCCAGGCTGCCCACTCGCCGCCGACGCGGGGTCGAGGGTGCCTCGGCCTGCACAGGCTGCGGGTGCCCTGGCTCACAGCAGGCTTTCCGTTCTGGTTTCTGTTTCCCTTCTCTGGGCCTAACAGCAAGCATCCACGCTCTCTTTTAGACCTCGGAGAACCTGCCTAGAACACAGCCATGTCTGCTGCAGCCCTGGCGCAGAGCTCACACAGGTCCCACGTAACAAAAGCCTGAAGGGCCTGGGGCCGTGACAGAGAGGTTCAGCCTGAACCAGGTGCCCTGCCCCATCCCCACCCCCTGTTGCGGTTTACAACCAAGGGGAGGAGCCCCAGAGTTTTCTCAAAAGGGCTTCCCAGCCATCTCCACCTAAGGGTTCCAAAAGGACCCACCAAAACAAAACAAAAAAACCAAAAACTACTCTTCGAACCAAAATGACGTTCACTCCTATGAAACAACTTTGTTTCTTTGCATAAGCCGACTCTAGGTGAAAATTCTCAAAAAAATCACGTATCGTTCCCCCCACCCACAAGCTAACACTGTTAACACTGGGCCCGTTTTCCTTCAAGTCTATGCATTTTTTTATACTTTGAGGCCACATTATATAAAATTCTATTTTTCTGCTTGAAAGGGTGACATGCAATTTCTGTCATTAGAGCATCGTTGGCCATTTTAAATGGCTGGCTAAAATTTTAGGAAGTTTAAAGTGGTGCAGGTGAATTAATTGTCTTCCTGCTTCTGACCAGCAACTGGCAAACCAGTCTGCAAAGGGCGAGCAGCGGGTACGTTCAGCCTTGTGGGGCGTGCGGTCCAGCTGTGGGCAGCTTTATTCCCAGTGAGCGTGTGTGACTTTTCCTTCGTTATAAAAGCAACTAAGTAAATATACGATGGAAGCATTTTAAACGTTTCTGTTGTCCTAAGTCATCTTTTACAGTCTTTCCCTGAAAATTCCCACATCTCCTTGACATCAGGCCCATCCTTGAGGGAAGTCAGATTCTCACAGCTCCACTCGAACTGCTGACACACCAACTAGCCAAGGCTACCAGGCAGAAGAAAACATTTTCTTTCAGCCTTGCCAGTGACCTCACTCTTGAGGAAAACCACACTGATGGACCTGGGGTCCTGAAAAGGACAAGGTGGCAGCCACCCCCACCCAGCCAGCGCTGGGGATCAGCCTCGCCTGATACAAAGACAGACCCGCTGGCTGGAGTGCCCCAAGCCAGGCGGAGGGGCTGGACGATACCTGGTCCCGAGGTGCAGCTGGATGGAACAGGACCTTGGCCGTGAGGGAGGGTGGCAGCTGGGTGCTAACGATCCTGGAGGTCAGACACAGGAACAGGAACACCGTGAGAAGCAGCACACTCAGGACTCCGAATCGAAAATGCTACTAACACCCCACAGGGACCAGGCTCTCGGGGACACAGCTGGCAGAAGACTGAGCCGTGGAAAGCCCTCACAGAGGGCTCTCTGGTTCCCAGCGATGTTTAAAATGTCCAAACCCTTGGACACGACTTGTACCAAGGTGTGTGCTTAAAGATATTCATTACAGGAAAAGTGGTAAAAATCATTTTTTAAAAAAAAGGGTACTGACAGGCATGTGCAGAATAGATAAACAAGTTTATACTGTGTAGCACAGGGAAATATATACAAGATCTTGTGGTAGCTCACAGCAAAAAAAAATGTGACAATGAATGTATGTATGTTCATGTATAACTGAAAAATTGCTCTACACTGGAATTTGACACAACATTGTAAAATGACTATAACTCAATAAAAAAATGTTAAAAAAAAGGGGGGGTAAGCAATTTAAATGCCTACAAAAAGAGAGTGAATTAATCATGACACAGCTGTGACACCAAAAAACACACACCCATTACAAGAACAAGGTGGACCGACACGGACTGATGGAGAAATCTCTACACGTTAAGGTGAGGACCATATGATCCCATTTATAACGAGCAAAAATAGACAGTCAATACATGCCTGTCTGGGCAGGTGTGTGAAAGCCCAGAGAACACAGGAAGGATGCTCCCCAAACTGCTCCCAGTGGGGACGGCCTGGGGGGGCGCGGGGGACTCTTGTGTGTTGTGTGTTTCCCTCTTGGTTTACTTTTGAGAATGTGTTCATGCGTTAGGTGTATAATTTAAAGATAACTAAGATATACCAGAACTTAACACAACATTGTAAACCAACTATATACTTCAATAGAAAAAAAATTTAAAAAAAAACAAACTAAGAGATGCAAAATCAGGAAGAAAAAAACCATTTTTGATGCCATGTTGCTGGTGAGCCTGGCGGCGCCCCAGGCTGATTCAGAACCATCAGAGTGAAAGGCTGGGGAGGGGACGAGGGGCTCATGGGCTGAGGGCCACTGGGGGCCAGGACTGTGCCCTGTCCTTCTCCGTCGCTCATTTCATTTCCTTCTCCACCAAGTATCCCCACTTCCCGGGAGAGAGTGGAGATTCAGCAACTTGCCCAAGGTCCCTGGCTGTGAGGAAGAGCAGCCAGTTAGGCCCGAGAGCCTCCCCGCCCAACTGAGTGCTTGGAAAACTTCTCCAGGGCACATCCCTCTGGTCATCGGAAAGCTCTGGGCACAGAAGAACAGCCCTCTGGCCGCCACGAGGCCTGGCAGAGGCATGCAGTGGCTCTGGGGCACCCAGGCTCACCAAGAGGCCCTCCAGCTGTGTGAAGAGGTGCTGTGAGATCCCAGAGGCCCGCCCAAGGTGGACCCGGCCGTGAGGCCGCAGGAGCCGAGCAGCAGCATGCAGCGCCAAGCGCACGGGGGCGCCGGGCCGCAGGGTGGAGGGCCTCCACGCTCCTCTATGGACGGTGCTGGCGCCCGGCAGCCCGGGGCGTGTGGACTGACGGTCCGAAGGCAGACCCCACCAGAGGAATTCATGGACCTCTTCAAAACCGCCTTTTATATTCCTGACTCTTTTTCAGACACAACTGTTTCCAATTTCTCAGCTTTGTGCAAAGAAAGGAAGGGACCCTAAGTCACAGCTAAACTACGTGACATCTGCCAAAGAAGCCCACCTGGAACTGGCCACACGCGGAGCTTCCCAGCCACACTGTGGAGGTGGCTGGGATGGCCGGTTCTGCAGCAGGGGGTGGGGTAGAGGAGAAGGGCCGGGCGGTACTCACAGTCCCTTGTAGAGGATGCAGCCAGCTAGAACGTGGCGCGAGCGTTGGCAGGTCTGCAGAATGAGGGCCGCCTTCAGCAACAACAGGGGCTCCACCTGTGCCGGGCAGGAAGCAGGCCACAGGTTCAGCCCAGTCAGCAAGGGCGGAAGGGGCAGGGGCTTTGCAGAGCAGGCGGACAGGTCCCGACCCAAGCCTGGAAGGAGCGCGTGCCGCACGGTAACTAACGTCTGTGTCCCGCCTCATACCCAGAACGGCTGCACCACAGAATGCCCAGTTCTTGGAACAAGGAGGCCTCTCTGGAAGCCAGAAGGTGAAGTGAATACACCATGTGGATATCCACAGGGGACAGAGGAGATTGCCAAGGAGACCCGGACTGTCAACCCTGAGACCAGGAGGCCGCAGGAGGGGGGCCCGCACCTCAGATTCAGGTCGTGGGGCCAGGTGAACCCACCCACCCCATCCTCCACCCGCCCTCGAAGCCCAGGCCCCACTGTGTCACTGGCTTGATGTCTGGCCAGGGCCTGTCGCTTCCACACATCAAATGAAAACATCACAGTCTTCCCTCAGGGGTATCTGCCTCAGTCCACACTCCTTGTAGAAAAGTTCCTAAGAGCAGAAAAGCATTTGACCCTGGCCAAGAATGGCCAGCTATAACCAACGCCTCTTCCTGCTCCCTGTGGCGTGGCCAGAACCCGTGAGGACCCGGGAGCCGTGAGAGCCGGGTGTTAGGGAGCCACGTGCCGGAGCTGATGCTGTGCGAAGTGGGTTAATTCTTTCACTGCCCAGGCCCGGCCAGCCAGTCTGAACAGCTCTGGGGCCGACTCCAAGAAGCTCCCACACAGGAGCAGGAAAACCCGTCCCCATTTCTCGCAGAGTCATGGTGCCACATCCCCGTTAAAGGGACACCATCAACCACAGCAGCGAGGCCCAGCCCCCGAGACCCGAGAGGCTCAGGAGTCCTGGCTTAAGGGGCACTGCCTCGCCACTCTTTGGCTGCCGGACAGTGAGGACGTGACGCTCACCAAGATCAAGGCCACTGAGCAGCAGGCAGACCGGCTACGAGGGCAGCCTCCTTCCACTGCCTGCCGATGGCAAAAGCAACAGCCCAGAGACAAAGTACGTCCCAGCCCCGCTCCCGGATACGGCAGCCTTGGCTGTAAACTGTCAGCACTGGCATTTCTGACATCGAGAATAATTCGATCATATAATGAAAAGATGGAGACGGGGACCTCAGGTGCCTGAGTTCAGCACTTCTGGGGCATTAGCAAAATGATAGCACCCTTTCCTGAGTGTCTGCTTTCTGTCATCAGCGGACTGTCTCATTTCATCATCCAAACAGTTCTGGGAGGCAGGTCTTACGCGACCATTTTACACGTAAGGAAGGTGTGGTTCTGAGATGCAGCCCGGCCCTCCAAGCTCACTCGGCTCGCGAGGGCAGCGCAGGGCTCACCCACCGCGCGGACTGGGACCGAGCTCAGTTAAGGGCAAAGACAAGCACCCAGAAGCCCGATTCTGGGCGTGCAGTGAGCAGGGGCCTGAGCCTGTTACCTTGGTTCGGTCCAGGTTCCAGAGGGAGTTGAATATCCTGTGCAGGTCACTGGTGTTGCTCAGAATCTGTTCAATGAAGGTGTCCCACCCGGCACTCAGTTCCTCCCGGGAGCCACTCTGAAACAGAAACAGCCGGGGGTCACTTTCTGAGATGCTGAGAGACACACTCTTCGGCAAGGACTCCAACTACCGCTACAACTGTTCCCACACAGGAAACTGGCCGGAAGGGAGGGCCTGTTCTGAACACGCGAGGCGCCCACCTCCTGCCCGGACAACCTGCCTCCCCAGGCCAGGGCACCTTCCCAGCCGTCCCGGGGATGAGGGCCTGAGGACACACATCTGGGTGAACAAGACTCAGGCCACCACGGAAGAAAGGCATCTGACAGGGGCTCCCAGGGCCTGTGACCTTGTCGTGGGACATGGTGTGTTTACGTAAAGCACACCAGACCCCAGGGTAAAGGCTGTGATCTGGCAATATCAGTTTCACTGAAGAGGTTTCCCCATGAGACTCCTCAGCGCCACCCTCGTACCTCGTAAGCCAGAGAAACAGGTCCGTTGTAAAAAGTGAAGACTCCGATGAGCTGGTCCAGGAGCTGCTTGCAGCTGCCATCAGGGAGCTCCACAGCACAGCCCAGCACCTGCAGGGGGGAGGCCAGGAGGCCAGGCATGCTCCTCTTCTCTAGGGCTCACTAGCCCGAGAATCCACTGGCCCGTTAGAATCCATCTTCTGCTGTGCAGCCCCGTACCCTCCACCCAGGCTGGTCTCCAAGGGAAGCAAAGACTTTCTGAGCCTGCTCAAGTGGTCTAGCCTGAATCTGCCCCCCTAACCCTCTAGGGCCCATGGTGGCTTCTGGCACCCCAGGAGGTCTGTTCTGATCACTTTAGCCAACACTGCTGACCTCTTTCCTGGTCCCCTGTATTGTGAGCACTGTTATTTGGACGCTGAATGTTCACTTGGGTTTTATTGTAAATGCTGGACTCAGAGTGTTTCATGAATGGCCATCTGGTCTCTCCAGCGGGATGGAATGCTTTGAGAACGGGAACGGACTGAATCCACACACAGTTCTCGAACCCCAGAATGCTGTGTGGTGCTCAGTTCCACAGAAGATAAACACTTGCTCAGTTAGAAAAGACCCTGGCCATGTGTTTAAAGAGCCTGAAAAAAGTTCCTATTCTTTGACTCCGCTAATTCTACCTGTAGGAACCTTTCCTAAGGGAATCATCAGAACCTTAAACAAATCCTGACAGAAAACAAATTAAAGAACGTCCTCTGAATGTAACTCCACCGAGGCAGGGGTGTCTGCTTTGTTCACTGATGGAACCCAGGTGTGGACAGTGGCCGGGCACACAGCCACTGCTCACTTCATCCCCAGTTCATCTATGGATTGAATGAAACTCTAATCATCCCAGCAGTATTTCTTTAGAAACTGACAAACGGATTCTATGCTAGAAATACACAGGACCTGATATATCCAAAAGCTGTCTTGGAGAAGGAACCATCATTTGATTTTAAGACTTAATACAAAGCTACAGGAATCAAGACAGTGTAGTACTTGCACAGAATCCTCAAAAAGATCAATGAAAAGGAATCGAGAGCCCAGAAAGAGAGCCATCCCTAAATGGTCATTTGATCTTCAACAGAGGAGCCACAGGAGTTCAACAGGAAAAGGAAAGTTTTTCAACGATGGTGCTGGAGCAACTGGATGGCCGTGTAGGAAAAAAAGGACCCTTGACCTCTGCGTCACACCATACACAAATATTTACCCAAGGTGGATTACAGACCTGAATTCAACAGCTAAAACTATGAAACTTACAAAAAAACCCACTAGGAGAATGTCTTCTCCAATGAGGCAGGCAGTGGGTTTAGACAGGATACAAAAAGCAATAACCATAAAAGATAAAATTAAAAACTTCTGCTCATCAAAAGACGTCATTAAGAAACGTAATAGGCACACTGAAAACTGGGAGAAGATAGCTTTAAATTATATCTGACACAGAACTGACGTCCAGGGGATGTATAAAGTACCCTACAACCCAATTTTAACAAAAAAATAAAAGACCCAATTTTAAAAATGGGCAAAAGCTTTGGACAAATACTTCTCAAAGGAAGATATACAGATGGCCATGAAGCATATGAAAAAGCCTTCGTATCACTCGTCATTGGGGAGATGCAAATTAAAACCACCATGAGATACCACTTTACATCCAGCAAAACGGCTAAAATTAAACAGTCTGGCAACGTCACTGCTGATGAGGATGTGGAAGTAACTGGAATTTTCATACGCCGTTGGTGGGAACATAACATGGTACAACCACTTTAGGGGAAAAGTCAGGCGGTTTCTTATCAAATCAGTATACACCTACCCTGTGACCCAGTTCCACGCCTAGATGTGTACCCGTGAGCAATGAAAATGTGTGTCCACGAAAGGCTTGTACAGGACTGTTCCTGGAGCCTTACTGTCAAACGCCCCAAACTGGACACAGTTCATGTCTCCAGAGAAGGAGAATGGATAAGTATACCGTGGTACATTCAGACAATGGAATACTGTTCAACAATAAACAGGAATGAATCGCCGGTACGTGTTACAACGTGGACGAATCCCACACACGTTAGGTGGCAGGACAGAAACCTGCACAGAGGGATGCCCCACGTGTTATGTCACGCGTATGATGCCCTAGAACAGGCAAAACTAACCTGTGATGGACAAATTTAGGGCAGCGGTTACCTGGGATTGGAGGGGTAGAATTATGGACACAGGGAGCTTCCCAGCCTGATGAGAATGCTCTGTATCCAGACAGGATTGGTGTTACCCAGGTGCGCCATTTATCCAGATGCATCAAACGGTACCCTCGAGATTTGTGTATTTCATCATATGTAAATAAATTTTACCTCTAAAGAGAAAAAGAACCACAAACAAATACTGAACCCGAGTGCACGTTACGCATGATGAAGCAGCGGGGGCGGGGCAGGCGTATACTCATGTGTGCGACTTTGAAAAGCATCAAAATAAAATCTGGATTGATAAGGGGTGAACAGACAGATGCCTGATCCGACAACTAGACTGCAGTGTTCACTGCAGAGTCTAGGAGGCTGTGAGTATTCACTGTAAAGTTCTTCCAACTGGGATGTTAGAAAACTCCCATAATAAAAGTGTTGGAAATAATACCTACAAAGGTCAAGATACTACCTCACATTTAAGCATCCCCTCAGCTCAGGACTAAGTTTAAAATAAGTACAGGTGTGAGACAACGGCACTTGTGAGGATATGGTACCACTGGCTGTCAAGGAATTTTTTTTAGATGGTTCTTTGTGGTGTTTTTTACTGAAGTGTAGTTAATTTAGTGTTGTATTAGTTTCTGGTGTCCCGCGTCGTGTTTCAGTTGCACGTATATATATTCTTTTTCATTATAGGTTATTATAAGATATTGATAATAGTTCCTTGCACCATGCAGTAGGTCCTTGTTATTTATCTGTTTTATACATAGTCGTTTGTATCTGCTAATCCCAAATTCCTAATTTATCCCTCCCTTTGGTAACCATAACTTTGTTTTTTATGTCTGTAGGTCTGTTTCTGTTTTGTAAAAAAGTACATTTGTATCATTTTTTTAGAGTCCATATATAAGTGGTATCACATATTTGTCTTTCTCTGTCTCACTGACTTCACTTAGTATGATAACATCTAGGACCATCCATGCTGCTGCAAATGGCATTATTTCATTCTTTTTTATGGCTGAGTAGTATTCCATTGTGTACATATACCACATCATCTTTACTCAGTCATCTGTCGATGGATACTTAGGCTGCTTCCATGTCTTGGCTATCATAAATGGTGCTGCTATGAACATTGGGGTGCATGTGTCTTTTTGAATTAGTTTTCTCTGGATATATGCCCAGGAGTGGAACTGCTGGATCATATAAGTCTATTTTTAGTTTTTTAAGGAATCTCTATATTGTTTTCCATAATGGCTGCACCAGTTTACATTCCCACCAGCAGTGTAGGAGGGTTGCCTTTTCTCCACACCCTCTCCAGCATTTATTGTTTGTGGACCTTTGAATGATACCCATTCTGACCGGTGTGAGGTGATACCTCATTGTAGTTTTGATTTGCATTTCTCTGATAATTAGCAATGTTGAGCATCTTTTCATGTGCCTCTTGGCCATCTGTATGCCTTCTTTGAAGAAATGTCTGTTTAGATCTTCTGCCCATTTTTGATTGGGTTTGGTTTTCCGGTTATCAAGCTGTGCACATATTACTTTCTAAGCCTCGTCATCACAACACTCGTCACCAAGACAAATGACTCGGTCGAGGCCACCCCATTGGCACCGGTTCTGCCTGTTAAACTTACCCAAAGATAATCGCCGTCAACCTTTATGGCGAACTTAAGTTTCCGCAGACGGACAAAGGTTAGGGGAGAGCCAGAAATGTCGGAGATACAGTGGACGACCCCGGCGATCTGTCCACAGAGCAACTCCTGTTGGTCGAGCAGGGTCTAGGGGAAAGGAGCAAATTCCAGGTGTGAAGCTGACGCTCCTGAACCCTGGTGGCATCTCTTGGAGCAGGGGCTTGCGGCCTACAGCCTGTAGGCCAGATCAACTCTGCTGCCTGTTTTTATATAACCCATCAGCTAAGAATGCTTTTTATATTTTCTTAAGAGTTGTCAAAACAACAAAGAAGAATATGTGACAGAGACCTTACGTGGCTCGAAAAACCTAAAATATTACCTCTGGCCCTTTGTAGACAAGGTTTACTGCAGCCTGCCCAGGATGACTGAACTGTCACAAGACAAGCACAGTGAACACGTAAGATGACTGCCCGGAACCACAGTGTTGTTCCGAGGATTACAGGCATGTGTGTGGGTGGAAGCATGAGCCTCCATCCCTATTCAGATCCCCTGTGGAGTGGCCAAAGCAGCCGAGACTAATCCCCACCATCCAAGGCAGAGCACAGTCACATGAGCCAAGACACAGTCCTCCTACCCGATCTTCGCATTAACTAAACTGGGGTGCAGACAGACGTTATGTGATGCAACAGAAAACAAAGAACTCTGGCCGAAAAGAGCTGAACTTGAACCTAATCAAGGCTCTGGACCTTACTACTACTAGTTTGCAGGAAATGCGCTGGGAAGACAGTAACCGACGCCATCAGGAGTAAGTGACTAGCCAGATCTGGAGCTGGGGATGTGCTGACGTCATCTGCATGAGTGACCTGGTTTCTTCAAAATTTCAGTGGCACGGGGGCGGGGAGCATGGGGTGGGTGAGGGGTGTTACACAATAAAAGGGACTTGAAATGCAAAATAACCAAATGGAGTATGTGGGCCTTGTTTGGATACTGACTGGGGGGAGAGAGAGGCAAAGGGGGAAGGAAGGAAGGAAGGGAGGACTAAGTAATATCTAAGACAAGAAAGGCAAAATTTGAACACAGACCATATCTGATGATATTAAGGACTTATTGTTACTAATTATTGTAACTTTTGCTGAGTGGGATGTTAAGTACAGCCTTTGCAGTTCGAGATGTCACTTGATACCAGGGAGATGCCACAATGGCTAGGATTTGCTTCAAAACACTCCAGGGACTAAAAAGGAGTGCGGAGAAGTTGGGATAGGTCATGCAGAGCTGGCCAAGCGCTGATCATTGTTGAAGCTGGTGATGGGCCCACGAGGGCTGAGGATGCGCGCCTCTCCACTTTTGTACATGTTTGAAGAAGAGGTTTTATTCAACAGGGGGCAGACAGAAAATCAGGATGGTATCAGAGAGCTAGGGAGGCCAGAAGTGGTGGGCTGCCTGGGCATTTCAACACCAGGACAACAATACACAGTACAATTAAGAATAAAAGAGTAGAAACGGCAGATGCCTGGATTGTGCAAAGAAAACTCTCCAGATGTGAACCCCGTCCTTTTGAAAAGTCACCACTTCGAGGCTGTGGGATCCCCATTAAACAATAAAACGCCGTGGTGGCTTACCTGCGAGGGATAAAAGTAACAGATGCCAGCTCTGGTCGGGTCGCCTTCGCCCTTCACCTTTGAACCATCATAAAGGAAAAAGTAACTCCACCTGGCAAGAGAAAAGAAGGGAGCCACGTTTCCTTCTATCCTGGGAGCAGGGCGTTTGAAAACACAGCCAGAGAGGGGCGCACTGCACGGGGTTTGAAAAGCCTTTTGGTGGCCCCAGAAGAAGGAACCCAGGGGCTGCAAGTAGATAAAACCATTTCATACATGCAGTCGAGTCAGACTAAAAATATGCCTCTATCCAGCCGTCAGACCATCTGCCCAAGAAAAGCAGGGGAACAGCTAAGGAAAGACGGGACACCCACAAGGACGCCTCTTATCTGAGACACTGAACCTTAACTGTAGAACCGTGTGGTCGGGCAGTGTCTTTTAAGGCCCTGATAACGCAGTAAGTTAGGGATGGCTCGGTCAGCGCCCCCACAACTGCCAGGCACGAGACCTCCGGAAAATGGCCCTCCACCCGGAACTCGTGCGTTCATCTGACATGTTTGCTGAGGGCCTGCGGTGTGTGCTGCGTGTGCCAGTCCTGGGGCCGTGGTGAGAAAAGGCAGGCAGGAAGCCTGCAGCTTCCACACAGGATAGTGAGTCTATAATGGGAAAAATGGGGGCGTGTGAGGGTTCAGAGAGGCACCACACCCCTCCCTGCCTGTCAAATCCTCACCCATCCTTTAACACCATCCCTCATCAAACTTCTGATTTTCTCCCCCCAGAGGAAGCTCTCTCCTCAATTTCTATAACCCTCTACTCCCTCTGCGGGAGCAGAATAACTATAATTACCTCTTTAAGACCACAAAGCAAACTCCCCAGGCTGGACCTGGGTTTTAACCTCTCAGTCTCTGAGAGCACACACACGTCAGGCCAGAGCATGTGACCACTCTGTCACCTGCACTCTTCTCCCCGATCCACGCCCTCCCCCTGCCACCCTCCATGGCTCCCACCTTATCTTCCCAATGACAAGTACTAACTCTGTTCCAGCACAGTCCACTTTCTCGAGTCCTAGGACCCAGTGTGTAACTGGCTACAGGGCAAGTTCACATCACAGAGCCTCAAAAATGTTTCATAACCAACACAGAAACCCCACTGCCACGTGGTGAGTATTTTGTAACATATAGAAATATCAAACCACTACGTTAGACACCGAACTAACATAGCGTTGCAGATTGACTATACTTCAAACAAACTCAGAAAAAGAGACCAGAGTTGTGCTCACCGGACGACAGAGGTGGGGGAAGGGGGAACTGGATGAAGGCAGTCAAAAGCCACAATCTTCCCTGTTATGAGATAAACAAGTACCAGGGATGTAATGGTCAACATGATTAATATAATTAACACTGCTCCTTGTTATATGTTACAGTGCAAGCTAGGAGAGTAAACCTTGAGTTCTCATCACAAGGGAAACTGTTTTCTTCTTTTATTTTGTATCTGTATGAGATGACAGATGTTCACTAAACTTACTGTGGTCATCATTTCATGATTCTGTAAGTCACATCATTGTGTTGTACACCCTACGCTTATACAGTGCTGTGTGTCAATTTTATGTCAATAAAATTGGAAGCTACCTGGCTAGGTAAATGGATAGACGAATGAATGAATGAATGAACCCCACTGCTGGGCCCCTTTCTTTATGTTCTCTGGGTGAAAGCACCCCCACTCTTCCAGGCACACAAAAGAAAACCAGGGTGTCACTCTGACCTGCACACAGAGAATCCGTCACTAAATCCTGCTCGTTCTATTGAAACCATGCCTCTCGCTTTCAGCTGCTCGATTACATCTGCTGAACCAAATTACAACTGGCTTACCCCATGTGGGTGAGGAGGGGACTGACTTGCAGGCAGATGTTGTGTAATACCCTTCAAGAGCCAGCCCTTCAAACCTCTTTCCTTGGAGTAATTCTGCACCAAAACCATTTCTTGTCTCTCAGAAGTGAAGCCTCCGGTGCCCACGGTATTAGCAAGGCCGGCTGCAGGGCCCAGCCCCAGCTCTTTTCCACCATCTCCCAGCAATGCTGGCCTCATCCAGACACTGCAGGCGGCTCCCAAGGTTACAAACCATCAGCTTTGGAGAGGAATGGCCCTTGATTCACTGAGGAAAATGGCATTTCCCCCTCCTTAATAAAATCCAGACAGTCTGGCTGGGGTTTTCCGTTAACCCGAAGCATCCATCCGGCAGCCCGGCAGGAACCACCGCACCGCAGGGCTTGCTACTCACCAGGAGGCTGACTTCGTCTCTGTTGAGTCGGAGGCGGCCATTTACTCTCCGCGGGCCCTCATTCTCTTTATTTGGGTTTTCTTTTCCAGTCTCGCCTCTTTCTCCCCAGCAGTGACAGTTCCTCCGCGTCCCCAATCCAGTGAATCCAGATGTGGGAGGTCGGTGTTTCCAGTCCCAAAGGCTACTTGCTTAGTTTTCATTCAGCACGAAACTGCTACTTCCCTTCCTTGCAGACCCTTGGGTCCCCGTGAAGACCGGCACACCTCTCAGGCCTCTGCGAGACAATATAATCAAGTAAGAGAATTTTATCAGAAAAGTCAAATCCACCAATCAGGTTCCGTGAGCATCAGCTCTCTGGCCCTCTGCAGAATGACCCCTTCCAAGAGCTCCTTGCCAGGGAAGCTGGGCCAGGGAAATGCATGCTGAAGGCGGTGCTCTGGAGCGACTTCTAGCTTGTCTGGTTCAGAGCCATTCTGAAGTTTTTTTTAAAAAGTTTTGAAGCTTCCTGTTCAAACATCAGTGCTGTGGTCCTAAAATAAACACAAAGAATAGATTATTTCAGAGTCTCATGAGTGAGCATGTGACCCAGCCGGGTTAAGCAAATGGTATTCTTCACAAGAGCTTTCCAGAAAGCTGAAAAGCATGTTACAAAATAAAAAAGAGAGGGGAGCAAAACTTCAGCGTTAAGTCCCATGGTTACTTGCACAGTGATGTCACACAGAAGATAAAACTAAGTAACGGGTGCGAAAAAGCTCTGGGCGTCAAGGACTGCTAGCTATACAAATGAGGCGGGCGCTGTAGTAATAATGGAACTCAAATTAAGGAACTGTCACCTTGACAGCCCCGAGGCAGTCTGAACATGCAGCATCCCAGAGCTGGGCAAGTTTCCAAAAGACAAAAAGGGAATTTAACAAGTGGCTTTCAAACTCCCACAAGAGACAACTTGGGGTATTGTGATGTTTCAGACTCAGAAGGGATGCTGGCATGACTTCCTCTCATCCTCCCTCTTGTATTCTCCTTCCAAAACTACCTGACTGTCTCTGGCTTACCTCCCTCCAGAGACAGGCAGTTCACAGTGTTAAATCTGTCCTCCCGCCAAGCTAAAATTGGCCTCCCAGTAACCTCCAAACACAGATCTGGATAACAAGGTCTAATCCTTCCACAAGTCAGCCGTTTGGTCACTTCAAAACTATTCCCACTGTCACTTTCTTCAAACTTAATGTCCCCAGAGACATGGTTTCAAATGCCTGCTCACCATCTGTCACCCTGCTGGGAACACAAGAGAGTTTTTTTAAGCTCCTTTGGTAGAGAGAAGTCCCCAGAGAGGACACCACCAAATCTCTGATGGCCTGTAAAACCTCTAACTTTTCTCAGCTCTAGATATCTTGGGCGGGGGCCTCCCCAGGGTCATACTCATGGTATCTATGAAGCCTATCTGGATGCTTGTGGAGGCGGCATCTAAGCCCGTGGAACCAAGGACTGCAGCCTGGAAACCCCCATCCTTTGTTCCCAGAGGCTTGGGCCCTAGGTCCATTAGCCTATCTCTGAAAGGTCCAGAAGCCGGTAATGGTCTTGGGATAGGGCAGGTGATGGGATGTGGCCAGAGAAAGTTGTGGCCTGGAAAGTCTGAGTAACCACAGGGGGAGTCAAAGACATGGCCGGCAAAGGCCTAGGGGTGGTAGTGATGATGTAGGAAGTGGCCTCAGTGGGTCCACAGAGCAAGAAAAAGGGGCGCTAATGACTGCGATGCGCCAGGAGGAGATCGGTAACGGCCGAGAGCACTGGAAAGTGTCGTCGGGCCTCAGCTCCAGGGGGCTGGGATTGGTGGGCAAAGGCGCGGGGGTCAGTCGGGGCCGGGTCACAGCGCGGTGGGGCCGCCAAAATACGCTCTCGGCCGGGGTCCCGCCCTTTGGTGTCCCCGCGCCGCCGGGCGCCGCCCACCCGCTAGAGTAGCCAGGCAACCCGGGGATCGGGGTTCGGGGCTCCGGACCCAGAGGTCCCAGGGACTCCCGCCCGGTACCTACGCGCGCGGCGGAGAGGCCCCATGGTCACGCGCCACCTGCGCCTACCTCCCCCTAAAGTTCCCGCAGAGCTGGCGCGGGCCGATGACGTAGGCCGCGCGCGCCGGTGACGTCAGAGGCCCATGGCGGCGGCGGCGCTGGAAGCCTGGCAGGCGGTGTCTCCGCGGAGAAGGCGCTCAGCGGCGCGGCGTCCGAGGCGGAGGGAGGCAGCGGCGGCGGCCGGGGCCCCGGGAGCCGAGCCCGAGGTGGACGGCGGAGCAGTGCTTCGTCGCATCCGGGAGGCCGGGTGAGTACGGGCTCAGTCCTGGGTCCGAATCTTCACGCTTTGGGGACCCTCCAAGCGATCTGTAAAGTGGGAGTAAATGCAAACCCTTTAAGGGGTTATTGTAGGATTAAACGGAGGTAAAGAACTCGTTACAGACTGGAGCACAGAGAGCGCTTAATAAAGTTTGTTACCTCTTCTTACTGCAACTGCGGCTGCTTGATTTTGGGCAGAGTACATAATGTCTGTGAGATGGACATGAAAGTAGTACCTCTATGGGTTTGTTTTGAGGATTCAGTGAATTAGTAAATGTGAACCATTCCCAACAGTGTCGGGCGCGTGGTAAGAGCAGTACCAGTGTTTGGTATTAATATTACGCGAATATTGGTTATTAGTGGTTTTGCTAACACCAGGGCAGCAACCTGCACACGTGATTGTCTTCATGATTATCATCATTCGTTAATTGAGGACTGCTGTATGCCTGGCACTGCGTAGGAACTCTATACACTTTATCAATAGGTACAATTAAGCTAAGCTGGAATCCTGGTAGGGCGCCCCTTCTTAAAGAGACATAGGTATTGTAGGGAATCAGGATTCACCCCTGCCTTTGTGACTCCAAACACCTGTGCTTCAGAGCTCTCCATTATTCTGGTTTATCCCCCACTCCCCACTCTTCCATGCCTTGCCGTGTACTTTAAGATAGTGCTGAGAAGGAAGCGTTTCTCTACCCTTCTAAGTTCTTTTGATTGGTCTAATAATCAAATTGACACAAGACAGATTAACGGAAGGGGAAACCGAATTTAATTAGGAATGTACAGGCATCCCATGAAATATGATACCCAAAAAAGTGGCCAAAACAGGCAGCTTTTATACCTTTTAGACAGTTATTTGTGACAAAATAAAGGGGCTTGGATTTGGGGTAGCAAATTAGTGAAGTAACAGTTTGTTTATAAAGCATTCTCATTCTTGAATTACCCATCTCTGGCGATAAGGATGCCTTTTATCCTCCTGGTACAGGGAGGATGTTTTCATATGGCAGATTGATTTCCTGCTTTCAGGAAACAAAGGAGGGTCAGAGTGTTCTTGAACTGGATATTTTTCAAGTGGCTATAATTCCAAATAATCAATATGCCAAAGTGGCATATTTGGGGGCAGTCTGCCCTGACCCCCATCA
Source organism: Camelus bactrianus (assembly GCF_048773025.1). Lineage (NCBI taxonomy): Eukaryota > Metazoa > Chordata > Mammalia > Artiodactyla > Camelidae > Camelus > Camelus bactrianus. The sequence goes on from NC_133570.1 coordinate 17,334,324, forward strand.
GTAATGCTTAGAACAGTGGCTAACGCCCAGGAAGCACTCAATAAATGTTACTAACTTTTGTTAATTAGTATTATTGCCTTTCTTTATTTGCAGTCCTTTAAGGGCTCAGTAAATAACAGCTTTTGTTAATGCTTTTCAATCAATAGCTGAAGGACTGTCACAACTGAGAGAGATTAGACTAATTTTATACCCCCCGCCCCAAACGAATTAGGACCAAGAGGCAGTGTTAGCCTGAGAAGAAAAGCAGTGACTTTTTCTAGAATCTCATGCCGGTGAGAATGAGTGTGCCTAGGGGTTTGGAGAACTCCTAAGGTGCTTTCCATACGTCCTGACATTGTTCTTCCTCCTCAGTTTCTTCAGTGTGCCCCAGGGACTCCCTACTTCTCCCTGTACCCTCTAGTGTGGTGGAGTCCCCACTGCCCTGAGGAGAGAAGAGCCTAGCACTTCACACGCTGTCCTCCTGTGCACGCACTCCCCGGTGTACCACGCACTCCCTGTACATCACAGCCCTCCTTTACCCTCTGCGCAGGGCATGAGGGCAGCCTCTTCAACCCCGTCTCTTCTCTGAGCCCCCTGAACACTAGCTTCTGGCTTGTCAGGTCAAATCCAGTTCATTTTATATTTTTACAACAAGTTTCTTGTGATGAGAGCTTAAGGTCTCAGCAATTTTCAAATACACAATACAGTACTTTTAGCTATAGTCACCATGCTGTACATTACATCCCCATGGCTTATTTATTTTCTAACTTAAAATTTGTACCTTTTGACCCCCTTTATCCGTTTCACCCACCCTCCAGGCCCCGCCCCTAGCAACCACCAGTCTGTTCTCTGTAGCTGTAAGCTTGATGTTTGTTTCTAAGATTCCTCGTGTAAGTGAGATACGGCATTTGTCTTTCTCTCTGCCTTATTTCACTTAGCATAATGCTGTCAAGGTCCATCCATGTTGTCACAAATGGCAAGATTTTGTTCTTTTTATGGCTGAATAATACTCCTTTGTGTGTATATACACAATTTCTTGGTTCCTTTTTTTTTTTATTTGAGTAAAGGTAGATTTATTTAGAGAGATACATACTGCTTAGAGTGTAAGGCAAGAGAAAGGCAAGGAAAGAGGTGTGGGAGTTGTGTGCACAGGTTAAAGTAAAAGCTACACACTCCATAGACAGAGTGCGGGCCGTCTCTGAAGAGGAGGGAGCACGAAAGGGAAGCCCACAAATTTTCTTTTATGTAAACAAAGTTTATTCAAGGACCAGCAACTCATTGAGAGGGAAATCCGTTTTAAAATTTACATATATGTACTGTTCATTGTTTCTAAGAACAGTTCAGAGCTTTAGCTTTTAAACTTAGTTATCAAAGGATTAAAGCCAACCACAAAATAAGAATCAAATGAATGCAATAATCCAGTCATAAAGGACAGTCGAATGTGCTTACACATATTCAAGAAATCAGTCATCTAAGTTATAAATAATTAGTTCATTTGCATCCCTTTTTTTTTTAGATTCCACATACAAGTGACATCAGATGGCATTTTTCTTTCTCTTTCTGGCTTACTTCACTTAGAATGATGATCTCCAAGTCCATCCATGTTGCTGCAAATGGCATTATGTTGTCAGTTTTTATGGCTGAGTAGTATTCCATTGTATAAATATACCACATCTTCTTTATCCAGTCATCTGTCGACGGACACTTAGGTTGCTTCCATGTCTTGGCTATTGTAAGCAGTGCTGCTGTGAATGTTGGGGTGTATGTATCCTTTTGAATTAGAGTCACCCCTGGATATATGCCCAGGAGTGGGATTGCTGGATCATATGGTAAGTTTATTTTCAGTCTTTTAAGGAATCTCCATACTGTTTTCCATAATGGCTGCACCAAACTACATCCCCACAAGCCGTGTAGGAGGGTTCCCTTTTCTCCACACCCTCTCCAGCATTTATTGTTTGTGGACTTGAGAATGATGGCCATTCTGACTGGTGTGAGGTGACACCTCATTGTAGTTTTGATTTGTGTTTCTCTGATAATTAGCGATATCGAGCATTTTTTTCATGTGCCTATTGGCCATTTGTATGTCTTCATTGGAGAATTGCTTGTTTAGGTCTTCTGGCCATTTTTGGATTCGGTTGTTTGTTTTTGTTGTTATTAAGTTGTATGAGCTGTTTATATATTCTGGAAATTAACCCTCTGTAAGTTGCATCATTTGCAAGTATTTTCTCCCATTCTGTAAGTTGCCGTTCTGTTTTGCTTATGGTTTCCTTTGCTGTGCAAAAGCTTGTAAGTTTAATTAGGTCCCATTTGTTAGTTTTTGCTTTTATTTTTATTGCCTGGGTAGACTGCCTAGGAGAACATTGCTAAGATCTATGTCAGAGAATGTTTTGCCTATGTTTTCTTCTAGGAGGTTTATCGTGTCTTGTCTTATGTTTAAGTCTTTAAGCCATTTTGAGTTTATGTTTGTGAATGGTATGAGTTTGAATACTTCACTGATTTACATGCAGCTGTCCGGTTTTCCCAACACCACTTGCTGAAGAGACTGTCTTTTCTCTATTGTATATTCTTGCCTCCTTTGTTGAAGGTTAATTGACCAAAAGTCTGTGGGTTTATTTCTGGGCTCTCTGTTCTGTTCCATTGATCCATATGTCTGTTTTTGTGCCAATACCACACTGTTTTGATTACTATAGCTCTGTAGTATTGTCTGAAGTCTGGGAGGGTTATTCCTCCAGCTTCATTCTTTTTCTTCAGTATTGCTTTGGCAATTCTGGGTCTTTTGCAATTCCATATAAATTTTTAGATTATTTGTTCTAGTTCTGTGAAAAATGTCCTTGGTAATTTGATAGGGATCACATTAAATGTGTAGATTACCTTGGGCAGTATGGCCATTTGAGCAATATTGATTCTTCCAACCCCACAGCATGGGATATCTTTCCATTTCTTTAAGTCAGCTTCAATTTTCTATTGACTGTGTTTTTCTCTGGTTCGTGGGACCAGTTGACTTTAAAGAAAGCCCAGCCCTTGGGATTGTCCCTTTTACTTTCCCCTGAAAATTATGTATAACAGCAAAGGCCATGACTGAGTACCTGCTCCGTACGAGGCACTATGCTGAGTGTTACCAGTTACTCCCTGTAACCCTCTGTGGCAGGTACAGTTCTCATCCCCACTTTAGAGATGAGGGAGCTAAGTGCAGAGAGGCGAGGTCTGTGCCTTCCCCCACTATTCATGGAGCTGCGCTTGTGCCCTACTGCTGTTGTGGACCAAGGATACAGAACAGCCAGACCTGTCCCCGGGGATCAGGCCCTCCTCCAGGAAAGCCTCCTGCCTTCCCCGAGCCCAGCTGCGCTGCTCTGACTCTGTACGTGGTCTCCGTGTATCATGCTCCAGTCTCACGGGTGGGATTTGCATCTGAGGGTCCTCCACCTTCCCACATCCAGATCACGGTTGGGAGGAAGGTCACTGTTGGAACAACCCTGAAAGGGACAAGAGATGACCACGCCATTTCTTCTCAACAGGGAGGACCTGCTTATCTCTGATTTCTGGAGCTCAGCACTAGGTGGGTATCACCCGGCTCAGGCTGGAGGCAGTCGGGGTGGGAGGGCCCCCACCCTCATCTGATGACCTTTTGCTTCACAGCGGTGTCCGTGCCGGGTTCTAAGTCTGACTCTCCTTACAACTGTGTGTCTCTGGGCGCTGAACTCTGGCCCTCAGTTTATCTGTGGAATGGACATGATAATTATGTGTAGTACAATTTTGAGTATTAAATGAGGTGTTTAGTAAAGTGCTTAGAACAGAGCTTCCCTGCTGCACAGGAGGCAGTGGTGGCTAGTTGTCATTATCAGTGTCACTGAGGTGTGTATTTATCCTGCTCTTTTCCTTGACACAACGTTGTACACTCCCCCAGCCCACACGCCGCTATAATCTCTTCCCAGACATAATGTGTGGCAACAGAAATACTAATACATGGAGTGAATATACCATAGGTACTCATTTTTATCGAGATTGTTGATAAATCGACGTAATTTTTGTTGAGATTATCAAGGGACATTTAGTTTACTTGTTTTTTAGTTATTATACGTAATTTTGCAGTGAGCACCCTTTTGCATAAAGCTTTTACCAAATTTAGGGTGATCTTAGTATATATTCCCAGCGGTGGAATCATTAAGTGAAAGAGGGTGACCAAACTGATACCCGGTGTCAAATTGCTTTCCAGAAAGCTTTTACCAGTTGTTTCCCCAGCAAGGATTAAAAGAGCCAGCTTTTCATGCAGCCTTTCTGAGCCTGCGTCTTATTTAAAGCTCTCTTTGCTAAGTGAAAATTAGTATCTTATTATGGGGACATACGGCTGTTTGCTTTTTCTTTTGCTTTACTTACAGATTTGTTCTACTAAATTCAGTACCAGTGCAAGGAAAGGGAAGAGACTTAGGGTATTTAGTCTCAAGAAGCCCCAGCCCAGCTTTTTTCTTTTAATTTTTTACACATCATTCTTATTCCCTGTTATTTATAGTGTGATTTTGAGAGCTCTGCTCCTCTATTATTTTTTTAATGGCATTTCAGAACATAACCTGCGTTTACCAGGTTGCCTCTTATTAAGTTAGGTTGGGCTCACGTGAGCGTTGGATGGAAACCATGCCCGAGAATGAAACCTAGTTTTCGCTTGACAGTCCCTGAGGCTGCGGGCCGTGGGCAGCCTGTCAGTCTCGGGCGGACGTGGCTGCGGGTCCCTGGCAGGTTTGGGGTGAGGTCCGAGGAGCTGAAGCCTTCCCGGCCCCGCCCCTCTTCTCGCGTGGTTGACTTCGTTCACGGGGTCGGAGCGCGCCCTCTGACGGTGTTCAGGGCCTGCTCTTTTAGAAACCATCATCAAATGTCTCCGGAATTATCTGGAACAACTGAAGGCTCCTGCGGGGACTCTCTCGGAAGCCCTTGGAAACCTGTATCTGGACTCATCACCAGGTGAGTCGGATGTGGCAGCTGGCTCCCCCCAAGAAGAGACCCTGGTCACAGGAAGCTGTCATCTGAAGTGCGTGTGTTACGGCCTTGGGAACTTTGCCACCTGCGTCATAGCTAGGAACCAGCTAGCGTTTTTGCTTCTCCTCCTGGAGAAGTGTCAGGTAAATTGCTCTGTTCCTCTTCCTGGCCCCCGCCCTTGGTCTTGTGCACACAGGCGTTGGAATAAGCAACTCATTTTCCCTCCGCAGATTCCCAGAAGTCACTGCTGGGTGTATGACCCTCTGTTCAGCCAGCTCGAAATTGCAGTTCTGAACACCCTGGGTGTGACTGTGCTCAGTGAGAATGAGGTATGTGGTTTAAGGAAGGGGAGTAGGGTGGGCTGTGCAGCTCTGAGCACCCTGAGCCCGGGCTATGTCCCCAGGCTCTGTCCCCGGGCTCCAGTTTTCCTTGAAATAGCAGTTCCCTTCTTTTCAGCACTCGCTTGCCTAGTGCCTCCAGTATGTTAGCCACATTGTGTGCCTACGCTGTGCCTGTGAGGAAGAAAAATTGCACAGAGGGCATGAGCCAAACATGTTAGGTGTGCAAAATTCTTGTGTCCAGAAATTATGCAAAGTGGGTGTTTACTGTCGCTTTAAGAGAAAGAGGACACACAGTCTCTGTGCCTCAAATGAGGTCCTTCTGGTTGGAATTTACCCTGTCCCAGGGGAAGTAATAAACTGGGAGGGAACATGTCCCCTCTGAAGCTGTAGCCCAGTCACACCCTTAGCACCTGGCTTTGAGTCGTGGGTAAATCCTTGGCCTACCCGCATCCCCTGAAGTAGTTGGGAGTCAAGATTTCTGAAAGCTCCAGGAAAAAAATCATTGCACAAGCAGAGGGCTGAAGCCAGTACAGGCAAATACGTCTGAATTTAGTTTTGCCTTGTCTTGGGGATTATAGAGTAATCATCTTATTCCTCTAAATTCCTCTGTTCTAAAACTGCCGTCTCATGGCTTATTATGAAACGTGAACATTTAGGCCCAGCTGAGAAAAGAGAGTCAGCCACCGATGTCCTCAACCACTGCTGTTCGGCTCAGACCGTCTTTCCAAGTGCCTGCTCTGTGCGAGGCAGCTTGGGGAGACCCAGGTAAATGGGAGCCGGTCCCTGTCTTCGGGGAGCTCACGGGCACTTCAGGCATGTGGCTGTAAACAGGTACACAGTGAACAGATCAGTGAGGCAGAGCAGCAGGTAGAACAGAGAAGGGAAGGAAACCCGTGCTGTTGGGGCTCCAGGAAGTCTCCCCAGGTCTGAGCAGGGAGTTAAAGGTCTACTGGAGTTTGCTGAGGGCCAGGGCCAGGACTGCAGGCAGTGGTGCAGAGCTGACCGTCAGGAACCCCGGCCAGTAAGCGATGGAAGCTGCAGGGAGAGGAGAGGCCCAGGCCAGGCGGCAAGGGAGGAGGGCTTGCTCCCGGCCAGGGAGATGGCTGCAGAGCGGTGGTTCTTTGGGGCGGGGGGGAGGTGTTTGTACCCCTAGGGGACATTTGAGGACTCAATTATGATGGGAATCTGCAGAAAGGGACACAGTAAGCCTGCAGGGTTACCGAACATGGTACCCGAGGGACAGTAACCTTTGCCGGCCCTCCTGCCCTTGCAGTCACGGACCCAGGAAGCCCCTCCGTTAGTCCGGAGTTTTCTGTGTTCATGAGACACACACGTGAAGTAAATGTGAGTTCTTTCCAGACATCAGGCCTCCGTGACTTTTAGTCCCGTGTCATTTTATAGGTTCCCTGTGTACTGACGGGACTCTCCCACCAGGGACCGTCGTCATCATTTTTTGCCATTTGATACTTCAGTTTGCCTTCCTCTCAGCTCGTTATTTTTCTGGCTGCACTGAGATGTTGTGACGTATAACATCACATAAGTTTAAAGTGTACCGGTTGGTTTGATACATTTATATACAGGAAATGATTTCAAGTAAAGTTAACCCATCCATCATTTTGCGGTGAGCCCTCACAGCTCAGTTACCGCCCTCGCTCCCCCTCCCCTTGTAAGGAGTGAGCGTTGACACCTGTGCACGCTGTACCCCAGGAAGGGAAACGGAGCGTGCGCGGCGAGCCCACCGTCTTCTACATGCCGCACTGCGGGACGGCGCTGTACAACAACCTCTTGTGGAGGAACTGGGCAGCGGATGCCCTTTCCAAGATGGTTGTCATCGGGAACAGCTTCAGAGGACTTGAGGAAAGGTAGGCCCGGGAGCACTGGGGTCCTTGAAGCCCACGCCTCAGGTTGCCCCACAAGCAGAACACACTTTGTGACTGTCGTATGTGGAAGTGCTTTTCCATGGGAAACTGGACAAAGGGTTAGAGCTGGGAGACGGTGACCCTGAGTCAAGCTGGGAAGCAAGTTAAGGCATCTTTTTGCCAGTAGTTCCTCCCTTCCCTTATAACACTGGATTTCTCTTCTTACAGCTGCGTAATCCTCTCCTGCTTCACGATGCCTAGGTGTCTGCTGTGTCATTTTTCCCTTGAAAAAATGGGCACTGACTGGGGCAGTCACGTCTTCTACTACTTAACCGTCCCTACATCACATTTTAAAAAATTTCTTGATTTAGGTCATCTTGCCTTTCTCTATGTCTTTAGTTGAAAAAAAGCTCTTATACCTCCTAATCATGTTTAAAAATTTTTTTGTTTTTAGATTGTTGACAAGGATTCTGCAGAAACATTATCCCTATGTTGCAAAGGTATCCACTTGAATGAAGGGCCTGGGATGGAAAAGCGTGTGAAATCAGTTTCTCCATTATGGAGGAGAAGTCTGCTGTTACACATATGGGCGGGAGCTCCTGGGGGGCCAGCTGAAGGCACGGAGAGGCCACCGTGCTGTCAGTGAGCTCTCCCCACGGCCCGCATTCCAGGAATCTATGACCTTTGAGCATGTCTCTTTATTTCCTTTATTCTCAGTATCCAGTCCAATGTAAGGACTGCCTTTGGGGCTTGCAACTCATTGCACAAAGTACTTATATATATTATCCCTTATTTTTTTTAAAAGGATAACATGTTAAATGGACATCTATCCCAGGGGGGTGGGTTTACTGTGACTGTCAAATTTTTGTTATACGTTTGAATTTTTCTGCTCAGGTTTTAGAAGGACTGGAGGAGCTTGAGTTTCCTCAGACTTCACAGTACATGGACATATTTAATGACACTGCCGTCCACTGGTTTCCTGTACAGAAGCTAATACAACTCCCCACGGACACCTGGGTTTCTCGGGAAGAACCAGATTACCAGGACTGTGAGGATCTCGAAATCATCAGGAACAAGACAGAAGGGCCTTGAGCCTCGTAAGTGAGCTCGCTGTAGTGTGTGTGTGTGTGTGTTGTTGGCCAAGGCAGGAGCAGCTGTCCGGAAGACTCCAGGGAAGGTGGCTGTGGAGGGACCCCCCCCCATCTGAGAGAGAGCAGGAGAGACGTCAGCTGGGACTAGGCTCCCCTCCCACGTGGAGGAGACGCTGCAGGAGGGCTTGGTGTAAGACTTACACACCTTTAGTGCGTGGGGCCTCTCTCCTGAATAGACAGACACCTTTTTCAAAGACTATTTTAAAATGTCGTTTATTCATAAATATGTCCCTGTCGGGTGTGACTACCCGGCCGCGGTCTACTTGGCCATGTCGATGAGGCTCTGCAGGGAGGTGGGCACCCAGGTCTTCTCCCCCTGCACGAACACCACGCCCCGGTCGATGTAGATGACGATGCGGCCGAAGGTGTAGAGCTGCTTCCCTTCGTGCCGCTTCCCGATGACAGGCATGAACACGATGTTGTGCTCCTCGGCCTTGGTCTCGATGAGGTCTTTAAAGTTCATGGGCACAGAGCTGGCGGCCACGCCGATGCCGCGCTGGGCCATGTTCTCGGCCTCCCGCCGCTCCTGCATGGCCTCGTACTGGAAGTCCTTCCTCCGCTCCGTGTGGGTGAGGTAGGCAATGTTCTCCCGCGCTCCGGGCTGCATGTAGGCACCTGGGTTTAAAGGAGGGAGGGTGAGGACAGGCGTTCCACCAGGACAGAAGTGACTCACAGAAGGGCAGCTGTGTCTCAAAGTGTCAGCAAGGCACTCAGCAAGCAGAGAATGGCGTAAGTGGTTGCGTTCCTACCCCTACCCTTTCAAAAGACAGCTTTTAGGGGCTGCGGGCTATAGCGCAGTGGCAGAGTGTCAGCTTGGTGTGCATGAGGTCCTGGGTTCCATTCCCAGTGCCTCTGTTAGGGGAAAAAAAGCAGCTTTTAGAACCTTGAAAACATATGTCTTGTACTAGTGATGCTTTTAACTTACCCACACAGGTCCCCCACCCTGGAAGAATTGTAAATGTATCCGGGGAGCTGAGACACAGAGACTGCAAAGGCCCAGGGTTAGCTGGGGGGTACGTACAGATAAGAAGTTCTGGGAGCCTAGGGGCTGAGGAGGAACGTCTAGAGTATGAAAACAGAGATGGCCCTGGAGGGACCTGGGTGAGCAGAGCACAGACTCTGGGTAACTCCGCTCCATGCAGTAGGCTAAGGACAGAGAATTAAAGGCTCAGGAGATAGAAATTATAGTCCCGGCCGCTCTGTAGCTGCGTGAGCTTATACTCCAGTGGCCTCTGCGTTGAGACGTGAGTCGGCTCCCAGACTCCTGATGGAGGCCGAGTGACTTCCCTAGAACTGAGCAGCTTTAGGAACAGCCAGTAATTGAACAGCTGACACACCAGAGACACCACCTAGGGGTGCTGTCCACAAACGGTAACAAACAGTCCTCGGTTCTTAATAAAGCCTAGAAGTGGATACTGTTTGACAGGTAAATGGGCTGAGAGAGGTTAAGCAACTACTACTAAGAGTTAGACTGCCTGCCTGACTTCACGGCCTGAGCCGTTTACTTGAGCAGCCTCCCCAACGCAGGCTGAGCAGACGCACGAGCGCCACGCCGCACAGCTGTTATGAAGGGGGGACGCGGAGGTAAACGCACACGCGTGAACCCAGCCTGAGCCCCTCCCAGCACGGGAGGGTGGGCTTCACTCAGGCAGCCCCCAGGTAGCTGAAAACTCATTCTGTGTCTTTTGTGTGTAAATACAGAGCTCCGGGCCAGGACTTCCAAAATGGAATCCCTACTCACCAACATTGGAGGACACGGCCCTGTTCATGATGTCAAGTGCTTCGTTAAATTTGTCCTTGACTGATGGGTGTGCCAGCACTTGGTCTGAAAACATGGACTTCCAACCCAAGTACCACTTGGTGATCTCCTCGTAATTCGGGCTGTTACTGAGCCAGGAGCACAGCACCTGCCACAAAGGAACAAGTAAGACTCTTGTGTCCACAGTGGCCGCAAACGGAAGCAAAACTTCCGAAGGGGCCATTCGTTTTGTTTGGTAGCCAAATACTCTTGCCTGTAAGCTCAGCCTACACTGTTGGTAAAGCACAGTCCCCAGCCCAGGGGGCTGCTGTGAGGAGGGGAGAGAATGCAAAGCGCTCAGGACAGCGCGTGGTGAACCTTCAGTAAGTGGTGGTGGCTGTTCCTGCTGCACTCACTCCTGCTCCACTGTGTAGTGACTACGGCGCTCCCACCGACGGTTATCCAAGGAGGGAGCGCCCACGGTCAGACCCGCGCCCCCAGCACCGTAAACAAAGCGTACCTGAAGCCACTTGGGGAAGAAGTGCTTTTCCAGAAGCCCCACCAGGCTGGAGACAGAGATCATCCCTTCCCAGTCGATAACCCAATAAAAGGCATCCATGTGCTGCTGGTGGGGGTTGATGACTAGCTCCCCAAGGCACATCCCTGGAAGAGAAACCCAGTCCGTATAAGGCAAAGCCACAGAAGCACAAAGAGCAATGTCAGCCCTTGATCTGCTTTTAGAGAACAATTTTAAGCTCTTGCTAGATTGTTTTCTTAGTAGGGAGGGGATGGCTGAGTGGTAGAGTGCATGCTTAGCACGCACGAGGTCCTGGGTTATTCCCCAGTACCTCCATGTAAATAAACCCCCTCCCCAAAAATAAAATTAAAAAAAAAATCATTTTCTTTAACCCAGAGTTAATTCTGTGTTTAGAATAGATTCTATATATACCACAAAAATTTCAGAAGACCTATGGCTATCACTACCAGAAGCCACAACTGGGCCAGTCAGGAGACATGCTGAGTGTGATGAAGGAACCGCAGGAAGGACCCTGGTTCCATTTATATTCAGCCTCTGCACAAAACAGCATCCCTTCTACGCTGAGAAACATCATGAGCTCGAAGGCCATGTTTTAAGAAGCATGGTGATTACTGCTGGTCTCAGAAGCCAGAGCACCAGAGTGGCAGGCTTGGGCGTGTCCCCTCCTCCTTACCCAGCTTGGGCACTATGTTCTTGACCATGAATGCTTCCCAGGAGCCGGGGGTGAAGACGTCTTTCCAGGGCTGGAGGATGAGCTTGGCCGAGGAGTCGCTGGGATGCCACTTCTGCAGGGCGCTGGACAGCTTGCTGCGGATGGGGGAGTACAGTGGCTCCAGGCGTGCCTGCATGAGCGGGAGCCACGGGTGGATCCAGGAGTGGATGGGGACGGTGTCTGTCAGCGGGTTCCAGTTCTCCACCTGCGGGTGGGGCAGGGTCACACGATGCCCTGCTCCCCTGGCCGCGGTCTACAGCCCTTCGCACGTGTCCGGGACACAGTCTCCATTTTATGGAGGGACCCGTTCGGTACAGAGAGGGGGCCAAGGTGCTCTGTTAGCATCTTGCACTGTGTTTCCCCAAACAGGGAAACTGACCCACAAACAAATACACCCGTGCAATCGTATTACATTTCAGACATGGCACAATCCTAATTTCATTCAAGAAACGGAGTAAATGAATTCCCTGCTAAGGGGAGGTTTGGGGGAAAGTGCTGAGCAACGGGCTAGAGTTAACATTACAGAACAACACTGGTAATTCCGGGCGTTTTAACAGCACGGAGAGAAGCGCTGACAAGCCCCCAAGTTTCCCACAGCTGCCCTACCTCCTTCTGCAGCTTGGGGAAGATGAGCTGGTCCAGTATGTTGTCCAAGATCCACACGGGAATAATGTGCACCCAGCTATCCAGGAAGTCCACCATCGGGTCACAGTTCCTCGGCTGCCACTGAGTGACGATACTTCGGACAAAAGGCATCCAGACTTCCCATATCAACCTGTGCGAGAGGCGGGGCGGCGGGCTGCACTGACTGGGCTGCACGGACACGCGGGACCCACCGCCCACCTCCAGAGCAGTAAGCAGGAACAAGGCGGTGGCACAGCGACCCGGCCACAGAGCCAACGGAGCAGCCCATGTGGCGGCCTGACGCGCGCCTGCCCCTCCCCGCCTCCGGGCCGCCCACGCCACTCCAGGCCGTCTCCTCGGTAGGACCAGCCTCTCTGGCTCGGCTGCTGGTGGGTCACCAGGGCCCCTCCAGATGCCACGTGCTTTCCTGCCTGGAGCGCGCTCTGCACAGCTGATGCCCCTCATGCTTTCACAGCTTAAACATCACCTCCTCTGAGAGACCTCCACCTCAATTCCATCCCCGCCAACCCCACCCAAGTGCGCACCCTCTTCACTCTCCCTGGCTGCACTCAGTCTGCAGCCGGGTTTACCCATCCGCTTTCTTGGTTACCACCTGCCTTTCCCACTTCCTGCAGACACGCGTCTGCTGTACCCCCGGGCCAGCCAGCACAGGCAGCATCCTCCAGATGCTCCACGAATGCAGGGTGAACGAGAGCGTCAACCCAAGTTCCCGGAGCAGCCCCGCTCGGACTACCTGTGAAAGGCGTCTGTGGAGAGGTCCTGCCCGCCGTGCGACAGGAGCTGGTCGTTCTCCAGGAGGCTCTTCCACTTGGAGATGATCTCGGTGCCGTAAGTACAGTCCTGAGGAGAACCACGGCAGCTGAGAGCCCGCGGGCTAACGGCCCCATGCCCTCCGGAGCCCCAGAGGAGAGGCGGGGCGAGCGCTCACCTTGAGGGGGTCCCACTCCTTGAAGTACTCCTTCATGAGCGGGTAGACGATGGCCACGGCCAGGTCCACACGGTCGGACATCCTGTACTCCTCGTAGTACTTGTCCTGCAGCGTCTCAAAGACGCGGGCGCACTCGTCCAGGGTCAGGGGGTTGCTGCAGTTGGGCTGCAGGCGCCGCTCGCACTCCTCCACCATCTCCAGGACCCTGCTCAGGTTGGAGATGACCCGCTCCTCGTGCTCCAGCACCTCCGACATCTTCTCCAGCTCGTGGGACAGGTTGACCACCATGTCCCGCTCGTACTGCAGCTGCCGGTCGTTCTGGATGATCTCCTGCTCCGTGAGGTCGATGAGCAGCTGCAGGTTGTGCTCCAGCTCGGGCAGCGCGAAGCCGGGGGCCTTGGCGTCTTTGCCGGGCTGGGGCAGCGGCTGCGACTGCGGCGGGAGCCCGTCATCGGGGACGTTGTGCTTGTGGCTGATCTGGCTGTAGCTGTAGTAGACCTTCTGCTCCCGGCCCGTCATGTCTATGACCTTGGAGAAGGCGGCAGAGGGGGCGCGGGTTAACGCTCGCCTCGGCGCCCTAGCAGACGCACACCGCGGCCCGGGGGAAGCACCGTGTAAAAGCCCACCGCTCAGCAGAGCTGGAGGAGGGTGGTGCTTCTCCCCGTGGGGCCTGGGCTGCACGAGATCAGAAGGGGCTCCGCGGAAAGAACGAGCAGATGCCACAAGCAGCTCTGGGCTGGATCCCCCGGGACAAACCAGATGGAGCAGATATCTCAGGAAAACTAAAGCAATCTGAACATGGACGATTCAGTTGAGATGAAAATCTGTTTTCATGGAAGTGTAGAGGCTGTACTGACCAGAGCAGGTAGTAAAACGTGTATAATCACAACGTCCAGTGTTGGTTAAAAAAAACACACACACACACTTAGACAAAGATCTGGAAGGACGGACGTCATGGGTGTTAAAACTGGTCATTTACGGGGAGGAAAGCAGTATTTAATATTTTTGCCTCTGTATTCCCTAATTGTCTAAGATGTACTGCATACATTAGTACAGTTGTTTTAATTTAATTTAAAATTAAACAACTTTTTCAATTTAAAAACAGCATGAAACATACAAAACCCACAAAGACAACCAGGAAATGAGCTAATTTCACATCGACCATCACTTTTCAAGAGAGTGAGCCGTGAAACAGCTGCATTAGAATCTCCTGGGTCACAGTCAGCATGAGTCCTCAGACCCAGTCCAGATCTCCTGACCCAAAATCTCCAGCTGTAACCTGGACATCTGCATTTCCTCCCAGGTCCCCAAATAATCTGATACACAACACCCTGGCCTTTGAGAACCCCACTCAAGACCGAGTTCTATCTCACTCACACACACACACAGAAGCTCCTACACTGAACTACGACAGACACTGGCACCCTTGTTCTCTGGCTGCTTGGGACAGTAACGGAAAACCTCAGAGACTGTGCCCATAACAGTGGCTGAAAATCTAACCACCTTGAACTCAGTGTCGCCACGCCCCGCACTCGGCGGGTGAGGACAACCTTCCCTCGGTTTAAGGGCCTTAAAGGCCCCCTGCTCTTTCACCTGGTGGCCGCGCTCTGGGACTCTGTCCCCCGCAGCTGTCTGGGACAGGCACAGGCTGCACACAGACCAGCCAGACCAGAGACAGTCAAGGTCTAGCAACAGAATAGCAGGGACAGAATTAAATTCCCAGACAGCTGGGAGCACTGTTGGTTTCCCCACTCCAGTGCCCCAAGGAGCACCTGGCACAGGGTGGGGCCGACGAGACTGGCCGTGCAGGCAGTAAGTGGCCACGGGCCACTACTGCCCCAGAAAAACAGGACAAAGAAAGATCCTAGATGGCAGGCCCGCAGGGAACTCATGAGCAAGTGTTCGGTGACTGACTGGTGTGTGGGCAACTTTCTGTACGTCTTCCAAGCCCTCGGCCTGGACTGGGCGTCCCAGGCCCCGTACCTTGACCTGAGACAGTTCCTTCTGGGGAGCAGTGAGCTTCTTGCTGATCCTGCCCTTGGCCTTCAGCTCCTCCACTGTCTTGTAAGAGTACTTGGGCTTCTTCTTGCTTCCGCTGGGGTCCTTCCTCCACTGGCTCAGCTCCTTCTGAAATTCCTGAATCAGAGGGATATGGTCCATCACGACAAGAAAGGCTACTTTTTTCAGCAGGTGGGGCTCCTGAGACCGTGACAGACACTCAGTAGCCACTGAGACGTTCACAGGGCTCTGTGCTAAGCCCTGTGCCTGTGCAGCACTAAGACCATCGGGCGACGCTGCCTGACGCCCTGCCCTCCCCATCTGACAAACACTGAGGCTCAGGCCCCATCCCCACACACCAAGCCCCGTCTTCTCCCTCTGCTTCCTGGCACTGCCGCTCTCCTCGCTGCACTGTGGTGGTTCACTGCGTGCCTGTCCCCCAGGCTCTGAGCCTGTGCGCTGTGGACCACCAGCCTCTGGCACGGCATCTCACACACAGTGTGCAGTCAGCCCATGAATGAACGAACACACCCACAAATGAGACAGTCGAGGGCAGACAGCAGCGCCCCATCTCCGGGCTCTCACCTCTTCAGCTTCTTCTTCCGAGTCAACCACGGGGAAATCCTGCAGGGACTGAGTCGTGCGCTCCGAGCCGTACGCCCCCACCGCGCCTTTCCCCTTTCTCTGCTTGGCTTCGATTGGGTTAATGATACCTGACCAATTTCAGCAACAGAGAAAGGGACATCAGATCACAGCAGTTCTTCCATGTGAATGAGCCACGAAGGGAGACTGACCACACTTCCTCGGTCCTCACACAAAATACCAGGCGGCCTGGGAAGGAGAGCTCTCCTCCACCCTCGCCAACGCTGTTCCCCTCCTGTGTGACCTGAAGCTTCTGAGCGTCTATGCTGCCACAGAACCGTGTGCTGACACCAGGTCACATATGTCCTCAATACACGTTTCCATTTCCCCTTGGAGTCATTTTTTTGGTGGACAGTAATATTCATTTATAACTGGGAACTCTGCATACTAGGGTCTATGCTTTGCTCATTTGGAAGCCTATTAATATGGAAAATGCAGGAATTCAGATGCTGTAATGAGTCTGACCGAAGTGAGGTAAAGCTGCCATTTAACATGAAATTCCATCTGTTTTACTTAGTAGTTCATGTCTCCTACGCTTTACTTGTTTTGTAACATGGTTAAGCCTTGGAAATAAATGTTTCTCCTGTTAGAGAGTTTACAAACAGGACTGCATCATTTCAGTGAAGAACTCCCCCGTCTCAGCCTCTGCACCCACCCCCTCCAGCTGGCACTGCTGGAGTCCCAGGTGAGAGCTGTCCCTCGTCCTAGCTCCAGGCCACCTTTTCCACCTTCACTCTAGTTCCTGGAGTTCTCACCAATTTATAATCTGGGTCTGACCTTAATAATACTTAGGGACTGGACTGTGGATTATAGAGAATAGTACTGAGGACATGCACTTGGTGACCGCTCATGGGAAGGAATTCACACAGAGGGAACACAAGTTTCCTGCAGGAAGAATCTAACTGCTTGGTCTGATTCTTGGAGACTGGCCTCAAGGAGATAAGAATGAAGGAGGTGCTGTCCTGCCGGAGCAGGGGGTGGAAAGACAAGAGGAGATAGAGCTGCGGAGGGGCAGGGGGCACCCAATGCCAGATCTGCCCAGCCATGCCTACAGCCACACCTCTCCAGCTGTGAAAAAAGTCATACCCGATGTTTTATGGATATTCCTGAAGGACAGGAAACTTTTTGCAAAGCTTCAACCCTTGTGAGCAGGGACCACAAACTCACATGCCTTCAGGGTGCAGGAAAATTACTGTGAAGAGTACAGTGTGGGTTGGGGTGAAGACAACATGGGAACGTGGAGACGTGTCCGAGAGGAGGACATGGGTACTGACCCGGGCAGTGAGGATTCAGCTAAACCATCACTGCCGGGCAAGTCTAAAATTTAGCTGAAATTGTCTGATTTTTTTTTTTTTTAAGTATTAGCGACCAATTTGATTTTGTGAAAACACTGGGCAGGCCAGAAAGCCCGTCTTCAGCCTATCAGCCTGCCACCTGTTTAGACCCTAACCTCTCCCTCCTGCTGAAATAAGTATTTTATGTAACCTGAGTTTCGATCAAGTGAGGTGGCTCAGAAGCACAGCTGTCCTGCGTGGGCAGACCAGGCTGCAGAGTCACGGGACTCCGAAAAGCAAAAAAGCACAGAAAAGCCAACCACCCCCTAACTGCTCTTCTCCCCTCTGCCTGGCCACCCCCACATGATGACGGGGCGCTGGTGCCACACCTTGTGCGTTCTTCCCCAGGCCCCTTCCAGGGACGTAGCCCATCTTCTGAAGAAGCTTCTGTCCAATTCCTTTCGTGTGTCTTTCCCAGCTGCCAAAATCCATGAAAGACTTAGTTCCTCCTGCAAAACCTTTCTGGCTGGGTTTAAAATTGCCACCCTGAGAAGAAGAAAAATCAAAGTTTAGTTGATGGAAAAAAAAAAAAAGGAAAATCTAAAAAAGACAGCTTGGCTGATAGGAACACGGCCTAGAGTCACATGGTGATGTGAGCAGCATCATACAAGCCAACATCTCTGTGACACGTGTTAGGAAGAGACTGCACTGCACACTTCCCTCCTCAGGGAAGCCTGCCACCACAGGGAGAGGCCTGCACAACTGGCTTCCAGCCCAGCCCCCTACTTGCCAGCAGGTGCCTGAGCCACAATGACCTTCCAAGAATATTACTAAGGCCACATTCCTTCAATAAAGATGCTACCGTTTTTAACTTCTTTGGTCCAAAATCCTTAGGAAATTCATCCTGCTTGACAGGCTTCTCTTCATCATCAGAATCTTCCAACTCTGCCTCCTCTGCTGCCCCTTTCTTGAGCCCCGCGCTGATGAAGTTGACTGGCGCCGAGTAGTCGCGGGCCCTGCAGGCAAACACAAGGCCCCAGGGGGCCCGTAAGAACTCTTCTGCAGCCACCCCCTGTCCAGAGAACTTCTCAGAAGGGACCTTGTGGGAACTGTTTTAAAAGCAACACTTTTAGGGGAGGGTATACAGCTCAGTGGTAGAGTGCACACTTAGCATGCACGAGGTCCTGGGTTCAATCCCCAGTACCTCCATTAGAATAAAATAAACCTCATTATCTCCCTCCCCCCCCAAAAAATAAAATAAAAGGATCGTCTCAGTCTCTTTAAAATTAAAAGATAGCTAAATTTTTTGATGTATCTTTTTAAAAAAAAAAAAAAAAAAGGGCAACACATTTAGTTATATAAAAAGGTCCCCAGACCTGGCTCTAAGCACATTGGGCATTTTTACCTGATGGGTTCAAGTCAACTCTCTATGGCTCAAGAGACCCATCAGTGTAAAGTTGACTAAAAATTCTAAATATGATGTGACTATCCAACTTTCCTTTCACATTAAAAAAAATTAACTTACTTTAAAAAGTAAGTGTTTCAAACACAAGTACAAAAACCAAATAAAGACATTGTGATGGGGGAGGTGAGGAGATGGCAGACTAGAGACAGCTCGCCCCTTCCCACAAACACACCAAGAATTACATCTACAAACCCATGGAAGTGCACAGAACACCTATTGAACTGTGGAAGTGTCTCTCACTTTGAAATACAGGAGGATTCTCATAAAATACAGTAAGACAAAAAAAGAAAATGAAAACTGGTGTGGGACCGGTCCTGCGGGGAGGGAGCACACCCTCAAGTTGGGACTCCCCCCTCCAGCTGGGAGGTCAGCAGGAACAGAAGAGGAGCTTCTGAGGCTCGGAGAACACGGCAGCTGCTTGGGATACAGAACTAAGAGAAACTGGCACGAAATCAGTTTCCAAACTGGGTTCCCTGCGATCCCCAGCCCTAGACGCGAGCCAGCAGGGACAATATGGGACTGGCTCCTAGAGATTGGTGATGAGCCCGGGGAGAGGGCTGGGGTCCACTGCAAAGAGGCGGCTTCAGGGGACTGGAGGGCAGTGTGAGCTCTGGCTAGGGGTATGTGCAGAAGACAGCAGCCTGGGACCCCCATAAAAAAGCACCACTGTTGGTCAGTGGTGGGGGGCACAATGCAGCCATGCCATAGCCGCTGTCTCCACTTGACTCCAATGTAAGAAAAGAGGTGGGCACAACCACATGAAATTTATGGGATGCAGCAAAAGCAGTCCTAAGAGGGAAGTTCATAGTGATATAGGCCTTCTTCAAAAAAAGAAAAACAATCTCAAGTAAACAACCTAAAAGAATTAGAAAAAGGAAAGCAAACAAAACCAAAAGTCAGCAGAAGGAAGGAAAAATAAAGATCAGGGAGGAAATAAATAAAGTAGAGATTAAAAAGAAAACAACAGAAAAAAAATCAATCAAACCAAGAGCTGGCTTTTGAAAGATTAAATAAAACTGACAACTCTCTGGCCAGGCTCACCAAGAAGACAGAAAACATAAAATAAGAAAGGAAAATGGAGAAATTACAAGCACAGAAATACAAAAAAACTATAAGACAATACTATGAACAACTATATGGAAACAAATTGGACAACCTAAAAGAAATAGACAAGTTTCTGGAAACATACCGTCCACCCAGACTGAATCAAGAAGAAACAGACCACTTACACAGACTGATCACTAGAAATGAAATAGAATCAGCAATGAAAAAAAAAACTCCCTGCAAACAAAAGTCCAGAACTAGATGGCTTCACTGGGGAATTCTACCAAACATACAAAAAGAACTCATACCAGTCCTTAAACTTTTCCAAAAGACTGAAATACTCCCAAACTCATTTATGAAGCCACCATCACCCTGACACCAAAACCAGACAAAGACACTACCAAAAAAGAAAATTACAGGCAATAGCACTGATGAACATAGATGCAAAAATCCTCAACAAAATATTAGCAAACAGAATCCAACAGCACATAAAAAAGATTGTACACTGTGATCAAGTTGGATTCATCCCAGGGACAAATGGATGGTTCAACATACGCAAATCAATCAACATGATACACCACATCAACAAGAGAATCACATGATCATCTCAATAGAAGCAGAAAAAGCATTTGATAAAATTCAACACCGATTTATGATAAAAACTCTTACCAAAGTGGGTATAGAGGGAACATATCTCAACATAATAAAAGCTATGACAAACCCACAGCCAACGTAACACTCAATGGTGAAAAACTGAAATCTTCCCACTAAAATCTGGAACAAGACAAGGAAGCCGACTCTCACCACTTCTATTCAACGTAGTTTCTGAAGTCCTAGGCACAGCAATCAAGCAAGAAAAAGAAAAGGGCTCCAGACTGGAAGAGAAGAGGTGAAATTCTCACTATATGCAGATGACATACTATATGTAGAAAACCCTAAAAGCTCCACACAAAACTACTAGAGCTGATAAAAGAACTGAATTCAGCAAGGTAGCAGGATGCAAGATTAACATGCAAAAATCAGTTGCATTTCTTTACACTAACAATGAGTTAGCAGGAAAACAAAGTAAAGGGACAATCCCTTTTAAAATCACATCCAAAACAATAAAATACTGAGGAATAAATCTGACCAAAGAGGTGAAAGACTTATACATGGAGAACTACAAAACAGTGACTAAGCAAATTAAAGCTGACTTAAAGAAATGGAAAGATATCCCATGCTCTTGGGTTGGAAGAATCAATATTGCTCAAATGGCCATACTACCCAAGGCAATCTACAGATTTAATGTGATCCCTATCAAATTACCAAGATTTTTCACAGAACCAGAACAAATAATTTTAGGATTAATTCTGAAAGACCCAGAATTGCCAAAGCAATATAGAAGAAAAAGAATGAAGCTGAAGGAATAACCCTCCCAGACTTCAGACAATACTACAGAGGTACAGTAATCAAAACAGTGTGGTATTGGCATAAAAACAGACATATGGATCAATGGAACAGAATAGAGGCCAGAAATAAACCCACAGACTTTTGGTCAATTAACCTTCAACAAAGGAGGCAAGAATATACAATGGAGAAAAGACAGTCTCTTCAGCAAGTAGTGTTGGGAAAACTGGACAGCTGCATGTAAATTAGTGATGTATTCAAACTCACACCATTCACAAACATAAACTCAAAATGGCTTAAAGACTTAAACATAAGATACTATAAACCTCTTGGAAGAAAACACAGGCAAAACATTCTCTGACATAAATCTTAGCAATGTTCTCCTAGGGCAGTCTACCCAGGCAATAGAAATATAAGCAAAAACAAATGGGACCTAATTAAACTTATAAGCTTTTGCACAGCAAAGGAAACCATAAGCAAAACAAAATGACAGCCTACAGAATGGGAGAAAATATTTGCAAATGATGCAACTGACAAAAGGTTAATTTTCAGAATATATAAATAGTTCATACAACTTAATAACAACAAAAACAAAAAATAAATAACCGAATACCAAAATGGCCAGAAGACCTAAACAAGCAATTCTGCAATGACATATAAATGGCCAATAGGCACATGAAGAAATGCTCAATATCACTAATTATCAGAGAAATGCAAATCAAAACTACAATGAGGTATCACCTCACCTCGGTCAGAATGGCCATCATTCAAAAGTCCACAAACAAATGCTGGAGAGGCTATGGAGAAATGGGAACCCTCCTACACTGCTAGTGGGAACGTAGTTTGGTGCAGCCATTATGGAAAACAGTATGGAGATTCCTCAAAACACTAAAAATATGATCTCACCATATGATCCAGCAATCCCACTCCTGGGCATATATCCAGGGGGGACTCTAATTCAAAAAGATACATACACCCCAATGTTCACAGCAGCACTATTTACAATAGCCAAGACATGGAAGCAACCTAAGTGTCCATCAACAGATAACTGGATAAAGTTGTGGTATATTTATATAATGGAATACTACTCAGCCATAAAAAAGAATAAAATAATGCCATTTGCAGCAACATAGAGTGACAATCTCCAGGTCCATCTAAGTGAAGTAAGCCAGAATGAGAAAGAAAAATACCGTATGATATCACTTATATGTGGAATCTTAAAAAAAAAAAAAAAAAAAAGACAAATGAACTCACCTACAAAACAGAAACAGACTCATAGCCATAGTAAACAAACTTATGGTTACCAGCAGGGGAAGGGGTTGGGAAAGGATAAATTGGGAGATCAAGATTTGCAGATACTAACTAATATACATAAAACAGATAAAGAAGTTTATACTGTGTAGCACAGGGAACTATATTCAGTATCTTGTAGTAACTTACAGTGAAAAAGAATATGAAAACAAATATATGTATGTTCGTGTTAACTGAAGCATTGTGCTGTACACCAGAAATTGGCACATTGTAAACTGACTATACTTCAATAAAAATATATATACAAGACATTCTGACAAATAAAAATCATAAATAAAAGATAGTTATAGAGATTACATAAATGGAAAGTATATTAGCAATTCTATCAATCAAATTCTTAGAAAAAGCTCATGTCCATTAAATTTATTAAAACTAAAATACCTAAAAAATTAATTCTGTAAGGTGGAAAGTATGATTTTAACCCTGACTGCCTCAAGAACAGTACTGACAATAAGTCCTTTGTCACAGTTCCCTTCTGTATAAACTGGAGTTGGTACCTTGTCTGGTTAAAGGAACACAGAAAAGATTCCAATGGAAAAACCCCAGGAAATACTGCAAAATAAGGTGATGCTTTATAAAATGAATAACCTAGTAAATAAACATCCTCGTGGCAGCAATAAAATTCAGAGAATTTTTTCCTAGACGCAAGTTATATAAGAGCCCAACTCTAGAGTCAGACAGGCCAGATTTCACAGCTTAGCTGCATGACTTTTGGCCACAGTTTCTTAATCTGTAAAATGAAATAACAATGGTAACTTTCCCAAAAGGTAAATGAGACGAGGCCTGTGAAGAACCCAGGACAAGCAGGCACCGACTAGGTTTTGGCTGCTATGACCATCTTAACATCATGCAGTTCTTGACCCCTGATCTAGTCATCATCCACTTTCAGATTTCTTGCCAGATGAGAAGAGGGTGAACTGATCTCTGTGCTCTTTCTCCCCAGCCTCCTTTGTGAAAAACGTAGAGTCTCGATGGACTGGAGCCTCCAGGCCTCAGGTGGGGACAGGGAGACAAAGCCAAATCTGCTACACACTCTGGTCAAGCGAGCTACAGCCAGCGCACACGACTTCACACCAAGGAGGAGGCTTTTGGTCTCAACCCTCTTCCTCCTGCCACCATCCTAGCCCAGGGCTCCACCACCTCGGCAGGGACCACTCCTGGGCCTCCTCACAGAGCCCTCTCTTCCACTGTGGCTCCACGCCAACTCTGCACATGAGCAAAGGGGCTCCTCCAAACACACCCCAACAATGTCACAGCCTCTCTACACAAACCCACGGCATCTGCTCAAACTACACTCCCCTCCATCTCCCCACTGCAGCCATGAAACCTCTCGTATCCCCTGGATACCCTGTTGCCTCCCATCAAGGGCCTTTGCTTCTCACGCCTCCCCCACCACCCAGGCTTCCCTGACCTCCCAGAATAGTCAAACACCCTAAACCCAAATCACAGCTACAAACTTCCACTGTGTGAGCTGCTGATTAATGCCCATCTCCATCCACTAGGGTCTGGGCTCCTGGGAGACAAGTACGGGGTCTACAGCCAAGGCCTGATACACTCAGTTGCTCAATAAATATCGACTAATGGTTAAATCCGTGAAAGGGCAGCACTTTGGTCTCAGAGGAACTGGACACCCTAGCTACTGTCACAGCTAAGGACTTGGTGAGGCCGGGAGAGAAATGTGTTTAGTAGGGTATCTCCCCAACTCCTGGGGAAGCAGCCCCATGCCAACCATACCGTTTGCCTCCAAAGCTGGGCCGCTCTTCATCCGAGTCTCGCTCGGCCCACACTCCGTAGGTAGCCTCTTCTTTAGTCTGCCAGTGGCGCTGCCGGTTAGGGTTGAATTCATTCTGGAGATCCCAGTCGGTGATCTCAAAGTTCTCCCGCTCATCCTCGTCGTCATCCATGTGGCCTTCCCCATCCCGGTACAAGTGGGACAGCGACATGGCCTGTCACTAAATAAAGGGATGAAAAAGGCACAGTCTGTGGCAAGTCCTGGGAGCCTCCCTGTGAGTCCCTGCTCCTTGCTGCCTTCAGAACTCCCCCCAAAGTCAAAATTCACTAAAGTCACTGCTACAATAATAAAGCAGACATTAAAACCATATTTTAGGGAATAATAAGCACTAAAACAGGTGGAACAAAAGACTAGTCCCAACAGTCCATGTGATTCTTAAGCATGTATTTCCTTGTCCTAGTCAATGTCATAAAACGTCACACACACGCATATATATAAGCTATATAAAAACAACCATGTAAGTACGTTATTCTATGTATTATTGCCCCAGAAATTGGGTAGACATCTTCCTGGACCCCAGATTTTATTATTTTCTCTACTGTCAAGTAAAGAGCTTTATCTGGACCTTTGATAGTCACAGAAAAGTGGTATTTTTAAGAAGATACTTTCTGAAATATATTATTTGAATAAGACCCTGAGACTATATTTTCCTCCCTCAAAACACAAACCTCTTCTGATGAGCTGGAAGGCACTAAAAATGATAAACACTACTTTAACAGTCAGACACCTGTGAACTGGAACAGAGAATTCAACTCTTGGCAGCTGAGTGGTAAGATTTTGCTTAGCTGTCTCTTGAAATGGATTAACTACAGTACCAATCTTATACGATGCTTGTTAAGGCGGATACAATGAGATGAGGCTTAAAAGACACATAGCTCACAATAAATGCTTAAGTAGCAAAAGCTGATACCATAGTCCCATCATCAGGTTCATGCCCTTAACCATTATTGGACCTGGGGATGAACCCAGCAAAGTGACTATGACATCAGGTGCTAAAATCACAGCCTGAGTTCAAATCCTGACTCTACCAGGTACTCGATGTATGAGTAGTAAATGCCCACGAAGTGCCAAGCAGGGTGCATCACATAGCAATACATTCAAAATATGACATCACTTGTTAAGTCCTGCCTACCAGTTGCTGCAAATAGCTTTTGGAAACAGGGAGGACACTACTTCCACAGGCAACGTCAAACTCTGTCAGCTGTTACAAAGTTTTCCCTGACTGTTCGACTCGCTGGTGCACCGGTCGGGTGCTGCTGGTCCCAGCCTCATCCAGGCGCGCAAAGGAGGGAAACACTCTCAGAGGAGGTGGGGAGTGCCAGATATGTGGGAGTCACTAACAACCGCTGCCTCCTTAGGCACAGGGCATGGTAAAAATCACAGACTTGTCAGGCGTTACAAAACCCTCAGTAGGTGCTAAGCACTTGCTGGACGCTTCAGAGCGATAATCTAATACAAGCATCAAGACGCTTCTACGAGATAACCACTATTAGCGTTTCCACGCTTCTGGTTAAGCAACACGAGACTCAGAGCAGTTAAACAACTTGCCCTAGGTTCCCCGGCTGGCAGGGCTCGGGCGTCTCCCTGCCGTGCTGCCCGGGCCTTGTGGCGGAGGCTCGGTCCTTAACTCGGCCCAGGCCCCGACTGCCCGGTGACCCCGAGTGGACCCGCCTCGGCAAAGCTGTCTGCGAAAGGAAAGCGCAACCCGCGAGGCCGAGGCCCGCCTTCCCCGAGCCCCGACTCCCAGGGCGCGGACTCCCTCGTGTCCCCTGTCCACTCCCCGGCCGGCTCACCTCTCCCGGGCTCAGCGCACCAAACACAACTGCCTCCCCGGTACGAGAAGCGCGCCGCTCTGGGGCCGGTACCCGGATGGGCCGGAACTGGGAAGAGCCGGGACAGGCGCTCCGGAAATGACGTTTTCCGACAGCGGAAATGCCGTGCTGGTTGCCATGGCAGCGACGGGACGCTAGGGCGGCTTTGGGTCTAGAGCTGGTGAGCTGCTAGAGAGGATTTTCATGGCCTGGAATGGCTGAGGGATGATTTCCCTGTCTCACCCGCTTCGTGGCGACTCCCAGCCTGTGAGGACTACGGTGGATGTGGCCGAGCCACGCTGGCCTAGGAAGACTCCTTTGCCAGCCTGAAATTCTAAATCTGCAAAACAGGCGTTTAGGACTAGCTCACGGCATAGTTGCGTGCGAGGCAGCTGGGAAGCTGGGACATGGCATTCAAGTGGGAAGAATGTCTCCTGGATCTTTGGGTCTCTCAGTGTAAGCACCGTCGTGGGCACAGAGCAGTTGCCTTATGCAGTTTAAACTCTAGAGCTGTATTCCCTCCAGGAACTCTTTCCATCTCTTCCTTTCCAGCAGGTTGGTAAATATATCCATTCAGTAATCTCATAAAAATGTACTGAGGGCCTACATTGTGCTAATGTTACTGAACACAAGTTCGTGTGCCCAAGGTATGGTGAAGCCAGAAAACACAAAAACATGAATTTAGAGCAAAGAAAGATTTATTGCTGGGCCGAGCAAGAACAGTGGACTCCTGCTCAGAAAAACCTGAACTCCTGGAAGAGTTTCAGCTGAGCATTTTTAAAGGCCAGCTAAGGGAGGGGCATCCCAGGGTATGTGATCAGCTGTGTACAATTCTCTTATTGGCTGATGGTGATCAGTCCTTAGGCCCCAGGTCTGCTATGTGCTCATCATCATCAAGTAGTTAATTTCTTTCATTTGGTGGAGTTTTTTAGCATCTGAAACACCCATGAAAAATGCACTAGATACTGTTATCTGGGCGCTTTAGAAAGGAGATACAGCAGAGGATATGGGGGAGGGGTCTGCCCTGGGAAGTCCCCACAGGGTCCTCCCGGTTTACACTAGAAAGTGAGGTTTTAGTAGAGGAGAATGTCAGGGGGAGAGAGTCTTACAGACTGAAAGATCCACTAGGAAGCAGAGGGAGGGAAACAAGAAGATAAGATAAACCGTTTTAATCCTGGAACTAAAAATGTATATGCATCTGTTGGTAGGCGAAAGCCAAAAATAAATGTAAGCCTGGCTTCTCTGTAGCTATGCCCTTAGCTTTACAGCAGATTTTGTGGATCTGCAGTTACTTTGATGCTGAGGGACCAATGCTAGCGGATTTGCTTCACCAAATGGACCCTACTACGTGGCTTCCGGAGAAGGAAAATGTGTAGATGGTTGTGGGGTCAATAAGAGTACAGGCTCTGATCGGGTGATCAGAGCATGCAACCCCAAGAATGGGACAAATGGAAATCACTTGCTAGAATGTCCTGAGAAGATTGCAGCATCACTTCCATGATTTCCTGTCAAACATCAATGGAATCATGAGGATGTGGAAGACAAACCCAAATAAAGGGATTTCTACAAAACAACTGGTCTGTAACCTTCAAAAGTGCCAAGGTCATGAAAGTTAAAGACACTGTAACTGTTCCATAGTGAAGGAGACTAAAAAAACATGACAATTCAGTGCAGCACAGCATTCTGAACTGCATCTTTTTGCTATAAAGGAGGTAATTGGGGCAACTGGCAAAACTTAAATGGAGTCTGCGGTTTCCACGGTAGTGATGTGTCCATGTTAATTTCCTGATTTTGATGGCTGTCCTGCGGTTACATTGGAGAACGTCTTTGTTGGAGTGATGGGGCATCACGTAGGCAATTTAATCTCAAATGATTAAGAGAAAAAAAATGTCTTCTCTATGTACGTAGATTTTTTTTTTTTAATGAAGGTTCTGGAGTAAACCTCAAGGATCCAAATCTCCACTTTGCTGCTTCCTAGATATGGGACCTGGGGCAGGTTGCTTCACTTCTCTACACCTGTTTTCCCATCTGTAAGATGAGAGTAAAGATAGTACTGCTCTAAAAGGGTTGTTTCCAGGACCAAAAAGAAAAAAGGGGGTAGGGGAGGCTACTTAATGCATGTAAAGCTCCTGGCATAGTAAGATCTTCTTAAATGGTTGTGGGTCTTTCTATTTAAAAGACCTAGTCATGTATCTCTGCATAGACAGTCTCTAGCCTCGAAGATCAGTGACTATTTTTTTTCCAGATTTTTAGACTCAAAATGTACAGCCTGAGGAAAAGCAAGAAGAGAGGCAGCCAGAGGTTTAGTTTCAGGATCTCATACTCAGCCTGGTCTCCTGTCACTGCCCAGACAAGCCCTTGCTTTGGGACCCAGGGACATCCAGGCCCGTGTCTAGATTCCCAATGAGGTGCTCAGACATGGAGCCTTCCTAGAAGGGGTTGCCAGGCAACAAGGCTGCTCAGCAGGAGGCTGGCAGGGAGGGCCCTTGGACACTCATGGGTCCATCCCTCCCTTTTCATGAAGGAGCTAGAGGAGTCCGTGCCACAGGGGAGGTACTAGGGCGACACAGAGTTTAGGGCAGAGTCAGGCCAGTTCTTTCTCTGCCGTACCATGCATGGGGCCCCACACCATTTCTGTCCACTTATTTGAGCTAATGCTTACAAAGTGACTCCTGTCTGTTCAGGCTCACAAAGACAAAACCTCCACATACATCATCTCTTTGACTCCTCAACATTCCAAAGTAGTTTTCCATCACCACCCGAGTCTTCACTCCTAAAGCAGCTTATGCTGTGCAGTCCTGTTTCCACATTGCCTTCAGAAGATTTGGGGTGGGGAGAGGAAAAAATCCTCCCTCAGTTACAACTTTAAATAGGTTGGTACCATAGAAACAACCTGTAAGTGGCATTTCAAAGATGATATATTTAAAGTCTAGCACAAGTACCTTTTCTAGGACACTGACATTATACAGTTGCACATGGCTTATTCTTATTTGGAGTTTTGTCCCAAAGATATATATATCATGTCCCGAACTTGGCTAAACTGAAAATCCAGATCAGCAGAGATTAGCAAATCTGGTTTCCTTTTCAATGTTTCTGACAGATGGTTCCTACCCTACTTATCTTTCAAGAATTTGTGAACACCATCCTTATCTAGAAAGCTGGGACATGAGATTCGGCAGGCCTGGGGCACAATGTGTAAAGCAAGCATCCTCAAAAGGATACAGGTGAGGCGAGGACAGGCGGCCCTCATCATTCACTCATTCACAAGTATTTCATCAGTTCCTATGTATTACTTATTACAGTGTAAGAAGTTCCTCCAAATTTAGTGGCTTGAAACAACAGGGAAGATTCTCTCACACAATTCCTATGGGTGGGAATTCAAGAGTGGCTTAGATGGGTGGTTCCTACTTGGGGTCTCTCTTGGGGCTGCCATCAAGGTGTCACCTGGAACTGCAGTGACCTGCAGGCTTGCAGGGGCTGGATGGTCCACTTTCAAGGTGATTCACTCATGTGGCAGGAGGCCTCAGCTGCCTGCCACGTGCACCTCTACACAGGGCTGCTGACTGGCCTTGTGGTGTAGTGACTGGCCTCCCCAGGGAATGAGTGAACCAAGAGACAACAAGGCAGAAGCCATGTGATCAGATATGAGCAAGTCTCGGAAATCACACACTGTCATTTCCCTAATATCTCACAGGTTTTACAGTCAGCCCCATTTAAGATGACCAGATTTAGCAAATAAAAACACAGGATGCCCAATTAAACTTGGATTACAGATAAGAAAGGAATAGATTTTTTTCATCTGTGTATGTCCCATGAAATATTGCAAAATCCTAGAAGAATGATTCATTGCTTTCTCTGAAACTTAAATTTAACCATCCACCCTGTATTCATCTGGAATCCTGTCCCTATTCACTGGGGAAGAGACAACACACAGAAGGGACCACCAGGAGGCGAGGACCACATGGGGCATGCTGGAAACTGGCTCCCACAGGCCGTGACACACTGGACATGATGTGGGAATAAACAGTGACCAATGAATATACTGGTCCCTGCACACATGCCATTTACAGTCTGGTGAGATCAACTCAAATCAAATTACCAGGCAAATAGATACAAAACCTTAACTATGACAAAGTGCTTCAAAGAGAAGTCGCTGGAGCTTGGGACAGGGCCGGGGTCCTCATCAGAACACCATTTTCATTTGTCTTAGAGATTGAGTTGTTACCTGTGATGCTCCATGTAGGGAGGTGGGGGGGGGGAGGAATGGAAGGTTCTGCCACTAAAGGAAGGAAACAACTTTGAAAATACACACATGTGAATACATGCAAAAAAAAAAAAATGGTGACAACTGAATGAGGTGTATGGTCTGCAGTCCAGTTAGCAGCCTTGTCCTAATGTCACTTCTTGGTTTTGATGCTGTCCTGTAGTTGTGTGCGATGCCAGCACTGGGGGAAACGGCATGAAGGATACAGGGGGCTCTTTGGACAATGTTAGCCACTTCATGTAAGTCTGTAATTATTTCAAAACAAAAAGTTAACCAACCACCCGTTTAAAACACAAGCTGTTACAATGGAACAAGGTTAGTTCAGAATAATGCAGACTTGGGAAAAGACTGACCTTGGAGTAGGGCCACTTGGCCAAGAGCACGCCCTGCGGGGCGGAGCCAGCGCTTCCACCTGAAGGAGTGACATTCTCATTGTTAATTCTCCTGAAGAGCATTTGTTTAGAACCAACAAACCAAGGAGGACAGGGGTGAGAGAGGTCCTCCTGGGTCCAGGCCCAGATCTGGGGCTTGAGGAGACCTGGAGTAGCTTCATCAGTGGGAAGGACGGTCCCTTGTCCCAGGCTGGGGGACCCTAAAGAAGCTTGGGGGTTTTGATGACCTAACCTTTTGGAGGAGCTGGAATTATTGTAACTTAAATAGTAAAGGAAAGGTATCTCTCTATTTTGTACCCTAATTGGAGATGGAACATTCTGATGTCATCAGCATTTCCCAGGGAGAGACTAATAAAAAAATTAGGGGGGAGACCCTTGATTTTTTATTTTTATTTATTCTTCTTTTTAAATTTTTTTGCAGAGGGAGTTAATTAGGTTTATCTATTTTTTTTTTTAGTGAAGGGACTGGGTATTGAACCCAGGACCTTGTTCATACTAAGCATGCACTGAGCTGTACCCTCCCCCCTGAAACTAATTAATCTGATGAATTCATATGCTATTTGATGACCTGCTGGAGAGGCTGATGAACTGGTTTTTATGATGACTGTGACCAACTCTATGTCCCAAAGTCGGCGAAACCGTCTCTCACCCACCTGCTCTTCTGCAGGGTGACCCTACCACTGCGCCATCAAAAGGAGGGTCTGTTTCTCCATTCCCTTGAATGCAGGAGGGCCCTGGATGACACTGCACCAGGTCCAGGCCTATCCCTTAGTTGTGTGGCGTCTGCTTTGGGGGAGGCCGGCTGCCACGTGGGAATCTGACACTCCTGAGACCGCCACGCTGTGCGGAAGCCCGGGCTCGCCACGTGCAGAGGCTACATGACAGTGACGCCAGGAGATGCCTCTAGGTGCTCCGACCATCCCAGCCCAGGCCCCAGACATGTGACTGAAGAAGCCTTCAGAGGACAGAAGTCCTGGCCACCACTTGACCATGCGAACCACTGAGCTCGCTCTAGTGAACTCCCAGAGCGATTCAACAACAAATGGTTTTAACGGGGGGAGGGTCATAGCTCAGTGGTAGAGTGCGTGCTTTGTATGCACAAGGTCCTAGGTTCAATCCCCAGCGCCTCCTTTAAAAAAACAAATTGATAAATAAACCCAATGACCTCCCCGCCACAAAACAAAACAAAACAAAACAAATGGTTTTAAGTCCTGAAGCTGGGGGCCGGCTGGTCTGCAGCACCAGGTGAGTGGGACAGTGAGCGAGGCTGGATGTCTTCTGCTACCCCTTGAGGGGTGACCACGAGCTTCCGGTGTCCATGGCTCCAACTGCCCCATCCCACTGCTGTCGCAAGGCAAGGAGAGACAAGAGCTGCCTCACACGGTGGGCTCATCACATCCCAGGCACCACCGCCCATGTCACCCATCAGCCCCTCCCAGTAGAGCCAGGAAGTTCTAACTTCCCCATTTTACAGATGAAGAAACAGAGGCTCAAGCCACACAGCTGGTCCACTGGCCTGACTCCCACACTCCACGCCCCTGTGAGTCACTGCCTTCCCAAAGCCCCACTGCTATCATCAGAGCTAAGGCAAGACAGCGTGGGCAAAACATTTAGCCCTTAAAGATATGAAACCGTTCTGGGTCCGGCTGATCCCTAAGCATTTGGGGATTGTGCAATCAAGGCCTAACTCGGCAGGCTTGGAGAATTCAAACCCTGTATGTGCCAAGCAAAGGACTGGCCCGTGACCAGTTCCTGGGAGCTCATCTCTGAGCCCTTGCGATGTCCTCACTGATAAGAATGCCTTTGTATACCTAGGACCCTGGGCCACACCAAGCCAGAGAGTCTATGTTAACGACGTGATTTATGGTGAGGGGGGGAGTCTCGGGTCATGCTGTGTATCATTTGACTTTTGGAGGGGCTAGAGACCAAGAAACTAAGGGCAGTCAATGTCTGTCCCACACCTTTGTGACTGATGCCCAGTAAAAAATGCTGCCCACCACGGCCCCGGTGAGCCTTCCTGGCTGGCAATACTTCGTGCATGTGGTCACCCATCACTGGTGGGAAAATTAAGCTCATCCGTCAGACCGCACCAGGAGAGGACATGTGGGGGCTGGTGCCTGAGCTCTCCTGCACTCCGCCCTGTGCCGTGAACGAGGCTGGACGCCTTTTTCCCTTGCTGACTTTTATCTATATCCTTTCACCGTAATGAACTGTAACCATGAGTCCAACTGGTTTTCTGAGATCTGTTGAGTCTTTTAGCAAATCGTTTCCCCCAAGGGTGGTCTTGGGGATCCTCGACACAGGAGTTCAGCTGTGCCCTGCGTGGACCTGTTCTCCAGCCTTGGTTCACCATCAATCCACCTGACAAAACTCAACACGGAGGGAAAAAAATCTACTCGCTCTGTAAAGCAAGGCACCGATAAATGAGTCCCTGTTCAGTTGATTCAAATAATATATATATTTTTTCCTCTGTGAAACTGAGTAGAACTGAGGAGGAATCAAAGAAAGCCTCATATATTAAATTCTTAAATAGATTCTCTGAATTCAAAAGTTAAGGGTTAATGGGAGAGGCACGGGTGGTGGGCCTTGTCCCAGCAAACAAAGCCACCACAGTGGTCCTGCAAATTAAGGAGGATGGCAAATCCCTTTCTTCAAAAGAAAAAGTTCTCGAGGGGGAAACATATAAAATATCTAAGTTTCAAAAGCCGAGCTCTTCCACACTGTTGCTTCTCTACCCCGGATTGTCCTAAGATAGAGTGTTTTAAGGTTAAGTTTTCAATGTTCAGCTTTTTGCAAATATATGCAAATACGTTTCTCACGAGCAGTCCTGATTTGGCGATTAATAGCAAGCAATATGCTTGGATTAGAGGTCCGATTTCCACTCGAATGCAAAGTTTCTTCTCTTCCGGCAACAAAGCCATTTGCAGAGATCTGAGAGGGGAGAAAAACAGGCGTTAGGCCCAGAGTAACAATTCCGAAATAGAGCTTTTATATTTATACGTGTGATTACAGAAGGGAAGGTCTTCATGCATTCACATGAGCTTGTGAGATTTT
Organism: Camelus bactrianus; assembly: GCF_048773025.1. Lineage (NCBI taxonomy): Eukaryota > Metazoa > Chordata > Mammalia > Artiodactyla > Camelidae > Camelus > Camelus bactrianus. The sequence continues at coordinate 17,367,616 of NC_133570.1, forward strand.
CTATTCCATCCCAGAGGGTTGGAGAGAATTTAGATTTAAATACATTTCTTGGGTTCTTACCCACCCCTCAACCTGCTGCCACTTGACCTCAAAGACACACTTTTCTGATTTACGAAGAGCAAATGGCAATGATTATGTGAAAAGTGCCAGTGACTTTTTGGAGTCCAGGGAAGGGGCAGCCTTTGTTCAAGGGCAATTCTCTACCAGGGACTAGCCAAAGCACCCTGTCCATGATACCTCATTTTAACGGTAAAGCAAAGAATATATCTGGCTTCTGTCAACGAGAAGGTTCAGGGTTGGACTAATGAATCTGCAGGAGTGAGGGGAACTGAGCTGGGGAGACACATGGAAAAAGGCTGCTTTCAATGTGAGGAACCCTTTCTTTGGAATGAAACAGAAGTCCTGGATCTCAGCACAGCTTGAGACAGGAAACCCCAATGATGACAGTGACTTAGCATCTCCAGCCTTGTGAGCTGGTGCAAAGTGGATTTCAAGAAAAAATTTTAAATATGCTATTTACTTAAAAAAAAAAAAAAACAAGATAAAGGAACTAAAAATAAACTTGAGGCTAGAAGCTCTTTTACAGCTTAAAAGAATAGGGAAAATACCCCGGCAGGTTGGTTCTGGCCTCTCTGAGTCCCCCAGGTTTGCTTGCACCTGATCAGAGAGGCTGGTGGGGCGTGAGGAAGTGAGCTCACTCGTTGGAGCCTTAACTCCAGTGCCCACGTCCACAGCAGGGGCCCAGCACTCCCACCTGGGCTCACTTCATTACAACCACCCTTGAAGGTAAGAACCCATTCTCCAGATGGGGAAAACAGAGGCCAAGAGAAGTCTGGAGTGAGTTCTTAAATCTTTGACTTCCCAAGTTCAGAACCTGTTTCCCTACCCCTTAGCCAAAAAGGGATGGATAAATATGCACTTAACATTTGCTTATTAAAAGCAAATCCTGAGGGAGATGACTTGTGGAGGGAATTCTGCCCTTTGGTGGCTGTGTGGCCTTGGGCAAGTCAAAGGCCTTCTCTGGGCTTTGGTTTTCTCCCCCATAAAATGGGAAAGTCATGTCATCCACCTCCCAGGGATGCTGAGGGTTAAATGAGTAACCCGGGAGGAACACCTGGCCCAATGCAGTCTGGGCTGTTCTTAGACCAGAACTGCTTGTGACTGTGATTAGAACATTAATTGCTCTGGGCGAAGCCGATGCTGATTATAGAGGCTGGCTTGGCAGACAGCATTCTGTGCAAAATGGTTCTAGAAGCCCCCTGTCACACTGGTCCTCCGTCCCCCCTCCCCAGTGCCAGGCAAACCTTCTTCTGGTTGGTTCAGTGTTGATCCCTGCCCCCACTCCTGATTCAGAGCTCAGAGACTAAGCCTTGATTCTATAAATAGGCTGTCACCATGGAAACCTCCGGATGGGGCTGGGTCAGCCCACCTTGGTGGCCGCTCCTCCCCCAGGGAGCTTTTCGGGAGTAAGTGGCCCCTGGGCTCAGAAGTGGCCGGAGCCCCAGCAAAGTCCACAAACCTACCTGGAAATCATGAGTTTCCTAAGTGGGAGGAGGTACTGTTCTGGTTCACCTGGAGAAAGACAACACACAGAGCACGGGTCAGGGCCAGGTGGGGGTGCCCTCCGCATCACTGAGTTGGGCACACTGCCTCATCGAGTATCTACTGCACGCGTACTATGTGCCAGGTGCTGGGGCTCCTGTGAACACGACAGACCCCGTCCTGGTCTCATGCAGCTTATACCGTGGCGGGGAGAGACTGCTCAGCAGACATATACACAGGATGCCATCAAGTCCAGGCAATACTGTGGGCTGATATGAGTGACTGGTCCCAGGCTACTTCAGACACAGCGGTTGGGCAAGGCCACTACCAGGGGATGACATTTAAGCTGCGGTGTGATGAAAACCACACGTTTGATCTTTGCCCTGGGTTCCTGGCACAAAGCTCCTAGAACTCTTGGAATCTCCTGAGTGATAAAAAGCATCTTTGGTATACAAATGAGATGACTGGTGGCTGGGCAGCCCCCTCCTGGCACCAGAAAGGCCAAGGCATATCAAAGGGTTGGAAATTTCCATGCTCCCCTCCTCCCCCACCAACCCCAACCTCTGGGGAAGGGAGAGGGGCTGGAGATCAATAACCGATGGCCGATGACTTAATCAGTCACACCTACTGAATGAAACCGCCTCAAAAGTCCCTGAACGACGGGGTCTGGAGAGCTTCGGGATTGGGGAACTCATGGAGGCGCTGGGAGGGTGGTACAGGCAGAGAGGGCCTGGAGGCCCTGCGCCTTCCCCCATCCCCCACCCCACACTGCATCCCTGCCACTTGGCCCTCCTGGAAATATACAGCCCTTATGATAGACCGATAATCTAGGAAGTGAAGTGTTTTCCTGAGTACTGAATTGTTCTAGCCAATTATCAAACTTGTGGTGGGGGGTGGTCGGGCACCCCCAGATATGTGGCTGGCCAGGCAGAAATGTGGGTAGGCCCAGGCATCTGAAGTGGGGACAGTCTTGTGGCACTGGGTCCTCAACCTGTGGGGTCAGACGCTCTCTCTGGGAATCCGTGTCAGAACTGAACTGAATCATGCAACACCCAGTTGGTATCCAGAGAATGAGAGAGTTGGTTGTTGGTGCTGGAAAACACCCCATAAGCAAAGATCTTAAAACTGAAACTGAGGCTAGGCATGCACAGATCTGGGTGGAAAAGCATTCCTGGCAGAGGGAACAGCAAAGACCTGGAAGGGAGAGGGCGTGTGGCGTTTATAAGGCTTGAGCAGACATTTTTGCGTGAGTTGAGATTCTAACGTGTGAGCTGCTTTGTTTTGCTTGCTCCCTGTTGCCCCACCTTTGGGGTTTCACGATTACCATTTTGGATGGCTACACAGTATTCTGTAGGACATAAGCACCACCATTACTCAACTGTTGTCCTAAGACTGTTTCCAATTTTTGCAATACCCTGAATGAGGTCACGTGCCCAGTGGGGGACAGATGAGGGTGGAAAGTAGGGGTTCGAGGTAATTTGCGAGGCAGCTCTCCTGAGGGTGGGAGTGCTGATGACAGAGCATACCCCATTCCCATTATATTTTGCACCTAATAGAGCAAAAACCAGTCAGGCCAGCTAGACATCTTGAATACACCAGATAGTGCAGGAGAGTGTAAACTGGTCCAACTCTTTTGTAAAACAATTTTAGCCTCGGAGTTCAAGAGACTCAAAAAGATCTGGACCCTGCCAGCCACTGATTCCACGCCTTAAAAACGTATTCTACGGGAAAGATTCATTAAAGGGCTTCCCCAGCCCTCGCTCCACAGAAGAGGGGCAAAATCAGGGTGATAGGTACGTGACATCATTCGCCATACTGCCAAAATTGCAAATGATCTTAGGGCAACAGTTAAATAATTGGTGGCAAATAATGCGTTCCAGAGAATACTATGCATCTGAAATAACAGGGAAACCCCAAAGACGGAAAAACAGAAGGAAAGCAAAACCAAGCAGCTCGTGCAATAGGATTAGAACGAATGCAAACGTGTACCCGGGTGGGCAAGAAAATACGTGTAAAAATGAGAAGCGTTTTAGATGGTGGCTAATTGCCCTCACCGCACTTCTGTCTGTTGTTCCTGTTACATCATCTTTCCGGTCAAAACAAATAACAAATTAGCACTGACTAATTCTGGCAACAGTTTTTCACAGTGGCAAGAGATGGGTTTCTGATTCCCACAAAGGGAGTGCGGACTCATCCCCCAGAGAATCAAGATGTGCAGGACCCCAGCCATGTGACTTCGCGAGTCTGATGATTAAACTGCGGATTGTGGCACACTCTTCATTTGCCAAGTTAAATACACAGACACACTGAAACTCCTGATTTGAGTGCCACCTCTTCATTTAGAAAGGAGCACTTTGGCAGCAAAAGGCGTATGGCTATAATGGCGGTCCAGGGAGCAGTTCTTCTCGACAAGATTCAAGCACAGCCTCCCACAGACACGGGGACGCCAGGCCGTGGGGATGTGTGGGGACACAGGAGTGTATTATGTCTACATTCCCATACAGACCCGCCTCACATGACCCTCATTTTTTTGTACTGATGAAATTTTTGCACTGGGTGATTCGGGAACTGCCACTTTAAATGAGGTTGAATTTAAGGCCCGTGACAAAGTTTGACAGAAAGTCCCCACCAAGCCCCTCCAACTGCTTTCAAGCCCAGGGACAGGGTGAAGGAAGGGGCCTGGGTGGAAGGGCTGCTGAGATATGGCCCAGGTAGCTCAGACACTTAAGAGCCTCTGGCCCCACTCCCACCCCCACCCAATATTCTGATGGGGAACCCATCAGCCACCTTACAGAAGTTAAGTATACAAGGGCATACAGCAAGCTACTGGACAAGGGCTAAACCGGATTCAGAATCCCCCCGGGGGTTTCTAACCTGAAAATATCCCTTCAGATTGGCTGGTGTTTTATAGTCCCCTTTCAAGACCTAGGAAAGAGGGGAAAAAAATCACTGTCATGGAAATAATCCAAAAATAAAATTCAGTCCATCACTTCCACACCTATCCACCCATCCATCCACTCTCCCATACATCCATCCTTCCATCCATCCATCCACCCACCTAACTTTTCCATCTATCCATCCACCCATCCATCCATCCTTCCATCTATACATCTACCCACCTTCCTATCCATCCATCCCTCCACCCCTCCATCTATCCACCCACCCAACCTATCCATCCTTCCATCCATCCATCCATCCACCCACCCATCCATTCCTCCATCCATCTACCCACCCAACCATCCATCTACCCATCCATCCATCTACCTACCCACCCACCCATCCCTCCCTCCATCCATCTACCCATCCATCCATCCACCCACCCAACTTTTCCACCTGTCCATCCACGCATCCATCCATCCTTCCATCTATACATCTACCCACCTTCCTATCCATCCATCCATCCTTCCATCCCTCCATCCATCCACCCACCCACCCACACCTACCCATCCATCTATCCACCCAACCTACCACCCATCCATCTATCCATCTACTCATCCATGCATCCATCCAACAAACATTCATTGACCCTTCTTATTCCAGGCATTATTCTAAGCTCTGGGGGGCACAACATTAACTAGACAATTAAAATTTCCACTCTCCTGGAGCTTCCATTCTAGAGTAGGGAGGAGGCGGACGATCCACAAGCAGCAATAAACACAAATAAACAAGAACGTCAAACCATGGGAAGTGCTAGGAGGGGAGGAAGACAAAGGGATGCGACTGGGCATGATTTGGCGGGGGGGAGCTCTTTTAAGTCTGTGGTCAAAACAGGGCTCTTAGAACAGGTGACCTTTGAGCTGAGACTTGAGGGACAAGGAAAACCCGCCAGGCTGAGCTCTGAAGGAGCATTCCAGGCAGAGGACACAGCTAGGGCAAAGGCCCTGAGGTAGGAACCAGAAAACTCCAGGCCTTCCCACTCTCTCCCAAATACAAGGCACCGGATAGACCAGCGCTGTCCAATGGAATGGAATGTGAAACGACTCTGTAATTTTACATTTTCTAGTAGCCACATTAAAAAAAGAGAAAGAAATAGGTGAAATGAATTCTAGTGATATTTAAAAATTTATCCTGCTGTATCTAAAGTATTAAAACTTTAACATGTAATTGATGGGGTTCAGGGCAGGTCGCCCCCAAATCTACCATTTTGGCATTATTAATTATTTTGAAACAGCCGCTGTAAGAAGGATACTCTAACCCTCCTTTGTGGCTCTCAGAGCAGGAAATAAATCTCCCCCATGGAAGACTTCCCTCCTGCATGGGAGACAGGCATCCTTATCACCAGGGATGGAGAATTCTGGGCCGAGAAGGCTGCGTAAACAAACCTTGTTATTCTTCACTAATTTACCACCCCAAGCCCAAATTTTTTTTGTCTTATCAGTTCTTCACAAACGTACTGTTTCTTTGTCTGAAAGGTATAAAAGATGCCTGCTTTGATCACTTCTGTTGAATCTCATATTTTAATTGTCTGTACGATATTAAATTTGTTTTCCTTCCTGTGAATCTGTCTTATGTCAATTTAATTATCAGGCCAGCCAAAGAACCTAGAAAAGAAAAAGGGAGAAGTCTTCCTTCCCCTACGTAATCAATATGATGAATGAGAAATTTTGCATGCTTTCTTATGGGGGGGGGGGGTACAAGGATTTCAAAACCCAGTGTGTGTTTCACACTTAATATATAGCACCTTTCAATTTGGACTCATCACATCTCACTAGTCATATTTCTTTTGTTTTGTTTTATCTGTTTGGGTTTATTTGGGGGGGATTAGGTTTGTTTATTTATATAATTAACTTTTTAATGAAGGTACTGAGAATTGAATGATTCAGTACAAGAACCAGTGAGTTGGGAGGGAGGGGAAACAGGTGAAGGGGGTCAAGAGGCCACAACTCTCCAGCCATAAAAAAATTGAGCCACAGGGTTGTAAAGTACAGCACGGTGACTACAGTTAATAATACTGTAGTGCGTATTTGGGAACTCTGGTGACAGAGGGTAACTAGGCTCATCATGATGATCGCTTTGCCGTGCATACAAATATCAAGTTGTTATCTTGCACACCTGAAACTAATATGCTACTGCAATAAAAAATTTTAGTGCAATTAAAAAAAAAATAAAGAACACTTTGCTTTCTAAATTCACCATGTGTTCAGAAATGTCAAGCTTTAGCTTAAATTAAAACACCAGATCTTACTAACTAAGGCTAGAAGGGCTCTTCCTCAGGCCTGGGTCCCATTTTCAGATATTTTCATTAACTTCGTGTCTCTGAGGAAGTCAGAACCCAGCACCTACTTCTCTGCTTCAAAAACATCTTCTCAAAGTCATTTCCTCTTGACCACCTACACTCAGGGGAACTTAGAAAGCACTTCAAACTGTCAGAAGCTCACATTTGTCTGCGAAATCAGCATTAAACCTCCTGGGGGCAAGAACGGGACCAAGTGTTGATTTATTTACACCCAGTCTTAAAATGCTTTACAAACAGATGAACAAACGGCCAGGGAAACAGGACGGAAAGAGTAAATCAGAGGAGAGAAAGAGGATGAAATCGGTGCACAAATGGGCCTGCTATTAGACGCTACAGAGAATGAGAGACAGACTGCCAGTTGGTTTTGAGCTTCCTTGTGGCTCAGGCAAAAATGGAAATACAAGCAGTCACACGATTCCCCATGCCCATGACATAGAAACAAGCCAGCTGCTTAGGAATCAGAGACTAAATGTTTTCTCAGGTCGCCAGAGCCTCCACCCCTGCTGCACCCCCAGAGCGCATCTCCAGGCATGCAGGTGGACTCACCCGGTGTGTGTTGTTGACGACAATGGGGTCAGGATTGCCGTAGTTGGGTGGGTTTGCATAGGGGTCGTAGCCGAGCCGAGCCAGCATGGGGGCGATCTGGGCCATGTCCCTCATCACATCCCTGGGGATGTGGCCGGTCCACTTGGAGAGAGCTTCCAGGTTCACGGGTTTGATGACCTGGTCTGTGGATCGCTCAATCCTGGGGAGAGAGGACAGGCTGGATGGGGCAGGGGCAGACCCAGATGGTGCTTGGGCAGAACAGTTTGGGGGGACCTGGCCCCCAGACCGCTTGGCCGTCATCAACTTTAAGAATGTGGGCAAGTTACTTGGCCTCATCATACCTGCTCTGTGCAATGGGGAGAAGAGCAAGCAGTGGGAAGCTGGCAGAAAGCGCTGGGCAGTGCACACTGGTGGTGCTAAAATTCTGCTTCCTTCACCTCTCTGCCTTTTTTAAAATAACGTTTGATTTATATGACTGGGATGGGTATTTTGTTCTTGAGAAATATTTATAAAACACTAATGGCAAAGTTCAGAGTCCCCGTGGTCATCACTCTGAGTCCATCAGCTCCCCACAGGGACCTGACCTGAGCATTCTGGAACACATCCTTTCAATCGGTTTTCTGTGCTTTTAAAAGTCGAGCGGCTAAGTGCAGACTCAGGGGCCAGACTACCTCGGTGCAAATGCCAACTGTACCAAGCCGGGCTGGGTGGCCTTGGGAGAGTGGCTAAACCTCTCTGAGCCTGTTTCCTCATCTATGGAATGGGACTCATAACCAGTACCTACCTCACTGGGCTGTTCTGGGTAGTAACTGAGTACTGATAAGAGTATCTAGTACATTGTAAGGTCTCTGTAAGTGGTAACTCTCTCTCCCTCTCCTGCACATGTATATATAGAAAATCTGTTTGTTTGTTTTTTTTGGAATGGGAGGTAATTAGGTTTTCTGTTTATTTATTTTAATGGATGTACTGGGGCTTGAACCCAGGACTTTTCGCATGCTAAGCATACGCTCTACCACTTGAGCCATCCCCTCCACTGCAAGTCTATGGTTTTGTTTGCAGATTTAAAACCAGAAATTAACCCTTCAGGGAGTCTGGGGGTTTTGAGCATTAGTTACCCATTCTGCTTGCTCGGCCCAGTAATAAACCTTTCTCTGCTCCAAAAAAATAAAAAATAAACCCAGAAATTATATGCTATATATAGTATTGGTTTGTAGGGTTTTTTCCCCTCACTCAGTACCTCATTCTTTTTCCATTCCCCTAAAGACGGGCAGTTAGACTGTTTTTAGTGTTTTGCTCTTAGAACAGAACCACCATCATCTTCTGCACGCTTTTTTATTCTCCCATAGAACAGGGCATCTGAACCACGAAGATCTTACCAATTATACTTCGGAAGCTTTACAGGATGGGGGCTGGGGAACTCCTAGGATGGAAGACCTACTTCTAGATGTTTCCATCCAACTAAGAGATAATGTGGGAAAGAAGAAGCAGAAACAAACAGACGTAGCAAAAGAAGGAGGGGACTGGGGAGGGTGAAAGGGTGCGGACTGGTGGGAAAAACACAGATTTGGAGTCTGCAGACCCGGATTTAAAGCTCAACTCTAACCAGGGTGCCAAAAATCCCAAATACAGCTCTAAGTAGCTTTTCTGTAAACATCTTTGCCATAAGCAGTTTCATCCCACCCTGGTTGGCCGCAAGGCCATTTTGCCATAAAAGATAAAATAACTGGCTGACACCTTAGACTAGAAAATGGTAACAGATCAGTTTCTGCAAATCCTTCAGGGAGCTAATGTAGGCCAGGTTCTGTTAGAATTTTCACCATTTTCCAGACGCTCACACTCGTCAGGAATCAGGTAACCACTTCCTTTTGAGGGGATAAAAGAGCTTGATTCTTCTTTGGTTTCCAACTCCTAACACTGTGTGATAAAGCTGGTGAAGACGGCAGGAGAGAGCAAGCCGATGTTTCTAAATTAGCTAAATCGAATCACTGACGAATCGATCACTGATGCTCTCGAAGACCACTGTGAACTGGCAAGCTGCCCCTTTTCTACGTGCCACAGCTCAGTACATTTTCGGTTTTGACAGGTGAGGAGGGATGACTGAGCTTGCTGAAGGAGCTGCCGAAACTGACATGTTATCATTTTCTAGGGTCATGAAATCAACGCTGCCAGTCAACCAATTATTTTATCTTTTACAGCAAAATGCTCGCTGCAAAGACATTCACAGAGAACCTACCCGCCATGATCAAACAGGTACACGGCCTTTGCCACCAGCCTTGTGTCTCCAGGACTTTATGAGACGGAAATCACCTAGACGCGTCACAGAACACGGATGGGAGCCAGTCAGTAACCAAACTATCCGACAACAGGAGAAGTTAAATAGAATACGGGGATCATGTGGCGGAGTATTATGGAGCCCTTCAAAATGATGTCGCAGCAGAGTGCTGGGGGCCATGGGCAAGTGGCCCCAACTACAAAGTGAAGAAAGGTTACAGAATCACATGATCAGCAGGCTTCTGGTTTTATGAAGATGCCCTGACCAAGGACCAGCAGGTCACACACCAAAATCTGGGTGGTGGGACCATGGGTTGTTTTTCTTCCTTGTTTTATGTATTTCCCCAACTTCCTACAATCAGAATGCATTCCTTTGGTAATCTGATGTTTCGTCATGATGATTGACAAAATCCTGGCTCCAGCACCAAAAGGCCGGAGGACCCAGCCCATGGACACTTCACTGCCAGGGGAGAGCTGCTGTCAGCTCCCAGCTCAGCTCAGGGCTCAGGAGCTCCAGGGGATGGAGCCTAGGAGGGTCCAGCCATGAAAGAAAGGAGAGGCGTTGTCCCGGGAAGGACCACCCTTCCACTGGGCTCTTGGGGGTGCTTGTACCAGACCAGGCTGGAGACAAAGATGGCCCGACTCACTCTGGTCCTGCACCATTCCAGTGCTCTGGGTCTCCGGAGAGGGATGGCCTCCCCAAAAGAAAAAGGCAGAGAGCGAGGGACAGAAGGGGGAGGGAGGATGCATCCACGCCCTAGAGTCCAGCAGACCTGGGTGCAAATCCCGACACCACACTTTGCTAGCTATGTGGCCTTAGGCCAGTAACTTCTTCCGAGGCTCAGTTTCTTCATCTGTAAAATGGGGATAAGTGCAGCAAATATGCCCTAGCTTGCTATGGGGATTAAAGGGATAATGATTGTTGGGGGCTTAATTCAGTGCTGGCTCCACAGCAGGCACTCAATAAATGAAGGCACTGGCGAGGCCGATGCGTACTCCAGTAAAAGCCAGGTCAGCACTAAACTGCTGATACTGGGACTTACAGCACCTAACTTTAGATGTTATGAACCCATTTTTTGGGTATTAACCTATTTGATGTTCACACTTGTGAACAGCGTGTGGAGACTGTACCCCCACGCTGCAAATGAGGAACTAGAAGCACAGAGAGGCTGAATCGCTTGCTCAAGGTCACACAGCTAAGAAGTGGCAGAGCTGGGACTCGAACCCAGACAGCCTGGTTCCAGAATCTAGGCTCTCAACCTTGACCTATACAGCCTTTACCCACGATGGCTGACTACAAAGCATATTCAAAGTTGGCCGCTTCTCTCAGAAAAGAAAGGAGTGATCAAGAGGCTGAGGCTCAGAGAGGTACAGTGGCTTGGTCAACACCACAGAGCTATGAGGTAGGAGATCTGGCTCAAGGTTCTGCTCTTAACCCCTCTCTTCTCAGATCGTCTCCATGACGACAGAGGAGGCTCCGAGAGGCACAGTGACTTGCCCAAGGCCACACAGCATGGAGAGGCAGGGCTGACCTGCCCACCGAGTGCCTCTGACTCCAGGATCAGGGGTCTGAGTGGAGGGCGGGGGCGCCACTCACTTGGACAGGGAGACGCCCCCGGGCTTGCCGATGAGGTCCTCGTGGTGCAGGACGGCATCGCTCCAGGCGATGCCGAGGAAGTCGAGGATGAGCTTGAGGGAGCGCCGGGGGTGCAGCACCAGCTGCTCGTAGTACACGGGCAGGCACTTGTCCTTGCCCACCTCCATGCACTGGGCGTACATCACCTCGATGGCCTTGTTCCACTTGGTGAGGCAGTCGCGGTAGCTGCTGAGGTCGAAGCCGGCGATGGTGACCTTGCGGGTGATCATGGAGTGCACGGAGGCCCGGCCATCCCGCACCATCAGCAGGAACTTGGAGTTGGGGAACAGGCGCGACAAGTAGACGGACGACTTGAGCGTGAAGGGGTCCTTGTTGCAGAGGACGCGGGCCGGCTCACCGTGCTTGGCGATCACCTCCAGGATAAAGGCCTGCATGGCGGCGTCCAGCACCTCGTCCGTCACGCCCGCCTCGTCCAGCCGCAGCTTCTCCCGGCCGGACTTGGACCAGGCCTGGCGCATGGCCAGCACGCGGGGAATGATGCGGGTCTCCTCGCCGCAGCGCACCTCGGGGTGGGCGTCCAGCATGGCGCGCATCAGCGTGGTGCCGCTCCGGGGCACGCCCCCCACGAAGATAAGCGGCATGGCCTTGCTGTAGCGGTACTCCACGTGGTCCATGCCCACCATCACCAGGTCCTCCTGCTCCGGCTGCATGGTCCGTCGGGGGCCCAGCGGGCCCCCCAGCACCGCCCGGCACTCCAGCACCTGCTGCCCCAGCTGGACCGCCAGCACCAGGGCCAGGGCGAAGCCAGCTGCCAGCAGCGCCCTCCGCACCGACAGGCGCATGCTGGGCCTGGGGCGGGGGGCGTGCTTCAGCGACAGGTCAGAGGGAGGCCCGCGGGGCTCGCATCTGGGGAGAGAGAGGGACACGCATGCGGTCAGGGAGGCCTGCGGGCTGCAGGTGCCTCGCCATACAGACCCCAGTAACAGCAATGATGGGAGGATGGTGATGTTCCCAGCAGAACAGCTGGATGTGCGCTCACCACGTGCCTGGTGCTGTGCTGGGCACCTCATCCATCTTAACTTGAGACTCTCCAGCAACCCCAGGGCTGGGTGCCATTAGCCCCATGGGGGCTGGAGCTGCAGGGCCTGGGTTCAAATCCCTCCTGGCCACTTCCTAGCTGTGGGACCTGGCCCAGGTCCGTAATCACTCAATGCCTCAGTTTCCTCGTCTGATAAATGGAAAGAGCAATAATTATTTTAAAATGAACTTTACTGAAATCAAGTTCTTGGAAATTACTTAAAATGGAAAATTATAAAGCATGAGAATGTCACATCTCAGCAGCAGATCCGTGTGCTGAGGACAGTTTCTGCCTGTTTTGTTCACAGCTGTCTCCCCAGCTCCAAGCACAGAGCCCGGTACCTACTAGGTGCTCAATAAATACTTATGGCGTGTGCCTGGACCAAATGTTGGGGCCTGGCATAGATCAAGGGCTGTGAAATGATTATAAGAGAAAGAGGTGGAAACCAGGGTCTGGAGAGGTGGTTCACAGTCACCCAGCTGGGAAGCAGCCAAGCTGGAGTCTGTGATTCCGACCCTGGACAGCCGGCTCCGTGTCTGCTCTGAGTGAGGACAGGCTGCCTCTGCAGGAGATGCTTTTCAGAAGGTGCAAAATATCCTGGTCTGGGCTTCTTCGAGAGTCCCAGAATCCATTCATTCAGTCTTCACTCAGTCAATGCTTATGAAGCACTAAAAAGTGCCAGGCACCTGCTCAAGGCTGGAGACAGGAGCATGGACGAGGCAGCCAGGCCTCTGGTGTCAAGGAGCTTATGTCCTAGCCGGGGATACGAATGGTACACAAGTTACAGCCAGAGCGTGATAATGGCTTGCAAAGAAATGAGCTGCACTTTGTGAGAGGGATCAAGTAGGGGAAGGAGGAGGGAAGTCAAGGAGGACTTCTCAGAGGAGATGACATCCAAGCCGAGAGGGCACTGGCTGAAGATGTATGGGAAATGTGATCCAGGCAGAGGAAACAGTGCAAAACCTCGAGATAGGAGAGGTTTAGGGGTGTTCAAGAACCTGAGAGGAGCCTGCTGGGGACCAAGGGGAGGGAGGGGGAAAGTGGGGTGCAGCTGCCAGGCATATCCTCAGGGGACGGAGAAGGGCTGGACTTACTCTAAAGGCAGCCCCTGAGGAGACGGCCTGCAGGGGTGAGAATGGAGGTGGGGAGGTCAGGGAGGAGGTTCCTGCTGACCGGCATCCTGGGGAGACTCAGGGATGCCGTGACTGTGGGGGTGATGTGGGAACAGAGGGAGTGGAGGACTCAGGACAGGAATTATGACCCTGAGCCTACGCTCCTCACCCCTCCCAGTGCCACTAACAAAGATCGGACTTCCATGCAAATTCCTTAGGTAGGGGCTGGTTTCCAGCAGCAGGGGTCCACCCAGCCCAGCCACCACTTCTCCAGTCACTCAAATGTCAGATCTGCCCTCTTCCCTAGTTTACCCTCAAGGCCCCTCCACTACGAAACCTAAGCCCAAAGCAGAAGGTGCAGGCTCAGACACTGGATGGACACACAGCCCGCTTGGGCCTCCCCAGCCCTTCTCTGCCCCACCCCGGCTGTTTCACAACCTCTGTTTCCTCTCCTACCTCCTTCTAGACTCAAAATAAGGGCTTGAGGTCTCTGGGCATTCAAGGAGGCCGACAGGCCTGGGTCTAAATCCCAGCTCTGCGACTTCCTGTGGTTGTGTGAGTTTGGGCACAGACTTTCCTTCTCTGAACCTCATCTGTAAAATGGGTCTAAGAGTGTTAACCTCAAAGGGCCATGATGAAAGAACTTAAGAATGTACCCAGTACGTAGGAACCATGTGAAGGAATATTAGCCATGATCATTGGTTATTGATTTATTCAAACAGTTCGTGAGGTTCTACTGTGTGGGGAGAGTTGGGCTATGGAGCTAAGAGACACAGCCTCAACCCCACCAAGTCTACCCACATAGTGGACCCACACCTGGGAAGCGGCTGCTGGGTTCTAGCTGTGTAGGTGAGAGAAGGCTTCCTGGAGGAGGCAGCCTTCCTGCTGAGTCCTGAGCAGTGGACAGGTGGAGCTCTGAATAGCCGGGTGGAAGAAAGAGAGAAGGCTGTTCCCAGCAAAGGGAACAGCCAGCGCAAAGTCACAGGCAGGAAAGAACCCAGCACGAATGGGGAGCTGCAAGTGATCGGGTGAAGGGTGCAGGGTCCGGAGCGAAGGGAGTGGAGAGACAGCTTTCCTCTTCAGATGTGAGGTTCAGCCGAAACCTCCAAAGGACCTGCTGTGCAGCTGGACCAATCCACCCACAAAGGCCTGGGCTGCCTGGGGCCTCTGGGGCCGGAGCAAGTGGAAAATAAACATCAAAGCTGAAGAGGCGCACAGGCTCAGGCCTGGGGGTGAAGCTGTTGAGAGGCCCTGGCATTTCCTGGCCATGTGGCTTTGGGAGACTCACTTCCTCCATCGAAGCCACAGTTTCCTCAGCTGCAGAGAGGGGTGGGTCCACTGACCTCAAAGGCTGCGGTGAAGGCTCTAGGAGCAACTGACAAAGCAAAGGGGAGTCTCATCCAGGGGTCACTGGCTCCTCTGAGCATCAGATAGCTGGGGCCCTACTCCCCAGAAATTTGCACCTATCATGTTGCTGAAACTGTTGCCGGTTCATGGGTGCTCCGGATTCAGGTCTGGGATGGGGAAATCTAATTCCAGGGCTACTATCAGGGGGAAGGCAGGCTGGGCGGGACATACAGTCACTCAGATATCCTTCCAAGGAGCCCTCAGCTTCTCTAAGAGCTCACCGAACTCCTCCCCACGGACCTGAGACTAGAATTCTGCCAAGGATTATGACTTCGGTGTCAATGCCCCTGGGGGACTGTCAATCACACTTTAGCTTGAATTAGCACCATCTCCCTTTCTTCCTGACACTTGGTGGGGAGTGAGAGACTGGAGCATTTGGGAACAGATGGTGATGGGGGATGAAGAGACACGGAGGAATGGGGATAATCTGGGAAAGTTGTTTCCAGAAAGGATAGATAAAGTGTGCCTGCCACTGCCTGCGTGCGTGCGTGCGTGTGTGTGTGTATGTGTGTGTGTGTGCGTGTGCGTGTGTGTATGTACTCCTGAGCTTATGTTTGGGGTTGGAAGTGATCTGGGTACTAAATACTAAGGGGAAAGGCCTGGAAGAAGGGGTAGAAAGGATTTTTCAAAATGTTACCAAGACAGGGAGGTATAGCTCAGTGGTAGAGCGCATGCTTAGCATGCACCAGGTCCTGGGTTCAGTCCCCAGCACCTCGATTAAAAAAAAAAAAGTAAACCTAATTACCTATCCCCACCAAAAAAGTAAATAAATAAAAATGTTATCAACTCACAAGTTTTGCTTGAGACTGATCCTTCATTTGGCTACAGGACTTCAAAACCAAGCACCTGAGTTGCGTTTTTACGTTCACTGAGCATGTACTCTGCTCAAGCTTATTCTAGGCACCATTTAGCGGGGTCCTCTCCACCACCTCGGGTAGGGATGCCCTGCGCCCGGCAAGCAGCTCAGAGAGAAGCGGCAACTTGCCCAGGATTGCACAGCCAGAGCGGCAGGCCTGGGTCAGAGCAGGCTGAGGCCAAGCTGGTCACTGTCCTTGGACATGACCCGGCGAGGGGCCCATCTCTGCCACCGGGAGAAAACGACTCAAAGTGGGCAGGTCAGCTGTGAGCAGGAGACAGCAGAGGCCTGGAGAGCGGCTTGAGAAGCAAAAGCAGGGCGACTTGGCAGAGGGAAAGCAGCTGGGAACCTACGAAGCAGAAGGCAGCTTCCTGGTCACCCAGAACCAGAGACTCCACCCGGCCCAGGGACCTGGGCCTGCCCTCCACCCCACCACCCGGCTGGACCGTGCCGAGGGAGATGTCTGGCATCCTGGCAGTGAGGAGGTGGCTGAGAGCCTCAGATTTGGAGACTTACAGCCCCAGGTACAAATCCAGCCTCGGCCAGCTGGAGCACGGGACAAGGGACTTCACCTTGCTGAGTTTCTGTTTTCTCCTCCATAAAAGGGGGATGATAACAACCTTTCCTTGGTGAGCGATGACGGGGTTCAGGGAACTCTGGGATGAAGCGCTGAGTCAGTGGCACTGGGAGATGCGGCAGACAGGGTCTGGACTCTGGCTGTGCCTTGATTCGGCTCAGTGACACCAGGTAAGTCCCTGCCAGCTCTGGGACTCAGCCTTCTCCTACCCACCAGGAGAGTCATTTTCCCAGGAGGTGAGGAAGAGCAGAGGCCCGCCCTCTCCACGCTCCAGGGGTGCAGCTTTGTCTAGCACAGATTTGGAACAGGGGAGAGGGATGCCCAGAGGAGTTTGCTTGGTGGTCAGTCATGGAGGCTGGGGGCGTGCAGGTGTCTCTGGAGGAGCCGGGACTCTGGGGGACCTTCGAGAAGCACTTACCTCCCCTGGGCACACTCATCCCTGGGCTCTAGCCCTCGCAGCTGCTGGCCAGGACTGTCCACCGGCTGAGCCCTGCAAAGGCAGATGAGATGCTACATTAGGGTGGGTGCCATGCAGAGGGGCTGGGCCCCCTCAGAAGGGCAGAGGGGGAATGCCTGGCTTCCCAAGGGCACCCGACAGTGCTTTGGGGGGAAAGCACTCTGGGGGATGAACAGCAGCACAGAGACAGGCCACCTCAGCCCATGATGTCACAGCTGGGATCTAAATTCACGGATTCTGCCAGGGAATGAACTGGCCCACTTCTCAGGCAGACAGGTGTGAGCTGAGGATCTGAGCAAAGGCACTGTTGCCTTGGGGAGCAGTGGGTCTCTGCCAACCAGGCTCTCCCTTCCTCTTGACCCTGGACTTCAGGAAAAGTAAATATAAGAAGCAACAACCACCACCACTCAATCACTAGTCACCATCTAGGAAGGCTGGTTATGGTTGAACAGGCTGTGCACTGCCCAACTCCAAAGGGCACCGCGTACCTAGCCTATGATCAAGATGGCGCCCCCCCCGGAACTGAACAACACCTTGCCGCCGCCACCTAACACTGACCAAACGCCTACCATGTGACTGCTTGGGCCATTTAACCCCCCTACGAGGAAAGCACAATGATCCCAATTTTACAGGTGAGAAAAGGACACCAAGAGGAAGAGCAACCGACTCTGGGAACCAGGATCGCCATCCAGATCTGTGGGACTTTGGTGCTCAGGTCTTAACTGCTGTGTTAGAGGAATGGGGCCATGAGCTCACTGGGGTCTGGCGTGAAGTCTGGCTGATGTGGAACCAAGGGAGTCCTTGTGTACATCTCACTGCTGTGTCCTCACCATTTCGGGGTAGGGAAGTGTGGATTTTTAGTCCAACCCTCACCTTCTCCCATTTTACAGATGGGCAATTTGAGGCTCAGGAGCAGAAATCACTTCAAAGACTCACTCACAGAGTCTCAGGCTCAACGCCCCTCCTCTTAGTCCTATTCCAAGAGGTGGGTGGGGATGGTTAAGGATGCAGCCCTGGAGTTGGATGACTCCCCAACTACCTAGACAGTTGCTCTTTTGAGCCTCAGTTTTCCTATTCTGTAAAATGGGCTATTGGGAGGTTTAAGGTAACAGCAAGTACTCAAAAACCTCAGTGATTGTTTTTATTTGTGGTGTGATAGAAATAAACTGGGTGTAGGCTGTTACTCCGTTTCTTTGGTCCTCTCTCCCTTCCTATTTGCTCACTCCTTGCCTCTATACAGGTTTTTTTTCTACCCTTGAAATACCAACCTGATTATAGTACATCTAAACCCAGGAGGAGAAGGGTTCCCACCCCCATCCCTCCTCCCAGCTACAGAATACACGGGGGCATGGGTGGCCAATGAAGACAGGCCTGGCTCTTGGAACAAAAAAGAAAAAAAGGCAATTAGGGACCAGAGCACTTAAAGATCTTCCGGAGACAAGATGGCTCAGGCCCAGCCGCCCTCAGGCAGCCCTTGAAATGCCAGAGAGTTCAAGAAGCCTGCCAGCCGGGCAGCTCCCACGGCCCCTTTTCAGGGCGGTGGGACAGGGCTGTCGGCCTTCAGTCACTAACAGCTGAGTGTCCAACAGGGCACACCAGCCACAGGTAGGCATTTAGACTTCAGTAAAATTAAATACAATCTACAATTCAGCTCCTTGCTTGCGCTGGTCACGCTGTAGAGCCCAGCCAGGGGTCACAGAGGAGCCCAGGGTGGCCACCGCCCTGGACAGTGCTGTCCCTGGAGGGGGGCAGCACACTGTGGACCGTGGGCCACATACAGCCCTCAGCCTGTTTTGTATGGCCTGCGAGCTAAGCCTGGTTTTCACACTTTTTTTTAAGGGAAAGAGGAGGAGGAGGGGCTGGGGAGATGCAGCAACAATCAAAACTCTACGTGTCCCACAAAACCTGAAATATTTACTATCTGGACATTTACAAAGTCTGCGGGCCCCTCTTCTAGAATATTCCCATCATTTGCACAAAGTTCTGTTGGCCCATGACGACTCAGGAGACAAGGGGGAGGCCCGGGGGCGTGGGGAGCGTCAACAAGCCCTCCTTTTCCTGTAGGAGGAACCTCAGCATTTAGTAAGCACCACTGTATATTTAACACCAGACCTGGGACTTTCCACGCCCTACCTCGTTTCACCCTCACTACAGCCCAGTGGCAGGGCAGGGTGGGGAGGCGGCACCTTGGTTCTCTAATTGAGGGATGACAGAGGCCCACGTGGATCCACCACGATGCCGAAAAGTCGACCAACCCAAGCAGCGAACACAAACCACAGGTAAGAAAAAAGATGAGAAGGGAATATACTCAAAATGCCACCAGGGATGGCATTCAGGTGGGAGGTGATAATATTTTTCTCCTAAAAACAAACTTTTGTCTTTATCTATATAATAAGACAATAAAATGACCATTAGTTTTTGAATTATATGCCAGGCATAGTAGGGCGTCAGACTGCTCGGGCTCAAATTCCAGCTCTACCAGTTACTGGCTGTGTGACCTTGGCAAGTCACTTAACCTCTCTGAGCCTCAGTTGCCTCATCTGTAAAATGGGGGTGACAGCAATACATGTGGCACCTGGGTACTTGAAATGCGGCCAGTGTAAGTGAGGAACCGGCCTCACAGGAGTACTGGGAAGTGACAAGAACTTAGGAAACGTTAGAACACCGCCTGGCACACCGCGACTGCTCTTCACAACTTTGGCTTTCATTTTCTCATTTCATCCTCAGCTGAACTTTCTAAGGCAGGGATATTCGTCTCCATTGGATAGATGAGGAGATGGAAGACCCGAAAGTTGTGATTCACAGAAGCCCCCCAAAGCCAGTTTCCAAACCGGGCTCTGTCCTCACGATAACATCCTTGGTCTCATGTCACGTGGTTCAGAAGATGGACCCGGCAGGAGAGGATGGTGGGGTGGGGGGCATCACTCTCTCTTTCCCCTGACCCATGGGCTGCCCTGAACGACTGCTGGAAGGGACGGAGGGGGAGCGGCCCCTAGGCCCAGATTCATTCAGTCCACAGATGTTTCTCGAGCATCCACTACGTGCCAGGCAGTGATCAAGTTGCTGGAACACATCCGGGGCAGCACACAAGGGCTCTGCCCTCACGGAGATGACATTCTCGTGGGGAGCAAGGAATCAGCATGTGATAAAGACTTAGAAGGCCATGCCCGGGATGGGAGAGGAGACAGGCCCTAGGGGGTCAGACTCACATGAACTTTCTAACTCAGCAGGATTTCTCCAAGCCCAGCAGATCAACGGTCCCAGGACAGGGGAAGGAGGGCCGGAGCATGCCATGCCAGCTCAGGAGGCAGATCACCGCACTTACAGAGCAACTGGGGAGGGGGACCCTACGCACGTGCCAGAGCTCAGCCATCAGCCTTGCAAGCCCTCTCTGTGGGAACCAGCTCCCAAACATTCCATCACCCTGGCAACCACCTACCCTGCTGGGGGGCCCGCTGACCTCACCACCCCAAGCTCCAAACCTCCTGCTCAGAGTCGGGGGTGGGGGTAGGGGTGGACTGGAGTTCTCTTGGGTGGGGTCCCTGGGGATCAGAGATCTCCGAGCCACTCTAGAGGGCAGCCAGCCAAGAAAAGTCTGCCAGAATCCAGTGGGGCAAGCGGGAGAGGAAACAAAATAATTCCAAGGCTTTAGATGAGGCTTGAGCAAAAAAAGCATGTGGAGCGGTTTAAGAGGAAAAAAGAAAGCAGACTGGCATGCTGCCTTAGAAGTACTAGCCCCCAGTTACTGAGCACGTACTGTATGCCAGGTACTGAGCTAAGGGTTCAAAATGTATCGTTGGATTTTGTCGGTACTACCCCTCTCCATCACGCCATCTGACACCCCCTTATTAACCGTCTCTTTATTGGGGCTCAGAGAGGCGGGTTCACCTGCCCAAGGCCACACAGCTGGTAAGGAGGCAAGCTAGAATCTCCCTCTCTCTCTCTCCACAGCCCAGGCTCCCAGATCCAGGATCGCCCCTTCCTGGCTACCTATGCATTTTTACCTAAAATGATCAAAGCAGGGCCCCCACATGCCATCCTGCCTCCCCCTCTGAGGCCCAGTTCAGCACATGCTGGGACTGGGGAGTGATGAGGGAGGGGGTCACGTCACCACCCCCGTACTCAGAGGCTGGGTGTCTTAGGTCAATCCAGCTCTCTGAGCCTCAGTGTTCTCATCTAAGAAATGGGAACAAGATTGGAACAAACAGAGCTGTGAGGAACATAACATCCATCATGCCTAGAACGGATTGCAAAAATGTGAGCATTAAATATTCTGATCACTGTCACCAGGCACATGGATGAAGACTGAAAGAACACAAAAACTAAGAAGCCAATGGCCTGGTGAGGTGGGGTCAGCCAACTTCCGTGAAAGACCAGAGAACCAACAATTTCTGCCTGTGTGGCCCAAAAAACAGCCGGAGAGGACACATCAAGGAACACACGTGGCTGGGTTCCAGTCAAGATCGTAAAAATCAGGCGCCGAGCTCGATGTCCGCTGGCCAGCGTGTCAGGCCCCTGATCCGTGGGCGCTCCCCCTGGAACTTGGACAAACCCACAAAACACAAATGCAGGAGCTGCTGTGGGAGCCAGTATGTACTTGGGTTCTAGGCCCCATCTCGGAAGGGCCAGTGGGAGGACTCAGGTGGCCAGCCTTGGGTGAGTGAGAGAAAAGTGGACAACTCAGGAAAACAAATAATTGATTTTCTTTAAAATAAAAGCGCAGGCACACACGGGGAATCAGCCCACGTCTGGTCTGCTGCCAAGTAACACTTAGGGAAAAAGACCTGTGTGTGCCTGGAGCTTTGACGTATGTTTTGCCTCTAACAACAACCTGGTGGGGGGGGCGTTATTATTAGCCCATTTGACAGAGGGGGAAGCTGAGGCTCAGAGAGGTCAAGTGCTCAGTTCGAGGTCACACAGAGAGGAATGAGCGGAAACTGACCTGCAACCCAGATCTGTCTGATGCCAGAAGCCAAGTTCTTAACCACTACCCCAAACGCCTACGCTGCCCAGCACATAAATGGGGACCATGTGTGTCTGAGGTCACGTGGTTGCTCAGGGCCACGACCACGATCGGCTCAGCCTCCTGGCTCCAGTCCCCCAGCCTTGCCCCCAGTGCCTGGAGCGGCCCCTGCTCTGGGGCTTCCTGTTCGGGAACACGCAGGGCCTGGCCTGATAAAGAGTATAAACAGGAAAGGGCCAGGGTGACCTTGCAGGGCCCAGGGTTTCCTGTACCCGCCGCACACACAACCCTATCTCAATTCCTCTACTAGAAGCTGCCAGGACTCAGGGTGGGGTCGGGGGATGAACACTGAAGTGGGAGCTCTACACAGTGGCTTGAGTCCTGGTTTTGGTGATTACTAGCAGTGCAGCCCTGGTTGGAGTGGGGGAGGCAGAGAGCCATGTTACCTAACTGCTCTTTGCCTCAGTTTTCTCACCTGTGAAATGGGGATGCTAACAGCAGGAGGGAGGTTTAATTAAATAAATGAAGTGACTGACAGTGCGCACTCAGAGCTTTTTTACTGGATTACTGTTATTTCTTCCCTTTAAAGTGATTTGAAACTTTCATGTACATCAGAATCACTTGAAATGGTTAAGACACAGACTCCTGGGTCCTGCCCCCAGATATTCTGATTTGGAAGTTCTGAGATGGAGCCTGGGGAGCTGCTCCTCCCCTTGCTGTATGAAACACTGTTTGGGGCACTGAATTCAGCACTCAGGGACTACTGACTGGCCAGGCAGGGGAAGTCATACAGTCAGAGCGTGGGGACCAAGAGTCTGACAGGCCCAGGTGCAATCTAGGCTCACCCACTCGCCAGCTGTGTGACCCTGAGTCAGCAGCTTCTCCTCTCTGGGCCTTACTCACCTCATCCCAGAATAAGGATGCAGACTGTGCCCGCCTGGCCGGCTGTCGTGAGGCCAGCACCGGGCATGAGTTTAGTGATAGCTGCAATTTCACACTAATTGTTTCTTAGGAGAGACACAGGCCTGTCGGGAGGAATGTCAGAGCAACAGACGAGCCATGCAGAGGGAGATGGATGCCAGGACAGGGACGTGCATGTGGCTATGGGAGCACCTGCCCGCACAGAGGACGCCCAGGGCCACGCTCAGCAGACAGATAGACTGGCACCACCACAGGCAGCGTCCAGCACCATTGCTGACCTCCCACAAGAATGCAGAGCAAGAAAGCACTTCTCCGATCAGGCCACGGATAAGACAGGCAGACAGGGAAGCGGGTCCCCAGCTCACACAGCCATGCCGGGCAGCGGCAGAACTCACCAGGGCCCAACCGATCGGGTCTTTGACCTTTCCGGTGTCACAGATCCCACCAGCCGTCTGGGGAAACCAAGGGACCCTTGCCCAGAAGGGTGTTTTTCAATGGAATCAAATACAGAGGAGTAAAAGGAGACCAATTATATAGTCAAGTCTGGCTAAGAATACAATGATTAAGATGTACCTGTAACTGAATCACTATGCCGTACGCCAGAAACTAACACAACATTGTAAATCAACTAACTTCAATTGAAAAAAAATTAAAAAAAAAAAAAAAGATGCTGTGAGAGTTGCCTATATGCTCCTTGATTAAAGCAATGAATAACCAGACCGAGGGGTGGGCCTTGTAAAGACTGTAATTTGCATGGAGTGACAGGCAGAGTTAACTCGAGCAAGAGAAATATGATATGAAGTTATATACATGGTTTCTTTTTTTTTTTCAGAAAGTTGAGTTTGTTTTTCTTTTAACACTTTATTTTTTGTTGGTTTTTTTTTGGGGGGGGGGATTAGGTTTATTGATTGATTTTTTTAATGGACATACTGGGGATCGAACCCAGGACCTCGTGCATGTTAAGTATATGCTCTACCACTGAGCTATGCCCTCCCCTGATATATATGGTTTCTGTTGGTGACCAAGACCCAGCTGCCACTGCTCCTACAATTCTTGAATTTTTTTTATAGAATAAACACAAAATTTTATAGAATAAACAAAAAATACTCCTGTGATGACTGCCATTTGTCACCTACATTGACACCTACATAGATGTTCATTAGGGTAAATAGAGATGTCATTTTTTTTCCCATCCAAAATCCCGGGATCCTGGGGACCATCTGAGGACTATGGCTCGGTGAGCCGGGAGCTGCACTCCTGCCTCAGGGGGACCTTGGGCACCCGTTCCTTCTGGTTCCTGCCCATTTCCTCCCTCCACCATCAAACATGAGCGTGGAAAGTGTCTGTGCCAGGAAAAGTCTGATGGCATATTCTGGGGACGTGGTTTGGGTGTTTTGATTTTCCTTAGAAAATAAAAGTCGGAGACAATAGAACTATTATGAAAGAAATGCGACATCCACCCACGCCGGCAGCACACACCAGCACGTGACCCTGGAGATTAACTCAAGTCAGAAGTGCATGGAGGACACTGGGGACTTGAGGGAGTGGGGGTGACCTTGGCCTCAGACACACGGTGCACATGGCCCCAAGGGGAAGCAGAAGGTGAACAGAGCCCCAGGCATGCAGTTGCACCTGCCTCTGCCCCAGACTCCACAGCGGTGCCCTCTCCTCTCCCTAGGCCTTGGTTTCTTCATCTGTAAAATGGGTCCAGCAAGTCTTACTAACCAGGCTGCAGGGAGGATGTAAGTGAGATGGAGGCTTAACTGGGAGGAAGAGCAGAGGGCTGCAGCTACTACTGCTACCTACGGGTCCCCAGCGAGTCTACCAGCTCAGCCAAGGATGGGCCATGAGACCTGGGCCTGCTTTAACTTCAACAGCCTTGGTTTCCTCATCTGTAAAATGGGCCTGACCTGCCTGCCTCAGAGGGCTGCTGTGATGACCACTGCGGTAGGTGCTTAGGGCAGGACCGCAAAGCAGGAGGATTTTAGTAAATACCAGCTCTTAAATTATCATCATCTCTCATTAGATATCCTAACCACATACTCCACAGTACAACCATAACAGATCTGGATACGTTTGTAAGAAAGGACTCATTACCCTGCAGGACATCTGGGATGTGACATTGGAGGATAAAAAGGTTACCCAATCCCACTCTGGTATTGACGTTGGGAAAATACTCCAGAAAGGTCCACCCTAAAATGCTAACTGGGCTTCATTTATTTCTCTAGAATTTTCTAACTATTCTACGGTGGATATTTACCAATAATGTGATGTAAAAGAATAGAAAAATGGAACGGGGGTGTTTTCTAGGTTCGTTGCATAACACTGAGCCTTGAGCTTTGGAATACAGAGTCTGCCTTGGAGAAAGCCCAGAGTCTGGCCAAGGTCACACAGCAAGGTCATGGAGCAGCCAGGCCTGGGCCTGGCTTTCTGGACACCCCAACCCAGACTCCTCTCTGTCGGCATCGTGCTGGTTCATTCTCCTGTTAAGATGAGGCAGGCTGGCCTCTTGGTGAAGAGTCTGGATCTGGAATCAAACTGCAGATCCTGGCAGGGCCATGAGCCACGTGACCTTGGGCAACACGGTTAGCTCCTGTGGGTGTCAGTTTCCTCCTCTATACAATGAGAATCAGACTTGCACAGTGCCATATGGCTCTTGTAAGGGTTAAGTAAGGTAACGCATGTAAAGCACTTTGTATCATGCCTACTAAACAGTAGGTACTCTAGGCCCTATTATTACTCAACAGGTACAGGGAGACATTTAGATTTGGGTACTAGGGAGCCATGGCAAGTGTTTGAGCAGGAGAGGAGCAGTATGACTCTGAAGCTATATGGGGCTAGCAGCCAGTGCCCACCTACAGAGACTGTTTCTTGCTTCACTCCACACCAGGTTGGGGAGATCTTTCCATATCTTCCAGATCTTTCCACCATCACAGGCTCCACATCCTTGGCAGTCCTCCCAGTGCTGCTGGGCAAAACCACAATGCAACTCCCACAGGCTACACCCCTGCCACTTCCAGGCTTGCCCACTTCCTGGGTATCAGCTGGACTGGTGAACATCAAGTGATCAACAAGCTGGGGCACTTGAAGCAGCCCACAGAGCCTGGTGATGACCAGGAGGCCCAGACACCTGGCCAGGGCCACAAGGTGACAGAGGAGACATGGCCCCTATGCCAGAGCCAGAAAGACTGGTTTCCAGCAAGCCTCGCTCCTACTTTGCTGGGTGACCTCGGGAAAGTCCCTTCCCATCTCTGAGCTCAAGTTTGCCCATATGCAAAGATCTCAACTGCTTCATCTGCTAAGATGCAGCCAGATGGCTGCAATGCAGTAAACCAACAATGGTTTCCTCTGACTGCGCTCCCACTGTGCGCCAGGCACTGCGCTGGGCGTGTCAGGTGCACATTAAACCCCCACACCCTAGAAGTGGGTCCTTGTGCCATTCTTACTTTTCAAATGTCCTTAATTACTCAAGTCACAGGTACCACCTCCATATTTAATAATAACAGAGAAGGCTTCAGTCTCCTTGGAGCAAAATCTCCAACCCTGTCCTCGTTCCCCTTTTCTAAGAGGTAACCGCTGTCGACCAGTTTGCTGGCAAAACCACCCACACCTGCTTTCTATGAGGTTACAGCCAAATTCATATCTGAATGGAAATAACATAAGGCCTCTCTCCCAAACACCCATCCTTTTATCTTTCCATTCATCCGTCCCTCCCATCCACATGCTGTCCTACCATACCAGTGGATCTCAACCGGGGTGGATTTTGCCCCTCTGGGGACAAATGGCAATGTCTGGGGGACAATTTTGGCTGTCACAACTCAGGGTCATCTTATGGGTAGAGGCTGAGGATGCTGCAATGCCCAGGCCAGCCTCCACCCCAAAGAATCATCCAGCCCCAATGTCAGTAATGCCAGGGCTGAGAGGCCCTGGATCACGCATCTCCTGAAGCTGGCTTGCTTCACTCCACACCAGGTTGGGGAGATCTTTCCATATCAGCATCTTGATTCCGTCATGCAGTAAACGTTGCACGGGCACCTACTGTGCACCAGACCCTGTTCTAGCACGGGGCCATATCAGTTAATAACGCAGGCAAAGCCCTGGGCACTCAGAGGGTGCTGCCTTCCTCTTGGGAGACAAGATGCACTGAAGTGCGGGACCCCAGCAGATCTCCCTCCCTGTTTTCAGTCACTCCAGAGCATCCCCAGAGGGGAATGGCTGACCTCTCGCTCAGCCAACGCCTTCCTGATGGACACTTAGGCTGTTTTCATCTTTGATGCAATGCACCCCATCACAGAGGAATAAACCTCCTTGTGCCCATGAGTGAGAGGCACCCCAGGACCTTGCTAAAGCATCAGCAGGGTCCCCTGGAAGCTTGTTAGTCCTCTCCCGGACGTACAGAATCAGAGTCTGCATTTTAACCAGACCCCAGGTGTCCCCAGGCACATTAAAACTCGAGAAGCATGGCTCTACCCTAAGTAGGTACCTAAAAGCAGTCAGCTGGTTTGGGGGCCACACATCCTCTACATTTCAGCAGAAACTGCCAGTGCCCCCCAAAAGACCCCCCTCCCAGCGGTCTACAATTCTCCCATCTGCACCTACTTTGTATCATCAGACGTTACTGTTTTTGCCAAGCTGACTATTCCTCCCATTTTCCAGATGTGGAAACTGAGGCTGAACAAGGCGTCAAGACAACCAGAACCTGGGGTTGATGGTTTCTAAGGCCTCTCCCAGCTCTGGCTTCTGGGATCTGGCCACGTTCTGGGCATGTGCCACGCCAGCTTCCTGCCCACGCGCTCTGGCTCCCAGAGAGCAGCTCAAAGCTGGGAGGCAGAAGGGCTACAGCTCAGCAAGCAAAGGACGAAGTCCCAAGAGAGAGAACAGGCTCTGCAGAGGGTGGGGGAGCTTCTGGAAACACCACCGGGGAGGCTGGCCTGTGCCCATTCATGTCCAGTCATCCAGGACAAAGGACCAGCTGGGGGCATGGGGGAAACCTGCCCTTGTCACACACAGGATGTAACACCAGGGCTCTGGGATAAGGGCGAGGATGGGGGCCACATAGCGGAGGGAAAGGGCTCTGGAGCCAAGGAGCAGGTTGGGACCCCAGCTTTGCTCTCACTAGCTACACATTGTAGCCTCAGTCTCCTCTCCTGAAAAATGGGCTCATGCCACTCACTGCAGGGGGCTGCTGGGACGACTTGTGTGCAGATCAGTCAACAAACAGCAGCTGCCAGCTGGAGCCCTGCCTTGGGCTGGCATGGCTGCATTCAGCTCACCACCTCCTCCCGGCAATCGGCTGTGGCTGGCACTGCCATCCTCCCCCCTTGACAGATGAGGAAACTGAGGTCAGAGAGGTGCAGCGCCCCTTCCTTCATCGTACACCGAGCTCTGGCCATCAGAGTAGCAGCGACCTTGGACCCACGGGATCAGATTCCTCATCTGATCACTCTCTGTCAAGCTGTGTGATCCTGGGCAAGCTACTTTACCTCTCTGAGCCTCAGCTTCCAAAGCAGTGAAAGGGGGACATTGCGCAGAGACTGGAGATGGGAAAGCACCCTGGAGACTGGAGAAAGTACCAGACATTCCCTCCCCTGCGGGTCCACTATCATCCCCAAAAGACCCACTCTGGGAAGACCTGTCACCCCTGAGCAACCCTGGTCTCTTCTGTTCTCTGGGTACAACAAGGGTGAGGCCAGGCAAAGCTGGTGGCCCCCAAGGAGAGAGCGCCACATGCTCAAGGTCACACAGCTGGTAAACAGCGGAGAGCAGGGCCAGGCCGCAAGAGGTGGGATGTCAAACCTGAGAGGGGTCCAGGCAGCAGCCAGGGTGGCGGGGAGGGCCCAGCTGGAGCTGGTGGGTTTCGGGAATGGCGGTTACGAGGAGCAGGAAGACCTGTCCCGGCTGAGGGCTCTCCTGCTGGCTCTGAGCTGCGAGGCCTCTTTGAAGGATCGGTCAGTCCCAGGATGTGCCCGCCTCTCCCCAGACGCTCCTCCTCCCGCTGGGCCCAGCCTGGCCACCTGCCTGTGGACTGGCAGCGGGCACTACCTGTCTGGGACACCAGGGCTCCTCTCTGCAGCCACGGCCCAGGCCTTCCAGGCTGTGCTGTCTCCCTATGGCTGGTCTTGTCCCGTCCTCTAGAACCTTCTCTCACCACTGTGGCCAAAGGGCATAGCTACTTTAGAAACCTGACCACATCACCCCCCGTCTAATCCCTTTCGTGAGCCCTCCACCCCAGCATGACAGTCCGGCTCCTCCCTGACAGTTTATAACAGCAATATCCAGCAGAAGTTCAAGGTGAGTCGTACGTGGAATTCAATTTTCCAGCAGCCACATTAAAAAGGTAATAAGAAAAAGGTAAAGTAAACTTAATAATGGATTTTATTTCACCCAATATATCCAACATATTATTATTAATCAATATAAAAATGATTAAGGAGACATTTTATCCTCTTTTTTCTTAGTACTAATTCTTTGAAATCTGAGTGTTTCTTTCGCTAGCCCGTCTCCCTGAGGGTGATAAACTTACAGAGGAAATACCTGACCTGGAGTTAGAGTTCATAAAATCTACAGCTGAAAGGGTACATTCACGTCCCAGGATAGTTTTACACACATTTCGAAGTTTTCCAAGAACGGAATGGGGGATCTGTTTTGAAATCTAAATTGAAATGATGTCAATATAAAAAAAAAAATTCAGATCTTCAGTCACACTCGCCATGTTTCAAGGGCTCAGCAGTCACATGTAGGCTGTGGCTCCCAGAGCAGACACACAGGTGAAGTCCTTCCTTGTCTGGTCCCCACAGCCCTCTCCCGTCTCATTCCCAGCCTGTCCTAGATGCGAGTGAAACCTCCCAGCGTGCCCCGAGTTCCCGCCCCCATGATTCATCCCGGCCCCTGCTCGGCATCCCCTGCTTCCTGCTAATTCCCACTCCTTCCTCCAAGATTCATCTCCAGGTTTCGGCCTCTGTGCAGCCCTCTCTGGCATCCGCTGCCCAGGATAATACTCCTGGTCCCTCCGCTCGTTCCCCTCAGTTCAATGTCACATGGTTTTGTAATCGTCTACCTTGAGGTTCCCAACCTCAGCGTGCTTGATTTGGGCCAGAGGATTCTTGAGGGGGCTGGCCCGTGCCCTGTCAAATGTATAGCAGCATCCCTGGCCTCTACTTCCTAGATGCCAGTAGCATGCCCTCCCCAAGTGGTGGCAATCAAAACTATCTCCAGCTATTGCCAAGGGTCTCTGGGGGCACAATGACCCCTGGCTGGGAACCAGTGCCTGGCATACAGAAGGCACCTAAGTGCGCACCTACACAGAAGAGACTTACCTGAGTTTACTCTACCATGAAGCTCACCTCCTCCAGGAAGCCTTCCATGATGCCCTAGCCTAGTTAGTGCTTCCCCTGGGTTCCCACAGCTCCCTGCACTTACTCCCAGTGCAACCTCCCCCAGGAGAAGAAACTGAGTCTGGTTCACTGCCGTATTTTCAATGCCTTGCCCGAGATTGGTATATAGTAGGTGCTTAATAGGTATCTATAGAACTGACCTGAGAAACAGGGATAACTTAGGTTGAAAAAGCCTCACGGGGCCAGCTTTGCCTGGCTTAGTTCAGGGCTCTTTCATGTCCACAAAGATGCTAATCATAGTCACAGCTCCGTTTACACACCAAGCACTAGGCTACATACTCGGCAGGGCTGAGAGAGGGCAACTGGGGTCCAGACACGTGAGGGCTTGAACTCTCTTCAAAGCAATAATTTGGGGGCTCAAAACTCTGGTTCCTCCTCTCACTGATCAAAAGAACTTACACGTGGAAAAAGATATTTGCAATACACACGGCAAACAAGACGTCTGCATCCAGCATATATAAAGGGCTCTGTGAAATCAGTAAGAACAGGACAGGCAACCCATTAGGAAAATGGGCAAACCTGAAGAGATGCTTCATCCAAGAGGTTATCTGAACAGTCAATAAGCGTACAAAAGGGCGCTCAATCTCACTATGCAGCAGGGAAATATGTGCAAAGTAAAAGGACAACGTGGGGCCACTATACATCGTAACAGGCTACCAAAAAAAAAATAGGATTATACCAAGTTCCACGTTTCAAGTTAAACGTCCCACGGGTGGGAAAGTAGCCTGGCACAATCTCTTTGGCATAAAGAGACGAAAGCTGAATGTGCACCTTCTGTGCAATGCAGCCATTCCACTCTTCAGCAGATATCATCAGACAGGCACCTGACGGTTCATGCTTCTGTCTATCAACATCAACTATCAACACGTTCCCGGCAGCACTATCTGCAATCACCTCCTGCCCCAACCTGGAAATGACTCAAACACCCATTAACAAGAGGATGGATAAATACGTCGATACAAATAAACACGTCTCTCCTGACCAGCCAGGGGAGAGAACAAGCCAGAACGTCACATCGCATGGACGAATCTCACCGGATATTCTGCTGGGAAACTGGCCCCCAAAGCCAGTACAAAAGAGAACGTATAAAAAAAAAAAAAGAGAGAGAGAGAGAGAGAATATATGTTTTTATGTATCTAAAGCACTTTATAGTTTAAACGCCTATAAAGTACAAAGACAGGCGAAATTCAGCTTGAGTAGGAGACTCTGGGATGGTGATGACCCTTGGAGGGGGGGCGCGCCTGGAGGGGGCACAGGTGTCTTGAGGTGGGAGAGGGGGTGCTGGGTACATGCTCTTTTTGATCTGAGTACTGTCACAAGGGCAAGTGGATCTTTGGAAAACTCACCGAGCCGTCCCCTTCCAGTGGGCACCTTTCTGTATGTATGATCGACTTCAAAAAAATAATAGTCCTAAAGCATCACACTTCACCAAACCCGGCCGAGCATCCCCTCACCCACACACCTTTCCTGTCTGTGACAGAGGAACACACAGGACTCCATTCATTCACTCGATTAACACTCGCCACCAGGCACTTCCCCAGGGCCAGGCTTGGTGCCAGACACCAGGAACATAAAGGTGAATTAAGCTTCGGCCCCCAATGGTGCCACCCACACCCCAGTGCCTGGCACCGCCACCCCCCAACCCACACTCAGTAAATGAGCTGCCAGGTTGGGATGGCTTCTGATCCGAGGCCAAGGAGATGATGCCAACTTGGCTTCCTCTCTGTCTCTCCCCCTGGGTGCGAAAAAGTTTTCAGGCTTTTTCCTTATGTTGCGCCAAACCCGGCCATCCTGGCCTGGGGAGCAGGAGTCTCACACAGCTACTTGCCTGCCACCCTCTCTCCTCCCAGCCGCCAGGCTTCCCTCTGCTCCCTGTGGGCCAAGGTCTCTGGGGTTGTCATCTCCAGCCCACATCTCGCTCCTTGACACCAGACACGGCCATTAACTCTGTCCTCATCACCTCCACTTGGCACTGAGCTGGGACCTCAAACTGAATGCATCCAAAGCTCATCTCCCGGTTTCTCACCTTCATTCACCCAACTCCAGCTGGGGGGCAGCTCAGTCTGCTCAGACTGCAAGCCTCGGGCAGAGGGGTGGGGGCAACAAAAGCTTTCGCTCCCCTCTGTGTCTCCCAACCCTCCCAACCCGGCAGCCAATCCTATCAACAGCGCCTTCAAAACAGCCAGGCAGCGATTTCTGAGATCTGACGCTGAAGGCACAGGTAAGAGACAAACTGGGTGTCATGAAAATTCAAACATTTTGTGCTTCAAAAGAGCCTGTCCACGGGGTAAAAAGGCGACCTCCAGAATGGGAAACTACCTGCAAGTCACAGATCCGAGAAGGGACTGATATCCAGGATCTACAGAGAACTCCTGAAACTCAACAATCCCAGACCAAACCACCCGATTCAAAAGCAGGCAAAGGACGCAAAAGGACGTTTCTCCAAAGAGATACAAACGGCCAACAAGCCCATGAAAAGATGCTCAACGTCAACGAGTCATCAGGGAAATGCAAATCAAAACTCCAGTGAGACGCCACCTCACACCCATCAGGATCGCAACAGCTAGAAAAATGAACAGAAAAACAGAAAAAAAAAATAACAAAGGTTGGCCGGGATGCAGAAAAAATGGGAACTCTTGTGCATTTGTGGGTAGGAATGTAAAATGGTACGGCCACTGTGGAAAACAGTACGGAGGGTCTGTCAAAAATGAAAAACAGAACTACCTTATGATCCAGCAATTCCACTTCCGGGTATGTCTCCCAAATTGTTGAAAGCAGGGTCTCGAAGAGGTATTTTTACACCCAAGTTCACAGCAGTGTCACTCCCAACACGCTAAAACGTGGAAGCAACCCAAGTGTCCATCGATAGAGAAACAGATCAACAAAGTGTGGGCTAGCCGTACAACGGAGTATTACTCAGCATTAAAAAGGGAGGAGATCCTGACACAGGCTACAACCTGGATGAGCCCTGAGGACATTATGCTCAGTGAAATAAACCAGGCACAGAAAGACAAGTACTGATTTGCACGTACATGAGGTCCTCAGAGTAATGGAAATCATGAAGGCAGAAACTGTGCCCGTGGTTGCCAGGGGCTAGGGGATGGAGGACAGGGAGTCAGTGTTTCATAGTTAAGAGTTTCAGTTTCCTAAGATGAAAAGAGTTATTGGGATGATGGATGGTGGTGATGGTTGTAGAGCAACATGAATATGTTTAATATCACGGAACTGTACACTTAAAGATGGTTAAGACGGTACATTTTATGTTGTGTGTATTTTAACACAACAGAAAAATCCCCACTACACCAGAGCCGGGACCCACTCACTTCACATCACTCACACTTGCTGGGTGTTTGTATTTTGTATAACCACTTTGGTCCAAGGCATCTTCATCTCTTACCTGCCTAACTTCTAACTGGCCTCATGGATTCTGCCCTCCTGTCATCTGTCCGTTTTCCGTTAGCATCCAGAACAACTGCATGAAGATGGAAATCACATCCTGGCCCTCCTCTGCTCTGAATCCTCCTGTGGCTCCCACTTCACTTGGGAAAAGCCAGTCTCCATAAGTCCTCAGGCCCTACAGGCTCAACCCTTGTCCCTTGCCTTTCCATCTTCATCCCTCTTCCACCCGGCCTCACTCTCCTCCAGCCACACAGCCCCCTTGCTGTTATGCGCAACCGACTCTGCACCAGTTGTCTCTTCTCCCCAGCGCCTTCCACTGGCTAACCCGGCCCGTAACTGACTTCCTGTATCACGCACTCACTGTCTGGGGCCCTTGAGTGCTTTGTGCATCAGAGTAGTGTGTGACACACATGTGGCGCTCAAATATTTACTGAGTAGAATCCTCACTCTGGGCCCCTCTCCACTTGGCAACCAGGAAATACCCGACCCCCTAGGGCGACCTGAACTTAGCACATTATGTCCCAAGCTCAGCCCCACCCATCACCTCCCTCCTGGTCCTTCTGCTCCACCCCTCCTCTCTCAGGGTGGGCAGGACACTTTCTACTTGCATGAATGACACGGCTAAGCCTCCCCACTGTCCTCAGGAGGTCATTCTTCCCCTGGCTGATGGCTACCTCGTTATCTGACCCCTGAGCTCTGGCTCAACGTCACTTCTATCAGCCACGGGGGCGCCACACACACCCCTGATCTGCGGATCCACATTCTCAATCTCTCTCAGGCTCCATGAGAGTGCGGATACACGACCCAGGCCTGGACAATGACAGCATTCTGCTCCAGGCCCCAGTGTTGGTTCAGGGATAGATACACGACTCAATCTAGGTCAGTGGAAGTTGGCTAGAGACTTTTACCAGATCCTCTGGAGAAGCTGAACAAGTAGGGTATGGGGCTGTCTCTAATCACCACTTGCGAGCCTGCCTGAGACTGAAGCCAACCCAGGAAGGCGGAGCTGACAGATGGAGACATGAATCTCTGACATGAGTTGGGCTCCTGGATCCAGTCATGCCTGAAGCCAATCCTACCCCTCAATTTTTTAGTTAACATGAGACAATAAATTTACTTTTTTACTTAATTCCAAGGGAGATGGGTTTCTGTTTATCAAGAGCCCCTACCAACAGGTACCTACATACACTTTCCCCAACCTTATCTTGGCCTGTTATTGCCTCAGGTCAAGCATCACCTTTTCCAGGAAATCCTCCCTGAACACCCCAGACTGGATTAAGCACCCTTCTATGCCTATCCTTCACCATTCTCTATGGTAACAGCTGTCTATCCCTTCTTGAATGTAGGGAGCTCATGGACTGAGGGGTCCTGCAGTCTTTAAGAAAACTTCTTTTTTTTCTATTCCTAACCTTAACACAGAGCTTGGCACACCCACAGGCATTCATAATTTATTTTCTGAGATCACTCTGCAGATCATTACTTTTCCCTAGATACCACAGAGTGATGAGAGAATGGGTTTTGCAGGAAGATAGAGAGGAGTTTGAATTCTTCACCTATAAGCTTTGTGACCTTAAGCAAGTCACTTAACCTCTCTGAGCCTCATTTTCTTATCTATGAAAGAGGAGAGTGGCTAAATATACACAAAGGCCTTACTGGAGCAGAGTACCATGTTGGAGCAGAGTAAATGCTCCATTAAGGGCAGTGCCTGCCTCTACTTTCTCCTCCAGGACACAAAACCTGCCTTTCTCTTTCATTTCTGTTCTACCTCTGGTGTGGGCATCTGTCAACCTGCCTGCTGAGAATGCATTCTCCTGTCTTCTGGGATCTGTCCTTGTGACCAGGATGGGGCTGACCCCATGCCCAAGACCAGCATCTGAGGTCTGGTCAGTAAGAGGATACAGACACTCATGGATGGGCACGAGACTCCAGGTGGGTGAAGAGGAATCAATACTAGGATTTGCAAGAATTATTAGAGAAATGGCTCTCTTATAGCCAAGAATGCTAAGTTAGCAGGATGTATGCCTGGAGATGTTATTGGGGAGAGCGTGCCTGATAATGAAGATGCCACAGAATAAAGCCCACCTAAAAGACAGAGAGCAAAAGAGACAATGCCCTGATACAGTAGGGCACCTGGATACAGCTATACCTGAAGGCAATCTACCTTCAGACTTACCATTTACCTAAGCCAATAGATTCCTTTATTTTCCATCTTCACTATTTTAAATTAGGATTCTATCACTCACAGTCAACTTATACACACATAATAGGCTGTTTTTGACCTCTGCATGCTTCCCACTCAAGTGGTCTCCTCCCAGGCCCCAGAGTGATTTTTTGTTTGTTTGTTTTGACAAAACTAAGCAAAACTGATTTCTAAAGTCTTATTTGAAGACTCACAGTGACAGCTGGAGCCAGCTAACCACTCTCACTTCTGTCCCAAGGGCATGGATTTGAGTCTTCCTCAGGAGAATATCCTTACCAGAGGTCAGAAGGTTGTTCCGAGACATTACGCTTAGGAAGTCTTTGGCTAACTTCCTCCTTTCCCTGCCCCCTAATTGTAGTTTATGGCTCTTCTGATTGTATTACCATCCACGTCTTTGTTGTGGAGGTTTTGCAATGGCCGATGGCCAAAAAGGTAGACAGGCTTGACCAAGAACAAAGCAAGTAATGAATACTTGCTGATGTAATGTTTCCAGATAAGACGGAAGACCCTCTCATGGGGGGGGGGGGGGATTTGGTGGGGGTTTTAAGTGCACAGTTTGCAGGCCTGGGTCTGAGGCAGCACATCAACGGGAATCCAGTTTCCTAGGACATTAACCTGCCCGCTGCCTCCCTTCTGAACAAATGCAGCCCAGGACCAACCAGGAGACCCTCCTCCCTCTCACTTGCTCCTGAAGCAGGCAGAAGAGGAAAAATTTCAAAGACTTTGAAAGCTGCTCAGAATATGAACGCTTTAAAAATCAGAGGGAGGAACTCATGAGAAAGAAGGGGTGTTTTCTCACGGTTCACTGACTTGCGAGGCCAGATTCCGAGTGAGTGAATGGCCTTTTCCTAAAGAAAAGTGGCGAAGAGAATTGGGGCCTTGAGGAGGCCTGGGACCTTGCTGGAGAGTATTTCCATCGGCCGACTTGCCTGGACATTGCCAGGAACAGAGCCAGGGAGCAAGATGCTGTGGGAGGCAACCCTGAACTCCTCTGGACCTGTTTCCTCATCTGTAAAATGGGTGAACAACAGAATCCCTGTTACTGTGAATTATTGAGCACCTCTATGCATCAGGTACCATATAACTTTACCTACAATCTTCCCAGCAACCCAAGAGATGGTCACCAACATGATCCCCATTTTACAGGTGAGGAAACTGAGGCCCAGAGAGGGGAAGGGGTTGGCCCAAGGGTTCACAGCTTGTGCACAAGCCAACTCAAGTGTGCCTGACCCCAAAGGCCCTATCTTTCCACCACATCAGGGCTCCTCTTGATGCCAGCCCCATGAGTCATTATGAGGTTTCAATAACATCACACACAAAAAGATAAAGATGCAGCTGTCTGCTCAGAAACTGGCAAGACATAGGGAGTCAGGGATTTGAGAAATGAATGGCTGGAGAGAGAGGCACATCCCTGGAGTTGGCATCAACCCCTCTGCCTGGGCTCTTGCTATCCCTGGTCCTAGGCGGAGAAGGTCCCAGGGAGCAGAGCTGGGTTAAGGCAACAGTGAACAATCACCTCCTTTCAGGGAAGAGGGACACACCTGGGTGTCCTCGCTGTCCAGAATGTGGGCTCTCAACCGTGCATCTGACAGTGCCCAGCACTTCCTGCCATAAGCCCAGCCCCACCAGGAACGTGCCACCCACCAGCTGACCCCACCAGAAGCGGGCCAGGGAGGAGCCGTCCTTTCCCACCCACTCTTGTGGGGCTTCACGCCACACTGGTTTTTCTGGCCCATAGGATGAGAGGACGTGCTGTGAACCTCCCCACCCCGTGCAGCCCAAGACCACCCAGGGTCTCCAGCAGGACCACCCAGGGTCTCCAGCAGGAAGACATGCTTAAACCTCTGGGGTTCAAGGCAAAACTCCAGCCTTTCCCACCTACCGCGACCCCACCAGTCTCACCCCCCAAATTCCCCCTTGGAGCCCCGAGTCCTCCCAGATGGTGGGTGGGGTTCGAAGCCCATCCCTCCACTTCCCCAGACAAGCAGTCCTATTCCCCTGTGCTCTGTTTCTTGCAGCTGAAAATGCGGATAATAAAAGCCCCTCCCCGGAGGGTGAGATGAGTTTGTACCTAGGAGGCCCTCAGGGGAGAAGCTGGCACACACGAGGGCATCAGTGATCACCGGCTATGAAGATCACGATTTTGACACCAAATGCATTCTTGTCCCTATACTGTTACTGACACTGTGCCTTCTTCCTACAACACCTCCCTTCCCTTCTCACCTCCTCTAATAATTACGGTGATAACAGAGGTAAAAACCTGCCTGCACTTGCACACAGGTGCTCCCAGTTCTCAGGCCTTCACACTAGGACTGAATTACACCAGCAGCTTTCCTGGTCCCCCAGCCTGCAGGCGGCAGACCACGGGACTTCCCAGCCCCCATCATTGGGCCAGCTAACTCTTGAAATAAATTTCTTACATCCGTCTGTCAGACCATCCATCCGTCCATCTCCTATTGGTTCTGTTTCTCTGGAGAACCCTAATACATCTTCCTTCGTGTCCATTTCTTCCCCTAAAACATCGGCTCCCCAAGGGCTGGGACGGTCTGCCTTGCTCACTGGCTGGCTCTCCCGTGCCTAACAGAGTCCAGCATATAGTATTTGCTGCATCAATGAGACCCCACTGAATCCTCACAAAAAGCCACTGATGTATGTGATGACAGGATCACTTTAAAATGAAGACATGAAAGGTACAAATAATCAAGAACATCACCAAAGGCCGCATGGCACTAAATGGTAAAACTCAGATTTTAACGCTGGGCTTTTGGATGCCAAGCTCCTGCTCTGACTGAGCAGGGGAATCCCATGTCCCACGTGGGGCTCCACCATGCAACCTGGGAAGCTGCCAATGGGACTGGTCTTGAAACACATCAAGGCTGTACTTGGGGTGGGGGGACATTCCCAGGGGACTTTCTCTGTGCCATCAGAGCCTGGAGAAGTCAGATCTGAAGGGGCTTGTGGAGCAGCTACAGCCCCTGCTGAGAGCAAGCATGCTGCCCACCCGCTGTGAGGTCAGCGACCTCTGACCCCACAGAACTGACGCCTGTGCAATCCTTGAGTGTGTGTCATCACCTGGAGGATACAGAAGGACAGGAAGGATCCCCAGGGAGGAAGACCTCGTCGAGACCCCCAGCAAGTGGGTAAGGTGGCCTCAAACCCGAGTCACCCGCTTCCTGGAAGGGCTCTGTCACATGACACTCACAGGGGCCACCAGAGCACCCACCAGCTCTCCCTGCCGCCTCCAGCTTGCAGGGGGTGGGGGACCCAGACCCCACTCTGTCCTGCAAACCTGTTTTCATGATCCTGAGCGAGTCACAACTCTCTAGACCTTGCTTTCCCATCCGCGAAAGGAAGGGGCTGGACTCCA
Organism: Camelus bactrianus; assembly: GCF_048773025.1. Taxonomy (NCBI): domain Eukaryota; kingdom Metazoa; phylum Chordata; class Mammalia; order Artiodactyla; family Camelidae; genus Camelus; species Camelus bactrianus. Next base: position 17,406,539 of record NC_133570.1, read on the forward strand.
TTTCTAATCTCGCCATTCTCCCCCGGACTCTCAGCCCTCAGATCATACTGCTGGCCTACGGTGCGCTCCAGGGGGAGCCGTGAACACACTGCATGCTGCCTGCCAGAGGAGCTCATGGCCTCTCTGTGGCCAAAGAGCAAAAGCAATACCTGGCAGGGCCTCACACCTACTCCTGGAGCCACGGAAGGTGACACCCCCCACCCCAAACCAAATCAAACCCAAAGTTGTATTCCGCCCTCTTGCAGCCAACCCCGGCTTCCTCTTCCTCCCCTGCAGCCTGGGGCCAGCTGGGCGGGGTGAGGGGCCCTGGGGGTGGGGTTAGCGGGTGGTGGGGGTGGGGATTCAGAGCCCTGGACTGCAGGGTGGCAGGCCTCCTGACCTCCCTCTCTTCACCAGGGAAGCTGCACACACCATGTCTCCCACGCCTCCAATGGGGATGCTTGGCCGAGCCCCCGGGCTCTGTGCGGGTTCTGATGGTTCTAAGGCAGGATGTCACTCGCGGCCAAAGGAAGTGGGACAGAGTTTCTAATGAGAGCAAGGAAGAGCCGTGTTAGCGAGTGTGCGGGGGGGAGGGGAAGGGGAAGTGGAGCAGGTGGGGGAGGGAGAAGACTGATAGGGACAGGGAGTGGGGTGGGGAACCAGGCATGGGGAGAGACACAGACAGGGGTCGGGGGACGAGAAACAGTGAGAGGCAGAGAAAGCGCTGATCATTAAGAGTTAAGGTAGCTGCTGGTCTGGCCCCTCCAAAGCCCCCACCTCCTGCCATGGGGCTCCCCAGATTCCCACTTGCTGAGGACCACCTTTGCGACGTGGCTACAGCCGGAAGCCCCTTGACTCTCACCTCCTTAATGTTTCTCTTCAATGGATTCAATATTGTTAAAACATTTTTGAAAGATACTCTAACCTCACCCTCAGCTTAAATTAAAAAATAACAGCAAAAACAAACACAAAAGAAGCAATCCTTATGTCTCCAAGCTGAAGGCTGCCGCCTGTCCCGGGAGCCCCGCAGAGGTCTGCTCTTAGTAAATCAGGAGGAATCTGGAGAGAAGCACGGAGTTAGCTGAAGACTTTGTCCGGGAAGTCATCAGAGGATGAAGGGGAACTTGGAGAGGAAAACTCTTTTGTATTCTCCAGGGTAAAGTCCAGGGTCTCCGACGTGGCCAATTTTAACAGCCTCCCTCCCCCAACATACACACACATACTAAAATGTCTGTGTCATGAACTCTACCAAACCTACAAGGCCACAATTTTGCACCTGTGGTTCCCTTTTCCTAGAAAAGCTTTCCTGCCTTCCTCTACCCAGCTAACTCCTATTGGTACAATCAGTAACCCCTCCACCAGGGAGCCTTCCCTGACTGCCTCTCATCCCTGTGCCAGTGTCCCCCAAAGAGCTGAGCACCCTGCATGGCCCCCCTGGCTCTCTGCCTCCTCCCCTGGAAAGCACAGGGCTGGGCATCCCCCACATCCTCCCAGGACTCCGCAAGGCCCCCAACTCCTAGCATGGGTTGCACAGCCATTTGTTGACTCAGTGGGAGGACAAAGGAAGAAATGAAGGTACCAAGCACTCTGGGATGGGTTGAAATCAAACCAAGACCTTGTCTGTGCTCTGCGAAAATTTTCCAGGCAGAAGTTCTGATGTGACAACAATGAGCTGACCTGGCTCCAATCGGCCTCACCCACTTCCTGGCCCCTGTGAGCCTCAGCTTTCTCACCTACAAAATGAATACAACAGTGTTACTACGATAGATAGCGTTGAGCTAAGAAAACTACCCGCAAAGAACTAAGGACCCAGGAGGCATTCAAATGTTAACTACAATCATTATTTTTATTACCACCTGACACTCACCAAATCACAAAATAGTATTATGAAGGGACCCAAGAGATGAGTAGATCGAGGTTGCCAGGCGTTCCGTAAAGGGCCCAAGAATCATCACTTTCAGTTCTGTGGACCACACGGTCTCCACCGGAACCGCTCGACTCTGCCACTGTTGCCCAGAAACAGCCACAGACAAAATGTAAATAAAACTTTATTCACAAAAACAAGCAGTGGGCCACATGTGGCCCACGGGCTGTGGTTTGCCAACCTCTGATCTAGGCTGTCTCTGCTCCAAGTGTGGTCTTTAGAGAAACTATCCCGGAGTCCCCTGGGAGCTGGGTAGAACGGCAGTCACCAGGCCCTGCTCCAAACCTGCTGAGCAGAATCTGCACTTTGGGAAGGTCTCTAGGGGATTCGTGAAAGAGTTCAAGTTTGAGGGGTGCGGTAACCGACTTCCCAGCTTGGCACCTTGGGTCAGAGATGTGATTTACTCGTTTTCCTGTCTGATGCCTTCGCCAGGCGGTTCACTCCAGGAAAAGTGGGACCTGGTGGCTTCCTGAACTCTGCACCCCAGCATCTAACTGAGAACCTGCCACGTGTCCTTCTTCAGCAAGTCACTGAGTGCCCAGTATGACCCAGGCCCAGTGCCATGGGCTGAGGACATGGCAGTGACCAGAGACACTAGAGGAGGCATCACTCAGTGGCTCTGAGCAGGGATGGTTGGATGGATGACTCCAGGAGGCAGCCACTGGAGTTGGGCGCATCTGGGTTGGAATTCCGGTGCTGTCATATCAGGCCTGTGTGACCCCAGGAAAGTGACTTGAGCCTTAGTTTCCGGGAAATGGAGCTGTTAATAACAAATGTCTCCCTGGGACCCTGTGAGGACAGGGAAAGGGTATGGGGTGGTGTCCCCACAGCTGTGCAGGTGGTGGAGATGCGCTGGAACACAGACATACACTGGCTGGTACTCAGAGCAGAGGGACCTTGGCTGGCCCCAAATATTTCCCAGCGGGTTAGCCAGGGACCTGAGCCAGGTAAGGTGGGACCCTGGGGCTCAAAGATAGGGGTTCCTCACTCAGGGAGTGTGGAAGTGGGATAAGGGCTGAGTGTGTAAAAAGCCTTGAAAGTTTACAGTGGCAGAAAAGGTATCGGAGGCCTCAGACAGCCTCAGATGGTCTACAAAGCAGAGCTGGAAGAACTCTTGGAGAACACTGAAGCCAGTGGTTAAAAATACACATATTGGTTTTTTAAAGCAATGGATCTACTTGTTGTTCAAGTGACACTCAGGCAGGTCCCTGGTGTCCTCAGAGCGCTGAAGATGTGCACTGGGCTGGAGGGCCCTCGAGGCCAGGAGAGCCCAGGCCATCCATCTCCGGGGCAGCTTCAGGTCACTCTGGTTTGGCCCAAGCTCCTGAGTTTCCTAAAAAGTGAGACACTGAAACTATTCTCTAAAAATATTTGAATGTCTTCTTGTTTTAAAATCAAACACTATGGGGGCTAAACAAAAACCATCCCAGGGGTCGAAGCCATTGACTGACAGCTTGTTACAGCCCAACCGCCCATTTCACAGGTGGGGAAACTTGAGTCTCAGAGAGGGGAAGCAACTGGCGCAACGTCACACAGCGATGTGGAGGCAAAGCGGGGATCCAGCTGCCTCCAAGCTCTAGCCCACCCCAAATGCTCACAGGAGTGGGGGAAGTGGGAGGGAGTAGGGGGACTTTGGAGGGAAGGAATCTAGACTTCACAAGCCAAGAGCCCTGCTCGGTCTGTCTGTCCAGGAAGGCGTGTGATCAAAGGGGCAGGAAAGAGGATGAATTATTATTAATGACACGTAATAATTTTATCTTGCTGTAACATAAAAGAATAATTCGATAATAATGAAATGATAACAACTGACATTTTCTGAGCATTTTCTACATGTGAGGCATTAAGACAGTATTGAGAATGGGTAAGATGGTAATTTCAAGTGTAGATCCTGGATTCTAACCCCGTCTCTCCCATCCTAGATGGGCGACCTCGTGCCAATTATTCCACCTCTCTGTGCCTCAGTGTCTACACCTCACCAGGCTGCTGGGAGAATTAAACAAGTTCAAGTACATAAAGTACCTGGAACACTGCCCGGCGCCCACTAAGCCCTGTTGGCAGTATACTTGTATTTACTGCCTCTGGACAGCTGGGGACACCGAGGCTCACAAAGGGACATGTTGGAAGACTCCAAAGAGGTCTGACCCTGGGGTCTGGCACTTTGCCTGGGTGGGTACTTGACCCCCACAACCCCTCCCGTGTAACACAGGAGGTAGGACCTATTTGCACCTCTGTTCTGCACGCGAGAAAATGGATGCAAAGGGAAGGCAGCCGATGAACTCAGACACATCGCCCTTGAGGATGCTATCACCAAACCCACTTTCTGGCCACCTCCACCTGCCCGCCACCTCCTGGCCACAGCCGCCCAGGTCAAAAGTCTGGCTGATGCAAGAATTCACTTGGCAGACGGGCCGGCTACCTGCCAGCTGAGCACGCAAGATAACAAAGGCTCCTCCTGGGGCACGTAGGCACTGCCCTCTGCGGTCCCCCTGCCATTTCTGGGGAATGGACCAGCTCTCAGGCACCTCTGAATGAATCATTCCCACAAACCCTCGGGCCGCAGCAGCCCCTGGGGTGGAGGAGACCCAAGCAGGGACATGGGAAAGCACGGGCATCCCAGAACCTTCCCTGGTGCAGCCCCGGAGAGGGCAGATGACTCTGAGAGGACAAGGGGCTTTGCATGTGTTAAGAACAGGTGACGAGTGGGGAGGGCAGGAGCTGCCACCCAAACAAGCTTCCACGACGATGCCACATGGCAAAACGAAGCCACACAGGCCACACCCGGGCTGTCCAACCACCAATACCAGCCACTTCTGACCTGCCGCTCTTGCTACAAACGGATCCAGAGTCACGTCAATAATGCATCTGTTAACACAACGCTGCAGACTGACTACACTTCAATAAAAAAAAAAATAAATAATGCATGTGACAGCCTCACTGATCCCAAGGTGGTACTGCACCCGAGTTCAGACTCAGTCCACCCCCATTCCCCGGCAGAGAGGCCCAGAGAGGGGCAGCCCCTTGCCTGCCTCCTCAACCCTGTTTCCATGTCCCCAGGCTGCCTTCTTCCAGCACAGGAATTCAGGATTTAAAAAGGCCAAGAAAGGGAAAGTCTGCCTGAATGCATAAAAGCAGGAGAGGCTGGACAAGGCCACCAGAAGGCACGGTCTCCACGGCCCCCCCTAAAAAGGAGCTGCCCAGGCGAGGCGAGGTTGGTGGCTGGGACCCTGGTACACACAGATCAACGCTGGCTGAAGGTCCCAAAGCAGTAGGTGACAGGTTCAACCTCAGGAAGAACCAATGACCTTGGAGCAAGGGATTGTTCTTCCGCCCTCTGACCTGGGCTCTTCCTGGGCAGCCTCACTGTCACCGAAAGCCAAGAGTGTGAGGGGAGAGGTGGGCATTCCAGGTGCGGGGGCGCCACCTGGGAGAAGGGTTGAGATGTTTGTGTGTCCGGGATGTCACAGGTGGGACGTTGTTAACTCAGGACTGCTGGTCTCAGGCCTGGGAGTGACACCACTTGAAGTAAGCGGTGGCTCACTTAGGCCCCCGACTTAGGCCTCCCCACCAGGGGAGGTCACCTTCAAATGAACATGGAGGTATGGCGGCAGGGTGAGCACAGGCAAGACCAGACCCTATTTTGGAGCCAAGGGACAGGCTTTCCCTTAGGGCTGCCGTCTGGGAAACCCTCCAAGGGTCTCCCTGGCCTTCAAGGATCCTCACTTGTCAAGGGACCCCCGCTGGCCTGGAGTGGGAAGGTGTGAGCCATTTCCCCCCTTTCCTTTATCCCACGCACAGGTGCCTAAAGGCACTACCAGACCCAGCGCCAGGTCCTGGGGTGGGCACCAAGAGCCCCTGGCTTCCTCATTGCCACCCCTTGTCCTGTTCAGAGCCTAGCAGTAGGCCCTCAACCAATGTCCATCACTGTTACGGGAGGGACGTGGGGCACCTGTAACTCAGCTAAGCGCTCCGCAGACCTGATCTGTTTCCCTAATTGATGGTCCCGGAGGTTCCCGGTCACTCTGCATGGTTACTCTGCTAATGAGGAGCTTAATTTCGTGTGTTAGACAATAATTTACAACTAGCACATCAGAGCCGGTGATTTCCAAGATCACAGCCACGTAAGACTAAGTTCAAGATTCTCCGAGCCCTCATCTGCTGCTGGTGGGATTGTAAAGTGGTGCAGCTGCTTTAGAAAACAGTTTGGTGGTTCCTCAAAAGGTAACACGTAGCGTTACCATGTGACCCCAATTCCACTCCTAGGGCTATGCCCCAGAGAACTGAAAACACACACCCACACACAGACTTGTACCCGAATTTTCACAGCAGCATTATTCAAAATAGCCCCAGAGTGGCAACGACCCAAATGCCCAACAACTGATAAATGGATAAAGTGCGGTATATTCATACAACGTGTTTAGCCATAAAAAGCAATGTAAATACTAAAATAAACAAGGAATGAAGTACTGCCGTATATTATCACACGGACGAACCGTAGAAACATCCTCAGTGAAAAGTACCAATCACAAAAGACCACAGGACACGATTCCATTTGTATGAAATGTCCTGCCTAGGCAAAGCCATAGAGCCAGAAAGTAGATTAGTGGTTGCCAGGAGCTAGCGGGAGGAGGGATTGAGAGTGACCGCTGATGGACCCAGGGTTTCTTTTCGGGTAATGAAAATGTCCTAGAATTAGACAGTGAGGATGGTTGCACAACTCTGTGTATATCCCCCAAAACCACTGAATTGAATACTTTAAAAGGGTGGCATATGAGTTCTATCAATAAAGCTACCATTTTAAAACTTACATGATCTTTTTTATAAAGATGATATAAATATATACATTAAGTAAATAATAGCACAACTGGGATTCAGTGGGTTAAAATGGTTCATAAATGATACAATAAACCCGATTTTACAGTCATGAAAACTGAGGCTGAGTAAGGGGGAATGACTTGCCCAGGCCACATCACTACTAAACCAGAGTGAGTCACACTGAAGTATGTCCAAACCCAGAGGCCTTGCCTAACCATCAAGCCACCCAGCTGAACGAAAGGATATGAGATGGGACACAGGTAGAGGTGCCCACAGCCCAGAATGGGAGACAGACCTGTAAAGAGGCTCACAAGTGTGGGAAAGGGCCAGTTACCTCTGTGGGACTCAAAACAGGAAACCCCCAACAATGGAGAGTTCCAGGGAGGGCTTCCAGGAGGAGGTGCTGTTTGAGGAGGCTTCTGAAGGATGAGTAGGAGTTTCCCAGCCCTCCTCCCCAACATCTCTACAAGACTCATGAAGTCAGGGGGCCTGAGGATGAATTTCAGCTCTGCCACGTCCTAGCTGTGGGATCTAGGGCCATGGACACATGATCTTTCTGAGCCTCAGTTTCCCCATCTGCAAAATGGGAGGCAGGCAAGGTGATAGGCCTCTCAAATTATTACACTCAATCGGATGGGTCCCACCTTTCCTTCCCAGGGGACGGGCCTTTAAGTGGAAAAGCCAGACCCTGACCTCTGTCCTATATAATAATAACAGACTGTGCCCAACCTTGGTGATCATGCCCCCTTTCCCAGTCCCAGGTTTACGGGGAACCTTCCGTTCAGCTCTCACTGAGAGGGGGAGGTTGCAGGGCGGTGAGATCATCTGGTTAGATTCCTCCCCGCTCCTGGTGGATGACCCCTAAGTTCACCAGGGCTGCCCCTATAGCATACTCTTGGCGCCCCCCTCCCCAGGCAGCGATTTCCGCCCCCCAGTCCCTCCGCTTTAGACATGCCTTGCAACTCCACGGCGACTGCAAGTTAACTTCCACGCGCCCCTCGGCGCGTCCCGGCGCCCGCGTTGGGGGCCCCGCGCGCCGGGGAGGGGTCGGGGACTCAGACAGCGGAGATACGCCGCCTCCCCCGTCAACACACACAAACACACTCACACACGCTGAGCGCCTCCCGGACGCAGGGTCCGAAGCCGGAATCGCGGTCATAGGGGCCAGGTCTCCGCCGCACCCGGCAGAAAGCGCTCAGAGCGCCGGGCGGGTGCGGATTCGCGCACCGCCCGCCCGCGCCGCCTCCCTCCCAGCACCCAGCCCCGGAGCCCGAGCAGCCGCGCCGGGCCTGGGAAGAAGCCGCGAGGGCCGAGGGCTTCCCCGCGCCCGGGGCCGACCTAGGGGCGGCCACCTGCCGGCGGCTGCAACCTAGGGCCCCCGCGCCGCCCCACGGCCACCTACCGTGCGAGGCGCGCCGAGAAAGCGCCGCGCGCCCAGCGACTCGCGGCTCGCCAGCCTCCCCGGCCGGGGGAGGGGGAGATGCCCGCGCCGGGGGCGGAGCCGCGGCGCCGTGACGTAGAGCGTGGGGGCGGGCCTGGGCGAGGCCACGCCCATCGCCGCTCCCCTCCCCCTCGGTCCCGCCTCCGGACCGCGCGGTGGGGCGGGGCGTTCCTGGTTGCTGACAGCCAGCAGTGGAGCCCCTGGTCTGCATTGCCGGCTTGCCCCCAGGATAGGCGGCTCACCACTTTTCCTCCCGGGGTAGCTCTGTTTAAGAGCAGTTCCCTTCTGTCTATAAGCAAGGGAGTGGAGTGTTCTTATGCTACTGCTTGTGTAAAACAGAGAGAAAAGAGAGACAGGCTATCATACAATTCATACTCATCAGTGGTTCTCAAGGAGGGTGTAATTTTGTCCTGCGGGCCGCCCTCCGCCGCCACAGCGAAGAAGCATTCAGCCTAAAATGTCAAGAATGTGAGGTTGTGAAACCCTGATAGACAAGAATAAAATAAAACTCCAGGCTAGTAGATCTCAGCTCAGTTTAACCTCTCTGTGCCTCCCTTTCTCCATCTGTAAAATGGGAAAGATTACATGTCTATATATGCATGTACATTGAGTACCTGAAGGAAGGGGAGGAAGGAATACGGTCTTACTCTTCACTGTGAACCTTTGTTCTTTGTTCTGCTTGAATTTTTTTTAGCCATGTGTATATATTATCTATGTAAAATAAATTTCTGTAATAGTTATCACCATAACAGCAAATATATATATATATAACTACCTATATATTATATATATATTTACATAATATTTAGGCATTGTTCTAAACACTTTCTATATTTACACATTCAAACCTTTAATAGCCTTTTGAGAGGTCTATTTTCATCCCCATTTTACAGATAAGGAAAAAACGACATGCAGACATTAATTTGTCCATAGTCAGCCACATGTTTATTCATAGCTCATTCATTAATTTCTTCATATGTCCAATAAATAGTGCCTGCCATGTAGAAAGTGCTAAAACTGACAAAATGAAATCCCCTGCCTCCATGGAGCCCCACTGTTACTGGTCTGGAAACAATAAAATAATGTTATATAGTGTTCATTGTGCACATATTACAGGCTTTGTATGACTAACTACATAGTAACCCTGCTGGGTGTTTTATAATGTCCTCTTCTGGGTGGAGAAATGGAGATCAAGGGAAGAGGTCTGAATGGGGCATGTGTTTAATAATATTCTAGCAACATCCATTTCCTGAGCGAGTCAGCATGTTACAGGAGGACTAGGGTTGTGCATCTGAGTAGGGGAATCTGGACCCTCCAATGAGCATTGTGGACTTAGGTACAGGGCAATTAACCTGGTCCAAATAGGGAGAGCCAAGGGTGTTTGCACTGAAGCCTGAAGAGTTCATAAAAGAAGGTTCTGGTCACAGGGACCTGCAGGGACAAAGGTCCAGCAGGGAGGACCTTTGTCATGGAGCCTTGCATGAAGGGCAGAGTGGACAGGATGTGGGGTGGGGTGAGAGGAGATCAGGGGGGTCCACAGGGGCTGGATGCTGCAGGGCTTTTTGTGCTATAAGGAGTCAGGGCTTCGTCTTGCAGAGATGGAGAGATAGGGAAGGAGTTCGGTCGGGGAAAGACACGTCAGCTTTGCTTTCTGCAAAGATCCTCTGGCTGTTGTGCAGAAGAAGACAGGCAGGGAGACTGTTTTAGAGGCTGTTGAAATACTCCAGGGAAAGCAGGTCAACCCAGGCGGGGCTGGGGGCATGGAGGGTGTGTTTGCGTTCCAAAGATGTCTAGAAGACAAGATTGGCAGGTGTCAGTGGTGGCCCTAAAGAAGGGGACCAGAATGATCTCCTGGTCCCTCTCCTCTCAGCACCCCCAACTCAGCTAACACCTTCACGTCTCAAGCTGATGAAGTCAAAACTGGTAGTTTCTGTTTCGGAGCAAAAAAATGTGACTTATTTTTAAGCTCTGAAATTCTCTTCCAGGTGGTGAGATGCTCACATTTCGAGAGACATGTTGGAACCAGGACCCATGGAAGGAACCATCGGTTGATGACTCTTTGTCCCATTCACTCCTGGCCTTTTTAGATGTTGTTTTTCCCCTGTTTCTTTTTACCTTTGTTCGCTATTTTGGCTTGTAATTTTTATTTGTTTTCTGTTTGTTTTTTTTTTTTATTACCGCATGTTTTGCTTATTCATGAATTCATTAGCAAAAGTTAAATAAATGTATGGATAAAACAAATTAAATATAAAATAAATACTTCGTTATTTTCTTCCGGGTTTTGCCGGTTAGTTTCGCCAAGTGTATATGTTATGATTCAGCAATGCTAATGGGCCTTTTTGTGAGAAGGTAAGGACATCACCCGCTGTGAGTGGAAAGCAGCCTGGAAGATACAGACTTCGACTGCAAAGAAGTTTAAGGACTCACTTAATTGATGGATTTCTATTGTGATTTCCTTTTATGGGACTCACAAGATGGATACACTGAAAAAGTGATGTCTAAATAAATTTAAAATAGTTCTTTCAGTAAGTATGAAATAAAAATTCCAAGCGATCAGAAAGCAGCCGTGTTACATCTGAATGGATAGTATTTCTCTTTTTCTTTCTTGGATCATAATATTCTGGTGCCCCTTGCCATCAGGGAGGTCTCAGCATTGAAGAAGTTGGGTTGAAAGTTGGGTTTGTGTGGCTCAAAGGAGTCCACTACAGTAGAATTTTAGAGCGGCATTCACACACCTTAGGAACTGAGAATGGGCATCTATGTAGCTTGACACTGGAATCAGAGAATCGTGGACGCTTAGAGATAATTTACAGAATCTTGGAGAATCACGGGACTTTGGAACCACAGAATCCCAGTGTTAGAATCTTGAGGCTGGATGGACATCGGAGCTGTTATTTTCCACAGACAGGAAGACTGAGTCCCTGTGGATGGAAGTGATTTGTCCAACACTTTGCAGCTTCTAATGGAAGAGCACGATTAACACTCATGTCTCCTGATCCGACCCAGGAATCCTTACTTCTAGTTCAAGACAAGGCAGCCTGTCTTCTAATACAAGATGCTGGTCAAATTGGAGGGTGGAGGATGGGAAAACGAGGGTGGGAGGAAGAGAGAAAACGCACATCCCAGAGGGGAAGATCTTCTATGTGAAGCTCAGCCAAACCACAGAGTGGGCTGTCAGGAGGCCCCACTTTTCTTTCCAGCCTCCGCTTCTGCCACACTCAGCATTCTCTTCCCATGCCCGACTTCTAGCCACACAACCACCAAGTGACTCCTCCCACTTTAATAAGCTCTGCTTGGACCCACCACAAGCTCTCTCAGCCTCTGTGCTTTTGCCCATGGTGCTCTGGGGCTGCCAAGTACAGTTGTGCAAGTTGGGGACAGCTCAAGGGTACCATACTGACATCATATACATCACAGATTTATACAAATAATTTCTGGTGGAAGGCAATCAAATGTCTTGAGGAAGAGGCAACTTTTATCACTTGCACAAAGGTATGGGATAGCAGGGACCCTAGCATTTGCTCTACCTGGAATGTCATCTCCCCTATTCTCCACCAAGAAAGCTCCTGCGTCATCCTTCAAGGCTCCCTTCTAATATTCCCTCCTCCAGGAAGATATCCATGGCAACACCTCCCCCAGGCTTCCTGCCTAGATTAATGGTTAAGAACAATCAATGCCACTTGTTTACATAGAGTCAATCCTGCCTGGTGCAGATTTCCAGAGCACGGCTCGTGCCATTTGCATAGGAGAGGTGATTCCAGGTGGAACTTGGACCCAGGATTAAATAACACTGAATCAGATACAAGAAAATAACGTTCTTCTCCGTCTTCTTTGATTGAATCAGGGAGAAAAATCTGTTTGGTTCAAGCATGTCTCTCATACCTGTCTCTGACTCTCACTCATCACCCATTCTGTCAAAGAGTGAGCAGGTTGCAGCCTTAAAACCTTCAGCAAGCAGTGGTGTCTGCTGAGAATTCAATACTTGGCCTTCTTTAAATTGTACTCATTTAGATGATTGCTCTATCTCTGACATATGATGCTGATTTTCCACATCCTGTAGTGTTCTAAAGTTTTATTTACAAATCAGTGCACCGAAGCACACAAGATTGCCTATTCAAATAAAAATATTAAGTAAATAACTAAACAGATGGTAAGCGGAGAAGGCAAAAAATCAGGAGAGTGGTACATGAAGGAGAAGAATCTGAAAACACAGGTTTGTTTAAGGGTGTAGCTCTGAAGCCAGACTGCCTGGGTTCAAATCGTGCCATGCTAGCTGTGTGACATTGGGCAAGTCACTTCCCCTCTCTGGGCCTCAATTTCTTCCTTGGTTAAATAGGAATAATTATATCATACTGGCCTCCTAGAGTAGTCCAAAAGATACACTAAGAGAATATAAAGGACTTAGTGGTGCTTGCTGTTTTTATTATTGTAATTGTCAAGACAGAGGAAGTCACAGGCCAGCAACAACAGGGGACCTTGAGGCATATGTCTGTTCACAGACCCAGGAGACATTTTGGCTTTAGGAACTTTTATTTGCATGGGGAAGATGGGGAAGATGAGCCCACAGAAGGGTGGGGCAAGGGAGAAGAGAGGAGTGGGGACTCACTTGGGGGGCTCTGTGGCCAGGACGGGGAAGCAGCCTTCACGGTGCCACTGTCTGTCACGCAGGCGGCGCACAGCCTGCATCTGTGGCTGGAAGGCCCCCCACTCGTTCCAGTGCCGGAACTCGCCAGGCTCCAGGAGATACTGGTACCCACGGTAGCCAGGATACTGATAGCCGACCCAGCTGGAAGGAAAGCAAGAAGGACAGCGTGGAGGCAGCCAGCCTCACTGCCTAGCACCCAGACCCCCATCTGGACCGGCTGGTTCTCCAGCCACCCCTGCAGTCGGCTCTCCATCCCTCACCTGTGAGGCCCTGAGCCTGGATCACCCGGGCTCCTCTGTGCTGGTTTGGCTTCCTACTGGCTTTGGCCAGTGATCTCACCTCTCTAACAGACCTCAGTTTTCTCCTCTAGAAAGTGGGGATGCTCATGGTAGCTGATTTATTAGGGTGTTAGTACACATCTCACCAAAAGTGGTGCCCTGGAGCTCAGAGAACAGGAGCAAAGGGAGTGAAGATGGGGCCTGGGGGCTGGTTAGCAAAGAGGCAGATAAGAAGGGGGAGCTTTGTTTTAAAAAATGGTTTCCTTTGCTTGTCAGTGGATTTGTGCACGCTAGTTGGGAATGCATATTCTGTGATAGCAGACAGACCCAGTTCAAATCCTAGCACTGCCATTTACCAGCTGGGAGAATCGAGGCAGACGACTGCTCAGAACCCCAGCTTGCTATCTGAAATGGAGATGATAACACACCTGTCTCACTGGTATGTTGTAAAGACTTGAGAACTAGTCATTAAAAGTAGTTAGCACAGTGCTTGGTACACAGTAAGCACCTAATGTAAGTTATTAACAATGATTTATTTCTAATTCTGTCGTTGCCTCTGCTGGGATGATCTTTCTAGGCATCTCCCAGCCCCCTGCCCAGCTTTCAAAGTCTGGTTTAAGTTCCAGCCTCCTCAGATAAGCCTCAGACCTGCTCTCCATTCCAGCACACACGCCCCAGTCCCAGAAACCTTCCTCCCTTCTCTGACCTCCTGTGTGGACCATCTCTTACCTAGAATCATCAGACACCGTCTCACAGGTACACTCATACCTCCCTGCTAGACTGAGAACCTACTGAGGGCAGGGACTGAGCCTTATTCATCCGTGCCTCCCCCAGTGTGCCTGGCACAATGTCTGACTCACAGGCAATGGTTAATAAATTTCAGATAGCTTGAAGGCAGGGGTACTTTTCAGGGAAAGAGGAAAAAAATAAGAAAAAGACCAGGGCCCTGACGATGTTACAGGATCTCAGAAAGAGTCTGCGGTGGACAGGTGGGCATCTTACATTTGCTTAGAGGAGACCAGAGTGTCTGGCATGGTTGTTTGGGGACAGAGGATGGATAAAGTGACCTCCTTTGGGCATCCAGTCCTCCATGGGTTCTCAAAGACATGGGGCCGTGGGGCTCTGTTCTGAAAGCTTCAAATCCTGAGAGTTCAGAGCAGACAGAGTCCTTTGAAATCAAGGCATCTGGTGTGCCCACTATATAGATGGCAACACTGAGACACAGAGAGGGGCACGTGGCCCACCCAGGGTCCACAGCACTTCGGTGACAGGGTCATATCCTTTCAGGACACAGTATCAATTCTCAGATACATTCTGCTCATTCCCCCAGAGGCTCCGATTTCCCTAAATTTCTCCTTCCCTAGACACCTACAGACTCACCTACTCACATCCTCCCTGCCCTCCCTTACTTAATTATTCCTGCAGTCCAAATAGGGGTCTAGAGGCCCCTATTCTTCCCCATCTTCCAGCTTTTAAGAACCAAATGCTAGGATCGTTGCCACTGACAAGCAGCAACACCGACAAGCAGTAATGTGCGACTCCACTCCCCAGAGGAACGAAGCTCTTTTGGTGGAACCCCGACACCAGCACTGGCAGAACTGAGAAGGAGCCAGGACCTTTCCTGCCCGTCTGATGTCCTATCCAATAAGGGGGACAGTCTCCGAGTCTGTGCCTGACGCAGGGGCTGAGGGCCTGGCCGGAGAGATGCTTACGTTCCACTGGAGACCTTCACGCTGCCCACACGGTCACAGAAGCCGTAGACCCAGAGACTGGGCACGTCGTCATCCTGGATTTCCAAGGTGTTGCCCTTGAAGTTGGCACCTTCAAACAGGGAGAGCTTGTGCTCCTGGGCATCCTAGGGAAGGACAGGCTGGGTCAGGCGTGCGAAGAATGCAGGGGGCCTCCTGGGTGTGGGGGGGGGGAGAGAGAGAGCTGTCTGCTCAGGCCAGGGCGGGACTTGCTGGGATTGCTGCTGCCCAGGCTGGAAGGACCCTCCTCATCTCTGGAAAGGGGGCGTCAGCCTCTACTTCACGGAGTTAAGCCATACAGAGCACCTAGCAGGATGCCCGGCATATACCAAGTACTCCAAAAAAAAGTATCTGCTATTTTTATTATTATGATCAGGGATGCAGAGGCTCAGAGAGGTCAAGGTTCTTGATCAATGGCACACAGCCAGTGCCAGTGAGGGGCAGAACCTTCCAGAGAAGCATTTAATTCCTCGCAACTCATCATGCACCCCACTCCCCTCCACTCCCTCGGCTGCAGCCACACTGGCCCCTTTTTAGTTCTCTGGTCACACCCAGTCCACTCTCACTTCAGGAACTCCACATGCACTGTTCCCTGGAAGGCTGCTCACATGGCTGACTCGGTTCCCAGCCTGACCACTCCCATGCCCCCTTCCCCAGCATCAGAGTCCCAGTTTCCTGACACGCTGCCTGGCACCTGTACCGCACGTACCATGGTTGTTCGCCATTGTAGATTGATTTCTGCAATTAGGTTTTCCTTCATTCTCTTGCTCATCTGACTCCCTTGCTCTAGTAGATGTCAGACCTCACACCTGCCCTGTCCTCGCCCATGAATCCACAGGGCCTGGTCCAGGAGCCACTTACCATCCTGACGGGTCGGAAGGACATGAGCCGGTCGCTGCGGTAGCTGCTCGACCACGTGTCCCATCGCGGGTACTCACCCTTCTCCAGGACGAACATCTCCCCCCGGAAATTGGACTGCTCAAAGGCGACCCAGCTGGATGTGAGAGAGATGGGGAGGGTGGGGAAGGCCGGAGGATCAAAGGCAGAAAGGAGAGAAATCATTAGCAGAAGCCCCCTCCCCACCACGTGCCTTCTGATCTCCCCCTTGTAAGGCAGCCCCAAAGCCGGTGGGTTGGATCCCAGGCTATACCACTTACTGACTGTGTGACCACAGGCAAGTTGCTTCACCTCTCTGAGCCTCGGTTTCCTCATCTATTATGCCTAGTTCCTTAGAGTTGGTGCAGGATGAAATGAGACCATGTGTGTAATGATATGAACAAAATGTTTCCCCAGATGCAGGATTCACACGTGATTTAAGTACTCTGAGGATTTGGGGGGGAATAGTACATAAGAAGACTTTTTTTTTTTTTTTTAAACCTGATTACAGCTAGGAGAAAGTCTTCACTGGATGCTAATGTGCCTTTAACACTTACTAACCTCTCTTTGCAGCAAATGAAGAACAGGCTGCCAGCCCGGAGCCTTGAGCAGGCAATGCTGTAAGAGCCCTGCTCTTGTTACTGCATGCATTTTTATGAATATCTTTTACTTATAGCAAAATATTAGCTTTCTGCTTGTAAAAGTGATGTAAAGGTTCTTTTGATATACAGTTATTTGTGTCCAAAAAAAGATCATTTTAAATTAAATATCTGAAATAAGTAACAGTCCTGGAGGTATGGGGGTAGGGAGAAATGGATACAGGTGCTTGAAGCATGTTTGGAAAAGACTGGCCTGGCATACAGGAGGCAGTAACTGACATGGGGGCAGCGGGAGGAAAGTGATGGTAACACTTACCTCTCAGAAACCTATGAGAATTAAATGTGATTGTGCACATGAAGGTCTTCAGTCCTCGAAAAGGACTAATTATAAGCTTGAAAGCTTTCTCTGTGCAGCCTGATTGAGAATGAGAAGCGAGCTTGTGTTAGAGGGACCAGGGATTCTCGGGGAAATTAGATGGTCCCCATTTCATGGGGGACCAGGCTACCATCATGGACTGAAACAGAATGTGTTCCAGGAGCCTCAGGTCTTGTCTGAGGAATGAAGAATCCACACTGGAGTGACAGAATTGAAGATGCAGACTTATTCTTCCAGAAGACAGTTGAATCTGCCTCAGCCCTGCCTAGTCTCAAGTATATGAGAAAAGGATGGATGGATGGATGGATGGATGGGTAGATGAGTGGATGGATAGGTGGATGGGTAGGTGGGGAGATGGACAGATGGGTACATGGATAAGTGTAATGATGGATGGATGAATGCATGATGGAGAATGGATGGAAGGAGGGGTAAGCAGAGGGATGAATAAATGGATGGAGAATGAATGGACAGATGGATGGATGAATGGGTTGATCTATACATGGGTGAATGGGAAGGGAGACTTGGAAGACGGCACCACGTAGGAGTTAAGAGCATAGACTTTGGAAATAGACCTGAGTTCTAATCTCAGTTTATCATTTATTTTCTGTGTGACTTTGGGCAAGTCACTTAAGCTTGTCAAGCCTCAGTAAAGGAGAAGAAATGATTGCATCTACCTCATCAGGAGGTTATGAGGGTCTAAAGGAGAAAGCACAATGAGTAATATCTTTTATGATTAAAGAGGGAGGGAAGCAGCCGGAGGGCTCTGCCTATGGAAAGACAGACACTGATATGTTCTTGCCACCCTGCCACTCTCCTCCAAAACGGTCTGACTCAGGAGTCACATTGCCCACTGAGGACCTGTTATCTGAGTGAGGAATTGTCAGCTTTATTTTTGTGCCTTTTCTCATCTCCTATGGCTCATTGGAGTCTTAGGAGCAAGGAGAGAGGTAGGGAAGGAATCTTAAGTTTCAGATATGGGAACTCAGGCTCAGAGGGGTTAAGCCGCTGGTCTAAAGTCACATGACGGTGTCAGGTGTCAGCTGAAGCCTCCCCTTCCCCTCCCTGCGTGTGTGAGGGCACATACCTCTCCTCCCCTCCCCCTGCCCACCTCACCCCTTCCGTCTTTTTTTCCACCCCGACAAAGACCCAGGGCCCTGGACCACAGGCTCTTCTCTCTCCCCATCGGGCGCAGCCCCGGCGCACACACCGAAGACCAGCTGCATCTTTGTTTGAGGAGCAGTACTCTGGGTTTGAGTCACTGACACCAAAAAAAGCCTGAAAACCCAAACTGGCCACATCCGGTAGCTTCTGTTCCCAGCTGGGCTTTAAATCTGAGGGTGGGGCTGAGCTTACGAGCCTACCTTGGCCCAGGGTGACTTAGCTAAAATCACAGGGCAACGAGGAAAGTAAATAATCATCACTGCCACCTGCCATGTCTGGGCACCCACAAAGTGCCAGGTCCACGCTGCATTATCTCCTTCAGACCTTAGCATAATCCAGTGGAGGGTAGTAGGAACTACTGCTCTGCCCATTTCAGAGATGAGGAAACTGAGGCTCAGGCGCTGAATAAGGCAAACGGGAGAGCTGGGATTCAAAGCCAGACCTGTCTGACCTCAAAGCCCATCTCTGCTCTTTGTACTGCCCAGAGCCCCGGGATACTGGGCATACAGGCTGATCACATCTCTTGGGGGCTTCTGTGCTGGAAAGACAAGGGGCAAAGGGGCCCTGGGGGTCTTGTCCTGGGGCTGGCCCTGTGCCTTGAGCTTAGTCCACAGGGGCTGAAGACGGTGCAGTCACAATGTCCAAGGGACAATTATTCTTGCTTTGTATGGTGGTCAGTAAGGCCCAGAGAAGCCCAGAGGGTCAGGGGCAGGCTGTGGAGCGAGCATGGTAATAAAAGCACCGTGGATGAAGCTGATCAAGCTGAGTTGAAACCAGGCTCTGCCACTTACCACTAGGTGACTCTGAGCCTCAGTTTCCCCATCTGTCAAATGGAAATAAGAATAGCCCCTCCCTCACACAGCACTTTAGGATCACCTAGATACAGCCCTCTGTCAGTGCCTGGCACCTCGTGTGTACTCAACAGATGCTCACTATTACCCTTTAAGCTGCCTGATGCCCGGGAGAGGGGACAGCTAATGGACACCTGGCTCTTCGGCGTCCTCCTGCCACTGGTGAAGGGCAGGATTCCTCCTACAGCAGAAATGGCATTTCCCTGGGGCTTAGAATCATGACTTACTGTCGGTGTGTCCTTATGCTAATCAAAGCACCTGTCTGAGCCTCAGCTTCCTCACCTGTAAAATGGGAAGGAGAATAATACCTCCCTTTCCTCCCTCTTAGGTTTGAAATAAGTACCAGAAGTAATATACAGTTGGCCTCAGTATCCGCGGGTTCTGCATTTGTGGATACCAAGTTCCGACTGTACTGCACCATCTTACGTAAGGGACTTGAGCATCCGCAGATTTCGTTATCCGGTAGGAGTCCCGTTACCAGTCCACCACGGATACCAAGGGACAACTGTGTGTGTCTCCGCCAGCACGGTGGCAGGCTCAGAGTGAAGCAGTGGCCAGTAAGTGGCAACTACTGTTGTTTTGTTATTATTATTTACTATGGCCGTAGGACTGCCCCTCGGCCGCCCAACACTCACGGTCCCGAGACGACAATGAGGCTGCGCACTCGGTCGAAGCCACGGTCTCCCAGGTTCAAGCACTCCCCGGAGAATTCCACCCGCCGGCCCTGGAAGTTCTCCTGCTCAAAGACCACCAGCTGCAGGAGAGAAGCACCCCCATGCCCAGGGGGCAGAATGAGGGGGGAGTAACTCCACACTGGAGAGGCTCCAGATCAAATATGCATTAAGTACCCATATAAATAAAAGCAGGCCATGCCCAGATCACATGAGAGCTTGCCACGAGCCAAGGTCTGTGAAACGATCCTGTCCTGCCTTCCATCCACTTCTGAACTTAATATCTGCACCATCATTAGGAACTGATGGGTCTTCCTTCCAGGCCTTTATCTGTGCTGTTCTTCCTGCCTGGAATGCCCCTTTCCACCACACATCCTCATGCCGGAGCTCATGTTCCCTGTCCTCTTCTAGGCTAACACCACCTCCTCCAGGAAGCCCTCCCTGATAACCCCTCCCTGGGTGGGCTTGGTTCAGTACTCCCTCCCTCACTGTGCTCACCCCATCAGCAGCACAAGTAACACACCACACAGTCACTGCTACTTGGCTTCTGGGTCTCTCTCTGTGCACCTCTCTCCGTTTCCACTCAACCCCGCCAAAGACCGATGGGTGGATCCATTCCTGTATATCCAAGCCCCAGGCCCTGCCCCAGAGCAGATGCTCAGCAAACACTTGCCAGTCTACCCACCAAACCATAGAGTCAATCCGTTCCTCTTCACTAACCATCAAATTTTTGGTTTTTATCCACTCGTTTTCCCAAGTTGGGAAAACTCTGCCGTTCATTTTAACCAAGGCAAGTGTGTTCCCTCTCTTACTCAGTTTCCCCAGCTGTAAAAGGCAGAGGCCCACATACTTTGACACAGTACTTCCACGAGACACTCCTGCAGGTGTGCCCCAGGATACACGGATAAAAAAAGCCCTGGCCAGGTCACTCATGACAGCAAAGCTAGCACCCACCCAAACTGATTGTCAGGAGCGCCAGTCACACTCTAAAATATCACACAGCAACCAATATGAATGACCCACAGCAAGGCACAATCATATGAGTGACTATTAGAAATCTCATAAAAGAAAAACAAAAAACCCAGAACAATTACCTACAGTATATTTCAGGATGTTAAAAACAAATAAAACACAAATATATATATATATATATATATATTTTTTTTTTAAATGACCAATGCAAAGAAGTACATAAAAAAGCAAGCAAGCAAGCAGATGATGGGTGGGGTCAGGATGGCCGTTCCTGGAGTAGAGGACAAGGGAGGTGGACTCACGCGGGACACTCTGGAGTTAGAGAATGTTTAATATGGGTGGTGGATTGCAGGCTTGTGCTGCGGTATTAAAAATTAAATTGAAATCAGCCATTCAATAAGCAACTACATAAACAAAAGCCAGCCACGCGTGGACCGCAGGCAAGCGTGTCACGAACCAAGGGTGGTGAAGTGAGCCAGTTCTGTGCACCTAAGGTTGAAACCCACCCCAGCCCAGTCCCAGGGGACTGGACGCCTTGCTCTCCAGGAGTCCTGACCGACGGCTTGGAACACTTTTCAGGAGAGTCTGAGGCCGTGTTTTTGCCCTCCTGGGACAGGCATTTCCTGCTGCTAAGCCAGCCCACTTTCTTTCTTTCTGTTTTTTCTTTCGACAAACTCTAATAAGCAGGTGCAAGCCGGTAGAGGGGGAAAGAGGAGGAGTTGGGGGTAGGCAGGGGGTGAGGGGGAGGGGAGAGAAGGAGGGGGAGGGCAAGGGAGTGGAAAGGAATCAGGGGAGGAGGGGGAGGAGAGGGGAGGAAGGAGAGGAGAAAGAGGGAGGGGCAAGGGGAGGAGGGAGAGGAAGACCACCCACCCGCCCCCAGCCTCACCTTGTAGATCCCAGGAGGCACTTCTCCTTTAGCAGCCGGCACGGGCTGGGCTGGGGGCGGGGCGGGGCCGGACCCTGGGGCTGATCCTGGGGGCGGGGCCCCCTTCCCCTTCCCATCAGGCCCAGGGTTCACCGCCGCGGTGGTCGAGGCCTTGGCCGCAGGCTGAGACATGGTTCCCACCTGCAAAGGTCTGTAAAGAAGCCCTCGGCCTGGGTTCATTCCGCGATGGTACCCCCAAGCTGCGTCCCGGCTCGCATCCCCCGTCACCCTGCGCTTTCAGGCTTCTTTGAATTCATATCCTCTTTCTCCTTCTAAAACACCAGCCTTTAAGTTTTCTATCCCGATTTCTCTCCAGTCAAGGATTTCCTGTCTGGGGACCACTCATCCCTGGTATGCCTTCCTCCAGGCTTCTGACCCTGCCGGAGCTCCACCAGCCAGGCCTCCCTTCTAACCCGCTGTTCCCCTGCTGTGTCGTTCCACTGCCCCTTGGAGTCACTTTCCATGCCTCTTGGCTTGGGCGACTTCAGATTTGCCTCAGCAGATTAATAACAAGAAGTCCCATTTGGGACTGCTTACAGGATGCAGGCTCTGTTACATTTGTTAATGAATCTGTCTGTGCCTCACTGGAACTCCATGCCTTAGGTGCTATCTTATCCCCTCTGAGCAATCTGAGGCTCAGAGAGGGGAGGTGACCTGCCCAAGCCCACACAGCTCCTACGTGGACTTAGTACTTACTAGTACCAGCTACTAAGTGGTACGACTCCAACTGTGACTCAAGCAGACAAATCCAGCAATTGGGTTATTACATGCTCTGCCATCCTCATTCCCATTTATTCATCCTTCCATCCCCAGCTCCTGGCTCAGCACCTGGTACATAGGAGATGCTCAGTTAACATCCGTTCAGAGATTGACCGGATGCCTGGTCCTCTCTCCTTTCCCAGACAAACAGCTGCCTCTGGCACTGTCTGGGAATGGGTGTGCGGGTGCAGATCCAGGCCTGGGACTGGGGGGTAAAGGAGGACCCAGGAGGGCGTGTTTGGTGCGTGTCAGGTTCTGAAATGAAGGCTGTGGCTGTGTGGGCGTTGGGTGGAGAGGGCTTTGGTCAATTCCAGTGGTTCCTTGTTACTCTGGGGTTGTGGATGTCTTTGAATGTTTGAAGAACGCCTTGTCCTTGTCCCCTGGGAAAAAATGTCCCCTTTAATTTTGGAGACAATTTCCAGGGACTCCAGGGCAGATCTGACAGGGCAGATCAAGACCTTTTGGCAGAGGATTTCTGAAAAATTTCTGTAAGAAAGAGCTAGTTGGGGTAAGCAGATCCCTCGTGGTGCCTCCCCCGAGAAAGACCGTTGTTCCTCTGGGGGTGCTCTGTCCACTGTGGGCAGGCAGGACATCTGGGCCACATGTGTGGCTTCCAGGGTTTTGCTTAACCCCCACTCCTGCCCCCAAGTCAGTCTGTGAATCAACATTCCCTGGGCTGGTGGCTGGGTTCCTTCCTGGAGCTGTGTCCATTCCTTCAATTCTCCCTCCCCCCCCGCCCCCATCTTTCTCCTCCCCCTCCCCCCTGCCCTCCCTCTCCTCCTCCCTCTCTCTGCCTTTCTGCTTATTTCTGTCTTTGCTTCTCTCTGTACCTACTCTTCTGTCTCTTTCTGTTTCTCTCTCCTCCAGTGTCTCCCTCTCTGCATCTCTGCATCTCCCTCTCTATCTGTTCTTTGTCACTGTTTTATCTTTTATCTCTTTCTATTCCTCTCTCCCTCTCTATCCTCTCTCTGCCTATTTTTATCTTTCCTTAGCTTTCTCTCTTTCTCTCTGCCTTTCTCCTGATGACCCCATCTCTCTGACTCTCTCCTGTCTCTGATGTCTCTGCCTCCCCCTCCTCTCCCCTCCCCTTGGGCGCTTAGCAGCGGCAGTGGGTCCCCTCTTACCTGGGGACCCGCTACTTCCCACTGGAGGACAGGCAGGCGGGCAGGCTGGTGCAGTGGGGGACGAGGGGCCGACCCCCCATTTTATAGTCTGGCAGACACTAGACTCTGTGGTCTGGGGCACAAAGGGGGAGCTGGCTCAGCAGGTCCTGGGCAGGGAGTGGGGGCCACCCTGAGCCCCGACCTTGCCTGGTGACTGCGGAGAGCAGCATTTTCCATTGTGAACCCAGCACGCACAGCAGAAACGCTGGCCAGCAGCCACCTCGCCTTGCCTCTGCCTGGCCCTACCCCAGCCTGGGGATGGGCCCACGGGGTCCCCGCTGGGTGCCAGTCCTGGGGCAGGGAACAGGGAAACCCCCAGAAGGTAGGAGATCTGGGTTTGAATCCAGACTCAGCCACTCTGTGCTGTGTGACTTTCACCAAGTCTCTGCACCAAGGGGCCTCTGTGTCTGCAGTTACAGGCGGCGTAAGTGTCCCTGTTGGGTGCTGCAGAGGGAAAAAAGGTGACCAAGGGGGGCACCAAATGCATTACCTGTGCTACCTGGGTGAATTCCGGGACAACCCACTTTACCGGTACTTTCATTACACCCATTTAGCAGATGAGCAAAACTAGGGCACAGAGAGGCCAGGGCAAGGACCGGCCCAGGCAGGCTGGCTCAGGGCCCGTATGTTTCACTCTCGGGCTGTCGGACCTTGGGCCTGGCCTGACTTCCTGCTTCTAGGTCTAGGGGAGGGATGGCGGGGTCCCCCTGTGCCCAGGTGAGTTGAACATTCAAGGCCTGGGTCCTGTTCCTGTGCCCACACTGGGCCCCCATCCCTCCTCCCCTCCCGATACATACACTCCTTCCTGACCAGCCTGGAGACTGTCCCCCACCCCCCCCACAATCTGACCCAGGGATGGAGCTGGTGGCCAGGAACATGACTGCCCGCCTCGGGGCTGCTTCTGAGAAGCCCCCAGCCCCAGCCCTCCTCATTACCACTGGGCTCCAGCACCCTGCGTGGAGCCTGACACAGGATGCGCTCTTAACCAATTTTGGGGAAAATGGTCACACCAAGGGGATCATAATGGAAAACAGGGTGTGGGAGAGCTGGGGAAACCAGATAGGGAGAGAGAAATAGGGAGGCTGATTGGGAGAAGCGGAGAGCCGCAGAGAAACAGATGATGGAGACAGAATTACAGAGGGGTGGAGGGGGAGATGGACCATGACAGGGAGACAGATGGACAGACAGAGACAGACGTCAAACAGAGCAATAGAATCAGAACAATGGAGCCCATGTCAAAAATCACATCATCCAATCCCCTCATTTCACAAGTGGAAAAGCCGAGGCCCACTGACTTCAACAAGGCCACACAGTGTGAACTCACAGTAGAGCCAGGGCTCGGGGGACCCAGGGGCGCTGCTGAGCCAGGCCAGCCTGCAGGTTGCAGGTCAGGGGAGAGGGGGATTCTGCATAGGAAATTCTTACTTCTTCTATGGGTTCAGGGACCCAGACTCCACATGGGGACCAGCTCCGCCTTGAGATCGCTGTGGCCTGGGGCCAGTTCTGCCCTTGCACCCCCACCTCGCACCTCCCCCTTCCCAGGCCCCCTCTCCAGACTTTCATCCTGGGCCAAGGCCCGGGAGGGGGCCAGAACCCACAGGGCCAGGCAACTGCTGGAGCGAGGGCCAAGATGCCTGTGGTGCCAGGCCACCCACAGGTCTGGGATTCAAGGCCAAGATGTCTGGGGCAGTTCCATGTCCCCAGGGCAATGGGCCATCAGCCAAATGGTGGGGGCAGAGGTAAAGGGTGTTGTCCCCCCACCCCATGCTGGGTGGCTCCACTCTGAGCATTTGACTGACTTGGCTCCTGTAATCCTCACTAGGAGGGTGAGGGCTCGAGGATTAGTCCTATTTGCAGATGAGGAAGCCGAGGCAAATCCCTTCCCCCCCCCTTAGTCTGTTTCCTCATCTGTAAAATGGAATTGGGAGTCACATCTTTTTAACTCCTGAAACCAAGCTCTTGGAAAACTACGCACTCCTGCTGTTACACAAATAATTATTTAATAGTAATCATTTTTCCCAGCTTTATTGAAATGTAACGGACACACCACTGTGTAAGTGTAAGGTGGGGTGCATGTTGATTTGCTACATTTATAAATTGCAAAATGATTGTCACCTCCATCTGGTCGCATAGTTAACGTTGGTTTTTGGGTTTTTGTGTGTGTGTGGTGAGAACACATAAGACGTACTCTCTTAGCAACGTACAAGTGGACAGTATTATCAGCTACAATCCCCATGCTGTGTACATTAGATCCCCAAGCTCGCTCATCTTATAACTAGGAGTTATTGCCCTTTGAGCAAGATCTCCCTGTGCCCCTCGGCCCCTGACTCCTGGCAGCCACACCACTGTACTCTCCACTTCTCTGAGTGTGTCTTTTAAAGATTCAATAAGTAAGTGAGATCATCTGGTATTTGTCTTTCTCTGTTTGACATCTTTCACTTAGCATAATGCCCTCGAGGTCCATCCTCGTTGTCGAAAATGGCAGGATTTCCCCCCTTTCTCGTGGCTGAATAGTATTCCATTGTGCATATATACCACATCTTCTTTATCCTTTCAGCCACTGACGGACAAGTAGGTTATTTTTATACCTTGGCTATTGTGAATAATGCTGCAATAAACGTGAGGATGCAGATACATCAATGGTAATTTTTTTTTTTTTATTAGTAATGGTGATGACAATGATGATGGAGACACATTATGTATCTTATCTTCCAGGAGCAGTTCCGGGACAGCAAATGCTATTCATGTGTAATTCACACTTACCATCACACCACTTCTGTCTCTTAGGCTAAACCCAGTTTACCATGTTATACCCATTGTACAGATGAGGAAACTGAGGCTCAGAGAGATTAACATGCTCAAGGTGACCCAGCCAGCAGGAGTGGAATGCAAACCCAGGCGGTCTGGCTACAGAGACTGCATTCTTAGCCTTCAATTTCCAAGGCAAACTTTTATCAAAGTTAAGATTTGATAGGGCTGCATTTAACCTTCCCAGGAGGGAACAAATATTGCTCTTTCACAGGTCATGAACTGGCATCGGACACTCCCCAGGTCACCCAAAGCGATCTGGTTTCCAGCATTGCTCTTTCCTACGCTGTGAGAGGCCCCTCTTAGGCCAACTCAGAGGGTGGGAGTGTAAGGGAGAGGGCTCACAAAGCACATTCTACAAACCCTGCATATCCGGCAGGTGCACTACAGTTTGCAAAGCATGTTCACACCCACCAGCTCCTTTACTCTGCCCATAGAGCCATCTGGACTCCTCTCTGAGCTTTGTGGGCCCCGGAGGCTCTGATTCAGCCACCTTTCCCACCTGTCTCCGTCTGCTCTCCATTAGGGTCTCCTATCAGGCCACCAGCTCTTTCTCATCCCTCAGTCCCAAGTTCTCACCTCCGCACTTTTGTCTAGCCAGAGCATGTCCTCCCACCTCACTTTGTACAAATCCGCCTCACTCTTCAGAGCCTAGTTGAAATGCCACCTCCACCACGAAGTCTACCCAGATTGCCCCCACTGGCAGAGGAAAGGACCTGGGAGAGAGAAATGTAGAGGCATTGGTTGAATGTTGACTCTCTGCCAGGCATGTCACTTCACCTCACAACAGCCCTGTGATGTACTTCATTCTTGTCCCATTTTACAGACAGAAATAGGGGAAATGACCTGCCCCAAGTCATACAAGCAGGAGGGATGAGGTTTTGAACTCTGCTGCTTGTTCTCCTGCCCTAGTCAGGAGTTCCATGGAGCTGGTGAAGGTGGACCTTCCTCCTGTTGCCTTCTTCGTGGATGGTTCCTGACGGGGGCAAGCTGACCTCTGCCTCCCAGCCAAAGCCAATGCTGCTGACACCTCTCCATTGGCGCTCCGGCCAGGGCTGGCTTTTGTTCCTGTCGCTCACTTGCTGAGTCAGGGCTCTGTCCCCCAGGGGCCCTCTCTCTGCCCTGCCTATAAGAGCCTGACCTCGGCTGGTCCCAGGTCTGGCATGTTCTCTGGGTCCGTCTCGGTAAGTCCCAGGCTTGGAGAAGGGGTGGGATCCGAGCTCTGGGTGAGCGTCCTGGGAGGCGGGGGAGCCCAGGTACCCCCCAATCCTGGGGACATCACTGTGTCCTCCAGAATGTCACCCTATCCTAACCAAGGCAGGCTCCAGGCATCCAGAGTGGTACCTGCTACCCTAGTTTCAAACCAGAATTATTCCTGCATTCCTATTGCCTCAGCTTCCACTATCGGAGTCATCTTTTTGGGTCAGGTGGTGTCTTTGGGAGGCTCTTAAGCTGAGCACCTTGGTGTTTCCCAGGGGGTGACGCATCCACCCACCGGCAGCCACAGAAAACTCCCCATAATGAGCAGATGAACGAATACAGAGCAGGGCTTAGAGGAGTGGGACACAGCCTGGGTACGCTTTGAGGTGGGGACAAGATGGAAGAACAGGAGATGGTCACAGATGGAAAGGGTAGGAGAGGGACAGGCCAAAACTGCACTTTGCCCCCAACCCGGGCACATCTGGACCCCATCTGGATCTAGACACTGCCCAAATTGGACTTCAGGATCAAGGACGGGGCAGAGTCAGGGCGGAAGCTTATCACCTTCTTCTCTGGTGTAGGAAGCAAGCAACATGAGTCTGCAATGCACCAAGTCAGCGGGACACTGGAAGGTAGGAAGAGGCATGGGGGGAGGTCTGGGAAGTGGGGGCAGTGCGGGTCAAACCCAGGTCCAGAGGACCCCCATCCCCGCCTTCACTGAATCTCCACCTCACCCCTGGGGGGTGGTGATAATGAGGTCCCATTTCACAGAGGATGCAGTCAAGACTCAGAGAGGGAAAGGGTCTTGCCCAAGGTCACACACAGGGATCTTGATTTGAACTTGGGTTTTTTGGTCCCCAAATGAAACTGTTACACTATCTGGCAGAGATAGTCAACTGGTAATTGCACATGGCTTTGGTCATGATTTCTTTGACTTCCTCTGTGTTTAAAAAACAAAACAAAATAACAACCTTTGAATTTGTCATCAGCCTTTGAAAACACAGAAAAGCCCAGATACAGGGATTGTCTTGGGAAATCGGACAGGTGGCCGCATTACCACGCGGCAACAGTAGGTGTCGCTACCCAGAGGCCAGCAGCTTCCACAGGGTCTGTGCCCTTCAGTTCTCAGCCCTCACCCTCCTTACCTGCCTGGCCCCTGAAGGCATCAGTTTGCAATCCCTGCTTTACCTGGTCTGCCCCACCTTGAGTCCTGGGGTGAGCCCCTAGCCCCTCACGCCACCCCCACGGGACTCTAATGCGGGTCTCTATCTTCTCTCTCCGGTATAGATCGTGGTGTGGGACGAGGATAACTTCCAAGGCCGGCGGCATGAGTTCACAGCTGAGTGCCCCAGTGTGCTGGAGCTTGGTTTTGAGACTGTGCGATCTTTGAAAGTGCTGAGTGGAGCGTGAGTCCAGGGGGATTGTAGCCACGGTGGAAGAGACAGGAAGGGATGTAGAAAGGGGTGCTGGGACTTTTTGATGTCCTAGGTCCTATCTTCCTAGGCTCTGATTGTACCGATGTGCCTTCCTTGGGTCTGAGATGCTGGGGCGTGTGCAGGATGGCAGCGTAAGGTTATGCTGGTTGTGCACTGCTCAAATGTAGGGGGTGCCATTCCCACAGAGCCCGCTCACTGCCTTTCTGTAGAACTTTCTGCAACAGTGGAAATCTTCTCCAGGTGTACTGTCTGATTTGGAACCAGTGGCCACATATGACCATTGAGGACTTGAAATGCAGCTAGTGTGGCTAAAGAACATTAATTTTAAATTAAACTAAATTAAATTAAAATTTATTTAAGTTTAAATTTATTAGCTACATTGGCCAGTGACAACTGTGTTGGAGAGAAGTTTTTAGAAGGTTGGAAAGTACTTGAAAGAATGCTCTCTCTTTGTGATTCAGAGTCACTTCCTGCCTGTGAGTGCATCAGGTTATCTTGGTGGCATTTATGTATCTCACAACAAGGGTAGATGCTCTTCTAGATTCTGCTTTGTATCAGTGGGAATTGGGGTTCAGATGGGAGCAGTAACTTGTCCAGGTATGTGTCCAGCAGGCTGACAGACTTTGCCAGGAAGGAGACCAGAAGCTCAGGTTTATTACTTCCATAAGAGAGTTTATCAGTCAAGGGCAGCATGGTGTCAGCCTCCTGTGTCCCATGTCCCACAGGAAGACACCAAAAGGGGCCGGATGACAGCAGGAGTGGTGGCCCTCTGCTGTGAACTGCCACTCCATCTGCTGCGGGCTGCATTCTCCAGGGTGGCAAGGCAGGAAGTCCCGTATCTCATGGGAACCAGAGAGGCAGATGATCCACTATCTCATGGAAGCCTCTCTCAGGAGAGGGAGGGGTGAGAAACAGCCTGTCTCCCCACGTTCCAAAGGATCACAGGGGGGAACCCCACCAAGGCTTAAGTCAGCTTGTGGTCAAGCCTCATCTTCATGGCCTAGGGGGACCCTGCGGGGAGCCGTCCTCACCTGTGGGAGGCACAGCGAGGCGGTGGGCTACTAGGTCTAGACCGGGCTTCTCCACCTCCGAGCGATGGATGTTTGGGGCCAGGTAGTTCTGTGCTGGGGGGCCGTCTGGTGCCTCGGAGGATGTTTAACAGCATCTCTGGCCTCTACCCACTAAATGGCAGTTGCAAACACCCCCTCGTCCCTCCTCCCAGTATGAAAACTAAAACTGCCTGCAGATGTTGCTAAATGTGTCCTTTGGGGGCAAAGCCACCCCTACATGATAACCATTGGTCTGGAACTCAGCATGGAGTGGGGAGGGTCTCACCTCTTGTACTCTCTGCCCTCTTTCTGCAGGTGGGTGGGGTTTGAGCACGCAGGCTTCCAAGGGCAGCAGTATGTGCTGGAGCGGGGTGAGTACCCGTGCTGGGATGCTTGGAGCGGCAACACGTCCTACCCTGCCGAGAGGCTCACCTCCTTCCGGCCCGTGGCCTGCGCTGTGAGTCTGCCACTGCCTTGTCCTGGGGAGGCCTCAGCCCCTCCAGTGGGGGCTTGGGAACAGGATGCCCCTGAGTTCAAATCTCATGTCACTTCTTCAAGCTGTGTGACATGGCTGTCCCTCCCCTCTCTGAGCCTGTTTCTTCATCTTGAAATGGGGCCATAGCACCGACACTGTACAGGAGAAGAAAACACACAGAGCATCTGAACAGAGTCCACCACACACAGCCTGCCCATTGCAACTGTGGTTATAATATGAGTCCCTGTGTGTTCTGTGTCCCTCTTTTTGTGACTGAGGGACACTGGGAGATGCTGGGTGCCAGAAATGACAGGGTGAGGTGAGGAAGATGGGTTTTATTTCTTATTCCTAATTCATTATCAGCGCTCCTGATTTGATATTCTAACTACTGTTTCCAGAGTATGGGTGGAGGTGGGCATTACTATCCCCATCTTACAGATGAAAAAACTGAGGCCCAGAAAGGTGTAGTTTTTTTTCTCCAGCAGCAAGTCTTTAAATCACATACAACACATGTATTTATGATAAAGTTAGGGGGAAACCTGATATGGCCAAATAAGAAAATGAAAGTCACTTATACCCACACCTCTGAGACAGAAGCCCACTGTTAACATTGCTGGAGATTTCCTTGGCCTTTTTTTTTTTTTTTTATTTCTTTTTTCCTGGCAGGGGAGGTAATTAGGTTTATTTATTTATTTTTAATGGAGGTACTGGGGATTGAACTCAGGACCTTGTGCATGCTAAGCACGCACTCTACCACTGATGAGCTACACCCTTCCCCCAAGATTTCCTTAGTCTTGTTTGCTGCCCAAAGATTATACCTACAGTGACTGATGTCAATATCCACGTCTGTATCTGTATATCTAGTTCTGTTATAAAAATTGAATCGTAACAAACGTAAGGCTTGGAAACCAGCTTTTCTCACTCTGTCTGCAAATTTATCACCATTATCCTCCCAGGTGATTAAATCTCATTTATAGCATCATTTTCCATCGCCCCCTAGTATTCCATTTTGTGAATGTTCATTTGTTCATTTGTTCCACCAATAGCCCAGGCATTGTGCCAATCCGGGGAACCACGTGGACTCTGACAGACACAAACCCTGCTTTTACGCAGTTTACAACTTACTTCTGGTTTCGTTTAGTCCTCAAAACCATCCTGAAAAGTAGATGTGGTTAGTTTCATTTTATAGATGCAGAAAGCAGGCTCAGAAATGCTGTGACATGTTTAGGCTCAGTCAGCTGGTAAGTGGAGAGTCAGGATTTGAACCCAGATCTCTTAACCGTAGTGCAGCACCCCAGTTTACCTCCTGATTTCCCACTGTTTGCTATTCAGGTTGATTATTTTTCTTTTCTTTTCTTTTCTCTCTTCTTTTCTTTTTCTTCTTCTTTTTTTAAAAACTGTTATTGCCAAGGCTAATTTGTTCCTTGATTATCTTCTTTGTGTAAATTTCCAGAAGGGAAATTTCTGGGAGGGCAGAGAGTATAGGTCTTGAAGGTTTCTGGTGTCTGTTGGCTTACTGGTCTTCCAGAAGGTTTGCAAGGAAGGCTGATTTTGGAGGCAAGGGCAGGGGTGTGGGCTCTGGCAGAGGCTCCTGGGTTTCTGACTGAGCACCTGATGCTCTGACCCTGTTCCCTGTGCCTGCAGAACCACCGTGACTCGAGGCTGACCATCTTTGAGCAAGAGAACTTCCTGGGCAGAAAAGGAGAGCTGAGCGATGACTATCCCTCCCTCCAGGCCATGGGCTGGGATGGCAATGAAGTGGGCTCCTTCCATGTCCACTCAGGGGCGTAAGTGCATGCAAAGTTCTGCCTGGCAGGGAGAGAGGGGATGTTGGGAGGGATGGGGACGCATCTGGTGAAAACGATGTGCTGAGGACTTTTGGGGTCTGATGCCCACATTTCAGAGGCACAGAGAGGCATCAGGAGAAATTTATGGGTTTGCAAGTAATGGACACCCAGATCACACTGATATTAATCTCAAAGTTAATTGGCCCCTGTAACTAGCTTCAGGCACAGCTGGATCCAGCTGCTTCAGCAGGGATCTGTCTTCCTCCCCATCTTGCTCTGTCTGCTTCAGTGCGGCTGTATTCTTAGGCAAGCTCTTCTCATGTGAAGGCAAGATGGCAGCTTCATCCTTACATTCCAGCCCAGCCCTAGGGAAAGGGAGTGTGTTTTTGTCCCCAGTGATTCCACCAAAGATTCTAGGGAAGACTCTCATTGGTCCAGCTTGGGTCATGTGCTCAACTCTGAACCAATCACCAGGCACACAGGAATGGAGTGCTCTGATTGGCTAGGCCTGGCCACATGCTTATTGCTAGAGTGAGGATTTTCTCACGTTGACTGAGGGGGAGGGGGTGACAAGGTCTATCACCAGAGGAGGAGTAGATGGCTGTCCAGCAGTAAAGAAGCAGATGTGGGTTAAGCAACTTGCTTCACATCCAACAGCAGGTAGGTAACTGAATCCCAGCTTCAGGCCCAGGACTGACTGCCCCTTCCCACTCTTTTCTCCGAGGGGATGGCTGAGGTACGAGAGCCTCACTCGTGGAGGATAGTAGAGCCATCTTCTGAGGTAGCCCTTGGCTCCTGGTTGGCAGGGGCAAAGGTGCGAGGTGGAGTTTTTATTTTATTTTTTTAATTTTTCTCAGGAACCACCAGAGAATCTTATTGTTTCAGAGTAGGATGGACCCCTTGTGATTCTCAAGGCCACTTTCCTCTTATGGAAAGGGAAATGGACAACTCAGAAGACAAGACACAAATCCGTGTCTAGTCCTGGATAATGTAGGAGCCAATGAATAGAAAGAACTATAGCCCTTTCCTTGGACATGTCCCTGAACAAGGCAGGAGGGGGAACGAATAAGACACCCCACTTCTTCCTTCCTTCATCAAGTATTTATTGACCCTCTCTGTGCTGGGCACTGTGTTAGGCACCAGAGATAACAGTGAACCAGCCACACACACCTCTACACCCAGGAGTTTACTGTTGGCAGAGGAGGCTGCTATTTTACAAATGATCTGTTAATTGCCTAATTAAATGAGTGCTACAAAAGTACCACAGGGGACTAATTTGGCAAATAAGTCAGACCACCCTGATGAAGTGATGATTGAGCTGAAGGATAAATACAACTTGGCTGAGCAAAGAATGGCTGGAGTGGTGTTGCTGGCAGGGGGAACAGCATGATAGGGTAATAGCCTGCCTCTTCTCTTTTCCAGCTGGGTTTGCTCCCAGTTTCCTGGCTACCGCGGTTTTCAGTATGTGCTGGAGTGTGATCACCACTCAGGTGACTACAAGCATTTCCGGGAGTGGGGCTCTCATGCCCAGACCTTCCAGGTGCAGAGCATCCGAAGGATCCAGCAGTGAGCAGGGGGGCCAGCGCTGAGCAGCGAACATGTGCTTGTCTGGAACCGAGAAGCTGTGGAGGCTGTTATGTGCTCTCTCCTCTGCCTCCCCCTGTAACCCGTGTGAACCCAGCACTCATGTGGGCCAGTCCATGCACAGTCAGCACGAAAAACTAAAAGTAATAAAAAAAGGTCTAGTGTTCACCTGTGGTTTTCAATTTTGTCAGTCCTTTCAAAGAACCAATCTTTATCTTTGTTGATTTTCTCTGTCATCTGTCTGAGTTTTGCTCTTATCCTCAGTACTTCCTTTCTTCTATTTACTCTTGGTTTACTTTCTTCTCTTTTTTTCTCTCTCTAGGTTTTAAAGGTAGATTCTTGGGTCACTATTTTGGCTCTTCTTTTTTCCCCCCAATATAATCACTTAGAGCTATCAATTTCCCTGCAAGTAGTGCATTGGCTTCTTCCCACACATTTTAATATGGTGTGTTTTTATGATCATTCAGTTTGATATTTTCTAGTTTCCCTTATGATTTCTTCTTTGACCCATGGATTATTTAAAGGGACGCTCTCTATATACTAGGGATTTGTCTAGATATTTTATTGTTACAGATTTATTATTTAAGTCCATTGTGGTCAGAGAACATACTCAGGATTTCAATATTCTGATGAGCTGAAACTTACTTTATGGCCCAGCTCATGGCCTATTTTTGATAGACTTGAAATCCTGCACTTGTTAGGTACAGTGTCCTATAAATGTCAGTTAGGTCAAGCTGGTTCACAACGTTGGTTACATTGCTCTATATCCTTGCCAATTTTTAAAAGATCAGTTTTTTTTTAAATCACTTACTCAGAGAGGGCTGTTAATATCTCTTACTATGATTTGGTTTTATCTGCTCCTCCCTTTAGTTTTGTCCATTTTTGCTTTCTGATTTTTTTCCTTCGAGAATCTTGATGCTCTGTTATTAGGTGCATATATATTTATGATTGCTCTCTTCCTAATAAATTGTCCAAAGCTTGTTTTTTTTTTTTTTAAAGCCATGCATGGAGGGAGCCAGTTCTCTCCCCTAGTGAAACTTCTCACATTCCTTTTCTCTCTCCCCAGTTCTCATACATACTACCCTCATTTAAGACCTTCAGCCTTAAATGTTTTTAAAACAAAGAAATAAACTCCCATTCCATTTGCAGCCTGAGTGGCAAGATCCATACATACATTTCCACTCCCCTCACTCTCCACCCCTACCTCTCCTTGCTCTCTTTCCTGGTCCTTTATATATAGATTGTCTTAACAATCATAAGCCATCTGGCTAATTTTCTGGACTACCTTCCTTTGTCATAAAGAAGTCTGACAGAGTCAGGAAGGGGTGAGGTTCTGAACAGCCTGCTGGAAAAGATAACACTATCTGGCTCAGGAAGGGAAGTGTTTAGGAACATTTGCACTTTGGTCATTTTTAACCCCTCTCTGTATCATCCCATTCATTCAAACAATCATTTGCCTGGGACCTACTGTGCGCCAGGCCCTGGGAAATGGTAAACAAGATACACAAAGTCCTTTCTCTCACCCAGTTGAATGAGGAATACAGGCAAGTCCACAGTGGATTGCAATGCCCTGTGACAGGAGCTGTGATGGGGAAGCACAGGTGTGTATAAGAGATAAGAAGTGACCTGGGATGGATAACGGGGAGGGGGGAGGCAGTCTCTCCTAGGTGCTTATCTCTACTCAGACCTCTCCTCTGAACTCCATCCCTGAATATCAACTGCAGACTACACACTTCTACATGGATGTCCAATGCACAACTCAATCAGAATCCACCCAAAACCGAAGCTACTTTTCCATCTGTTTGGGTCAAACCTTTGGAATAATCCGTCATCTCTCACACCCACAGTCCAATCCACTGGCAAATCCTGATGCCTGAATCTTCAAACTGTACCAGAACCCAGACGCTTATCACCATCCCCGTTGCTCCCACACTGGTCCAAACCATCCTCCCCTCTCTCCTCCTTATCATCTCCCTGCTCCCACCTTTCCCTCTTAACCTGTTTTCTACACAGCAGGCAGAGTGGCTCTGTTAAAATTGTAAGGTGGATCTTTGCTCCCCTGCTCAAAACCCTCCCATGCTTCCCATCCCACTCCAAGAAAAAACAAAACAAAACAATTATTTCCTAGTCCTATAAGGCTGGTCATCATCTACCTCCTCCATGGTCTCTCTGACCTCACGTCCCTGTAGTTGGCTGTGATAGTCATTCACAACCTGGTATGAATTAGTTCGGGGCATTTAGGTCCTGACATCCAGCAGGGCTTTAGGAAATGTAGAAGTACTGTCCAGGAAGTGATCTCGTGGTCAGTTCTAGGGAATGAGACTGACCGTTAGAGAGAGGGTCATTAAGTCAATCTCTGCGGGTTCTGAGGTTTTGCTGAGGCAGAGGATGGGGGTTGGGCCACCATCTTCCAACCAGAAATATTCTCACTCTGACACCCTTAGACCCTAGAAGGCACTGGATGTAGGGAGGTGGTACCCCTACAGCTGTACCCACCATAAAGGAATGACTGTCTGACCCTGCCAGCTTTGAGTTGGTACCACCCTCTGGGGCCAGAGGCCATCACAGTCCTGGATTTGCATCCTGGACTTACCAGCATCTCACTTTAGTTTCCTCCTCTGTTAACTGGGGAAGCACAATACCTACCTCTTTGTTTGTAAAAGGTTAAACGCTGTATTATTCATGCCTATGCCTAGAACGTGTGCAAGGTACTTGGTAAGCTCTCAGGAGAAGGTGGTAGAGGTTTTTGGTATCATTCTTAGTATTGTTATTAGTATTATTTTACCTTTCTCTGTCTTTTTGCTTTGATAGTCCCCTGTCTGCACTCAACCCCCTTACCTGGGGCATGCCTTCCTCATAATGATAATGATGATGATGATATTGATGACACATATTGCATTGGTTTCTCTCACATGGGATAGCTTTTAAACCTCACAGTAACTCCTTGACATTATTATTATCCCTATAAAACTCATCTGGAACTTGAGGCTCAGAGAAGTCAAGCAACTGGCCTAAGGCCACCCAGTCTGTAAAAGCATTGAGCTTACTATGGGCTGTATAAGGTTTTGTGGAGCATTAAACAGATACAAGGCATGAATGGGGTTTATAAACAGTAAGTTGCTAGGTTCGTGTCCTCCTTTAAAGGATTTAAGAAAGTAGTCCTTCACACTTTAGTATGAATAACTGGGGACCTTCGAAAGCTGTGGATCCCTAGGGTCAAAGTAGGCAGTATTTGCTGAATGAATGAATGAATGAATGAATGATTAAAAAATGAATGAATAGGGGAGCCTCACTGGAATTTGATGGTGGCCCTAGAAAGAGCCAGCAGCAGTTGGAGCCAAAAATGAGGCTGGCAACGATAAAAAAAATGAGAACCCAGATATGAGATGATGGCTGGAGCGACAGGCAATAAAGAGACAATTTGTCAGGGGTGATCTTGGGAGGGGAGGAAAGAGAGTGTGAAATTATTTTTCATATCTTGCCAGCAGACCAATTCTCCCAGTTATAAAGGAAGGGGAACTTGAAAGATTGATGCTGTCTGTTCAGACGTAAGCGGTAAGCACAGGACACCCATCACCAAGAACATCACACATGGGGAACAGGACTGACCAAAGGGTCTGGGACTGTGGATCTCAAACCAGCATCCTCTTGGCCCAGAGAGGGAAGGGGACTTGTCTAAGACTACACAGCAAGCACTAACCACGTGACTGCTCCTAAGCCTCACGGCCCAGCTACTCCCGTCGGGAGGGGTGGCTTGCCACAAAGGAAAACGACACATTTGGAACTGCACACACCTCGGTCTGAATCCTGGATCCCAAGTTTTCCAGACAGGGTGACCTTTGGCGGGAAGGGTGCTCTGCCTCATTGAGCCTCAGTTTCCTTACCTCGTAAAATTGATAGTCGAAAAAGTGCTGTGAGAAGGAAGCTGGGATGCAGCGTGGGGCTTCTCTTTCTTAGTCTTCACTCGCTCTTTTTCTGTTCCCCTCCACCCCCGCCTGCCCGGTTCTTTCTCTGGTCTACAGGGTCCTCACACTACTGTCTTACTGAGTCACTCCCCGGGGAGCAAAGACGCAGTGACGAAGATAACTGTAGGAATGGTCAGACAGAAAGGAAAGAAACCACCCAGAATGAAAGGAGGTGAGAAGCGGAAGATCTTAACACATCTTGGATGTGTTTAGGAGAGGGAGGGAGGGGGAGGAGAGGAGAGAGACAGGGAGGGAGGGAGGGGGAGGAGAGGAGAGAGACAGGGAGGGAGGGAGGGGGAGGAGGGGAGAAAGGGAGGGAGAGGGAGGAGTGAAGAGAGACAGAGGATTTTCCCCTGCAAATCCTGCCAGAAGCGGCTTCCAGGAACACCTATTCACTAACAAAGACCAAAGCAATGATAATGACAGTTACAAAGCTTGTCACCCTTTGTGCAAAGTAGGAAGAAACAGCGTCTATTGAGTGTCTATTCTGTGCTGGGCCCAGGGCCAGGCATTCAACAACCCCCTCCCCCCAGCAGGCCGTCACCCGCAGCCGCCAAGGAGGGACAGGAGGGGGAAGACCC
Organism: Camelus bactrianus; assembly: GCF_048773025.1. Classification (NCBI taxonomy): domain Eukaryota; kingdom Metazoa; phylum Chordata; class Mammalia; order Artiodactyla; family Camelidae; genus Camelus; species Camelus bactrianus. The sequence goes on from NC_133570.1 coordinate 17,444,604, forward strand.
CCACCTGAACGGGGTAGGGTGGAGTCTGGCACAAGCCTGTGCCATGGGTGCTGACCCACCCCGTCCCTATTTCCTGAGGCTGTTTACAGGCAGTCACCTAATCACAAGACTGATGGAGGGGAAATATGTCGAGGCGGGGAGGCTTCTTTCCTGCCTTGCACTCCTGAACCTGCTCTTGACACAAAACAAAACCTCGGGAAAGCCGGGCCGATGGGTCAACTGTGACCGAGGTGAGGTGGCAGTCTGCCCTTTTCATTTCAGTTTTAACTCAGAGAACCGCCCTCCCTTCACTCAGTCAATACCTCGAACGAGGATGACCCACCAGAGTCTAGAGGCAAGGAGGACACCAGTGACCCAGGTCTGGCCGGTAACGGTCACCGTGATTGGGCCAAGGGGTGGGCACGGGACACAGTGGAGATGATGCTCTGGAACTTTGGTTGGAACCACCTGGGAAGAGAAGCTTTCTACGTGCTGGGCTTGTGAAGTTATGGGGTGTAAGCTGGGAACTTGCCATCAAAGGCAGCCTGAAAGCAAAACCAAGGTGGGGGAAGCAGAGGCCAGAAACGGAGAGAATGAGTCCAATCATCCGGCTATGCAAATACCCCATGTGCCTTTGATCACATAACACTCTCTCCCTGCTTTTTTTTTTTTTTTCCCCTTGAGACATTTTAAAGGTGGGTTTCTGTCATTTACACTTGAAAAAGTCCTGACTCTTCGCCCCAAACCCACCAGAGGAAACAGAGAAGAATTCACCACTTCCCCTCCTTGTCCCTAACTAGGGGCCCTGGTGGCTTTTCTTTCGGGGAACTTGGGTTCTCCTTTTTTCTCCCTCGCAGCTCAGAAGCTCTTGGTCTTTTAACCTCTGGCTGTTCTCCACCTTAGTGGCCACGAGCATTCTCCATCCCTGTCTCAGTCTCCTCTTTCCCCAGCAGGCACTCTTCACCCCCTTGCTCAGGTGCGAAGACTGAGGATGAGACAGGCAGGTTGATGTGCTGGTTTGCATAGAGAACCAGGGGATTGATACTCTGTCCGGGGCTCTTTCTCTTTCCCAGCCTGAGGAAGCAGTGCAGCCTGATTCTGCCGAGCATGAGACCGATTTCTTCGTTGAGGTTCAACCTCAAGTCTCGGCCTTAACTCGCTGAGGTCCCTCAGGCTCCCTCAGGCTCCTCCAGTCCCCTCAGGCTGCCTCCCGATCTAAGAAACGTCCACCCGAGACCTGCGCCGCACTGCCACCTGGTGGTCACCTGCGAAAACACATCCTTCAAGGCGCCGTCGGAAGATTGTTCTGCCCCAGGGCAGTCGGATAGGGAAAGGGGCGGTGGGATAGAAATCCATGGGGCAGTTTCTAGGAATGTAGGGATCTGACATTAGACTGGGGGCATGAAATTCCTTCTCTATTTCTCTGCCACAGCTGTATCTCTATGTGTAGCTTCCTTTCTCCTTGTAGATCTTGGACATCTTCAAAGCGAATTGCATTCCCTCTTTGCCTTGGCGGCCAGATGCTCAGGACCGATGTACAATCCACTACCAGTGACTAAACAACAGCACGTGGTAGGCATTTGGAAGAGGAATTTAATCCCCGACTCAATATTTCTTTCTCTGAACCTCATTTTTCTCTTATTTTATATTTAGTTTTCTGCCTGGGCTGAGGTCATCTTTATAAAACACCTTAACTCCTCTCTTTGTGGGGAGGGGCAGGGAAGAGGAGTGGCAAAGCGGGTTAAAAATTCAGAAGGAGCTTCCTACCTTCTGCAAGCCTCATTTCCCTGTCCTGTAAGTGGGCACAAGAATCTCTGCCTTGTGGGTTCTGTGGAGGCTTGGGGGAGATGCTCAGTAAATATTAGCTCCTGCTCTATGTCCCATCTCTTCACGCCCCCCATCCCCGGGCTCTCTGCTGCTTGCCTACATCAGGCCAGGATGCAAAGGGGATCCAAAACACAGATTATCTTGTTCCCCAGACCCACTCTGCACTCTGCAGACCCACTGGGTGCCCCTGCTGGAGGCTGGCACCTTGAGCCCAGTGTCTGCCTACCTCCTGAAGAACTTTGGCCTCCAGAACCTTCTGCCTCCTGCTGGCAGACGCCACGGTATTCCCAGCTGATTTGCTGATATGCATCTCATAAATAAAGAATGTATGGTTCTGCAGAATGGTTGTGGCATGGCTGTGTGGGGGTGGGAAGGCTGGGTTAGAGGGAGCCAGGGGGGATGGGAGGGCCATATGGGCGGCTGGTCAGGAGGGGGACATTGACAGCCTGGGAAGACGCAATGGGGCCAGGGTGGGGAGGGGGCTTGGGAGGGCAGGGGCTGGATGCAGACTGTTGAGGCTGAATCTTGGTTCAGGCACCTTCTAGCTGTGTTCCTTTAGCTTTAATTTCCTTGTCTGTAGAATGGTGATGATCTAGACACCAGTGCCATGGGGCTGTGATTACCACTGCACTTACAGCATTTAGCCCAGGAGCTGGAACACAGTAAATGCTCAGTCACTGTTATTATTTGTCCCAAATTTCCTCAGGCTCTTCTCCAAGATTTTTGCATTGCTTCTGCTCTGGGGAGCAATGAGGGTGGGGTTCAGACTGCATCTGAGTCTGGGGAGAGGACTGCAGGCTGCGGGAAGGGGAGGAAACAGGTAGAGGGGCTCAAGGCAACAGGGGCAGGTGTTTGGAGCAAAAGATGAAGACCTAACCAGCAACTCACAGGAGCCAGACAAGTTCCTGGAAGGGGAAGGCATTTCTGCAGCCATTTCCCAGTGGGTGCTCAAGCTGTTTGACTGGCTTCTAAAGGAGAGGGTGACCTCTGGAAGGCAGAAGGAGCTGGGGAATCTGGGGACACATCGGGGTTACACCGTTAGCATCACTGCACTGGAACAGAGACCTTGGGAAAGTCACTTTCCTCCTCTGGCTCTCTGCTTGTCCATCTGTCAGATGGTTTCCCAGAGGCCTTCCAGAACGGCGGCATTTACACTTCAAGGTTTAGTCATTCTTTGGACAAACATACATGGAGTGCCTCCTGTGTGTCAGACCCTGGGCCAAGCTCTGACGATGAGATGGTGGAAAAACAGCAGGTTTCTCCCCTGAACCTCACGAGCTGGTGTGTGTGCGCGGGCGCACGTGCACATGCACGTGCATATGTGTTTCCACAACAGACAAGTAAATGAGGATATAATCTCAAAGTGTAATCAGGCCTGCAGGAGGGGGACATGGGCCAATGGAGGACTCTGTGTAATTAACGGGCTTGGCTTTGGCAGGGAGGCAGGAGGACGTTTTGGGGGGAAGGTGAAGCTCAGGCCAGGCTGGGTGGGGCTGGAGCAGGAGCTTGGTGAGGGATGGATGTGGAGCTGTCACCAGGGATCAGCCCAGGCGGGGCTTTGCTTGTGGACATGAAGAGCTTACTCTCCATCCTGAGACCAGTGGGATGTCACTGAAGGGCTGTGGGGGGTGGGGGGGTGGGGGGGTGATGAGGTCAGCTTTGCATTTTGAGAATCTTGTGGCTGGAGTGAGGCAAACAGATTGGAGGGCCGTGGAGTAGAAACTGGAGGTCCCAGCAGGGGGTGATGGAGGCAGAGACCCTGGTGGCAGTTGGTGGGGTGAGGAGGGCTTGGTGAAGGTGCCCAGGGGGTGCACTGATGGGACTGCAGGTGCATCGGATCTGGGGGTGAGGCTCTGCAGGGCTTGTCACTTCCGCCCCCACCCCAGTTCCTCCTGGCCTCATCTCTAGCTCTGCCAGCATCTGCCCTTACAGAAAAGAGATGAGGTGGGAGGGGTCGGGACAATGGGGAGGCTACGCGCGGAAGGCTGCAGACCGTGACTTTCTCTCCACAGCAGTAGGAGAAGCTGGCTGGCTGCAGCACCTGCTGGGGTGGCTGGAGAGGCCAGGGAGCAGGTGCGGGGTGTCTGGAGGGGGGTCTGTTTGCAGATGGAGAATGAGATGGGATGGATGAGAACAGCACACACGCCGCCCGCCTGCTCTGTTGTCCGGACACAAAAGCCCAGACAAAGAAGCAGCAGGGACAAAGGACACGGCCCCGCACGGAGGCAGGCCCGCACGGCACACACAGGCCTGGGACAAAGAGAGGAGGGCAGAGGCGGGCGGGTGCAGAACAAGGAGCGAGGGAGGGGGAAGACTCGCGTGACCCAGGGCAAGGCCGCCTGGTCTCCAAGCCTCGCTCTGGGCACCATAAACAAAGAGGTGGGGGACACCTGTGGGCCCTGAATCTTGCCAGTCCCACGGCCTCTTTCTCAAAGGAAAATTGATCATGAAGTTGGGGGTATACTTTCAGGTCCTGCGGATGGAGAGAAGGCCCGATGATAAAGGAAGCAACCACAAATGTGGTGTGGGGTCCCCATCAACCTGCATGTAGTTCAGCCAACTGCATGGATGCACACGTGTAAGAGCCAGTGCATCTGGGGACAGGACTTGTTATGTACACGCTCTGCAGACAGGGTGGTGTCTGTGTAATTTCTAAGACCTACTTGTAATAACTTCCCAGGAATGAGAACCCCGGGCCTTGGATAGTCTCTGATGGTCCTTTCAACACAGAGAGGAAGAGAGAGAGGGGATATTTACTGAGCACATAGCCATGACATGTGTTTTCTGCAATCAAATCACTTAATTCCCCCAAAAGCACTTCAGAAGGGGTTGTGTTATCCCCATTTTACAGAAAAGGAAACTGAGGCCCAGAGAGCTGTCACAGCTCAGGTCTGCCTGACGCCTGCGTCCAAATCCTGGCTGCCAGCAGAGAAAGAGAACAAGACAAAGAGCCTGCCATCCCTGGTAAGCGCCTCTCTACTGCTCCCGCAGACAGCTGGAGAAAGACAGGTGCCTGGTGACGTTTGGACACCTGGGTACAGCTGTGCCTGAAACCATTGTAACATTGGACTTGTTTCTGCTACTTGAGACTCAAAGGTCCTAAACAAATAAAGATAAATAGAATTATACTTCTTTTTGTGATTTTTCAAATCTCAGTAACTGGTACTGTGTCTGGTACTCAGCAGGCCTTTTCTTGACCTCAAAGACAAGCAGGCCACTAATATATGTTTCCATAACCCCCTTGAACCTCCTGCACGATGGCACTGCTCACAGTGACTTCTGCTCTCTCCTGACTAGGCCATGAGCTTCTAGAGGGTGGGGCTCTGTGTCACCATCATTTGTCAGGTTGGCATGTAGTGGGTGGAAGCTTCTCAAAATGGGGAGACCCTGGCTTTGTTGAGCCCAGGGTGGGCTCTGCTGGGTGGCACTGGGCTGTGGTGGGTAATGGGGAGACACGTGATTCACTGTCCCCTATGGGATGTCCCCTCCACACTCACTCACCAGTGGCTTTGTGCTGCCGGCCTCTGTGAGTTCCTGCTGACGGCTTTCTCTGGCCATGGGCACGTGTCTGGTCTGTGCTCAGGGCAGCCTGGAGGTGGTGAGCAATTGATGCCTGCGGGGCATCCATCAACCCTGACAGATAAGAGGTGGTGGGTTAAGTATCCTGGCTTCCCTGACCTCAGGTGCGACGACTCAGGTGTGCCCCCCACAGCCTCCCAGAGGACCTCAGCAAGACTGTGTCCTAGTTGCCACAACAAATTGCTTCTTGTTAGGGGACTGAATAGTGTCTCCTCAAAATCATATGTTGTTGTTTTTTAACTGATGTATAGTCAGTTTACAATGTTGTGTCAGTTTTGGGTGCACAGCATAATGTTTCAGTCGTACGTAAACATACATATATTCCTTTTCATATTCTTTTTCATTATAGATGTTGAATATAGTTGCCTATGCTGTACAGAAGAAACTTGTTTTCTCCCCAGATTCACATGTTGAATTGACTGTATTTGGAGGTGGGGCCTTTACGGAGGTCATTAAGATTAAATGAGGTCATAGGGAGGGGCCCTGATCCAATAGGACTGGGGTTCTTATGAGACACTGGGGTGAGCACACGAGGGAAGCCCAGGCGAGGACGCAGGGAGAAGGCGGCCGTCTGCAAGCTGAGCAGAGAGGCCTCAGGAGAAACCAGCTCTGCTGGCATCTTGATCTCGGACTTCCAGCATCCAGAACTGTGAGAAAGTAAATTCCTGTTGCTGAAGCCCCCCTGATCTGTGGCATTCTGTTATGGCTGCCCTGTAGAGCAATGGACTCATGGATTCACTTTGTCTGGCTTTTTTTTCCTTCCTCGTCTCACCATTTCACTCCACCATCAATTCTTCCGGGGATCAGCTGACAAATAAACTATGTGCGCTTGAACCCTTGTCTGGGAGTCTGTATCCAGGATAATCCATGCTCATGCTTCTGTCTACACCTCACCTAGCGGGACTGCTGGACTTCGCGTATTAAGGCAGCTGCTGCGGGCAGGACAGATCTGACTCCGCTCATCCGTGGCAATGATCCTGAACCAGTGATGTCCTGCCTAGACTGAGGCAGAGATTAACCGCTGTTGTGCATGCCCAGAGCAGGGCCATGAATGGACCCCAGAGTGTCCCCAGCCAGGTGGTGGGGTCCAGCTGACTGTGGGGCGGTGCATCCTTCCTAGGGAAAAGGATCGGGTGAGTAGGAAGGCAGATGGCTTTTTCAGAGATTCTGAGAGCAGATTTGGAATCAGATGGTGCTGGGTTTGAATCTCAGCTCCATCACTTTCTAGCTGACTGACCTCGGCTAAGTCACTCCTCCTCTCTGAGCCTCCCTTTCCTTATCAGATGGAGATGATACTGACACTTTCTCGGAGGGTGCTAGCGGGATGGGGTGGGGGAATGTGGGTAAAGCCCTCAGAACAGTGTCAAGTAAGTGGGCAAAGGGCCAAGTTCATTGCTTCCGAAGGTGATGGGGGTGGGGGTGAGTGGGCAGGGGACTTCTGTAGCTGCGGGGAATTGCCGAAAGGCGTATTCTTTTCCAGGCCACACCAAACGCAGCTCTCCTCTGCTGCACAAGCGGTGTCCCCTGAATTTAGGGAGCCCCACCCTCACCCTGGTGAGGATGGCTGCTTTGATGAGTCAAAATGAAATTTCTATCTGAGGGAGGCTGGGAGCTGCTTGCTCGGAAAACAGCTGTCAGAGAGAAGCTCCCTGGAGTAGATGACCAGTCTCTGTTAATAGCTTGGCTGGAGGGCAGATGAAATCTGGTTTCTCCCGGAGCCTTTCCTTAGAAGATACGGCAGGTGTGGCCAGGCAGAGAGGTGGCGCTGGCGGGGTGGGGGATACAGGTGACTAGTTTAGGTAACAAGGAGCAGAAGTTCACCTTGCCACCTCTCAGAACATCCAGACTAGGGGCAGTTGGGTGGGTGTAAAAGGAAATGAGGTGCCAAGAGGTGAAGACCCAAAAGGCTGGAAGAGGGACTCCGACAAATCCTGTTCACACATGTTCACAGCGATGCTATTCACAATCACCAAGAAACAACCCACATGTCCATCAACAGACAGATGGGCACACAGATAATATTATATAGTTATACGCTGGAATATGATTCGGCCATAACAAGGGAAAAAGTGCTGGTACATGTTACAAGGTGGATCAACCTCCAAACATTGTTCTGGGTGAAATCAGCTAGAACCAAAAGGACACATTTCATGGTATCCCATTTATACAAAATGATCAGAAGAGACAAATCCATATGAGACAGAAGAGGATTCATGTTTGCCAGGAGCTGGGGGTGGGGCGGCTGTGGGAAGTAACTGCTTAATGGGCGTGGGCATTATTTTGTGGGGATGATGATGTTTTGGAACTAGATAGAGATGGTGGTTGCACAACACTGTGAATGTGCTAAATGCCACTGAATTGCTTGCTTTAGAGTGGCTGGTTTTATATTACGGGAAATTCACCTACAAAAATAAAAATTTATAAAGGAGGCACAGTCAGGTCAGTGAGTACTCAGTGGCACTGAGCAGGCTGATAACAGAGTTGGGATTGGAACCCTGGCCTCCTAGGCCACCCGAGTTTCTCCAGGGGCTGCTCCAGGGATAGAGAGAAACAGAAGTCCCCTCTCCTGGATGTGTTACCAGTGTCAGAATCCCCCCTGGAAATCTCGGGCTGTGGGGGTGGGGTGGGGTGTAGTGTCATGATCCAAAGACCACCTAGCATGCACATCTTGAGACAAGGCAAGGTAACCACCTGGTCCAGCTCACAGGGGCGAACTCTGTTCTGAGGTGGATCTCCAGTATGATGCTACCTCCTGCCATTTCCATGGCAACCAGCACTCCATAATAAGCAGCTCAAGTCCCTTTCCAGAAAAGCAAAAGAGAGTACATTGATGTTTCTCTTTGGGGCTCGATCTGGGGCTCTTATCTGCTTGCTGGTTCCCTGGGGCCCAGGTTAGCATCATAAATATCACCTGGAAGATGAGGTTCTTGGTGAGTTACAGTGAGGATGACATTCACCATCTTGGGGCTGTGCTTTGGCATGTTCTGGGTCTACTTGCCAGATAAGGCAAGGGTTAGAGACAAGGAAGATGCCAGCTCTTGCTATCAGACTAAATATGGATCCTGAAGGAGGCAGCAGCAGTGCCCAGAGCATAAAGGAGATCAAGGAACCCACCGCAGGTCCCTCCCCTCCCCAGGATAATGGAGAATGTGAAGGAAGACATTCAGCAGATGGACACTGGAAAGGTAGAGGACCAACTGAATCCCCCAGTTTGAGCTGCCTGTGATAAAGAAATCAGAGAATCAGGGACAGAGGGCAGCAGGCAGGATCATACCTTGCTGGTTTTGGTGTCTGCTGGACATGGGTTCTGCCCTCTCCGTGTGCCACTCAGTTTACGGCTACGGCTCATGCTGAATCCATCTGAGTTAGACACAATGTCTTCCCAGTGAGCCCGCAGGACCTTCTGACAATCACTTCTTCCGCTCCCCTCTTGCTCCTGCCGTTCTCCTTGAAAACATATTCCTAGAACCAAAGATGCTTGGCAGTAGAATCATGGGCTCATTGCTGATCATCTTTGAGAAGCCCCGAAGAATAGGCAAAGTGCTGAAAATTTGGGAGCAGCAAGTGCCTTGATTTTTTTTTTCCAAATGGATATTGGAAATGATGGGCTGATCCTCAGGAGAATTTTGAAACAGATTATGAAACAGGGGGTTTGGGACTACTTCAAAAAGAAAGGCATGGTTCCTAATGCATCCCCTGTGTTCATTTAGAACCTGTCATGCTGAACCCAATTTCCTCTTTTGTCTGTGGTCTAGTGACGCAAGGGAAAGTCGTAGACCTTCAAGGACCGCAGTCTGGCTGTGTTCTCTGGGCAATGCTGTGACCAGGTCCCATCTTGCTTTTTCTCTAACTGTCCCATCTAAGTCTTACTTCTCTGGCAAGACGGCTAGCTCTGCTGGGGTGGAGACAGTATCTGGGACCTCCCGGGAATCTTCATGGTTCCTGTCATGGCCTTGGGCTGTGCACACTGGAAACGTGCTATAGGTTTGTTGAATTGGGTCTGGATTTTCTGAAGATCAAGGCGGGGGGGGGGGCTCCCAGCAAGAGATGAGCCATACAGAGAAGAGCTGGTAAAGTCAGAACCTGAAATGGGGGTTCAGATCCCACCTGAGTCCCTTACCAGGGACCCCGGCAGCTCTTGTTGCCTCTTGGAGCCTTCATGCCCTCTTCTGAGCAGCGGAGATGATAAATAATATATACAGAAGTTTGAAAATTAGAGGAGACGTCATAGTATTATAGGAATAAAAGTCTGTTTTGAGCCCTTACTAAATGCCAGGCACTGTGCTAAGCACCTCTCCCCCTACCCAGGCTTTCCTGCATTTCACCCATACACAACCCTATGAAGTGGATTCCACGATTATCTCTACTTTGTGAACTAGGAAACTGAGCCTTAGAAAGGGAGTGAATTTGCCTAAGGTCATCCCCTGAGGGGCATGGATAGAACTGAAATTTAAACCCAGGATAGCCTGGTTGTAGGGTCCAGTACAGTGGTTCTCAAGCGTCAGAATCCGCTGGAGGGCTTGTTAAAATACAGACCTCTGGGCCCCGGTGCCAGGGGTTTTGATCCAGCGGCTCTGGGGAGACGCCTGGGTATCTGTACTCCTGACAAGTTCCCAATTGATGTGATGCTGCTCGTTTAGGACTGGTCTAAAAAGAGTCCCCTAGGACCATTTTCTAACATTCCTGCTCTAGAATATAGAGGCACAAAGGAGAGCAATTTAAGTAAGAAAAGACCGCACCTATAAGAGTTGTTAGGCCACGTGGTGCAGTGGCAGGAACACGCCCCTAAAGTCTCAGACATGGGTTCCGATCTTGACTCCACCATAACCATGGGCTGAGTTAATTGAGAGGCATACAGCCAAGCCGTGCTGGTTAAGCGCCTGGTCCTCTAGGACCAGCCTCTTCACCCTCCCATTCCGGGTCTAGGCTTCTGCTCCCCGGGTCCGCGGTCGCGCGCCACCCGCGTGCGCCTCTCCATCTTTGCACGCTCGGCGGTGGAGTTCAGCCCGGCAAGCGTTGCCATGGTAGCGCCGCGGGCTGGGATGCTGGAGGCAGAGCGCGCCGCTAGGCTCGTCCCTTTGTGCGGCTGGGGTAGCGATGCGCTCCCCCTACTCCCGGCCGCACCCCGCCTCCCAGGCCCCGACCTCCGGGAGGGAGTAAAGGGTAGGGTGTAGGGTTGCAGGGGAGCGGGGAGGCGGGAGCAGGGCAGAGGCGAGGACCGGGGGTGGGGCGCCTCCGCCCGCCAGCCGCTCCCGCATTAAAATTTCATGGGCGCTGCAGCAGCTACAAAGACGACGCCGGCTGCGCTCGGGGGACCAGAGGGAGGGAGGCTGCGGACGAGTGCGGGGAGGAGTTTGCGATGGGAGGCGCTTGCAGGGGCTCCCCAGTTCTGCGCTGTGAGCCGGGGCACAAAGAGCCCTCTGCACTGGCGCCGCAAGACCGCGGACGGGAGGTAAGCCGCCGCCCCATCCTAACAGCCCTCCCTCCCCAAGCGTCCTTGTCTGCGCGCAGGGAACAGCCTAATTCCCCGAGGTTGAGGTCCCAGGGTCCTGGACAGGGTTCAGGGCTGGCAAACGCTGCCTGAAGTGCCTCTTATTTGTTGGATGAAGAGCCTCTCCAGCCCGCAGCTGTCAAATGCAGCTAAGACTTGGGCCTGGGTGGGGCACGGGGAAGGGGAGTTTGCATTGGGAGTCTAGGACCCATGGGGGTCTTGCAGTCATGATCTGAGAGGGAACAAAGATCCCCCCGTACCAGACAGACAGGAGGGGCCCCCGGACCTTTTCTGCTCACCGGAAATGGCCAAGCCTTGGAGGGACCCTCAATGGTCTCAGAACTGGAGCTGGGGGATGGGATGGTGGAGCCAGGCTCTTGAGCCCCCCTTGTTCATATCAAGCCCACCCCCCAGCGCCTGCCAATGCTACACTTCGGGGACTCAAATTCCAGATGTCCAGGGTCCCAAGGGACGGAGAGGACCGGAAAACCTCTTGGTTGAGAATAGTGAGATCGGTAATGATAATAATACTACATCAGTTGATGGAGAGCTTACACTCTGCCAGGGACATGCTTAGCCCACTGCATGCATTATTACAACAACCCTAGGCGGTGGTAAGAACCCCATTTTAGAGATGGGGAAATTGAGCTCCAGAGAGGGTTAGGTACACACGTCCAAGGTCACACACCCAGAGATTTTGAATCCAGATATGTCCAACTCTACAGCTCATGTTACATCCTTAAATGGGTCTGGGGAGAACCCAGGACTCACCAGCTCCCTTCCCTCCTACTCCTCTCCAATACATTCTCTAGAGAGGTTGGGAATTTGGGAGGGAGGGGGCCAGATCTCTCCTCTCTCTCAGCAGAGGATCCTCGGCTAGAGAAATTGCTTGTCGGACTGTGCAGGGGGAGACCCGGGGGCCTGGATTCCCCACCCTCATCCCAGGCTCCACACCCGTGGCTGCCCTGCGCCCAGGCTTGCTGGCGCGCACACCCTGCTGCAATGCCGCGGCGGGGAACACCGCCTCCACCTGAAGCTGCGGGAAGCCGGGAGGGAGGCGGTAGTGCGGAGACGGGTGGGGGGAGAGAGGCGAGATAACGCGCGGAGAGCGGCTTCTGTTTCTCTCGGTGCCGGCCCCAGACGGAGCGCGGCCCGGAGCCCAACGCTCATTCTGGGTACGACACTTTACCTTCCAAAGCGCAGTCCCGTTTGGGAGCGCCCGGGAGCTTCGCGATTGCCTGGGCTGGTTGGGGAGGGGAGGGATGAGTAATTCCACCTGACAGACAGGGAAACCTGAGGACAGTGGCTCTCAGACTTTCGGGGCGTGGCTTCAGATGTCCAGGCCACGTGGCCAGGGGATGAGTCAGCAGGACTGGGGTGTGGCTGGTCTTCTGGATGTTTTCTCAGACCCCCCTCCTTCTCATCATCTGCGGGTGGTCAGACCGTAGGTTGAGGGAACAGTGCCCAGACCTCTTCCCTCACCCCTAGCAGGTGTAGAACCTCTACGTTTAGAACCATGTAGCAGTCTGGGCAAAAACATTTCCTTGGGGACTTTTTTTTCCGCCAGCGGGTAGCTTTGGGTGGCACATCCTCATCCAGCACTGAGTTTGGTTAATTTCACGTTGAAAGAATTTTAACATCCCCTCTGACATCCCCTCTACTCCCCCTTCTTTTCACCTACTTTATTACTTAATGACCCTTGCCACTGAGAAAGTATCTGAAGTCTATCCTGCAGTCCTCTGGCTGCCATTTTTGGTCCTCCTCACTTCTTCAAGGAAGAGAGGGGTGAGGTCTTCGGGGTCCTCAAAAGGAACCACAACTTCCTATCACCAGCTTTAGAAGAACCACTCTTTATGCCTGCATTCAAAATGAATTCAAAAATATGATTTTTAAAAAATACAATACGTTTCATGGAATGCATAATTATAGAAGATTTGGAAAAGACTGAAAAAAAAAAAAGATGAAAACTCCACAGTTCTGTCATCCAAGAGTAACTACTATGTTTACCATTTTCACGTATTTCCCTGTAGTATATTTTCTATTCCTGAAAATACGAACTGAAATTGTGCTGTATGTATACTACCTCAAGAAAAGTGACATTAGATATGCTTCTCTGTGTTTCGACGTCCTTGGCAGAAATCACTGTAAGAAGGTTGGTATTTTGTGGAATAGATGGAAACGCTCTACTCAGTTCCATATTGTTGGCCTTTACATTTGTTTCCTTTTTTTTTTTTTTTTTAATCTTCATTTTTAAGATCCTTCCTCTGGACCAAATCCCTGCTTCCACCAGGGCAGGATTCTGCTCTTTGAATTTATCCCTCCTTGATGTCTGGTAGGGTGGTAGAAAGAGAAGGCAGTGAATTACAAGGATCTGTGTGCAAATCCTCCTCCTTACCTGTGCTCTGTGTCAACTTCAGTAAGGAAGAAATTTCTGTTCTCAGAGCCTCAGTCTCCTCATCTGTGAAGTGGGAGTCTTAATCCCGGCTTTAAGAGGCTGCTGGGAATGATGAACCAGTGTGGGTAAAGTGCCCACCACCCAGTAGCTGCTTAGTAAAGACATTGCTGCTTTAGTGCATCCCCTGTGTGCCGGCTGAGGTCATTTCCACATCCCCTGAATCATGTACAGACACTTAGTTGTTTGCTTTTATTTGTATTGGACTGTTGGTCCTTCTCCGGGGTAATCCTCAGACTGTTTCTGCGGCCACTGGGGCCTTTGTGCAGGTTCAATGCGCTGGCAAATAACTTAAAGGCTACCCCTTTGTTTGGGAAGGATCTTCCCCCTTGTCTGGGAGGCCGGCTCATCTGTCAGCTGGAGCTCCCTGGAACAATAGCCAGAGATGCTCAGGGGCAGAGGCAGAGGCTGGCTGAGGGTGACATCTGTCTCCCCACTCCTCTCCAGGCTGATCTCATCAGATGAGACAGGTGTCCCTTGTTCCCTTGTGGTGCCAGGTGGGCCCTTCTGGAAGCTACTGGGTGAGTCGTGGGGGGAGGGGCTGAACTCTCCTGGACTCAGGGCTATGGGCTAGATGATTAACCATAACCAAGTCCAGCTACCGGCTGGTAACTGTTTACCAAGGTTCCTGCTGGGTGCTGCCTCTTGGAGACCCCATGAGAAGGCTGGGAATCGGGCATTCCAGATGGGAAACTGAGGCTCAGAGAGGTGAAGGGACAAGCTCAGGGTCACACAGTCAGTTAGTTGTACAGTCAGGATTTGAACCCAGAACTAGTCTGGCTCTGAAATGTGGTGGCGTAACTACTACACGACGCTACCTTCCTTTCTCAAAGTGAACTTAATCAGCTGCCTCAAGACCGTGGAAGCAACTGGAATAAACCGACCCGGCTGGTTTAGCAATCACAGCCAGTTCCTCCCTCCACTATAACAGTAACGCTGACCACCAGAGCGTTCACACTTTATACCTACCTTCCCCAGGTCGGTTCTCCTTTAACTCCCACCCCCGTATCCGGACATAAGCCTTCTGCCCCTTAAAGGTTCAACAGGCGTGTTGAGAATCCTGTTGCACCGTTTCCTAGCTGGGTGATTTTTGGCGCAAGTCACACTGCTCTGAACCTCAGTCTCCTCATCTGTAAAATGGGAATTAAAAAACCCAACCCATTGTTTTGTCAGGTAAAGGTGTCCCCCACCCGCAGCTCGGGGGTTCCTTTATTTGAGGGAGATTTGAATAGTGAAGCTCTTCTTTTGGGTAGGTTGTGTTGGAGTTCGTCCAGGAAAAAAAAAATGGTGCTTTTTGCACCTGCGCAAAAGCCTCTCCCTCCTGTCTCCAGCGAGGCGCCGGGCACATCTTATTCCCAGGAGCTGCTGCCATCTCTCAGCACTCACTCATCCAAAGCAATTTAGGCCAACGTCTCTCACATGCCTCAGCTCTCTGAGCAGCTATTTTATTCCAGAATCAGTGGAAAAAAACACCCTAAAACCCAAGGGGGTCCTGAAACTGCAACCAAACACACGTTTCCCTGGTAGCTGTTTGTCTGTTACCAAGAATAGTGCAAAGTTTAGGAGGAAAAAATGAATATCCATGGATGGTGCCAATGAGCAGTGTGAACAATGGTAGTCATAATAAAGTGAGAAAATAAGAGAATGCAAGCTAATAGATAACAGTTCTCATCTCATGTAATCCTCACAGCAGCCCTGTGGGGTGGGCACCGTAGTCACCCTGCTTTTGTGGATAAGAAGACCCGCCCTGGGGAGCAACAGATTTGCTCGAGGTGGCAGAACAGAATGGGAAGCCGGGCAGTGAAGCCCAGGTCCTTTCCAACATGTTTGGATGTTTTGGTTGGTACTGGACAGGCCAAGATACCTCTTGGTTTCTCCTTTCGCTTCTTCTGATCCACATCCAAGGAGATCAGTTTTGGCAAATGCTGTAATTTCAGAACAGGACCCTGGCATCTCTTCTCCAATGTGCCCATGGCTACATCTTTATCCACCCATCCCTTTTTCTCTTTCCTTGACAGCTGGAGGCATCTCCCTGCCCACCCATGTCTTCCAGACACGTTCACGTGGCCACCATGACCTTGACAGCATCAGAGGAGTAACCCAGGTGACCCTTCCTCTCCTTCTGTGCACCCCTGGGGATGGTGGAGACCAGCCTCAGGCTGTGTGGTCAGGTCCACCACAATATCCGTATGTGTGGGAGATCTTGTGAATTTCAGAGGTGGTAGGACCTCTAGGATGCTCTGGGGTCCAAACCCTCAATCAAAGCTTCCCTGCTGGGGCCCCAGACCTGGGCTTGAATCAGGGGTGGGGTGGGGTCTGTGTGGGCTAGTGGGAGCTGAGACGCTGGGACCCAGAAGCTCACCACCAGGTCTCCCTGTGGCCTTTGATTGGACCCTTCTTGGTTCTTGTCCTGTGTCATCACATCTAAATGAGTTTTGAAAAGCTAACTCTATGGAGGTATAATTTACATGCAGTAAAATGCACCCATTTCAAGCATACATTTCAGTGTGCTTTGATAAATGTATACATCTGTGTAACCACCATCACAATCAAGATACAGAACATTTTCATCACCCAAAATGGTCCCCTGTTAATCCCCTCCCCAGGAAACCACTGATCTACCTTCTACACCTGTAGATTACACAGTTTCCCTAAAGTTCCATTATTGTGGAATCTTGCGTTCTTGGCTTCTTTTGCTCAACATGTTTTTGAGGTTCAGGCTTGTTCTTGCATGTGTCAGTAATTCAACCCTTTTTTGTCTAACCTCGTGTAAGCATATCATATAACTCCTCCATTTCAAGAGCAGAATTCAAAGGCTTTTAGTAAATTTACCCAGTTCTGCACACATCACTACAAATCAGTTTGCCCCAGGAATATCCCTCACCCCCATTTATTGTTAATCCCCAGCCCGCTCCTAATCCCTGGCAACCGCAAATCTACCTTCTGACTGTAGAGGGTGGCCTTTTCTGGACATTTCGTGTAAATGGAATCATACAGCATGTGGTCTCTTGTGCCTGGCTTCTTTCACTCCAGGTAATATTTTTGAAGTTTGTCCTTGTCATAGTATCTGTCAATAGTGTGTTCCTTTTTATTGCTGAGTAGATTTCATTATACGACGTACTCCCGCTTATTTATCCATTCACCGAGACAGAGGATTGAAATTTGATCTGTGCTTCCTAAGTGGGGTGTATACAGCCCCCTGCCCCAGGAGGCATAGAATCCTGCAGGATAAATGTGGCCCACATTTCTGGGACATCAGTGTTACCCAAAGATTTAAATCATTAACTGGGGAAAATAATTTTTGGAACACTAACTCTGTGCCAGGCACGGGCTAAGCCTTTGAGAATGATTAACCTTGGATTTGGAAGCCACTGTCTCACTGATATTTGTCTGACCTCAAAGCCCTTGATACCCTCCTAGACAGCTGTCAGCTTGATGCAGGAGCTAAAGTTTCCCTTGAAATCTCCATTGCCTTTGTCGTGTCAGGGATTCTGGGGCCCCAGGGCCAGGGGAGAGGGTCACTGGATTCAAACAGTGCTGCTCTGAGCAGTGCAGGGTCTATTTACAGACTGCAGCAAGTTCCTGGGACAGAGGAGAAAGAAGGGAATTTCCGGGTTCTTCGAGATGTTCATGATCACCCTGGGAAGGAGCCTTGCAGATAAGTATTCAAAAGTACCAGCCCCCAGCCTACCAGCCTGCCCTCTCCTGGTCGGTGCAGGGAAGTCCAGTATCCCAGAATCCCCAAGGTGGGGGAAGAAATCAGCTATGTGGCTCACTTACTTTCCTACCTCCGAGGCCACAAAGAGCTCGTCCCCATTTTGTGGGGCCCCAGAAAGTAACTTTCACAGCCCACTTTTGCATCAGGGCTACAATTGTATAAACTCCACTCTCAGTAATTTCTGAGGACCTGAGCTGAATTACTTCATCTTGAGTACCTGTAGACCGGGCGTCAGAAGGAGGCTGGGGACTCCGGGTGATTTGGGCTGGCCCTTCCCGTCTCAGTTCTGGCCCTTTGACATCTTCTGAAACTTGGCTAGGGCCCCTTTGCGTGGCAATCAAGCGGGGACCTTGGCACCGTGACCCTCGGGCACATGCTTGGCAGTGTGAGGGTCTGAGTACCTCTCCAACTCTGGACCCGTGAGCCAAGTCCGGGAGCTGACAGCAAGCTCTGAAAATATGCTGAGAGGACCCCTGACTCCCAGGCCCAGGTCTGCCAGTTGATGAAAAGAGCTTAGCTGTCACTGAAAGCAAACCCTGGGAGACGATGCTGGGTCAGGATGAGTGGGCATTCTCTGGTCTTCTCAGACTGGTAACACGGGGTGGTCATCAAAGATTCCCAGCCCACCCTCTGGCTCTGCAAGCTTCCTCTGGTGCCTGGGGCCTCAGAAAAGAGATGGGGAGGGGGACGGGGGCGCGGAGCAGAAAGGTAACCGAGTCTGAGCGGAAGGGCCTCAGACTCAGGGTTGTTACCGTGCGCTGTGGGTAGTGTCAGGACCAGAAGGGCCCTGTGGCCCAGAGAGAGGGCCGGATTCCCAGGGCTGCACAGGATGGCAGGGCTGGGATCAGAGCTCTGGATGCTGGCTCTGTTCAGTGCTCACTTGAACTGTCGTCAAGCTGAGTCTGTCCTGCCTTCTCCAGGGGTCACATTCTGCCGTTGGACGGCAACAGGGAGGTGGGCAAAGGCAGCAAAGGAGGGTATTCGGGGGTGGGAGGAAGGGAGGTAGGGGGCCGGTGTATCTGGGCCCAGCCTCCCTAGCTCCTGGGGCCTTCCTGTCAGCAGAGTTCTGGCCCGGCCCGGGATGGGGAGGGGGCCTGGGCGCGGTTTTCTCCTGCGCCGTGGTTGGCTCTTTTGTCTTCCAGGATGGGCCTGCAGGGATCTACATGGGGGAGGAGCTGGGAGCTGAGCTTGGGCTGCCAACGTGTTGGCTGGGCGCTGCCAGGTAAGCCTGGGTAGGTGTGGGGCAAGGGGGTTCCATTAAGCTGAGTTTCTTTGGGGATAACTGTCTCCCCACCCAGGGCCTTCCCCAGGTACCCAGACCTGGCCCAAACACTCCTGCCTGGAGTCGGGGGGCTGGAAGGCTTGTTCCGTGTGGTCTCGGTGGAGGGGGTGGGACTGAATCAAGACCACTCCGGGTGGGTTCCTGGCAGAGATTTCAGCCCATTCCTTCATTCAGCACAAATGTGGACCAAGCGCCTTCTCCCAGAGAGATGCTCAGGCCCCAGAGGGCAACATGAGATGTGATTCCGCCCTCTCTGATCTTCAGGTAAGAACATGCTCTGTCATCGTCTCAGTGAGGGGATGAGCTCCCCGTCCTGGAAGGTGTGCATGTGTGTGTGTGTGTGTATTGGGGGAGGGTGGTACAGAGGGCCCCTCAGCTGGGAGGTTGTAAAGGCCTTTCCTGCCCACCTGGACTCTCCCTGTCTGCCCGTGACGCCCGTGGGGCTGACTCTGGGCTTGTTGCTTTTCTAATCCCTGTGACAGTCCTGTCCAGATGCGACATCCTCTTTATGTGTTACTAGCATCCAAGCCCTCACCCCACCCTGTCTAAGTGCTGGTGGCACAGGAGGGATACTGGGCGTCTTTGAAGGTGCCCACCCCCAGGGTGTGGGGCTGGGCTGTGGGGAGCTGGGGGATGGAGGCTGTGCTCTTATTCTAGACTGCTGTGCCCCCTCCAGGCGGCTCTGCCCTGGCTGCATCTCAGGACTCCTGGCCTGGTCTTCTCTTTGGAGCCCGGGTGACTCTAGACTCTGGCCACGGTGACATAGGAAGCGGCCTTCTGGACAATTCTGGAACCCTGGACAATTCCCTGAAGACCTCATCCTTCCTGACTCCCAGGATGGAGCCTGCCATGGGTACAGGCCCCTCTGGGATGGTGCTCAGCTGAGATCAGGACCTGGCTCTGGAGGACAGCTCGAGGGATGTGAGGGAGGCCGGCAGCCCACCGTCCCCACTGTGTCTGTCTGGACCTGCCTGCTGGGCCCTCTGTCCAGGCCTGGAGGCCCTTCCTGACCCCGAGTGGACCTGATTTCTCTTGGCAGCCCTGCCGGAGACCAGAGCTCAGCCTGGGCCAGGGCCTGACTGACCACACCTCGCCAAGGCTGGGTCTTAAAGGACCTTATAGGACAGGGGCAGGATCACAGGACTGGGTGTCAAAGAGGAGCTGCCGGTGGGAGGGAGGGTGGACGCAGCTCCCGGGGCGCCGCCGGCTGGGTCTGCCCTGCGCCGTTGGCCATGTGAGTGAGTGACGCCCATTCTTGTGGGGGCTTCTTGGATGGGGCTTTCCCGCGCTTCTGCTCTCCCGGATGGTGACCGGGGCGGGGGGCAGCCTGGGCCTTCCCCTTGAGTTGTGGAGCTCTGGGAGGGGCAGCTGGAGGGGTAGAGCTATCCTGGATGGAGAGAGTTTCCGGAGGATGAGGAGACCCAGGCTGGGGAGGCTCGCTAGAAGGAGACAGATACTGAGCCTTGCTCTCGCCTTCCAAAGGGAATGGTCTGGAATCAGCCTCACCCCAAGGCTTGAGGGATCACCCCGGCCGTATCTCAGATTCCTGCTCCTTATCACACTCCTGTCCTTGGGGAGCAGGGGCAGGCAGGGCAGGCTCCACACACATCAGGCAGCTCCCCCATCACGTGGCTGCGGCTGTGGCTGCGGGCTCACTGGCCTGCCTGCCTCCCTGTCCTCCACTCCCTCCAGCTCCTTAAGAGGGGCTGGTCCCAGTGCTCACACAGGAGCAGCTGTGGCCTTCCTTAGGCAAGTCTAAGAGCCCAATGTCTTTTTCTGGGGGTGGGGAGGGGACCTGGGTGAGTCAGCTTGGGCTGCCATTAACGGAATACCATGCGTGGAGGGCTGAACCGGCAGAAATGGATTTTCTCACAGTTCTGGGGGCTGAAGGTACAAAACCAAGGGGTCAGGGATGGTTTCTGGTGAGGCTTCTCTCCTTGGCTCACAGGTAGAAACACACACACACACAGAGGGGGAGGGAGGAAGAGAGAGGGAGAGAAATAGCTAGCTAGCTGGTGTCTCTTCTTCTTCCTATAAGGACACCAGTCCTATGGGATCAGGGTCCCATCCTTATGACCTCATTTAGCCTTAATTATCTCCTTAAAAGGCCTATCTCCAAACACAGTCACGTTGGGAGTTATAGCTTCAACCTATGAATTTGGAGGAGACACAATTCAGTCCATAGTAGGTGGTCACCACAAGCATGGAAAGCTGGTGTCATCTCCCCTTTAGAATTCCTGCCCCCAAAAGGGAGGGGGTGGAGGGGCAGAGGTGTGGGCAATAGAGACAGTGCTGGGGGGTAACGTGCTAGGGTGGCCCCGGGTGCCTTGGGGAGACAGAACCGGCCACACCCAGTGCAGCGAGGAGGAGCTCCCGGGAGAGGGGTGTCTTGGGAAGATCTTGGGCTTTGGAGCCAGAGGGTGTGCATTTTGCTGTACCACCCAGTCACCTCACCCCTGTGAGTCTGATTTCTGCTCTGAAATGAGCCATCTGCTCACTGTAGGGGCACAGGGAAAAATCAGTGAAATCACGTGTCTGGCACAGCGACTGACTCTTAGTAGGTGCTCAATTAACGCTCCTCTGGGAGTTTACATGTAGTTTACATCTATTTTGGGCCCTTTGGGCGGTAAGCCCAGCATCTTTGATCCAGAGGCATTTCTGACTAGTCCTCCCTCTCTTGTATTCTTAATATCTCTCCCTAATCAGATCAAGGAATCGGTGGCACTGCATGGCCTCCCTAGTAGCTCCAAATGCTTCTTGGGGAATTTATTATCTACTCTTCTCATCAGGATTGAGCGCCTAATGTGAGCCCTTCCCTGTGTGACTCGCTTGAGGGGAATTTAAGTGAAGTTACGGCCCTGATTCAAACCTTCAGGATTGCACAGCCATGCTGAATGGGAGAAAACCAGCTCACAAAGAGAACTGGAGGATGGGGCAGGAAACAGTCTACTGAGGCACAGGTTCTAAGTGCTTGGGTGTGTGGGAGTAAGATCCCAGAGGAGGCTGGAAAGACTTCCCAGCGAGGCTGAACTAATCAGGACCTTGGAGGATGAGAAAGAGGTGGCTTAGCTGAGAGCCTCAGGGAGAAATGAGTGCAGATAGTCCCAAAGTAAGTTCTAGGAAATGTCATTGCTCTTACAAAAAAAAAAAAAAAGTTCAAATTCGGTAGGTTTCTGTAGTGCAGGACTTATCAGAGCCTTTAAAAGTGCTGCTGGGTATTGTGAATATTCAAGGACAGATAGAGGATTAAGCGTTTACTCCCCAAAGTTTACTGGCAACAGAACCCTTTTCTTCCAGAGCATCATTTGGAACTGTTGGATCCTAGGCTGCGGTTTCTGTGGGAAAACTGCAACTGTGATAAAAGATGACAAAACTAGGGCACACTCAGCTGCTTCGCAGCATCAGCTGGAAAGGCAGCCCTTTCCTTGGGGCCAGGAAGTCTGAACTTGGTGCTGGGGGTCAGGCGAGCTCTATGCAGTTTCAGTGTTGGGGGGAGGGCAGGCCAGGGGCTGGAGTAACCACAGGTTTGGCGGTGATGGAGGAGCTGTCCACTGGACACAGTGGCTCCGGGGCATCAGGCCTTTTGTGGGAATATGCTGGTGTGTGCACATGAGTGTGTACGAGCGTGTGTGTGCACCTGAGTGTGACAGGACCCAGCCTTCCGGGAAGGGGATGACCAGAACCAGGCAGGGGGTTTCCAGCTGGAAGGAGCAGCGTCCATTTTCAGGGGAACTGAAGTGTCTGGGGGAGTGCCCCGGAGACCCATGGCTGAGAAGTAGGGAAGAAAAATTTATGGGGGCAGGGTCTACGTGGATAGTTTTGATTCTGGGGTGGGGCTGAGGAGCTTGGAGGCAGACCCCCTGCCCTGGTCAGGCCCAGCTCCCTGGCTGGTTGGGGGCGGGAGGCCTCTGGAGCTGCAGCTGGAGGGGCTGGGGGCAGTGTTGCATGGTGTGATTAACCTACTAACCCAGGGCTCAGCCGGGACGCTGTGGCGTGTGACGAGGTGCCTGGCCTTCTGCCAACCGACTAACCCACTAACCAGGCCCGAGCATGCCCTACTAACCCCCCGCAGCCAGACCCTACTAACCTTGCAGCTCACGGGCCTTTCAAGGGGCTGGGATGTGGGGGCAGACGAGGCTCCGGAAGGCCCTGCCCGTGGCCTGGGATCTCTGTGCAGACCCACACTGCAGGACAGGGCATGCAAATCAGACTTGCCAGCTCTGCCACTTCCCGCTGGGTGACTTGAGCAAGTCACTTGCCCTCTCTGAACCCCAGTTTCCTCAGCAGTAGAATGAGTGGCCTGATCCTCACCCACACGTTGCAGTGAGGATTCCCAGGAAGATAAAGCTTTTGACAGAGGGCAGATACTGAATACATATCTGGATATGTATGAGGGTCGGGGTGGGAGACTCGGAAAACCTGCCCACTCATGTCCCAGGGCAGGCCCTGGTCCCTCTGGGTGGTCTGCACACAGACCCCTCTGCCTGGGGCCAGACACTCGCTTTGAACCCCTAACCATCTCTTCCCCACACTTCCTCCTCAGCTTTCTTCCCGTAGGCAGCTCTTTTGTTCAATTACTAACCCATCTAACCCCAGGGGGGCCTCAACTGCACCCCGACCACCCCTTAACAAACTAATTGACCTGTGTGCATTCTTCTTTTCTCTTAGTGCCTCCCGTGTGTGTCTGCTGAGATGCCCCTGTCCGCTGGTGCTGTGCTCTGACTTACTAACCCAGCCCCTACTAACCCTGTTTTCTCTTCTTACTAACCCCAGCCCTGCCGAGCTCTGGGCGCCCCTGGGGGCTGGTCCCCCTCCTTTTGGCAAGCAGAGGTCCTGGGGCTGGCCTGGCAGAGACAGATGCCCCACTTTGCAGCCCCAATTGGCTGTGAGTTCAGAGTCCACTGGGCCACGTCTGAGGCAGGGGACGGACGGCCCTATCATCCACACCAGCGGCCCAGAGGAAGAGGTGGTCCTGGAGATATGGGAGGCTGGCCGGCCTCCGAGCACAGCATCTCACCTCTGCACCGAAGTCTGGTTGCTACTGGGAGTGGGCGGGAGCTGGGAAACCTCTGGGGTATGACTGTGGGGAGGCCTGTGGGTCTAGAATGTGGAGCGCAGGGCTCTTCCCAGTTAAGGGAGCAGAGAGAAAGCGCCCGTATGGCTTTCTTTGGACGGAAGCAAGGGTAGAATCCTCTCCACTGGAAAGTGGCCGGTAGAGGTGTGGTGCCGCACAATCAAGGAGGGGGTGTTCCACACCGGAAGTCAGCTAGTGGAGACTTCCCCAGTTGGAAGTCACTGAAAGGGTCTTAACCACACTGGGAATCACTGAGTAGTTAGCTCAGGAAGTCAGCATGAGGGGGCATTTCTCATATTCGAGGGTTGGGAAGACGGGTTTTTCTTAAACCGGAAGTCAGTGAGAGGGGGATTTCGCCTTATCACCAGACGGTGAGAAGGAATGGCCAGGAGATCAGTGAGAGGGGCCTTTCCTACAACAGGAAGTTGGCTAGAGCCCTTCCCGTCCCCGGAGGTGGGAGATCCAGGTTTCCCACACCGGAAGTAGGTGTGAGTCATTTTTCCCACTGGAAGTCATTGAGAAGGACTGTCTACACCAGGAAATCTGAGAAAGCTGGGAAGAAAGCAGATCTTGGGTTCAGGATTGGCAGGGGGAAGAAGTGGGAAGCAACAAATGAACCCTAGGGGCCCACAGGGTCCCACAGCCCCTCAGGCCAGCCAGAAATTCATCCCTGGCTCCCTGTCCTCTTCGCACCCACGGCCCAACCCCAGTGTGCCTCCCCCAGAGCCCGCCAGCCGCTAAGCCAGGGCCACACCTGGGGGTGACTTTATGCCTCACCTCCAGTAGGCACTTTGGTCTCTTTGGGCTAATCTCTGGCTCCCTTGCACTAACTCTTGCTCTCACCCAGCTAATCCCTGCCTGCCCTGGCTGCCCCAGGGGGGCTGACCACTAACAACCAACCTTGCCCATCTGGGGGCTCCAGGCTCCTGGCCTGGCTCTGACCTGCTCTTAATTAACCTCTCCTTCACCTGACTAACTCCTGCCCTCCTGATCTGTTCCTTTCAGCAGAAACTAACGGCTTGTGGATTTCTTTCTGACTAACAACAGGTCTAACACTCCTCGTAACTATTACTATTAACAGCTTGGATGTCGGCATGGCTGGGACTGGGCTAACACAGGTTTGGACTTAACTAACACAGGGAGAGGTGGAGGTAGTGGTGTCGGACGTGGCGACTGCTCTGGGGAAGAGCCATGTGAGGCCAGTAAAGATCTCAGTACTCTAAAGGAGGTGCCAGGGCTGGGGTGAGGCTCAGGCCAAATGGAGGAGTGGTGTCTGCCGAGGTGGGCTCAGAAGCATAGTCAACTTTCAGGGTTTTGCCACGGGACATAGCCTATTAACCCCTTATAATCTGCATCTGAGTTTTGGTTCTTTTAAATAATAGCCTGATAGTTGTAATAGTCCAAACACGTGGATGCAGCTTTTGTATCCCTAAAAATGCCTATGACTGTCTGGTGTGTACAGAGGATATGCCTTTGTGTATGGACTCATCAGTCACCAGGCCAGGGCCTAGAGTCCTTGATTTAGGGACTTGCGAGTTTTGGAAGCCCTAGGACATAAAACTTTAGATTGAGATAGTCAAAAGGGTTATAAATCCATCACCCATTTACACGTTGGTATAAATTAGCTCAGCTTCCTTTTCTAATTTCTATGCAATTTAGCTGCCCTGAGATGAGAGTTTGGCCAGAAGGGAGTTTTGATGTCTGCAGGGCTGGGGGAGGGTCCTTTGGGAGCAGAGAGGAGAAGCTAGGAGGCTAGGGATTCCTGGGTGTGGGTAACAGGGGGCACCAGGTCGAGGAGGGTGGGAAGAGGGACCAGTTTTACTGGCTCAGTCTGGGAGTAAGGGTCTGTGGGTGAGGACAGCTCATGGGAGGGCCTGGAGGATTGGATCAGCTCAGGGGCAGGGTCAGAGGCCTGCCTAGTGGCCTTGTAGGCAGGTGGCTCAGGTCATTGAATACTGCTCTGGGGTTGAGAGCCTCGCTGTCAGCCAGGGACTCAGAGCTAATCTAGTGGAGCTGGCGGTGAGGCCTGAAGGGTGATCCAGAGGCCTGAGCTGCAAAGGCAAGAAGAGGTGATGCATCAAGAAGAGCTTGGAGGAGGTGGCTTGGCTGCTGGCGAGGCGGGGATGGGGCCTGCATCAGGGAAGCAGGTGCCTGTTGCCCTCTTGTGGCCACCTTGCTCCACTGCACACAAAGCAAGAGGCTCAGAAACATTTCTCAGAGTCCTGCTTATATTAAGTTCTGAGCAAATTTTAGAAAACTGGTTAGAACTTCTTGAAAGGAGGACCATCCTTAGGTCCATCTTAAGAGAAATAAGACCTAGAAACGCTTTCCCCGGTTGGAGGTAGTTATGCAATGACTGGAAAGCAGAGGGGGCCGTGTACCTGCCAGGCAGGTGACAGCAATGTCTTGGGAAAAGGGCCAACTGAAAAGCACATCACTCCAGACCCCCAGTGATGCTCCGCTCCAGGAAGACATCCGAGGGCACGTGGGCATGGGCTGGAAGTCTACAAGAGAATCTCACTAGAGAGGAAGCCCTGTAGTCCTGTATGGCTGCAAGGGGGCCATGCAGGCACGGAGAGCTTCTGAGAGGCTGGTCCTGAACCCAGGAAGGCAAAAATGTGTCTTGTTGGGTAACAAACCTTCTGGAGGCAGAAGGAATGGGACTAGCCCACCTTTGAGACTTATGATGGTGGTGGGAGTCTCAGATTCTGTGTGTGTGTGTGTGTGTGTGTGTGTGTGTGTGTGTGTGTTCATGTTCTTGACTTAATACCTGTGTAGGCAACTCTCCTCCCCCTAACCCCGGCCCCGGGCCTGCTGATGCTCACCCTGGCCTTGATGCCACTGAACATCAAGTCATTAGGAGCAGGACCTCATGGGCTGGGAAGCTGGCCTCCCGGTAGAAAGAGGCAGTTCAGTCTTTTAATAGGCAGCATGGAGGGAGGGGCCACTGTGGTCCCTGCCTGAGGGCTGTGCTTGAGTAGATGGGGACATACTGAGCTGGAGGGATGCCTGGTGGGGGAGACTGGTTACATCCCAAAGACCCCAAAGGCCCTCTTGAGAGTTTATCCAGGGACCCACTGTTTTACTTTAAGACTGCAGAAGACATTTTCCATGTCCTTGCCTCCTGGGGATGGAAATTCTGCTGTAGATTAAAAATATTTTTACATGGATCCGGCCATGGAGTGTGAACTGGGCATTGTGTTTTCACTCATGAATGGAGCTTCTCTTGTTTAAAATACCATTTTGAGATTAGAAACCAATTCACACCCAAGGAATGGCTGTAGTTCAGGAGGCAGAGGGATGTGTAATTTGGGGGAGTGGGGAACCAGTGGCATACTCAAGGAACAGGAGTGGGCTCTCCCACTCTCTGCTCAAGACCATGATCTTTGAAGTCACTACAACTGGGTATTTATAATTGTAGGAAAATACACATAAAATCTACTGACTGCACCATTTAAAAATACACAGTTCAGTGGTATTAAGTACGTTCTCATTGTTGTGTAACCATCATTACTATTGCTGTATTTTTAAATAGCACTACTTTGTGCCCAGTGCATCACAGAAAATCCATGTCTCTTCTCCGCTTCTCTCTCCTGCCTCCTTCCTTCCCTCCCTCTATTCACCTAGAAACCATTTACACAGTCAGCATGTACAGAGGCACTGCCCCACTGTCAGGGATGCCAGGCTGCCCACCTGTTCCTCTGTTCCTCTGACACAACTATCTTGTTCTCTCCTGAGGATCTTTGCACTGGCTGGTTCCTTTGCCTGGAATATATGTTCCTCGCTTTTCACGTGGTTGACTTTGGGGCCCTCGGGTCTTAGGTGAATGTCACCTCCCCAGAGACATCTCCCTGGACCACTCCATCCACAGCAAGTCTGTTGTTTCAGTTCTCAAACATTTTGGTCCTAAGACCCCTTTATCCTCTTAGCATACAGTGGATGGTCACCCTCGAGCCTGCTTGGGCACTGCTCACTCACAAGGCTCAGCTAGCTCCTCATTTCACTCATTCAACAAAATCTCCTTGTCCCTCCTCTGTGTGGAGCACTGGGTGGGGCGCCCAGGGTATATAGTCAGAAGCAGATGGGCATCACCCTGGACTTCGTGGCGCTCAGTCTAGGGGAGGCAGCCGTGCTCAGTTCTCCAAGGACAGGGAACAACTCACAGGGAGGAAAAGAAAGAGGAGAGAGGTATTAGCATAGAGTCTACCATATTAGAAATTAGAACTGAGATATTTTAGAAAGCCTTGTGTATCAATTCATTACCATATTGGGAATGAAAACTGAGATTTTAAAAAGATTTGTTTACTAATTCACTGAAAAATAACAATAACAATGGTAAATACCGCATGCTGACATAAACTACACATTCTTTATGAAAGATAATTGTTTCCAAAACAAAATAAATTTAATGAGAAGACAGCACTGTTGTTTTTTGGTAAATCTCTTCAAGTTTGGCTTACTAGAAAACAGAGTCTGTTGAATTCTGATACCTGCTTCTGCATGCAATCTGTTACAGTATCACACATCCATGTAGGCTCTGCACAACTCCACCGTGCACTCGTGGACTGAGATGAAACAGACAAATTACTTTCTCTCTGGGTCCCCAGATCTCAGGACCACACCTTGAGAACCGCTGCTCAATCACAAAAACCTGCTTCTATCGTGCTTAAAACTTGTGCCTGTCTGAAACTACCTTGCTTACTTGTCTGAGTCCTTGTTTATTGTCTGTCTCTGGTTTGTGTATTGTATGTTCCTGGAACGCAGGGTCTGAGCCCATTGCAGGCACTCACAGTGGCCAAGCCAGAGCTGCAGTTCTCAGATACGGCCAGCAGATGGCGGGGGTGCACCAAGACCGCCTCATTTTCTGGTCTTAGAAACCTGGTTACCCTTCCGGGCATTTGAGGCGGCTCTCTGCGGATACCCTTTGGATTCCAGAGTTTTAGGGCACTGGGTGGGCCTGGGATGGTAGAGGAAGAAAAGAGGCTGGGAAGAACGCAGTTTTGGACAGAAGCTTGGGAAAGTCTTTGCTCATTTCTGCTGAGGGCTTCTGTTCTTAACAGAAGCCATGTGACTTCTCTTGAAGCCTTGGTCTTCTCAGCAAAATGGGCGAACTTTGAGTTTGGCTTTCATTTCATCAGTGTTCTCTTGGCAGGGGCCATTTCATTTTGATGATGCCGGTGTTTCTGGCAACTCAGGGTCTCCCTAATATTCTCCCTCTGGAGTTTTCCAAGGACCAAGATGGTGCTGGGGGCTCTGCCTGCAGGGGTGACCATTTCTCCTCATTCTGCCTCCAAACCCCTTGCGCTAGCCCACGCTACTGGCATTTTCCGTGTGCTTACTGTGTGCCAGGCTCTGTGCTAAATGAATCCTACATGTTGGTTCATAAAGTGCTCACAACATTTGAGAGATGGGCGTCCCTATTCTCGTGTCTTACAGGAGGGAGACACTGAGGCTCAGAGAGGCTCAGAGACTTGCCCAAAGACACACAGTTGGAGGATAGGGAATCCTGGGTTCAAGATCGTTACCATGCCGATGGGGGCACATCATCCCCAAGTGTTGAGCCCGTCTTCTCTGTTAGACTGAGCCCATTCACTCTCTCCACACCGGCTTCTCTCTCCTATTACTCCTTCTCCCTGCGAGGTGTACCCTGTGTCCTTGGAGGACTAAGCAGCTTGTGATTTCATACTTACTTTGCTCATGTGCTGCTCCTCTGGTCTCAGTTCCATCAGGGCAGGGATGATGCCTGCCTGCACCATGGCTGTGGCCTGGGCATTCTGCACCGTGCTTGGCACAGAGTCGGGCTCCAGAAGATTTTGTTGAATGAATGAAATGGGGACCCAGGTGAACCTGGCAAGTGGGCGGTACCTGAGCTGACTCAGGAGCAGCCCCAGCTCCACCCCTCGCTGGCTGTGTGACTTAGAGCTGGTGATCTCTCCCTTTTCAGCCTCAGTTTCTTCATCTGTAAAACGGGGATAACACTGTGTGCCTCGAAGAGGCTGGAAGGCTTCAATAAGAGGGAGATGCAATGTATCAGCATGTGATGGGTCCCCAGGCCCTCTTTCACACACCTGTGGTTTCTCCAGGCCCTAGGCAGGTTACGACTTGCCAACAGAATCCACGTGGAAGGTAGACCCACCTAAGGGTCCGGCAGGGGAGCAACTGGGTCAAGTCACTGAGTAAACTGACAGGCAGCCCCCCTGCATCTTGGGCCGCCCTGTCCCCCAGCTCCTGAGCCCACCTGAATGCGGGCACCCCAGGAGTGGCAGTCCTGGTGGCTGACTCCCCATGGGCATGTCCACCAGGTTCCATGGCAGATAAACAGATTATTCTAGGCAAAATGACCACGACAGGGCCAAAGCCACACAGCCAGGAGGACAGAGGCCCCTGGGGGGAGCTGGTGCTATCTGGCCTGAAACACAATGAGTTTCCCAATCCTTGCACAAGGATCCTCTCCTGTGGGAAGGAGGCCTCCTCCCATGGAGAAGCCCTGGAATGTATGGAATGTTCTGGAACCTCCAGCATGGGGGGTGGGGGCCCCAGACCGGAGCACCATGGAAGCCCAGGCCGTTGGGGCACTTTCCCAGGGATGATCCCAGGGCCGCTGGGCCACCAGGGAGCGCATACCAGACGTCACCTTTTGGCATCGGGGTCAGGCCTCAACCGCCTGGAAGCTTTCCCAGGTTCTCAGGCTGGGAGTGACGGAGGCCTTCTGGCCTCATACAGTCTTTGATTTCAGCCTCCTGCCCAGTGCCAGCACCCCGGGGTCTGGGGCCGGCCCTGTGCTGGGCACTGAGGGCTACAGAAAACATCAGGCCGAGTTCCGCCCTGAACCACTAGGGGCTGGGAGAGAGGCAGTTTCAAATCCAGACTCAGACACTGTGTCACCTGAGCAAGTCACTTCACCTGTCCAGGCCTCTGTGTCCCTTGTGTAAAATGGGGTTTAACAATGGAACCTCCTTCTTGGGATTATCGTGAGGGGGGGGGACCCTGGGGCACGTGGAGTTTCTGGTGCAGAGTCAGTGTGCATACGACTTCCAAGGCTGAGTCATGTTCACTCGGAACCCAGCCACCATGCTGTGAGGAAGCCCAAGCGGCTGTGAAGAGGTATGTCGAGGACCTGTTCCCATCCACAGCCCTGGCTCAGCCCCCAGCTGCTGTTGCGTGAAGCTGAGCCAACTGTCCCCTCCGAGCCTTTCCCAGATTCCAGGTTCAGGAGCAAAAGAACTGATTGTTTTCAGCCATGAGGTCTTGGGGTGGTTCCTCACACAGAAATAGACCACAGATATGGTTCCTTTTAAGGTACATCTTTGCTTCTCTCTCACCTGAACTCAGGATGTTTCCCCCCTCATCCTGGTTCTCTGCCAGCATCCCCCATCTCAGTGAAGAGCACCCCCATCTCATGTCTGGTTGCTCAAAGGTGAAATCGGGGAGAAATCATCAATATCTCTTGATTCTGTCCATTTTTCTCCATCCCTCTGTCATCCCCCTGGTCCAAGCCTCCAGCACCTCTGTCTTGGGTAGCCGTGGCCACTTCCTCTCCAGCCTCTTGTTTTCTCAGGTGTAACAGATCTTGATTATGTACACGATGTGCAGAACAGGTAAACCCTCGGCTTGCAATTTCACCTGCCTGGAGGGCTGGGACTCAGCTCGCAACCTTCCTTTGTCTTCTCCGGTCCTCTTTGTTCCTCAGAGCCCAGGATGAGGCCCCTCTGGCCACCATGTCCTATCTGGACATAGTCCCTCCCCTCCCCTTCCCAAGGCAGTGGGGGACACAGACATGGAAACAAATGTGTTTGGTACTTCCCACCATTCGTTGCTATGGAAGAAGTAAAGGAGATGGGGCAGTGTGGCCTAGGGGTGGACCAGGTCATGTGGTGGCAGGAGGTGGCACTGAGCTGCTAGGGAGGAGTCAGCCACGTAACAACAGGAGGAAGAGGGGTCAGGCGGGGGAAACAGTGAGATAGGAATGAGCTGATGTGTGGAAGGGAAAGAGGCAAGACTGGGGTACAAGAGGCTGGGGTGGGGGCATGAGGAGGGGGGGCAAGCAGGGAGCCACTTAGAATAGAGGAGGCAATTCTAGATTATACACTTGTTTCTCCAACCAGGTTGCCACCCCCTTGAAGGGCAAAGACAGATGCTGACTGTCCCCCTGATAGGGAGTGCCAGCCACACCACTGATGCCTGTTTGAAGCGACCCTTTAGGGGGGCAAACTGTTCTTCAGGCTTACCTGGGAGATTCCTACTCAAGCAAGCGTCCTCTGCTCAGCGATGGCTCCCAGGTTCAGCCAACCTTGCTTTCCTTGGGTCCCAGTGGACCCTGGACCAGTTGCCAGCCAAGCACCCAGAGCTCTGGCTTTTGTTTGTTTCCTCGTGTGAATTTCTCCCCCTCCCCAATCAGGCCATTGTGTCTCAAAATGATGTTCCCCTCTGCCTCTGAATTTCTGAGGCTGGGTGGGATGGTTCAAAAGGCAGACCCCTCTGAATCAGAATCTCGGGGGTGTGTTTCAGAATCAACCTTTTTAAATAAGCCGCCTGCCACCTATTTCTTGTGCTCGCAGATGTTTGAGAAGCTCTGCATCCCAGAGTGAGGTCCTGAGTGGAGGGGCTATTTCAAATATGGTGCCGTGTTTCCAGGTCCCCTGCACAAAACTCAGGCCCACTAAATGTGGGAGTGAAGGGATGAGGTTTTAGCAGGGATGTGGGGAGAGTAACTCTTCCTCTTAGGACCCTCCCTTCTCTCACCCACAGTCCCCAAGTAAGACAGAAGGTCTCATCACATTTCTCTGCCACCGGGAAACTTCTTCAGTAAGAATTCCCCTACCCCCCGCTGTATCATCTGCTCATTAATACACAGTATTGTAAAAGTGATCTATAATTAAATGCTAACCGAGTTGGCTGTAAAATTGGGTGGGCGAGGTCAGCAAGGTAAGCTGGGAGTCAGCTGATTGTTATGATCAATCAATAACCTATTTATTTCCCAACATTTCTATTAACCTCTGCCAGCCAATCACGGTTTCAATTTGAAAGGCTGGGGTCCGCTGTGCTGACTGGACAAGTCTGATGGAAAGCGGGACCCTGACACGACCCCAAGGGCGAAATCCAATTAAAATCATTTTCACTTGTAGATTAATATTTTTAGCATGTTCTACATCCTGGGATTCATCATTCTTGGCAATAACTAATGTCTTGTGACATGAGCAGGTGGATTGGCACTGCCATAGATAATAATTGTGATTAATTAGCTCATCACGTCCAAGGATGGCTTCGGGGTGGCAGTCGGTGCAGCTTCTGGGGACTTCTCCCACCCCATGCTGGTGATGTGGACCTCCGAATCCTATTGTTGTGATGGCCTTCCCTAAGTAGGAGTGGAACTTGTCTTGGGTCTGTCTCCCTCTTGAAACTGAGCTCCTTGAGGCCAGGAATTGTGTCTTGTTCATCTCAGCAAGTCAATTACCATTTGGCATATCCAGTTCTCTGGAGACTGACTCTACACCCACATTGTTAAGCAGGAATCGCCATGTTTGTGCACCACGGCCCCACCCCGGATGCTGTTGAATGGATCAGCGGTAGGGCCCAACCCAAGCTGAACCAATGAAAGCTTTGGGGAATTTGGAAGTAGGTTTAAGGGAAGCGGTCCCTTAGCTCAGT
This sequence comes from Camelus bactrianus, assembly GCF_048773025.1. Classification (NCBI taxonomy): domain Eukaryota; kingdom Metazoa; phylum Chordata; class Mammalia; order Artiodactyla; family Camelidae; genus Camelus; species Camelus bactrianus. The sequence goes on from NC_133570.1 coordinate 17,477,654, forward strand.
GTGGGTATTCAGGGGAGTGCTGACTGCCATTATCCCGCCTGTGGGATGGGAAGTAGTTACAAACGGAAGCAAGGCCAAGAGGGGAGAAAGGAGAAAGGCAGAGAGAGGGGATGTCTTGGACTTCCTAGCATTTCCTAATCCCTATTTCCAGCCCTTTCCTGAGAACTGGCTGCATTCCAGCTCAGGTTCTATGAGCCACCCCTGCCATCTTTATAATAATTCTTTCTCCCTACCTGCCTCACTTGAGTTTATCTGAATGTCTGTTTCTTTCCAAGGAAAGTATCCCCCAAATTCGGAACCCAAGAGATGTCCAGCATCACCCTGCAGGCTGGTGGCAGAACCATTCCCCTCCTCCTGACTCACTAATGAAAAGCCCTTTGGGGCAAGAAGGGAGTAAGGAGGAAGGAATAACTCACATTTATGGAAGATCTGCTCTGCACGAGGTGCTCTGCAATGTCGTCTATTTAATCTCTCCCATCCTGGGAAGTGGCTGTTATTCTATTTATATTCGTTTGCAGACGGGGAGGAACCTGAGGCCTGGGAATGAACTTGTCCAGAGAAGAAGTGGGGATGTGATTTTATTTTGCCTATTTCTGTGACTGTCCAGCACCCTATGCCGACTCTTAAAGAGGGGCGCTGCTTTGCTGTAAATACCAGCGTGAGGCTGTTGGAAGCCAGGAAGCCAGTGGGGGCCCCAGGAGAAAATTAGCCAGCAGGGTTGAGGTCAACCTCTTGAAATCCTCAGAGGAGAGACAGGGCCAGGAGTTCAGACATGGCAAGAAACCCCGCCTTTAAAGATCATCTCCTAGAACCCAGTCGTCGCTATGATTGCTTCTTCTTACTGAATCCACTAGGCTGTTCACTACTTAAGGGCAAGGATAGTATCTGTCTTACAATGAAACCGAGCAGGACCCTGCAGGGCCCTCCCAAGTACAAAGGCCCTATCGTGTCCCCACCTCTCTTTGTTTGTAGAAAAGCTGTAGTCTCCCAGGCTGCCGCTGAGTCACAAAAGAGCAGGCTCAAGCTGTTAATGATTAGGACAACAGAGTCACAGAACCTTTAGTTCCTCCCTGCAGGACCAACAGTGTCTGATGAACATTCCTGAGTGGTTCTGCCAATACTGTAACTGCCACCAGAGGGGAAAAGCTAACTGCGTGATGACCAGACTGCAGCCACGACATAAGCTTCTCCGTCATGCAAAATTCCAAGAACTGGCTTCCAGGAAATGGGAACAAACCAAGCCTGGAGTTCAAGAGTAAACTGTGATTAAAACAATAAGATGGTGCCGACCAGACCACTGCATGATCAGTTTCAAGATGATTGTCAGAGCTGACTGTACTGTTCTGTATGTAGCAACCCCTGCTTGCACACCCTTGAAGCTTTCCTTTAAAAGTTCTTGCCCCCTAACTGGCAACAGGGAGGTAGTTTTGGGGATGCTAGTCCACCATCTCCCCAGGTTTCTGGCTTCCCAAATAAAGCATCTTTTCCCACCAACCCTTGTCTCTCAAATATTGACTTTTGTGCAATGAGCAACTGAATCTAAGTTCGGCTCCAGCTGGTAACAACAATATCCCCCCAAACAGAGCCTGACTAAATGAATGTCTCCTAAAGTCATCTCTGAACAAGAGACATGACCCTCTGCCCAGTTCAGGAACCCCTCAGACAGCTCCACCTCCAGCCTCTGGCCATCTCATTGGTGGCTTCCCTGAGTGCCATTCCAGCATCTGCACCTGTATGTTAGGAAAAGTGCAAAACCAGATCTTCCCCAAGAGGCTCTGCCAAGGGGAAATCCCAGAGGACCGAGGTGCGTGATCTGCTGAGGCTCTCAGTGGTTTCTGTCTCCCAGCACTGGGCTAGGGATGTGTGTGTATCCAACTGCCTTTAATATGCACATCTAGATTGTGCTGGGAGTCCCACAGCAGATTTCCTAGTGGGGAATGGGTGGCAACAGGGAAATAAGCACAGCTAGGACCAGGTATCCAGACCTGCAGGTAGCAAAAGAGATAGTCAGGAGTCCAGGAAGATTGGGAAACTCCTGTGGTCCCCATCTTAGCCTCTTAACCGGTTCCCAGGTATGAGCCCCCTCCTGAGAGAACTGGCTAAGAAGTTTCCCCTTGCTGGACTCCTGCCTTAGCCCCAGGGCACTGAAGAGAGCGGTGCCAAGGCTATTGAAACGGGCTTCTCCGTGGAGGGAGCTCTTGTGTTGGAAACTGGGTTAAATTTAGCATGCATAAACCATTCACAATGGCTCTGTACCCCCCAGGAGCAGTAAGATCCCACTAATCTTCAGTCAAAATAATTAGACCATGAAGGGTGGCATATTCATCCCAAAGGCACTTGGGCATCTGGAAGAGACTGGACCACCCACATCTGGATCTTTGACTTTCAGGGGGTGTGACAACAGGGCAGGAGACTGGAGACCCGGAAGATTCTTCTAGGTGTTGAGGAAAGGGGGCCTGGTCAGAGTCCAGCCCACTCAGCCCTGCAAACAAATACCACAGATGCAACACAGACACCAGCCGCCAAAGAGCCAAGAGGAAGCCAGGCGCTTAACGGGGCAACTTTTCAAGGAAGTTCAGAGGACGACCCCGGCCTCTCGCAGCAGACTCAGCAGTCAGACCCATCTCACAGGGAGGCTACATTTGTTACCCCATCTGCAAACAGATTCCCTCCACTCAGACTCGGGACGAAACGTAAGATGTTTAACACACACACAGGCACAAGGCTGAGAAGATCATGGCCATTAAGCACAAGACAAGCAGAAGCAGCGCTCGGAGCTCCCATCACCCCCGCCTGTGGCTCTGTCCTGGCCTGCAGAACCCACCGCCAGCCCACCCCAGTCCGCACGGCCGGTGCCCAATACTGGAGAGGCGGTGTAACGACGGACCACAGGGTACTACAGTGGTGCCTTTCTCCAGCAGGGGCCTGGGCTAACTACCGCAGCAGTCCTAGGTAGGTGGAAGACAAGTGAGATCTGTAAATCCATTTCTGATTTTATTCCCCACAAGGCAGCAAACCCAAACAGCAGGGGACTTACCTGCCGGTCTCAGGGCCATTTTATAACGTGTTCCCCAGGGGGTAGATCCCGTGTCAAGGGCAAAAGCAAGTCAACAATCCTTTGATGGTCAACTGTTGAGCTCGGATGGTGTTGACTGGTTGCCTCTGGGCTAATGTGGCGGGGGCACTGGGGCCACTGCTCCTGGGATGGCCAGTTACAGTGCCGGGGGCTTGAGTTAGCCTCCCAGCCCAAGTGCTGAGAGCCGGTTTCGTGTCAGTTGTGTTTAAGTCCCTTCCTAGCCCGGCAGCAGTGGGGTTGTAAGGAAAAGCCAGTGGACGCAGTGAACGGCATTTCTGTCGGCCCATTCCTGGACTTCATGGCCACTGGTCACTATGGATGCCCACGGGGGTCCCGAAGGTCACGCACAGCTGTTCTAGACCCGATAGTGGTTTATGGCTGGATGACTTGTTGGCCCTTTGTGGGTCTCCCACCTGTTGCACCGCGTTGTAGGTGGCGTGTAGCTGCGGTCCCATCACTGTGTCGTTGCTCCGCCCTCCCATCGCTGGGACCTGGAGCCCTAGGGCACTCTGGTTATCCCGCCATCGCCGCAGGCCCCAACCAAACCCCTCCGGGTTAACAGGCCATGTCCAAGTCACAAGCCTGTCCCCGAGGTAACAGCCCTAAAGCCTGTGTCTGCAGTTGTTTAGGGGTGGTGGGCGGGGGGCAGTTGTCTCACCGACCAGGCAGCCGCCAAGCACGGAACAGACACGCCCGGCCCCTGCGCTCGGCCCGCGGCCACCAGCCAGGCCCGGGCGTCAGCGGGGCCACGACCCCGGGCTGCTGCCTTTAACCTGGAAGCACACGCTGAGTTAACAGGACGCCCTCGACATCATGGAAGAGAACGACGCCTCTGGTGGCGCTCCGCTGCCTCAGGGCCCCACGCGCGGGCGGACGCCGCCTGGGGACCCCACACCCCCAACTTCCGTTCCCGCCCTTCCTCCCCCGAAGTCTCGGCTCTCGCGGGAGTTTCCTCGCCTCCTGACTGGCTGCCGGATGGCTGGGCCACGCCCGGCAGCACCGCGAGCCTTGAGCCCGGAGACAGTGACAGGGACATCAGCGGTTATCAGACAGGGGGCCTTACACGCCCCAAACAAGGGGTCCTGGAGCGACTCCCCACCGTGTACGGCCGCCAGCAGGCAGGACTCGACGGCACTCTGCCCCACTCGGGGAGGAGGCGGCCACAGAGGGGGGACGACGTCAGGTGGGCTCATCCGTTACCGGGGGAACCAGGGCTGGGCACGTCCCTCACAGCCCCTCAGGTTAACGAGCTTCCCGAGGGTAGATGCTTCCCTGTGATAAACTAGCAGGTGGGGACGTTCTGGCCTAGGGATTAGAAGCATCAATGGCAGTGGCAGGGGGCAGGCACGTCCGCCTGAGTAGGTTGTAGGTGGAGCAGGGGTCGAGCAAGGGATGGACAGAGAGCAAGACAGCGGCCACACCTGATCATACGTGCACCATCTCATTGCATCCTCGCAATAGCTTTGTTACCATTATCTCCTATTCCAGCGGAGGAAACCGAGGCAGAGAGAAGTTGAATAATGCACCCTTCAGGGTCCCATAGGAAACAGATGGCAGATTCAAATTAGCCTAGTTTAGTAAAGGTACTACTTGCAGAGGTGAGGGGCGTGATTCGTTTTCTATTGCTGCATAACAAATAGCCCCAAACTTGGTGGCTTTAAACAGCATCCATCTGTTAGCTTACAGTTCTGTAGGTCACTAATCCAGGCATGATGCAGTTAGATTTTCTGCTCAGGATCTCCCAAAGTGGAAATCAATGTGTCAGTGGGGCTTTGATTTCTGAGGCTCAGGGTTCTCTTTCAAGCTCATTCAGGGTGTCTGCAGAATTCAGTTCCTTGTGGTTGTAGGACTGAATTTGTGGACTGTTTTTCTTTTAGTTGTTGAGTTGTAAGAGTTCTTCATATCGATTTATTTTTATTGAGCTATTATCTCTGCTCCCAGCAGGGCTCTGCCTGAATCTGCAGGCATCATGGGTGTTCTCTGTTTAGCAGCAAAGGGGCTAGAAATGTTCCTTCCCTTTAGCTGCTCACTCGCTGACTTGTCTCCATCAATCTCCCTCCAGAGAGCAGAGCCAATAATCCCTTCTTCCTTCAGCCTCAGCCCTCCTTGAAATTTACTCTGAAGGCTCCTTGGGGGTCCTCTTACCTTAATGCCTCCTTGGGGGCTGCTCAGCCAGCTTTCAGGGAGCTCTCCAGCCAAGAGAAGGAGATTCTCTTGGGAGGAGTGTGGGCGCCCAGCCCCTGTCTCATCTCCCACCTAACGGGTTAGAGAGACTCAGACCTTAGGGTCAGCCGGAATTCTGCAACATCATCAGGTCTCTGTGACATCATGTCTCTTGGCAAGGCTTAGGGACAGATCAGATAGTTAATCCCGCCAGGAGAGCCTGCCAGCCCCCTAGGGTGCCTGGTCTGCCACCGTGAGGCTGTGTGTCTTCACTAGAGTCACCTGGAGTCCTTGGGCCTCGTCTCTGAAATGGGCCTGCATCCTTGTTGGAAGGAGTTGGTTTGAACCTTTCAGAACTGGGAGTCCATGATAGATTTAAAAGATGTCCCATTCAGGACATCACCTCCTCTTGGAAGCCTCCTGACTGCTCAGATTGCATCAGGCAACTGCCCAGCTACCTGGATTACACTACAATCGGTGTCTCTGTTTGGGTGTGATTGGTTGTGATTGGCTGTTACACGCCCCTAACTTTCATTTGATTGTCACCACCTTGAGGATACAAACTGATCATGTCAGTTCCTGCTCAGAGCTCTTCAAAGACTTCCCATTGCTTCAAGGTGAGGACCAAATCCTTACTCTGGTCCCAGCTCCCTGCATGAGTTTGCATTATCTCCCTTTCTGTGTGACCTCACATGGCACTCCCCCTCGCTCTCTCTGTTCCAGCCATAAGGATCACATTTGGGTCCTTTATGCTTCTGACCACAGGGCCTTAGCACATGCCATCCTCTTTGACTGAACTCCCTTTCTTTCCCTCCTCTCCTTCATCACACCTACTCATTCTTCAGATTTCAGCACAAGCTTCACATCCTCAGGGATTAGGTCAAATTCTCATTATCAGTTCTGTGGTTCTCTTCTTTGTAGGTTATGTCATTGCTTTTGTTATTGGATAAGCAACTGTCTCCCCTGTAGAGGTCCCTGAGAGCAGGGCTGTGCCTGTCTGTCCTCTCCACTGTAGCTCCAGTGCCTTGCCCAGTTCCCGGAACAGAATGGGTGTTAAGTCAGTCGATGTCAAGTGGAGAACGAATTTTTTGCACTCTTTGAGTCAGGCCCTGGCCCATTGCAGGTGCAAAATAACTGGTCCCATAAGTGCTGAAATGAATGAATGGGTTCTCCGTAGTCTGGTGGATCCCATCCGTGCTGCAGTGTCGTGTCAATGGCACGGCTTTGGGGTGGCCGGACCAGAATTTGAATGCAGCCTCCTCTGATCTCCAGCTGTGACCTTAGTCAAGTCTTTTTCTTCTCAGAATCCATTTCTTGGTCTATCAACTGGGGCTCTTCACTGGGGGCTGCAGAGAGGATTTCACGGCAGATGGTTTCAAAGCCTTCTGTACTGAAGCCCTTTGCAAAGGCACTTGGAGAAATACTGCCCCCCCCACCCCAGCATTCTTCCACAGAGATCAGTGGTTTAGACCCTGGTGGCTGAACCCAATTCTGGGTCAGTCCCCAGAGTCCAGGGCTGCAGTCCTCATGTCCCCTCTCTTCCCTGACCCTTCTATGGGGTCATAAACAATGCTCGATAAACAGTGGCACTGGCTGAATGTCCTGGTGCTCTGGGTGCCACAAATTTGAACATCCCAGGTGTAATTCCTGAGTCTGGTCACTGTGTCTCGCAAGCGGGAGGAAGGTGGACAGATTTAGCAGCGGGATGTGCGGCAGCTGCTTTGGGTCCTGTCTTCTTGCTTTATAGGTGTGAGGTCTGAGGCATGGTCACGTACATGCAGCTCCTTTCTCCCCTACTGTGGTTCAGATGGAGTTTCCCCCATCCTCACCCCCCAACTAATTTACTTTTATTGTTTCTTGTCTCTTAATTATAACAGAATGCATGCTTGTTATTAAAAAAGGTTTCAAGCAATAGAAAGTAATGGTTCTTCCTGCCCTACTCAAGTCCCATATTCTAGTGTAACCAGCACAGAATGTGGTGGGAACACCACCGGTCCCTCATCCCTAGGATGCACTTAAAACTTGTGTGTGAGAATAACGGCTCTTAATTACACAGTGCTGACTGTGGGGCGGGCATTATGCCCTCCACCGCTTGAAGAATCAAATGGGTTAATTCAAGGCTGGTGGGATAGTTGCACCCATTTTACAAACAAGGAAACTGAGGCCCAGTGATTTTAAGTCACTTGTCTAAAATCACTCAGCTCATAAGTGAGAGAGTCAGGATTTGAATCCTCCATGTGTGTTTGCAAAAAGTAACACATAGGCATGTGTACATTTACACAGATTTTTTTTCCCACAAAAATTGAATTACACTCTATTTTTGATTCGCAAACTGTTCTTCATTTAATAGTATATGGTGGACATCTCTTTAGGTCAGTCTAAGTAAGGGCACATTTAGTTTCTCAAGTATTTTAATATCTGAAGAATCTTCCAGAGTATGGATGGGCTGCAATGTATACAAACCCGCCCCAAGGGAGGAATGCCTAAGTCATTTCTAAATTTTTGCTTGAAAAATCTTGGTGTGGTGACCACCCTTTCACAGAGGCCAGAAAAACTTAAAAAAAAATGTTTTATGCACATGGTAAACAGTCAAATGGTTCCCCAGGTGGACAGGGCCTGGGCGTCCCCTGGCCCCCTTGACGGGAGAATCCATTGTTAGCAGTTTTTTTTCTGGAATTTTCCAGAGAGAGTGTGTACTTTCAAATATGTGTACGCCCACACACATTTAAGCACAATACATATACACACACATATATACACATATATATACAAACACTTTTTGGGGGGCAAAGAAGTTATATACACTGTTCTATAAACTTGCTTCTTTTTCACTTAACAGTAATCTGATGTCCTGCGTTCATGTTTATCTATTTAATTGAAGAGGTAACATATTCACTGTTCACACATGTGTAATAAAATTTATTAAATGTATTTATGTGTAAAGTATATAAATATATTTGAAGGAAGACAGTGAAAAATCTCCCTCCGACTTCTATGCCAGCCCCTCCCCTACAAATAACTATGATTCCTAGTTTTTTATATCCTTCTATATCCCTCCCCTACAAATAACTATGATTCCTAGTTTTTTATATCCTTCTATATATATTCAGCATATATTTATATTCTTTACCCCTTTTTTTACATGAGTGATACTCTATATACGTCTAGTTTGGAGATATTTCCATTTTAGTACATTCTTTCCTTCCTTTTTTTTTTTAACAGCTGCATATAGTACAGCATTCCACTGTATGGGTAAATCAAAATGTGTTTCATTCTTTTGGAAACTATCATTCAAATTCATTAAGTAGGTAACACTAGCATAAGTATAAAACTCAGAAGGTGCAGAGGGGTAATCAGTGGAAAGTCACTTTCTCCCACTTCTGTCTCCGGATCCCTCTCAGGTCCTCAGTCTGGAAGCAGCTACTGTTCCTAGTGTCACACCGTCCTTCTTGAGATGGGTTGTATATTATGTGGTGTACACACACACGTGCATACATACACATTTTTTCCTTTCTTTTTCAGCCTCAAGCAATGAGGCAGTGATTAGTGACCCAGGTATGGCTGGATCTAGACACGTCATCAGTGAGTTCAATGCCAAGGGCATTGCCAATTTTAATGGATGCTGCAAATTTCCTTCCCAGGGGGTTCCACATACATCTCTGTGTGGATCCTTCAATGCCCAGGGTCTGGGCAGTTCAGAAGGGCTGAGAAGCCAAGGGGAAGTCTGTGTCCATGACTTCACTCAGCCTTCCCCTTCGTGTCCCTCCTTCCAAGCTTTCTCCCCAGCTCTGGTTTCATGATCAGCCTTTTCTGGACAGTGTACTTGCTCCTGGGCCGCCATCAAATTTAAGTTCCGTTCACAGGTCTTATGTATCACCAAGTCCCCATGTCCCAAAGGATCTTCTCAGGAGGTAAATAGGTAGAAGTCAAATACATCTGAGAAATGCTGGGTTAAACTCTTAATTAAAACAGGTGTCTTTACTGCAGGACTTTTCAGAGTCTTTAATATGCTAACATACATTGGGATCTCGAAGAGGTCTTAGAGTGTGTAGACTGCTTTGCCATACAATTTCAGAGATGCAAACATGATTTCACTCTTTCATGGTACTGAAGGGGACTCTGAAGCCCAGAGAGGGAGCACTACTTGTCCATGGTCACACAGCACTGGTGGAGATCTGAATTTCCAGCCTTCTGGTGGCAGTGACAGCCATGAAGTGCTCAATGCCCCTTCCCTGAACTAGCAATTCTAAGTGTGGAATTTGGGGGTGTCCCGGTGCCCTTCAGGGATAAGAAGACATATAGATTCATTAAATTTATAATAATTGCATAGGATCCTTCAAAAGTGTTAAAAGATCATGGTAACAAGGGAATATTGAGAAACTGTCATAGATTGGAGGAGACGTGGGAGACGTGACAACTAAATGCAACATGCTATCTTGGGGGTGGATCCACTTTAGTGAAAAAACTGTGAAACCCAAATAAAATCTGTACTATAGTTAATAGCATGGCCCAATGTCAGATTCTTAGTTTTGATCAATGTACTATGGTCATGTAGGATATTAACATTGGGGGGTGTTGGGTGAAGGATGTACCAGAACACTCTATATTACCTTCACAGCTCTTCTATAAATCTAAAATTATTTCAAAATGGAAAGTTAAAAATGCATATGTTATTTATGCCAAATCAAATACCAGCAAGTGCTGGATTCCACCATAGAAAAATAGAAGCAAGCCCAAAATATATTAGAATGCTGTATGAAAATATCTTTGGAAAAACACACAAACATGCTGATCATTTTGGTCCCTTGCGAGGAGGGCCACTGGGTGTGAAAGGAGGGAAACTTTTCACAGCTTATCCTTTAATACCTTTTGGATTTTGAACTATGTAATGTATTCTCTTTCAACAATTAAATCTTAAAAATAATCGAAGGGGAAAAAATCCTAATGGGAAAAATGTTAATTTGGACTTTATTTTTGGGCAAATAGAATGAATGACATAGTAGTAATACTGTTCATTGCTATTAGTGTTTATGGAGTTCCTGTGATGTGCCAGGTGCTGTGGCAATCACAGAACAGGGATAAACTCCTTGAATTACCCAACAAGGCAGGACTCCTGTTTTGTAGAAGAAGAACCATTTGCTCAGGTTGTGATGAAGAAAGGGTCAGAGCTGGAATTTGAGGTCAAGTCAGCCTCATTCCTTCACCTGAGCCTTTAATCACTCTTTCTATCCCTATGGGATAAATATGCATGCAAGAGGCTATGGGAGCAACCAAGATGAGGCCTGCAGTAGATGCTTTTGGGGCCCTGCCAATATTACCCCATCCCACATCATTTCAGTTCATGCCAGCCTGACACCCACATTTCTGCATTTATTTCCCTAGAAGGGCTCCCTCTGGCCATTGGACCTGCTCTACCCACGCTCTGGTCAGTTAAAAAGGCTAATGAATTATGCCCCAAACAATGACTAATAGAAGTTGGTGTATAAATACCCCAGCTCCCTCCCCCTCTGGGTGACAGTGTGTTCTTTGGGTGACAGGACTGAGCCTTATTGCCCACGGTGATTACCTGCTTGATAACACATCCTTTACTGGCTGACTTCCCTTCTCTCTTACCAAATAAATTACCTACATGCAAATATTCATCTCTAGGTCTGCTTCTAGGATCTTCCAGGCTAAGATGAGCCCCGAATCTAGTCTGGAGAGGGTAGAGAAGATAGCCAAAAGTAAGTGAATTTTATTTCTTTTTACATCTTTAAAATATGAGATATAGTTTACATTCAGTGAAATGCTTGATCTTTAAATATACAATTAGGTCAATTTGATATAGGCTTACTGTTATGTAACCCATGTCCCTGTTAAGAGAGAGAGCATGTCCACCACGTCAGGAAAATTCCCTTGTACCCTTCCCAGGAAATCCCTCCATCCTCAGAAGCAACTCTGGATCTGATTTCAATCACCATAGTTTTTTCTATTCTAGCACTTGTAAATGGAATTTTTACAGTCTGGCTTCCCTCACTCAGCAGAATGCTTTGGAGATATATCCATACTGTTGCAAGTGTCAATAGCTCATTTCTTTTCTATTGCAGTAGAATATGAATATACCACAGTGTGTTTGTTTTTCTCCTGTTGATGGACATCTGAGTTATTTCTGGGTTTTGCCTATCATGAACAAAGCTGCTACGAATGTTCTTGCACCAGACTTTTTAAGAGTCTATGTTTTCTTTTAGGTAAATTCCTTCGAGCAGGATTAATTGGTCACACAACAAGCATATGTTTAACTTTTTTAAAGAAACTGCTCCATGGTTTCCAAAGTGACTATGCCATTTTGTACTCTCACCCATAAATGAGCACTCCAGTTCCTCCACACCCCTGCCAACACTTGACGTCCTTGGTCTTTTTCATGTTATCCATTCAGCTGGGCATGTGTGGGTGAGCTGGATGTGTAAGGGCAAACTGGGCTTTGAAGGGTGAGAGAATACAGGCCCCCAGAGTGTCAGGCATTACACAGACAGCATTGCAGTTGCCAAATATGTGTGATTTCTTTGGCAGTTTCAGCGAAGAGTGATGTTCCCCTGTGGAGAGCCAACTCTGATCACCTTTTTTTCCCCTCACTCTGTGAAGGCAGCAGACAGCATGCCCCTCGGGCTCAGGGCAAGAAGAAGTCTAGCTCTGAACTCTAAGCCTCTCAGGTGTGAACAGGTAATTTTTTTTCTTTATGAATTATTTTCTTTTTGATTCTGTTGGACCAGGGGAATCAGATTGTTTATAGCATGCAAGTGATTTTATGAGAAGTTTAAAAGCAAATTCGTCTGTGCTAAGCTACCACCAGCTGATGGGGTCAAAGCTTTGCAGTTATGCATCCAGTGAACAGCAGAATGAAATGTCAGCACCACTATTGACCCATCTTGCATTCTGATCTTCCACCCATGCCAGTCTCTGGGTCTGCTTTTTGAAAGCTCATTCCCCTTCTTGAAGCCTTTTATTGGCTCTCATCATTAGAGGACTAAAATACACACTCCACAAACTCTTGAGCAGAGGGTACATTCTGCTCACTTCTCTGTTCCAGTTCCACTGACTCCATTGGGTGTCCCAACTACACCAAGCTTGCTTCTGCCCCAGGGCCTTTGCACGTGCTGTTCGCGCTGCCTGGAATGCTGTCCTTCCTGCCCTTAATGGCTGGACTTCTTAACCTTGGGTCTCAGATTTTCTGCATTTTGCCGCCTCAACAGAGATTATCTTCCCTAATCATCAACTCAAAATCATTTTTTAAAACAGAACTAGACTCCCTAGTCTGTTTGTTGGAAGTGAAGAATCTGTGAAAGTCATAAGCCTTCCCCTCCATCGATCTTGAGGGAGAAAATTGCCAATGACCCGCCTCTGGTTTGTTCTGTTGGGAACACAGAGATGCCCACTGCAACATCATTCCCAGGGCAGCCTGATATCAGGTAAGCCATGATTCTCTTGGGAAGTTGTTTTTACAAGATGTGGCAACCATTTCTAAGTCTTAAGAATTTTTCAAGACCCTTTTGCTCTCAGTGTACTTTCAAGACAAGTTGTTAATAGTTCTAAACATTCACACGAGCCTCCACATTGCACTGAATAACGAGCTTGCATGCACCGGCAGGTTTGGCAAAATGTCAAGAGTGAAAAGAAGGATGAAGAGGGGAGAAAAGGTGACGGCCAGGGTTCTTATTTTCTGGGCTGGAGAACACATTTGGAGAATATGAGAGGAATCGCCTTCCTCATATAGTCCCCCAGACTTGGCTTGGCTTAGGCAGTCCTGATTCTTACATTTTCTTGTATTTAAGGTAGATGGAGTCCTGTCTCAGTCTGGTTCCCCCCCCCCCAAAACAGAGCCTGAGACGAGGGTCTGGGTACTGAGGTTTAGTTGTAAGGAGGTGCAGGAAGCATGAGGGAGGGCCCACTGTAGGGCACTGGTTATCTCACTGGGCAGCGGGGCTCCACCCTGTGAGCCTTCCTCTGAGGAGCTGTGTGCAGAAATGTCCCTCTGAGCTCATCCCCCAGCTACTGTGGATGGCAATCCAGTCCATTTAGAATCACGGTTGGGATTCTAAGCAGGTGGGCTCTGGAGCCAGACTTGCCTAGTCTGGGGATCCAGAGCCACTCTACCGTGTTGGAGGCAGTTCCCTGGTTTCCGTGAGCCTCAGTTTCTTCCTCTGTACAATGGGAACAACCCTGGTGCCTCAGTCCTGGAGTGACTGTCCGCTGGAATAAGACATAGGAGTCTCCGAGCTCAGCCACAGGCACCAAGGACGTTCCCTGTGAGCGTTCACTGTTGTCCACATCGTCCCGACGTGGGCTTTGAATTCTGTCCTGATGGTGCCCACTGTGGGAGGAGGTGGCAGCTGTGGGCAGTTTTTAGCGCCCTCAGGGAGGCCCAGGAAAGCTGGGAAAAAAAGGGCAGAGGATAAAAGGCAGTTGGGGCCACAACCAAACAGGCCAGGAGCGATTTTGCCGGTTTAGTCACTTGTTTCCGGCTCGCCTCCCAGAGGATCCGTGATTCCCCGGGAGCACCGCGCACTCCCCCTCTGGCCCCTCCCCGCCATCCTCCCCGAGTGCTCCCCTGCCTCGCGGGCCCCGCTCCTCGGCCGATTCTCCCTGTTAACCATAAGCACAAATCGTGTTATCTCCTCTCTCTCGCAGCACTTGCCCCTTGATTTAAGCTGCCTTCTCTTCCCCTTTCATCAGCCCTGGGTCCCTCCTGTCGTATATCTTCCCGTTTATCTACTTCCCCGCGGTCGGCAGCCTTGCGCGCGATCGATCCGTGGGGGGAGATGGCGGCCCGCCCGCCCGATCTCCGGGGCCCGCAGTTCTTCTTGGGAGCCCGGGCCAGTATTTCTTGCTAAGCTTCTGCCTGGCCATGTTCGGTTTCTCATTAGGTTTCTGCCCAGGCCTGGTAGTATTTCTTGTTCCTCCACGTACAGCCTGGAGATCCCTAGTAATTCTTAAATGGCGAGATGGAGAGGGGCACGTTTAGAACTCTCTAGAATCCATCTGGCCCGTGTCTTGGAGCGGCACGTTCGGGGGGTGTGAGGGGAGGGACGGGGGGGGGGAGCGGCTCCCACGGAGAAGTGCCGGTGGGTCCCTGGGTCACACTGTGCGTTTGCTCTTGGGTCTCCTGCCACCTCCACGATGCGTCTCTGCATCTGAGTCATCACAACAGGCTGGGACCGGATTCTCTGGTGCCAGCCTCACCCTGTGCCATCTTTGGAAAGAGCCCAACAGCTCTGATAATAACTCAGATGTGGCAAGTCCTTCCTATCCTGGTCTCAGTTTCCCCACCTGTGAAATAAGTTGGTTTCTCTTTTTGTTCCTTTCTTCCTATATGTATTTAAAAAGTGTGAAACATGCGAAGAATATTCATGATATCCGAGGTAGTGTTCTAAATACAAACACTGACACACTTAGAATCTCCTAGCCACTCTATGACAATGTTTCACAGATGACAAACTGTGGCACAGAGAGGCTAAGCAACTTGCCCAAGGTCACACAGCTAGCAAGTGGCAGAGCCAGCATTCATACCTAGACACTGGCTTAAGTGCATGTGCTTTCAAGAGGTGGTTCCTCTTCCCTCCTACAATCCCATCCCAGGCATATACCCAGAGAAAACTTTAGCTTGAAAAGATACATGCACCCCATTATTCATAGCAGCACTGTTTACAATAGGCAAGACTTGGAAGCAATCTAAATGCTCATCAACAGATGACTGGATAAAGAAGTTGTGGTATATTTATACAGTGGAATGCTACTCAGCCATAGAAAAGAATGAAACAATGCCAGCCCTTCCCACCAGCGACTGTTGTTAGGAGATTAAACGCTGGGGTTACGTAGCCGAGGGTCCAGCACTTAGTAACAGCTCACTAAACACCAGCCATGACTAGAAATGAAGAAGGCTGGATTCCAGTTGTAGAATCGACTTCCAGAAGCCTGGACTGGCTTAAATATTGGGCAAGTCCCTTTCCCTCTCTGGGCCTCAGTTTTCCCATCTGAAAAATGGGAATGGGATGGATGGAATCAGATGGCAGGTGTTTACATGGACAGCATTGGGGGACAAGGAACTCCGGCTACAGTTCCCACCTCTGCCTCCTGTGAGACTCTATACTCCAGCAGGCAGGACCCCTGCTTCCCTCCCTCCCCGGGGTTTCTTCAGTCCCCAGCACACGGTGTCCAGCAGAGGACAGACACCAGACAAATGCATGCTGAATGGCTGGAGGAGCCCTGCCTTGGTCTGTTTTGTCTATTGCGTTTTTACATGAGATTTTGTTTGAGTAAAGAATCATGTGGTTCATCAGTCAGGGCCCCAGCAGGAAACGCACGGCACATACATACTGGGATAATTCGTAGAGAGTTTAATAAAGGAACTGCTTACAAAGGTGTGGGCAGGGCATAGGAAAACCACACGGGATAGTGCAGACTTTGGGGTCTAGTAACAGAGAGGACCATCATCACTCCTAGACAAGAAGATGTGACCGGGGAGGGTTATATGGTCTCTGGGCAAGGGCTGAGACCTTTAGTGAGGGATGCAGCCACCACTCAGAGACCCTGGCAGGCAGGAGCTGGAGAGATAGTACACTGACCTCCATCCCCACCCTCTCTCATTTTGTCCTGGACCTCCCGTTGGCAGAGCCCAACCAGAAGGCAGAAAACAAGGCGGTCCATTGCAGTCCACACGCGGTAGCCTATGGGGCAGAAGAGTCAGGGGGAAAAGGTGGAGGGGGAATGGGAGCAGTGCAAAGGAAGATGCCTGTGCAACACACAGCGCAGGATTAGCTTCCTGAATGCAACTTTTAAAGGATCCTTCCAGCTCTGTTGCACTCAGATTCTTCAATACGTCCAGCCTTACTGACGTCCTATTGTAGCAGCTCAGAGTTGGGCTGGGGGCTGGTGGTACCAATGGCACAAATTTATTGCATTTAGGTCAAATGCCTATATTCAGATCTCTCTCCTTCCTTCCTTCCTTCCTTCCTTCCTTCCTTCCTTCCTTCCTTCCTTCCTTCCTTCCTTCTTTCCTTCCTTCTTTCCTTCCTTCCTCCCTCCCTTCCTCCCTCCCTTCCTCCCTCTCTCCTACTCTATCTCTCTCTATTTTCTACACACAGTCAGATATTCCTTCTGCCACTCTGGGATGCTGACAGTGGGACCAGATATACAGCATTTCTGCCGTGATATAAGTGCTGCTGCAGTGCGCGGCTGTCTCCTAGGAAGGCATGGCCAGGGTGTAAAACTGCACTTCCTTGTCAGCGCTGGTCTTCATGAATGTCTCCTGACTTTTCCAGAAATTTTTGCGGAGTTTCTCATACTAGGGAGGTTTTGTTCCTGCCCCCTTCCCCCCAGGGGAGGGGGACGTGGCACTGTCGGGAGACATTTTTGGTTGCCACAGCTAGCAGTTTGCTACTGGCATCTGGAGAGCAGAGGCTGGTGCACAGGATAGCCCCATCCCCTGTCCCCCAAAGAATTATCCAGTCCAAAATGTCACTAGTACTGAGGTTGAGAAAATCTTTGGTAGAGGGAGCCTCTTCATGTGGCTTTGATCCTGGAGTATCCCCTTCCCTGAATTCCCTCCACTGCCTTCTTGCTATGTGATTACCCAGACTCTTGGATACCTTTAGCAACAGGGAGCTCACTACCTGTTTTGAAGCCAGTCAGGCCTGGGCTTGATCCCTCAGCTCTTCCACCTACAGCTGTGGGACTCGGGGCTTCCCCGCGGGTTGGGGTGGCTCCACCACTCTGGGCCTAAATTTCCACCAGGATCCTGGGATCAGCAGCTGCCCCGCCTCACAGGTTGTATGGGGATCAGCAGAGATGATGCTCTTAAGTCAGCAGGCTCAGTGCGTGGCTCAGGGTGAGACGGCTCAGCGAACGTTCGCTGCTGCTGTGAACGGCCCGCCCTCGCTAGTTTCATCCTCCGGGTGGTGGGTGAGTCAAGTGCAGACAAACGGCAGGGACTCTTCTGCCTGAGAAATTTCAGAAATCTGGGTAAGTTTAGCACCGAGGGAGGAAGAAAATGTAAGCTCTTGGGAGGGGGCTTTTTCTTTGGGGCTGTTTCCTTTTGGGGGAGGGGGGCTCTCTGTGGAGACCTGATAGCATGCATGGTTTTATGATTGTCTGTGAGGGAGAATCAGACTTGCTAACGAAGGCGGTGGCGGGTGCTAGTTAAACTGGGAAATGAATGGTTCTGAGGGCCACGATTCACTCCATTTCACTAAGGGTTATCCTGCAGGGCTCAGGGCTCCATAGCGCACCCCAGAGGTGGGAACCAGAAACTAACATAACATTGTAAATCAACTATACTTCAATAAAAAGTTTTTTCCTACTCAGTGGGAATCCTCACTTGCCTTGCCCACAGTTGGCCCTCGGCAAGTATTTATTGAGTGAATGAAGCACCCACCTGTGAGGTGGCTACTCACATCTCTGTTTATATAATGAGGAAACAAGGACTCAGGGAGGTGAAGCAACTTGCTCAAGACGCAGGAGAGGGGCTGGGATTCCTTCCTCAGTTATCTTTCCCCAAAGCCTGGTCTGTCATCCACTGTGTCCAGCTGTCTCCCCTCCTCCCTGCCTCTGAGCATCCTATCCCAAGGTGGACCCTTCTAGGGGTCCCCTGGAGGACAGATCTCAGGGGAAAGGTGGCCAGTGGTGGGGAGACAGGAGAGAAAGTTCGGGAATTGAAGAGGGCGTAACACACGTTCAAGGCGTCCGGATGGAGAAACTTGATCAGCATATTCTAGTCGAGACAAACCCCCTGCCTTTGTCACTCACTGTAAATTGTCCCCCAATCACTGGCTTGACAGAGATGGATTCCCAGGGCTCACAGCACAATTAAGCTTTCTCAGGCATCTCATGGGGGAAGGAAGCAGTTGGTTTACTTGCGAATGCTTGGGGGTAATTTTCTAATGTCCCTTCCACCATTACAGAGGCTTTGCTCCAATCTCTTATCATATGTAATTCCTAATGATTTCTCTGTTATGTCCTGTTTTATTAAAGCGTCATTGAACTATACCCTATTGATTTAGATTTCACAGACAATTGAAATTTAAATTGACTCCAAATTGAATGTCTCCATGTAATCTCTGTTCTGCAATAAAGACAGATAAAATGCTTCTATTTTTGATAACAAGTTATACTAGAGGCACATTTTAATTTTGGGAGGGAAGAAAAAAATGTGACAGAGTCTTGACTTTCTTTGAAAAGTGGCTGATGGTTCAGGGCCTGGGAGGTTGTTTTTTTTTGTTTTTTGATTTTTTGTTTTTTTGTTTTTCCTTCCTCTCTCTGGGGCACGATCCTGGAGTTATAGAATTTTGAAATGTCTGGGCTGGCTCGCAGATGGGAGTGGAAGGTGATCTAGTCTGACCTACCAAAGAATTAAAAAGATCATCCATCCACAAATCCGTCTGTCCGGTGAGGACAGCCTGTTTGGAGTGCCGGGGACGGGGAGTGGGAAGGAGTGAGAATAATGATGGTGCGCGTGACTCAAAGCTCATGTCATTCCGAGGGTTGGATCTCGAAAGTCTTCTTGAGAAAAGGAGAGAGAGACGTCATTCAACATCTGTCCCCACCAAGCCAGACCTTTTATGGCAATGGTCACTCTCAAAGCTTCCTTCCTTTTCCGCCAGTGATGGATGGAGGACAGTGGTTGGAGCATGGAAAGGGTGAGTGAAGGAGGAAAGACTGCACCCTCCCCAAGGATTCTCTCTTCTTTATGAGAAAGGTTATCTAGAAAGCAGAGCATCAATCAAGTGCCTATCAGAACCTGGAGAGAAGTTGAAGTCACCGGATCCCTGAGATCACCCCAGAACAGTTCTCAGTGTGAGCAGTGTGCGCTTTTCTGGGCGGGGGTGGTCTGGCTCCCTGACTCGGCTGTGAGTATCTAGCTGGGGCCTGGCATAGGATGGACACTCAGCAAATATTCTTTGAATTATGACTACATGATTGCTGTAAAGACTAGAGCGTCTTCAGAGCTGGTGAGCCCTTGGGTATAATTTAGTCCCAACGCACAGCTGGGGAAATTAAGGCCACAAAGGGAAAGGGGCTTGCTCAGGGTTCCCCTGTGAGCGGACACAGGTCTAGATGCCCTAAGCGTCTGTCTTCTGTCCTGCTGGCATCTCCTTCTAGCCTATTCTATTCCACCCCTTTCTGTTCCATTCCGTTTATCCCGTCTCATCCTGTACTATCTGATTCTACCTCATTCTGTCCCATTCCACCCACCCCTCCATCTCATCCCATCCCATTCCAGTCCATTCCACTTTAGCCCCTCCCATTCTAATGCCTCCCATTCTATTCCGTCCTCTCCATCCTGTCCTACCCTGTTACACCCTGTCCCATGTCGCACTCTGTCATCCCACTCCACTCTGCTGCGCGCCGTTTTATTCTGTTCACACAACTCTCTCCACTTCACTCCTTTTTCTACCCCATTCCACGTCATCCCTACCCATCCCGTTCCCATTCCTCATGCCTGGAAATATTTACAGTGTGCCTCCAGGATGCGGAGCCCTGAATGTCTCAGGATGAATGAGCTTTACGCCCTGATTTTGGGGAGAGAGGACCTGTTGGCTCACGAAGTGCCTGCTTCCACCTCCCTGCTGCATCCTTTAGCTGAGCTTTTCACTGGGCCAGGGGCAGGAGGACTGGGTGATTGTCCAGCTGTCAGTAAGAAGAACTTGGCTACCTGTTTGGATATTGTTTTGGGGTATATTGCAAGGACTCCCTGCAGAAGAAGAGGAGTGGGTGGTTGGCCATCAAATCCCTTCCTAAACCTTAACCCCTCTCCTCAAGGAACGTTCACGTCAATTTTGCTGATTTTCATACCAGTTCTTCTATGGGACTACAGGGAAGGGGGCTCTTCTGGAAGCCTAGAGTCTCAGGAAGGACCCTGATAGTTTGCCTAACTGAGTGGGCTCTCTCCCTAGTGCCCTCTGCTTCTGGTTGGGCTTTTTTCCCTAACAGACTGCCCCTTCCCCTCTGCCCAACCCATCTTCCAGCCCTTTCTCCACCAGAACCTTGTTGTCCATGCTCTGAGGGGACCCCCACACACTCAAGTGATTCAGACTTGAGTTTGCCCAGACTCATTCAATGCTGGTATTTATTTGCTCTGCCACTGGGATTCCCCTGGCGCTTGGACCCCAAGTCCCCCCTGTGAACCCCTGATGATGTTCTGCCTTCTCTCTGTCCCTGCATCCCCAGCCGTTCCCAGGCCACATCCTGCTTGCCCTTGAGTCTCCCGGGCTTGGGGAGCGGGAAGCACCTGGCATGTAATGGCAGCTTAATAAACGAATCAATCCTCATTAAAGCTTGATTGGCCATTAGCCTCATTATCATGCGAGCAGAGGGCTGGGGAAATTTTAGAATGCCAAAGTGGGGAGAGATCAATGGGGTGCGTGTCCAGCCCCCATTTGTGGAGGATTACACCCAGAGAGAGTCTTCATCCCTGGCCGTATGTTAGATCTACTGGGGAAGCTTTACGAATACTGGTGCCCAGACCACACCCAGAGCCACAGATATGGAACCTGTAAGGGAGGCGCCCAGCCACTGGTAATTTTAAAAAGCACCCCAGCTAAGTTTAATGTGTTGCCAAGAAAGCCTGAAATGTTATTTTTAATCTCTTGAGTGAAGGGAAGTCCAAAGTTTGGCCATCAGAGATTTGCTACATGTGGATACTTAATAAATAGTGAGCTCCCTGAGATCTGGGACTTTCTGGTACCATCAGCTTAGCCTTGATAATAGTCTCTCATCAGCACCATCCTGTGTCACACTGATACGCACAACATCTCTTGTGGCCCTCTCAAGCACCCAGTGGTTGCTGTATTCATGCTGCCTATATGCTTAATATCTTTATTCCAATTCTCTTTCCTTTTTCCACAAATAAAATGATGAAGGTGAGCAACTTAAAAAACTGCCCATCTCTGTTCATGAATAAGATATTATTCTTTCACCACATCTTTTTGACAACCTTTAAGACATTAAAAATAACACTGTTTCTAATTAATTAAAACAGAGGGTCTAATTTTATGTGATTTTTTTTGTGTGTGTTTACTTTAGGTCACAAATCAATTTGACTCCTAAAACTTCATTTAAGTAGAAACTAGATTTCTCATTGAGAACTTTGAAGATATTAAATACCCTTAGACCCATTCCTTGCATTCTGGGGCATTTATAAGAAGGAAATCCTTCAGAATAGAGATAATAGTTTATGTACAAAAATTTTCAAGGCAGTGTTCTGCACAAATATGAGAAACATTAATCCCTCCAAATCTCCAGTAATGGAATGGCTAATTTGATTAGTATATATATTCAGTTTAATGAAAGGTATGGTTCATAAGGACAGGCACCCTAAAAGATTCTAATGGTTATTGGATTCTAATTTTTACATCTCCCGAATTTGCACAGTGCTTGGCACAGATTAATCCTCAAAAATACTTGTTAGAGGTTGAGTCGTTTATTAAGATGATAGTCACAGAATTCATAACAACATGAAAAACAGCTTAAGTGAAAAAAAACCAGAGTGCAATATGAAACATAAAGTATTGTCACATCTCTATTAAAATACGTGTTGACTTGTATATACAAAAATAAAGGATGGATTAGTGAAATGTGTCTGAGCTATAGAATATTCTGCAACTACTAAAATGATGTTTGCAAGTAACAGTCATGATATGAAAAGCTGTTTATGATAAGGATGTAAAAAGCCACATGTAATATAATTCCAAACTGTGTGTGTATAATTATAACATCATATATTATAATTTAATTATAATTATTTTTATACTAATATAAATATACATTAAGACCATATTATAATTATACACTGTACCATAAATTTAATATTAAGTGTATATTTATTTTATTACATATTTTATATATAGATACTTGTATTATATGTTTTATTTTATTTATTTGTGTATGCATGTACATATGTATGTACGTATATATGTATACACACATTCACAATACTGGAAATAACCCCAAATATTAACAGTTGTTTTAGTAGGTGAGATTAGGATAAGTTTTTTTTCTTTCCTCCATTTCATTTTTCCCAATTTTCCAAACATCCTCCTACAATGAGCATGCGTTACTTTTATCATCAAGACAAAAGA